>NC_056068.1:10897890-11518844 GCF_016772045.2 Ovis aries | reverse complement strand
CATGCCCAGAGGCTTTCATTCCAGTCTGTGGTTTCCTCTTTCATGGGTTTTCTCTCCTTTGTTTGACCTCCACATGGTTCTTCTACTTGCCACTTTGTCTACCTCCCATCTTAGACCTTTTTTTCCTATTCTAACTGCCTAACCAGCTGAACCTGGTTATTTGAAGAATGCTCCTCTAAATTACAAAGTGCAATTAACCATGGGACTAGAGTTTTATTTTTGTTAAAACTTGAACCAAGAAGTAGACTGTCACATTACCGACATTGAAGGCCTTGGAGGGCAGCTGCCTGGGGCCAGAGGCTTTTATATTTTAAAAGAATATATAAAGGCAAACTTAATTTAGAGATTTTTGTTTAGTATCTATTAAAACTACACTCCCATGTAGGGACCAGGAGACTTCCAGTCATATTGCTCTTTGAGTTACAGTGCAATTTTGATGAAAACATGAGCTGCACTAATTTTGTGTTTTATGATGGGCGAGTTGAGGGGTATGGGGGAAATGAACACATTTTCAGTAGGTTTCCCATATTTTTCTACATTTGTTTCTTTTGGTTCCCCTTCTCTACAAGGAAGAAAAAAAAATTAATGCACATTTAATTTTCTTAAAAGCCAGCACTCCAGCATTGAGGTCATCAATACTTTCTATTGGAAGAGTTGAAATCAAAAGGGGGAAAAAAAAAATCTGCATGTATTGAGGTATGGAAAGTCAGCTTGGCTTAACTTAAATTTTACTGACCAGAAAAGCTTGTTTCATCATCTTTCACACGTGTATTGTATATCTGCTTTGGCAGACCTATACTGTGACTGCTGACTCCTGGCTAGGCCACTAAGATGTTTCTTTTAAAGCTGAGCTTCCCCTCCCTGTGTGGGTTGCTCTGGGCTTGTGAAAACCAGGGCTGGCTTTCCTCCCTTAAAACAGGGGAAGGCACTGCTGCTATTGGCCCTCTTTCCATTGACCTAGTAAGCACTTGGCTCCAAAATTTGCCCATATCCTGGGCAATCTGAGCATACAAGGTGTAACTTACTCTTGATACTCTTTGCCTGCAGCTATCTGTATTTTATTTGTGATATCTGGTTTCAGTGTCCCCAACATACCTCACCTTAGAGATAGCAGAGAACAGGAATGGATCAAGATTAAAGGATCATGCATAATGTTCAAGGGTGGATTGTATGGTCAGGTTATTCAAGATGGCAGTTTTCTTGCTCTCTGTATATCCCCTGTCTGACCAGTGCCTGCTTTACCTATGCCCTATTCACATAACTGACCATCCTACTTACGTGCCCCAGGGATTAACTAATACTAGCTAATCAATGGGGTGGTAAAGAGCATGCCCCTATATTGGCTCCCCTAATAAATAACAAGCCCACCTGACTTTAATTTTCCTATAACAGGTAATCTCCCCTTCCCCCACAAGAGCAAAGACTGCCACCATGTCCTGCCTGCCATGTACCACACATGGTAGGATGTGACTCCAGGACTTTGCTTCAAATCCATAAGCTTCCTCATCCATTAAGTCATTGATGCCTCTAAACAGAGAAAGAAAGAAATGTTAAAAATGAAAGCACATATTCAACCACTAATCCCACCTTGGTGCTCACTGGCTGTACTTTCTTTCACACTTTTAAGTATTTTATATGAAAACCTTCTAAATTTAGGTGTTTTCTAAGTTATTAGACATTTATATCATAATATTTATATTTATCTCAAATTTTAGTAAGCATGTTTGCATATTTTATTGTAGTTTATAGCATTGTATTAGTTTAAGGTTTAAAACATAATGAATCAATATTTTTATAGATTATACTCCATTCAAAGTTATGAATTATTGGCTATATTATCTATGCTGTACATCATTGTATCTTATTTCTTTAAATACATGTATATTTATTTATTTGTTTGGCTGTGTCAGGTTTTAGTTACAGCACACAGGCTTTCTACTTGTGGTAGCAGGCTTAGTTGCTACACGGCATGTGCCATCTTAGTTCCCTGACCAGAATCGAACCCATGTCCCCTACAATGCCAAGCAGATTCTTAAACACTGGGCCAACAAAGAAGTCCCTATCTTATTTATTTTACATAGCATTTTGAATTTCTTTATACTCTTCCCAAATCCTGCCCCTCTCACATCTCTCTTCCAACTGTTAACCACTAGTTTGTTTACTATATATGAGTCTGCTTCTGTTTTGTTATATTCATGCATTTGCTTTCTCTTTTTTTTAATTGCACATATATGTGATAATATAAAGTATTTGTCTTTCTCCATCTGACTTATTTCATTAAGCATAATGTCCCCCAGATCTATTCACATTGTTACAAGTGGCAAATTTTATTTATTTATTTATTTTATGGCTGAATAGTTGTTGTTGTTGTTCTGTCAAGAATCATATTATACTCTTTGAGACCCATGGACTGTAGCATGCCACACTTCCCTGTCTTCCATTATTTCCCAGAGTTTGCACAAACTCATATCCACTGAGTTGGTGATGCTATGTAAACATCTCATCCTTTGCCACTCCCTTCTTCTTAAATCTTTCCCAGCATCATAGTTTTTTCCAATGTGTTGACTCTTTGCATTAGGCAGCCAAGTATTGGAGCTGCAGCTTCAGCAACTACTATGTGAATGTTTGTTGGCAAAGTGATTTATTGACACCACTTTGAAGTAGTGTGTTGAAATCTCCTAATATTATAGTCATTTTTTCCCATAATGTATATTAATATTTTTTATATATGTAGTTGCTCTTACATTAAGTGCAAATGTATTTTATAAGAAAGGTTATATCTTCTACTCATATTGATGCCATTACCATTATATAATATTTTGTCTTTTTTTTACAGCCTTTAAGTATACTTTGTCTGATGTCAACATTGCTATTAGAGCCTTCTTTTCATTTGCATTTGCAGTTTGCAGGAAATATTATTTTCCATTTCCCTCACAAACATCTGTTACTTGGAGCTTCTAACATATTGACATTTAAAGTGATTATTAATAGACATGTATTTATTGCCATTTTGGAACTTATGTTTTGGTTGTTTTGTAGTTCTCTCTTTTTTCCCTACTGAGTTGCTTCCCTTGTGATTTGATTTTTTTTTTTTTTTTAGTGTTATCCTTGTGTTCTTTCTCTCTAATTCTAATGTAGGTTTTTGATATGTGGTTAGTATGGGTGAATATGTGTACTCATTTAAGTTCAAACATTCTCTAAGAGCTCTCATTCACATTTTTACTCTTCTCAACATTTTGTGTTTTTGATGTCATATTTTATATTTTAATGTTTATAATTAACAATTTATTGTAGTTAAAGGTGATTATGCAATCTTTTAAACTTCATAGTAGCTTATTTATGAGGTTGATTCACAGCCTTTACTATTTGTCCTTATAACTGGGATTTTTCATTTTCTATAAATTCTTAACTTATTATTATAGCTATTATTCTCTAATTTAAAAAGACTTTAATAGTTCTTATAAAGTAGGTTTAGTATTGATGGACTGTTAGTTTTTGCTTGCTTGTCTGAAAATTTTTTTATTTCTCCTTCAATTTTGGATGATAATCTTGCTAGGTAGAGCCTCCTATGTTGTTTTTCCATATCAGCACTTAAATATATCATTGCAGTCTTTTCTTGTCATCAGTTTTTTGGCAGAAAATTCAGTAGATATCTTATGGGGGTTCCCGTGTATGTGGCTTTTTTTTTTTTTTTCTTGCTGCCCTTAAAGTGTTCTCATTGTATTCAACTTTCACCATTTTAATTCTGATATGTCTTGGTGTTGATCATTGTCTCGTTGTTTGAGATTCTCATTTCTGTACCTGGAGAACTGTTTCTTTCTTCAGATTCAGGAAGCTTTTAATCATAGTTTTGTAAAATATATTTTCTACTCCCTTCTTTCATCTACTTCTGGATCCCCTATATTGCAAATGTTCATAGGCTTGGTATTATTACAGAAGTCCCTTAAAACTATCTTCATTAAAAAAAAAAAAAAACTGGTTTACCTTTATTGTTTTGATTGGGTGATTTCCATAACTTTATCTTCTAGATCACCTATACATCCTTCTGTATCACCTAGTCTTCTGTTAATTTCTTCTAGTGTATTTTTTTATTTCAGTTATTGTATTCTTCAGATCTGACAGGTTCTTTTTCATACTTTCTAGTTCTTTGTTAAAAACCTCACTGTGTTCATCTATTTTTTTCCCAAGTTTCATTAGCATTCTTATTGGTAATACTTTGAACTCTTAATCTGGCAAATTATTTATTTCTGTTTCATTAGAATTTTTCCTTATTCTTTCATTTGCAACATTCTTCTGTCTTCTTGTTTTATCTGACATTCTCTTTCTCTGTGAAATTATGTGAAATGGTTATGAATACTGTCTTGAAGGCATGTCTCTCTGAGGGAGCATCCCTTTTTAACCTGCCTGTGATCAAATAGCTGTGGTGGGAGACCTGGATCTTAAGTGAGAATTTGCTATATCTTTTTTCAGTGTGTGCTGGCAGCTGCCACTTTGGTAGGTTGGAAACAGAAGGCTAGAATCTGAGCCAGAGTTGAGCTATGGCTTCTCTGATGCTCGCTCTATGTCAATCACTGTCCTATCAAGGGTGTGATTGGGGCCTGAGATGCTAGAGCAGAAGCCTTAAGTTTGGGTGCAAATTGATTTTATTGTGTCTAAGTGAGCAACACTCCGTATGACCCCTAGTACAAAGGATAGCTTCAGTGGCTGAAGAGGGGCTGGTGCAGTGCCTCGTGTTGGCCAAAATGCATGATAAGAAGGTCCTTGCAAGTCCATCAGAACTTTAACCAGTTTCAGTCTACTTTCTCCACCTTATTATTTGGAGTAAGCAATAGTGTGTTTATTCTTCATGATTAAAGTCTTAGTATTTTGCAGTTCTTCTTCTGATAAATCCTTCTGATTTTCAAATTAGCTAAAAAGAAGTCATCTCTTTGGTGTCAGATTCCCAAGGCTGAAATACCAAACATGTGGCTTACAAATTCCTTCCACCCCAGGAAAGATCCCTGAACCTGTGTTATCCCACTCCTATTCTGAGTCTTCTGATAGGGACATGGGTCCTGATCTCATTATTTATCCTACCTGACTCTATGTGGATCTTTCTTCACAGCCTTGGTGTTAGAAGAGATTTTGTGCCAGTTTCCACATGGTTTTCAGCAAAAGTTGTTCCACATGCAGAAGTATTTTTTAATATATTTCTCAGTGTCTTACTTATCTAGCATTTTAATCTTCCTATGATTTTAAAGTCCTGAGCATCTTTGCATATTCAGTTCAATTCAGTTCAGTCACTGAGTCATGTCCGACTCTTTGCGACCCCATGAATTGCAGTACGCCAGGCCTCCTGTCCATCACCAACTCCCAGAGTTCACCCAAACTTATGTCCATCGAGTTAGTGATGCCATCCAGCCATCTCATCCTCTGTAATCCTCTTCTCTTCCTGCCCTCAATCCCTCCCAGCATCAGAGTCTTTTCCAATGAGCATCCTCTTCGCATGAGGTGGCTAAAGTGTTGGAGTTTCAGTTTTAGCATCAGTCCTTTACACCCAGGACTGATCTCCTTTAGGATGGACTGGTTGGATCTCCTTGCAGTCAAAGGGATTCTCAAGACTCTTCTCCAACACCACAGTTCAAAAGAATCAACTCTTAGGCACTCAGCTTTCTTCACAGACCAACATTTACATCCATCAACAGCCTTGACTAGATGGACCTTTGTGGACAAAGTAATGTCTCTGTTTTTCAATATGCTATCTAGGTTGGTCATAACTTCCCTTCCAAGAACTAAGCGTCTCTTAATTTCAGGGCTTCAATCACCATCTGCAGTGATTTTGAAGCCCCCAAAATAAATGTTTCCCCATCTATTTCCCATGAAGTGATGGGGCCGGATGCCATGATCTTCGTTTTCTGAATGTTGAGCTTTAAGCCAACTTTTCACTCTCCTCTTTCACTTTCATCAAGAGGCTTTTTAGTTCCTCCTCACTTTCTGCCATAAGGGTGGTGTCATCTGCATATCTGAGGTTATTGATATGTCTCCCAACATTCTTGATTTCAGCTTGTGTTTCTTCCAGCCCAGTGTTTCTCATGATGTACTCTGCGTATAAGTTAAATAAGCAGAGTTTCAATATACAGCCTTGACATACTCCTTTTCCTATTGGAACCAGTCTGTTGCTCCATGTCCAGTTTTAACTGTTGCTTCCTGACCTGCATACAAATTTCTCAAGAGGCAGGTCAGGTGGTCTGATATTCCATCTCTCTCAGAATTTTCCACAGTTTATTGTGATCCACACAGTCAAAGGCTTTGGCATAGTCAATAAAGCAGAAATTGATGTTTTTTCTGGAACTCTCTTGCTTTTTTGATGATCCAGCAGATGTTGGCAATTTGATCTCTGGTTCCTCTTCTTTTTATAAAATCAGCTTGAACATCTGGAAGTTCACGGTTCACATATTTCTGAAGCCTGGCTTGGAAATTTTGAGCATTACTTTACTAGTGTGTGAGATGAGTGCAATTGTGCAGTAGTTTGACCACTCTTTCACATTACCTTTCTTTGGGATTGGAATAAAAACTGACCTTTTCCAGTCCTGTGGCCACTGCTGAGTTTTCCAAATTTGCTGGCATATTGAGTGCAACACTTTCACAGCATCATCTTCCAGGATTTGAAACAGCTCAACTGGAATTCCATCACCTCCACTAGCTTTGTTTGTAGTGATTCTTTCTTAGGCCCACTTGACTTCACATTCCAGGATGACTGGCTCTAGGTGAGTGATCACACCATCGTGATTATATGGGTCGTGAAGATCTTTTTAGTACAGGTCTTCTCTGTATTCTTGCCACCTCTTATTAATACCTTCTGCTTCCATTAGGTGCATACCATTTCTGTCCTTTATTGAGCCCATCTTTGCATGAAATGCCCCCTTGGTATCTCTAATTTTCTTGAAGAGATCTCTAATCTTTCCCATTCTGTTGTTTTCCTCTATTTCTTTGCATTGATCACTGAGGAAGTCTTTCTTATCTCTCCTTGCTATGCTTTGGAACTCTGCATTCAGATGCTTATATTTTGTCTTTTCTCCTATGCTTTTCATTTCTCTTCTTTTTCACAGCTACTTGTAAGGCCTCCCCAGATAGCCATTTTGCTTTTTGCATTTCTTTTCCATGGGGATGGTCTTTATCCCTGTCTTCTGTTCAATGTCATGAACCTCCATCCATAGTTCATCAGGCACTCTATCTATCAGATCTAGTCCCTTCAATCTATTTCTCACTTCCACTGTATAGTCATAAGGGATTTGATTTAGGTCATACCTGAATGGTCTAGTGTTTTTCCCTCCTTTCTTCAACTTAAGTCTGAATTTGGCAATAAGGAGCTCATGATCTGAGCCACAGTCGACTCCCAGTCTTGTTTTTGCTGACTGTATAGAGCTTCTCCATCTTTGGCTGCAAAGAATTTAATCAATCTGATTTCGGTGTTGATCATCTGGTGATGTCCTTGTGTAGAGTGGATGTCTTGTGTTGTTGGAAGAGGATGTTTGCTATGACCAGTGCATTCTCTTGGCAAAACTCTATTAGCTTTTGTCCTTCTTCATTCCATATTCCAAGGCCAAAGTTGCCTGTTAATCCAGGTGTTTCTTGATTTCCTGCTTTTGCATTCCAGTCCCCTGTAATGTGCATATTAATGTGAGATAATTATCTGTAAACTTCTGCACATCCATGAAGGAGGCATTAATAGCCAATTGATGCAAACTATTTTTTTCAAGAATACTGGTACAGCAAAATCCCTGAGAAGAAAATGATAGTTTATTCCCTTGGAACAAGGTGAAGGTATTATAACTGCATAGACATATATGGTGAAAGAATTTTTTAAGGGTGTATATATGTATAAAAGATTCACTTTGTTGTAGAGCAGAAACTAGGACACACTTTAAATAGCTACACTCCAATAAATTTAAAATAATAGTACTGTGTTGTAATAAATTAACGTCTCATTTCAGACTAAAGAGTTGGCCTGTGTATGTTAGTTGCTCAGTCATGTCTGACTCTTTGTGTTCCATGGACTGTGGACTAACATGCCCCTCTGTCCATTGGATTCTCCTGACAGGAATACTGGAATGGCTTGCCATTTTCTCCTCCGAAAAGGTTGGCATGCTTACTGTCTATTATAAAATATAGATATTTCCTAATCTAAAGAATATTTTTCTGTTATACTGTCCACTGTATACACAGGTATCACTTTTTCCTCTTTACCTTGCCCTGAGGGAACTGGAGTTTGGGGAACTGGTGATGAAAGATAATAGTTTCTATGGCTATATATTTTTTTTGTGTTTGTGTGTGTGTTTATGATCATAGTTAGCTGTTATCTCTGCTTACCCAAACTCCTTTAGATGAAAAAAAAAAAAAAAAAAAGAGAGAGAGAGACAAAGAGAATAATGGGTCAGATTAACTTAAGAATTGATCTTTCGTTTGATAATCTATGTGATCATACCTATACATATATTTATATACCTATTTCTAATTCTGTATACACCAGCAGAGAAATATATATATATATTTGTATATTTATTAAATCTATAATTAAAAATTAATGTGCTTTTGAATATGAATAGAGTGATCATAAAAGTGAATGAGATAAAATGTTACAGTAATCAAATATAAAATGTGATTTCACGTACATAAAAATATATGAAAAACATTGAAAATTATATTTTGCTGTTATTCAAAAGATGAACAAAAACAAATCATATATATAATTGTGGAATGTGTTCTTAAGCAATGCTGGAAAAGCCAAGGCAGAAAGTGTTTGAGTGTATTCAAGGAACTTACAAAAATGCATAATGGATGGAAAACAGTGATTAAAAAGTAGAATAATATGGGTGATTAGTAAAAATAGTGGAATGTAGACTGCTAGTTGTCTTTAAATATTTTCATTCTCCCCTAGTGACATAATTTCAAGATTTTTCTTAATACATTATTCTACTCTTAATTCTGTCTTAAAAATAAAGATGATCTAATAACTACCTTGGGCCATTAAGCAGAGGGCCACATACAAGATATAACAGAATGGTGAGTATAAGAACTAAGAAGTGCTAATAAATTCTTGCATCTCATATGTGAACCCTGTGCTTCTTACCTTGGGCTTAAGTAGGAAATAAATACTTTCTTGTTTATTAAAAGCATTGTTACTTTAGGATTTTCTGCTTAAGTGTGAAAACCAATCCCAATTAACATAAATAGGAAGAGGTCTGAAATAAATAGATTTATAGGTCATTTCAAGAAGTTTTTAGTTTATTCTAGGTAAAAGAGAATGTTACTGAAGGATGTTTAAGTTGTAGATTTTAAGCATCATTTCTGAAATTTCAGTGTTCTGAGAGTATGAATAGTTACTAAAATGGTGAATGTCTAAACGTACCTCTTCCCCTAAATTATATTAATTATAATTTTTAATACTAAGCATATTTTAATGATCTAGTGTCAATAATAATTTTAAAGAAATAAAGTAGACATTTTACTTTTAGTTAACTATATATCTACTTTATAGACTCAGAAAACTAGATTCTTGATATTGGCTTCACCATTCATTAACAATGAGTGCTTGGCAGCTTCCTTTTATTTACTGGTTATTGTGCTATAAAAATATACAACTATTGTACCAGGATACTGAGATTAATGCATTCATTTTTGAAACTGCTTTCAGAGCACATGACTCTATATGAATGGCCTACTTAAAATGTATGTGTGGTCATCAAAATAATTAAGCATTATCTTTTTAATTGTGTACTTTCACGTTATCTACTCTGAAAATGAGTGAATTCAGGAATTATGCTAAAAATTTAGCTTGAAAATATGACTAAAGAAATTAAATGAATTAAATTTCTTGTCAGTTTAACAAATTATAGAAACTTTGTGATAACTGCCTTAAAATAATGACGATTATTAAGCAATATCAATATTTACTATATTAACAACATATTGTCAAGATGTACTTTATTCTCTGAATATAATTAAAATGGATATAATACAGTGGCTTGAGTTACCAGTTATTTTCAGTTCCATCTTTCCTTCCTGAACATGCCTTAAAACATGAGAATATCTGAAGTCAGCCTACTTCACATGAGTGCTTTGTGAAGTAAGAAGTTCAATTATCATGACAAAGGAAATAATCTATGAAAAATATTAATTAGATGTATTAGGAAATAAATACAACACAAACCAGTGAAGCATGATAAAAGCCATCTTTGAATACAGGAATGGAAGACATCTTACAAAGTGTGATTTGAGTGACTGTAAATGTTTCTGACTTCCACTAATTAGCAATCAAATTAAAAGCTTCTGAACAATAAAGGAAACTATAAGCAAGGTGAAATACAGCCTTTGGAACGGGAGAATATAATAGCAAGTGAAGCAACTGACAAACAACTAATCCCAAAAATATACAGCAACACCTGCAGCTCAGTTCCAGAAAAATAAATGACCCAATCAAAAAATGGGCCAAAGAACTAAATAGACATTTCTCCAAAGAAAACACACAGATGGCAAACAAACGTATGAAGGGATGCTCAACATCACTCATTATCAGAGAAATGCAAATCAAAACCACAATGAGGTACCATTTCACACCAGTCAGAATGGCTGTGATCCAAAAGTCTACAAGCAATAAATGCTGGAGAGGGTGTGGAGAAAAGGGAACCCTCTTACACTGTTGGTGGGAATGCAAACTAGTACAGCCATTATGGAGAACAGTGTGGAGATTCCTTAAAAAACTGGAAATAGAACTGCCTTATGACCCAGCAATCCCACTACTGTGCATACACACTGAGGAAACCACAATCGAAAGGGACAGGTGTACCCCAATGTTCATCGCAGCATTGCTTATAATAGCCAGGACATGGAAGTAACCTAGATGTCCATCATCAGATGAATGGATAAGAAAGCAGTGGTACATATATATTCAGCCATTAAAAAAAAATACATTTGAATCAGTTCTAATGAGGTGGATGAAATTGGAGCCGATTATACAGAGTCAAATAAGCCAGAAAGTAAAACACAAATATAGTATACTAATGCATATATATGGAATTTAGAAAAATGGTAATGATAACCCTGCATGCAAGACAGCAAAAGAGACACAGATGTATAAAACAGTCTTTTGGACTCTGTGGGAGAGGGAGAGGGTGGGATGACCTGGGAGAATGGCATTGAAACATGTATAATATCATGCAAGAAATGAATCGCCAGTCTATGTCCGATGCAGGATACAGCATGCTTGGGGCTGGTGCACTGGGATGATCCAGAGAGATAGTATGGAGAGGGAGGTGGGAGGGGGGTTCAGGATTGGGAACTCATGTACACCCGTGGTGGATTCATGTTGATGTATGGCAAAACCAATACAGTATTGTAAAGTAAAATGAAGTAAAATTAAAAAAAAAAAAAAAAACACCTAACCTCCAATGAATATAACTAAATTTATATTAAAGAAAAAAACCTAAAATATTATAACCATTATGGAGTAGAAGGACGTGCACTCATATCTCCTGTGAGAACTCCAAAACTGCAGCTTGCTGCTGAACAACCATTGACAGGAGAATATTGGGTCCCACCAAAAAACGATAGCCCACATCAAAGGGCAAAAGAGAAGCCCCAGCGAGATGGTAGGAGGAGCAAAATCACATTTAGAAACAAAACCCCATACCTGCCAGAGATACTCAGAGGGCTCACAAAAGTCCTTGTGCTCATGAGGTCATAGAGACCCCACAAGAGACTAAGGCACACTTTCCTCTGAGTGTTGAGTGTCTTCTGTGGAAGCACAGATCAGCACTGGCCTGCCACAAGGACAGGAGCTCTGGCTGCAGCAGAGCCGGGAGGTCCAGTGTGGGACAAAAGTCTTCTTGGAGGAGGTCCCCATTAGCCCCACAATAGAGCCACAGAAGAGACAATCCACAAACTGGAAAAAAAATTGTATCGAAGAAGCTCTCGCATGTTGGAAAAGTTCTAGTGCCTACAACAAATCCCCAACCTGGGGATCTTGCAAAGGGACTCATAACCCCTAGGGAATTTGACTTTGAAGGTCAGTGGGATTTGATTATGGAATTTCCACAGGACTGGAGAAGAGTCTTGGAGGGCACAAACAAAACCTTGTTCCTACCAGGAACCAGGAGAAAGAAGCAGAGATCCCACAAGAGACTGAGCCAGACTTGGCTGTGTGTGTCCAGGAATCTCTTGCAGCGGCATGGGTCAACAGTGGTCTGCCGTGGGATCAGCACTGAATACAACAGTCCAGGAAGCTCAAAAAATAAGTGCAGATGGTAACTACAGTCATGAAACTAGAAAATGTTTGCTCCTTAGAAAGAAAGGTATGACAAACCTAGGGAGAATATTAAAAAACAGAGACATCACTTTGTTGACAAAGGTCTATATAGTCAAAGCTATGGTTTTTCCAGTAGTCATGTACAAATGTGAGAATTGTACCATAAAGATGGCTGAGGGTGGAAAAATTGAAGCTGTTCACCCATGATGTTGGAGAAGACTTGAGAGTCCCTTGCATAGCAAGGAGATCAAGTCAGTCAATCCTAAAGGAAATCCGCTCTGAATATTCATTTGAAGGACTGAGGCTAAAGCTCCAAATCTTTGGACACCTGATGAAAGGAACTGACTCATTGGAAAAGACCCTGGTGCTAGGAAAGATTGAAGGATGGAGCAGAAGGGGATGACAGAGGATAAGATGGTTGGATATTACCACATGAGTTTGAGCAAGCTCTGGAAATTGGTGATGGACAGGGAAGCCTGGCATGCTGCAGTCCATGGGGTTACAAAGAGTCAAACATGGCTTAGTGACTGAACAACAGCAATTAATAAATCAAATTATTAATGTATGAACATACTAAATTTTTAATTTTTTCTATCCTTAGTAAATTTTCATTATTCCTTATCCCTTTACTATCTTGTATTTTTAACATTTTCTTTTCTTTTGTATCCTTCCCATCGCTGTTGGAATGAATGCACTGCTTTGAATTAGAGTTTTCTTTGGATATATGCCCTGGAGTGTGATTCCTGAATCATACATTAGTCCTATTTTTATTTTTTTGAAGAAAACTCTATAATGTTCACCATAATAATTGTACCAATTTACATTTCCACTACTAGTGTATGATAGTTCCCCTTTCTGCATACATTCTTCAGCATTTATTGCTTTTAAACTTTTTCATGATGATCTTTAGGACCAGTGTGACATAATACCTCATTGAAATTTTGATGTGCTTTTCTGTGATAGTTAGTTACCTTTCATCTGCTTTTTTGGTCATCTCCTTATCTTCTTTAACAAAATGTCTATTTAGATTTTTGCCCATATTTTGATTGGATTGTTTGCTTTTTTGACATAGAGCTACATAAGTTGTTTATATATTTTGGGGATTAAGCAACTGTCTGTCTTTCATTTGCAAATATTTTTCCCATTCTAGAGGTTTTTTTTTTTTTTTTCATTTTTTAATGGTTCACTTTACTGTGCAGAAGTTTTTAAGTTTAATTCGATTTTATTTTATATTTTTTTATTTTTTAAAATTTCCTTTACTCTAGGAGTGTATCAAAAATGATGTTGCTGTGATTTATGTCAAAGAGTGTTTTGTTTGTTTTCCTAAAAGAATTTTATAGTATCTAACATTACATTTAGATTTTTGACACAGTTCAATTTTTGTGTATGGTCTTAGGGATTTTTCAAGTTTCTTTTTTTCCACAAGTAGCTGTCCCATTTCCCAGAAATACTTACTGAAAAGATTGTCTTTTCTCCGTTGTATATATTTTACGCTTTACATAGATTAGTTGACCATAGATTCAGGAGTTTATTTCTGGGTTTTCTATCTGGCCCCATAGATCTCTATTTCTGTTTTTGTGACAGTAACATACCATTTTGATTAATGTAGGTTTCAGTATAGTCTAAAGTCATGGGGTTTGATTTTTCCAGTTCCATTTTTATTTTTCAAGATTGTTTTGGTTATTCAGGATCTTCTGTGTTTCAATATAAAATTTAGAATTTCTTGTACTAGCTTTGCGAAAAATGACATTGGTAATTTGACAGGGATTACATTGAGCCTGCATATTGCCTTGGGTATATCGCCTGCACATTTACGTTGACAGTACAGAGCTTTCCAATAGAAGAATATGGTATATCCTTGATAAACATCAAGTCACAAGAGAAGAAAACAAAATAGGAAGGGAGGAAAAAGTCCTTCAAGACAAATTCAAAACAATTTGAAAAATTGCAATAAAAGCATTCCTATCTATATTTACCAAAAATAAAAAACTGATTAAATGCTCCAACCAAAACACACAGAGTAGCTGGATGGATTATAAAAAAGAAAACAAGACCCATATATATTCTCTCTACAAGAAACTCACTTCAGATTTAAGGACACATACAAACTAAAGTGAGGGGATGGAAAAAGGCAATCCATGCAAATGGAAATCAAATAAAGCTGGAATAGTAATACTTCTATCAGACACAATAGACTTCAAAATAAAACAAAACATAATGATCAAAGAATTAATCCAAGAATAAAACGTTATGATTGTAAATATATATGCACCTAACATAGGAGCACTTCAATTTATAAGGCAAATAATAATGGCCATAAAAGGAGCAATCAACAGTAACACAATAATAGTGGATGACATTAACACCCACACTTATCAAAGGACAAATCATCCAGACAGAAATCAAAAAGGAAACATAGGCCTTAATCAATATTCTAACCAGATAGACTTAATTGACATTTATAGAACATTCCATCCTAAAGCAGTAGAAAACATTTTCGAGTACACATGGAACATTCTCCAAGATAGATCACATCTTCGGCCACAAATCAAACCTCAGTAAATTTAGGAAAATTGAAATCATACAAGCATCTCTTCTGACCACAACACTATAGGATTATGAATCAATTACAAATAAAACTTTAAAAAACAAACATACGGAGGCTAAACAATATGTTAGTAAACAGCCCACTGAACAGATCACTGTTACTACAGAAATCACTGAGGAAATCAAGGATGAAAAAAAAAAATGGCAAAACCAATACAATATTTAAAGTAAAAAAAAAAAAAATTAACCAAAAATTAATAAAAAAGAAAATCTAGAGAAAAATGACAGTTAAAACATGACAGTCCAAAACCTTTGAGGTATAGCAAAAGCAGCTCTAAAAGGGAAGTTTATAGCAATACAATCTTACCTAAGAGAACAACAACAAAAAAATCTCAAACAATCTCACCTTTTACATCTAAAGCAATTAGAGAAAGAAGACCAAAGGAAACCCAAAGTTAGTAGAAGGAAACAAACCATAAATGTCAGAGCAGAAATAAATGAAATAGAGACAAAAACAATAGCAAAGATCAATGAAACTAGAAATTGGTTTATTGAGAAGATAAATAAAATCGATAAACCTGTGGCCAGACTCATCAAGAAAAAGTAGAGGTCTAAAATCAATAAAGTTAGAAATAAAGAAGCTACAACTGATACTACAGAAATGCAAAGAATCATAAGAGACTACTACAAACAACTATATGGCAATAAAATAGACAATATAGAAGAAATGGACAATTTTTTAGAAAACTGTAACCGTTTAAACTGAACCAGGAAGAAATAAGTCACAAATAATGAAATTTAAAATGTGATTAAAAATCTCCCAACAAACAAAAGCCCAGGACAGGATGGCTTCACAGGCATACTCTAGCAAAGATTTAGAGAAGAGTTAGCACCTATCCTTCTGTAACTATTTCAAAAAATCACAGAAGAAGGAGCACTCCCAAGCTAATTCTATGAGGCCACCCTCACTCTGACACCAAAACCAGACAGACATATAAATTTTCTTTTTGAAACTTACAGGCCAATAACACTCATGAACATATATGCAAAAATATTCAAGAAAATACTAGCTAACTGAATCCCACTATACATTAAAAGGATCGTCCACCATTATCAGGTGAGATTTATCTCAGGGATATAAAGATTATTCAGTATCTGCAGATCAATCAATGTGATACACCACACTAGCAAACTAAAGAATAGAAATCTTATGATCATCTCAATTGATGCAGAAAAGCTTTCGACATAATTCAACACCCATTTATGGTTAAAATTCTCTAGAAAGTGAGAATAGTGGAATCTTACCTCAACATAATAAAAGACACACAGGACACACCCACAGCTAACATTCTCAGTGGTGAAAAGCCAACTCCTCTCAGTTTTAAACCTGTATCCTTCTTGATCCTAACTTAGTCTTATTTGGGGGAGAGAGGCTTATTTTTGTCTATTTTTTTGCTTCTAAAGCATCCTCTTTTATTGGATGTAAAACTTTTATTTTTTTTTAACTTTTAATATATCCACTCCAGGACTTGTTTTTGAGCACCCAAAGACATACCTAATTTTATATCTAACATTTCAGAGATTTCAGTTAAATTTTGCATAAACAGAACTCAATACTTATGTCCCAAAGCACATTCTTTTCCAGGCAACATGCGTCCATCCATTTTCTTAAGTTGGAAAACTAACACCTTGATACCTTCTTCCTCATGGTTCACACCAAATCCAACTCCAGGTCCTCTTGATTCTATCTCCCAAATGTCTCTCAAATGTGCTCATATCTTTCTATTCATCTTGACTCTGAATTAGATCAGAATAGTAAACAATAATTAAGTCAAATATATTGGCACTTCCATCTTAGTCTGAAAGCCTATTCCTTATTCTATATTCAATCCCAAATTATATGCTGAGGTATTATATAAAATGTACATAGAGTTTTTATAATGAAATTAAATAGCAACATTAAGGTACTCCAGTAAATTAGTATAGAAATACTCCCAAGACGGTTACAAATTTTACCATTATTAATTACATGCAGAGACACAAACAATGTAAATAAATTAAAATGCCAAATAAAATTATTCTGCTTCTGTTAAATAAGAGCTTTTTCATGCCCTTCCCGTTTCTTATTTCTTATTCTTACTGAGAAGGGATATTAATGATTAGGAGGAATAAGAGTGTGTCTAAAAGATGTGCTATTTTCCTTGAGAGCATTAAGTCTGCTGTGCTTTACCTAAAAGTTCAAAATTTCTGAAACTCACCAATGTCCATACCACTATGCCTAACAAATTAATTTAATGGCCATCCCCAATCCCTATACGTTTCCTTTCTGAAAAGTATAGTTATAAGAAGTGAAGTCGCTCAGTTGTGTCCAACTTTTTGCAACCCCAAGGACTGTAGCCTACCAGGCTCCTCTGTCCATGGGTTTTTCCAAGCAGTAATGCTGGAGTGGGTTGCCATTTCCTTCTCCAAGAGATCTTCCTGACCCATGGATTAAACTCAGGTCTCCCACATTGTAGGCAGACACTTTACTGTCTGAGCCACTAGGGAAGTCATAGTTATAAGTCATTACTTATTATCATCAAAGAATATGGCAGGAACTCAAAGATTTCAGAAAGAAGGAAGCTGGATCATTCTTGTTTGGTCTTACCAATTAAGCCAATGTTATTTGTCCAGTTTTTACTACATTTGAACTTATGTAAAATTGGTCAACATGCCTCCCCAAAAAGATAAACACTGTCATGGTTTCCCCAGATTGGGAGAGGGGGCATTGAGAAGTATTGCCTCTTATGTCAGTGAGTGAAAATCACTTAAACACAAGTTTCTCTCCTAACTAAAGAGTAGACAATCTTAGCCTGTCACCATATCTGATTTGTAGTGCCCTTCTTCCTCATTTATTGAAAGAAAAGTTTCTGATTTTTATTTTTCTTTTTAACCCTATGTTGTCAGCACTCTCGCAATATTTTGCATATGGGCTTATTCAGTGTCATACATTTTTTGATTTATTATTTAAAATACCTATACCACACTAGCTTCTGCTTTGCAGTTTCACTTTCTGCTATGGAATTACATAAACCAGTGGAACCTGTCTCTAGGACAAATTTTACTTGCACCTGAGGCCCAACCTTAGTTTCAAGGAATCTGAATCTACAGTTTCTGTCTTTGAAGCTTGTGTATCTTTAGTTAGGACCGGTTACTCTACCACATGTTCCTGAAGGCATTAACTTCCTTCAATTAATTCCTTTGAATTTCTAGGACTGAAATAAAATTCCTATAATGTTTTTCCATCAAAATTAAGGTAAGATGCTAGTGCTATATTCTTTTTCACTTAAATTGGACTCTGTTAAATCAGAATCAGCTTAATCAACTACTTTAAGCTAAATTCACTTGTAACATGTTAGTTAATGTGTTTGATAGAATTAAGAAACTTCTTTTTATCTTTTGATTATTCTTTGATTTCTGACCCAAACATTTGCCTCCTTAATATAATCTCTTGAATTTACTGTATTGGTTTTCCTGGAATGAGAGTTAGCAGAAGAATAGATTCTATATGTCTCTAAAGTTTTATTATTTATATGTGTGTGTATATATATATATATATATATATATATATATAGTATGTCTCTATTGGATGCATTCCATCCATATGGAGTTGGATGATTCCATGTGGATTACATTTCCCATAAAATAAGTTTCTAATCCAATCATGGTCTCTATTGAGTTGCCTTTGCATTTGTTGTTGCTGTTCAGTTACTCAGTCATGTACAACTCTTTGTGATCCCATGGACTGCAGTATGTCAGACTTCCTTATCCTTCACCATCTCATGGAGTTAGATAAAACTCATGTTCATTGAGTCAGTGATGACATCTAACCACCTCATCCTCTATTATCTCTTTCTCCTCCTACCTTCAATCTTTCCCAGCATCTGTGTCTTTTTCAGGAAGCCTTTGCAGAGTTTCTTTTTTTTTTTTTTATCTCTTCTTTGCTTTATTTTTAATTGGAGCTTCAATTACATAAATTTTGAAAATTATTATTCTCAAGAAACAATCACACATCTATAACATCTATGCCATCTTCAAACTCTTCAGAAATTCTTTGAAATATTTTATACTGGACTTTCTAGTATTCATATCTCAAGCCTATCCAGTGTCATTTACATTCTAGAGTAGCTTTTTCATCTTCATAGGGTGGTTCCTTAACTGCTGATAGAATGAACTCAATTCACAGCTCAAAAGTTCCCAGCATTTGGCCTCCTCTGAGAATTCTTCAGTCCTTTTGCTACGACCTCTGTCTGCCCTGTTAGATTTATTTTCCTCATCACTGTGATCTAATAATTAGTAAAATGTCTTCCCCATTTTCTGAGGGCTATTTTAAGAACAATTAGACTTGGTACATTTTTTCATATTTTTATATTTACTTTTTCCTAACTTTTCAGTTCATTTCACCTGCATATATATTTACTCTCTCTCGTAGGATTTAGCTTTCCCCCAGGGAAAACGTCTTTCTTTTACTAACTTAACTAAATTGTCTTCCTTTATTTTCACTTGCCAATAGTCTTCATCTGAAGGCAAGAATAAAATATGTTTTCAAGACACTCCATAAAAAATAGGCTTCTTTCCAATAGAAACTATGATTTAATCACAAGCATGTTATTAGAGATACCTATACAGGTACATGCATGTATATGTATTGCACAAGCACGGGCAGCTGTGACGGTGGACAAGAGGAGCTGTCCCACGTCCAAGGTCAGGAGCAAAAGCCAGGAGGACCCCATGCCCTAGGGGCAGCGGCCGAGAGGAGCTACCGCACGTCTGAGGTCGGGGGTGGGGGGGGGACAGCCGAGAGGAGATACCTAGCTTCCGAGGTCAGGGGCGGTGGCTGGGAGGAGCTACTCAATGCCCGAGGTCAGGGGCAGTGGCCAGGCAAGAGGAGCAACCCCACGTTCAAGCAGCAGTCACTGGGCTGGTGCAGGAGGGCCTAGAGAAGCGATTCCATGGTCAAAGTCAGGAGGGGTGGCAGTGAGGAGATACCCCTCATATAAGGTAAGGAGTAGTGGGTGCACTTTGCTGGAGCAGCTGTGAAGAGATACCACACGTCCAAGGTAAGAGAAACCCAAGAAAGATGGTATGTGCTGTAACAGGGCATCAGAGGGCAGACACAGTGAAACCATACTCACAGAAAACTAGTCAATCTAATCACACTAGGACCAAAGCCTTATCTAACTCAATGAAACCAAAGCATGCCCTGTGGGGGCACCCAAGATGGATGGGTCATGGTGGAGAGGTCTGACAGAATGTGGTCCACTGGAGAAGGGAATGGCAAACCACTTCAGTATTCTTGCCTTGAGGACGTCATGAACAGTATGAAAAGGCAAAATGATAGGATACTGAAAGAGGAACTCCCCAGCTCAGTAGGTGCCCAATATGCTACTGGAGATCAGTGGAGAAATAACTCCAGAAAGAATGAAGGGATAGAGCCAAACCACAAATAATACCCAGTTGTAGATGTGACTGGTGATAGAAGCAAGGTCCAATGCTGTATAGAGCAATATTGCATAGGAACCTGGAATGTCAGGTCCATGAATCAAGGCAAATTGGATGTGGTTAAACAGGTGATGGCAAGAGTGAACGTCAACATTCTAGGAATCAGTGAACTAAAATGGACTGCAATGGATGAATTTCACTCAGATGACCATTATATCTACTACTGTGGGCAGGAACCCCTTAGAAGAAATGGAGTAGCCACCATGGTCAACAAAAGAGTCTGAAATGCATTAAGTGGATGCAATCTCAAAAATGACGGAATGATCTCTATTCATTCCTAAGGCAAACCATTCAATATCACAGTAATCCAAGTCTATGCCCCAACCAGTAAAGCTGAAGAAACTGAAGTTGAACACTTCTATGAAGACCTACAAGACCTTTTAGAACTAACACCCAAAAAAGATGTCCTTTTCATTATAAGGGACTGGAATGTAAAAAAATAGTAAGTCAAGAAACATCTAGAGTAACAGGCAAATTTGGCCTTTGAATGTGGAATGAAGCAGGACAAAGGCTAACAGAGTTTTGCCAAGAGAACGCACTGTTCATAGCAAACACCCTCTTCCAACAACACAAGAGAAGACTCTACACATGGACATCACCAGAAGGTCAACACTGAAATCAGATAGATTATATTCTTTGCAGCCAAAGATGTAGAAGCTCTACACAGTCAGCAAAAACAAGACCAGGAGCTGACTGTGGCTCAGACCATGAGCTCCTTACTGCCAAATTCAGACTCAAATTGAAGAAACAGGGAAAACCACTAGACAATTCAGGTATGACCTGAATCAAATCCCTTATGATTATACAGTGGAAGTGAGAAATAGATTTAAGGGATTAGATCTGATAGTTACAGTGCCTGATGAACTATGGACTGAGGTTCATGATACTGTACAGGAGACAGGGATCAAGACCATCCCCATGGAAAAGAAAAGCAAAAAAGCAAAATGGCTGTCTAGGGAGGCCTTACAAATAGCTGTGAAAAGAAGAGAAGCAAAAAGCAAAGGAGAAAAACAAAAATATAAGCATCTGATTGCAGAGTTCCAAAGAATAGCAAGGAGAGATAAGAAAGCTTTCCTCAGCAATCAAGGTAAGCTGTTTCAAATCCTGAAAGATGATGCTGTGAAAGTGCTACACTCAATATGCCAGCAAATTTGGAAAACTCAGCAGTGGGCACAAGACAGGAAAACATCAGTTTTCATTCCAATCCCAAAGAAAGGTAATGCCAAAGAATGCTCAAATTACCACACAATTGCACTCATCTCACATGCTAGTAAAGTAATGCTCAAAATTCTCCAAGCCAGGTTTCAGCAATACGTGAACCGTGAACTTCCAGATGTTCAAACTGGTTTTAGAAAAGGCAGAGGAACCAGAGATCAAATTGCCAACATCCGCTGGATCATCGAGAAAGTAAGAGAGTCCAGAAAAACATCTATTTCTGCTTTATTGACTATGCCAAAGACTTTGACTGTGTGGATCACAATAAACTGTGGAAAATCCAGAAAGAGATGGGAATACAAGACCACTTGCCTCTTAAGAAACATATATGCTGGTCAGGAAGCAACAGTTAGAATTGGACATGGAACAACAGACTGATTCCAAATAGGAAAAGGAGTATATCAAGGCTGTATATTGTCATCCTGCTTATTTAAAACTTCTATGCAGAGTACATCATGAGAAACGCTGGGCTAGAAGAAGCACAGTCTGTAATCAAGATTGCTGAGAGAAATATTAATAACCTCATATATGCAGATAACACCACCCTTATAGCAGAAAGTAAAGACTAACTAAAAACCTCTTGAAGAGAGTGAAAGAGGAGAGTGCAAAATTTGGCTTAAAGCTCAACATTCAGAAAACGAAGATCATGACATCTGGTCCCATCACTTCATGGGAAATAAATGGGGAAACAGTGGAAGCAGTGTCAGACTTTATTTTTGGGGGCTCCAAAATCACTGCAGATGGTGACTGCTGCCATGAAATTAAAAGAAGCTTACTCCTTGGAAGGAAAGGCATGATCAACCTAAATAGCATATTGAAAAGTGGGGATGTTACTTTGCCGACTAAGGTCCATCTAGTCAAGGCTATGGTTTTTCCTGAGGTCCTGTATGGATATGAGAGTTGGACTGTGAAGAAAGCTGAGTGCCAAAGAATTGATGCTTTTGAACTGTCGTGTTGGAGAAGACTTTTGAGAGTCCCTTAGGCTGCAAGGAGATCCAACCAGTCCATTCTGATGGAGATCAGCCCTGGAATTTCTTTGAAGGGAATGATGCTAAAGCTGAAACCTGTACTTTGGTCACTTCATGCAAAGAGTTGACTCATTGGAAAAGACTGATACTGAGAAGGATTGGGGGCAGGAAGAGAAGGTGGTGATAGAGGATGAGATGGCTGGATGGCATCACCAACTTGATGGACGTGAGTTTGAGTGAACTCTGGGAGTTGGTGATGGACAGGGAGGCCTAGTGTGCTGCAATTCATGGGGTCGCAAAGAGTTGGACACGACTGCGTGACTGATCTGATCTGATCTGATCTGATACATGTGTGTATATACACACACACACACATATACTATAATAATTCATTGAGTTTGGGGTTGTATTTAAATTTTTATTAAGAGAAATCCAAACTTTCTCATTTAATTACTGATAAGTATATACAATTTATCAATGTACCACAATTTCAAGCTCTGAAATCTTAGATCATATTCAAACACTATTTTTAAATAAACTTTACTTCAAATCCTCCTTGCAATACTAATTTAAGAAATTTATAGAAATGTCCTGCATCCAGGATAATACCATGTATTCAAGCAGGGGTGTGTATTTTTTTTTTTTTTAGTATTGTTCACTGATCGTCTTTATTTTTTTATGAATAGTGTATAATTCATGAGGATTAGCTTCACTGGAGATTGGGAAATTGGCAATATGACTAGCAAAATATAACAGCCAAAGGTACCCTAGAACATATAATGGGTCATGTCCAATCATCCTGCTCCAATTATGTACTCCATAATTGTGTATTCCAATTATGGGGTGACTTAGGGGTGGAAATCCAGAAGCTGCTATACTCATAACTTTGTCTGCTGTATCTACCACCATGCATATCTGTCTTGTTTCTTATATTAAGGATAAGAAAACTTGACACTAGTGAAGCTTAATGTGCTTTGTAAGTTTAATTTTCAGTTTGAAAAGAAAATTGCTACTGCTGGCTGAGAGGAGTGTGCCTTACAATTCAAAATGTTGTAAGGAAATCAGAATCTGAAGAAGCTATTCTTGCACTGCACACCTCACAAGTAGCTTTAACAGTTTAAATCTAGAAACTTATTATGCCTCTGGATCACATAGAGAAGATGGTTGCCTTAAAATTTTTTTAAAAGTATTGGTCTGATTTACAGTGTTGCCTGAAAAAATAGAGTAAAAGCTATATATATATATATATATATATATATATATATATATGTATATTGTATATATATGTATATATGTATATTGCTACTGAAGTACTGCTTGGTTTAAGGTGAGCTGTTATTAGAGATATATCTAATCTTCATCACTTCTGTGTGTATTTCAAAGTCAAACTGCAACTGTCTTCTTATGAAAGTTCTCTGCAGGCCTGTATTAATAAAGCCACATATGTTTCACCTGCTTTCAAAAACCTAATGACTAATGTTAAATAAATTGGACTTTCTATGTAGTTTTTCTCCAAATTCTACATCTTGATTATTTTATAAAGTTCGTTTGATGCTATAAAGTTGTGCTCTTGAAATATTAGTATAGTTTATGTGTCTTCTTCTCCCCAGTTTAGATCCAACTGAGAGATACTTGCAGAGGACAGAGATCGATATACAAATGGTACCATTATTGCTGATAAACGCTAGAAGGAGAAGGTGACTTAAGTCTGTGGATGAGAAGGTATTTTAAGGTTTTGTTCCTAAATTAGAATTACCCGTGTAGTCTTAGACTACATTAGACTATTATGGGACTCTTTCATGGGCACTGAGCCTTGCAGAACTGTCTACATTTAGAACAGACATTCTGAGCTTGGTATAGATAATAAAAGCCTAAACAGAAGAGAGCTGAGTCTAACAGGCTGAGCTGTAACCTTAAACTCACCAATCATATTAGGTATGGAAGATGGATTCCACCTCTATGGAAAAGGAAGGGTGGGAAATAAGTTCCCCTTTTTAATAATGTCTATTTTTTTTTTTCTTTCAGTACGCACTCCAGCATTTTGGCCTGGGGAATGCCCATGGACAGAGGAGGGCTACAGTCCATGGGGTTGCAAAGACTAAGCAACTAAGCACAGCACAGCACGGTCTGTAAGGAACAGGGAGGTAAAAAGCAGTTCTTATTTTCCTCACCAATATGTATCTGAAACTTTCCCAGTATCTGGTATGTCTTAGACACTTAAAACAGTCTTGATGGATGAAGAAATGAATCAATAAAGTAAGGTTAACAAGACTATGAGTGGTCTGCTTTTGAGGCAGTAAATAGTAGAAAGAAAAACTAAAATTAAAAAATATATATTTAATTAAAAAAAGTAGCTGGTTTGGGTACAAAATTAATTTATTAGCACATGAAACTGTTAATTTAAGAAGTATAATTCAGGATGTGAGAATAAGTGGTGGTACTTACAATATTAGTGATTTGTTATTAAAAGTGGGTGCATTTTAACTCTCTTATTTCAAGGATTGAACATGGTTTCAAGCAAAAAGAAAAAGAAGAACTGGTAAATATCATTGAAATAAATGCCCTTTGAATGTAAGAAGTAACAGAATGTAAGATTCAACCAAAGTCCTAAATTTTAGAAATAAGCAAGGTCATCCTCATTCATTACAGAAGACTAGGTAAAAGTAGAAGTCATAATGTAAGGATTAAAAAATCTTTAGGTCAAGAAAATTACTGTTTTTGCTTTAACATTATAATAAATAATGAACTTATTAGGACAGACAATACTTTACTCAGAAATTAAAAAAAAAAAAATCATTTCAGTTCAGTCACTCAGTTGTGTGTAACTTTTTGTGACCACATGAACCAAAGCATGTCAGGCTTCCCTATCCATCACCAACTGCTGGAGTCTACCCAAACCCATGTCCATTGAGTTGGTAATGCCATGCAACTACCTCATCCTCTGTCATCCCCTTCTCCTCTTGCCCTCAATCTTTTCAGCATCAGGGTCTTTTCAAATGAGTCAGCTCTTGGCATCAGCTGGCCAAAGTATTGACGTTTCAGCTTCAGTATCAGTCCTTCCAAGAAATGGCAACCCACTCCAGTATTCTTGCCTGGAGAATCCCATGGAAGGAGGAGCTATAGTCCACAGGGTCGCAAAGAGTTGGACACAACTGAGCGGCTTCACTTTCACTTTCAATGAACATCCAGGACTGATCTTTAGGATGGACTGTTTGGATATCCTTGCAGTCCAACGGACTCTCAAAAGTCTTCTCCAACACCACAGTTCAAAAACATTAATTCTTCAGCACTCAACCATATTTATGTCTCAACTCTCACATCCATACATGACCACTGGAAAAACCATAGCCTTGACTAGACTGACCTTTGTTGACAATGTCTCTACTTTTTAATATGCTGTCTAGGTTGGTCATAACTTTACTTCCAAGGAGTTCAGTTCAGTTCAGTCACTCAGTCATGTCCAACTCTTTGTGACCCCATGAACCACAGCACACCAGGCCTCCCTATCCATCACTAACTCCGAGTCAACCTAAACCCATGTCCACTGAGTTGATGATGCCATCCAATCATCTCATCCTCTGTTGTTCCCTTCTCCTCCTGCCCTCAATCTTTCCCAGCATCAGGGTCTTTTCAAATGAGTCAGCTCTTTGCATCAGGTTGCCAAGGAATAAGTGTCTTTTAATTTAATGGCTGCAATCACCATCTGTAGTGATTTTGGATCCCAAAAATAAAGTCTGACACTGTTTCCCCATTTATTTGCCATGAAGTGATGGAACCAGATGCCATGATCTTCGTTTTCTGAATGTTGAGCTTTAAGCCAATTTTTCCACTCTCCTCTTTCATTTTCATCAAGAGGCTCTTTAGTTCTTCTTCACTTTCTGCCATAAGGGTGGTGTTATTTGCCTATCTGAGGTTATTGATATTTCTCCCAGCAATCTTAATTCCATCTTGCGCTTCCTCCAACCCAATGTTTCTCATGATGTACTCTGCATATAAGTTAAACAAGCAGGATGACAATATACAGACTTGACATACTCTTTTTCCAATTTGGAACCGGTCTGTTGTTCCATGTAAATGTTGCTTACTGACCTGCATGCAGGTTCTCAAGAGGCAGGTCAGGTGATCTGGTATTCCCATCTCCTTCAGAATTTTCCACAGTTTATTGTGATCTACACAGCCAAAGGTTTTGGCATAGTCAATAAAATAAATTATTGTTTGGTTTGACATAGTGAAATAAGCTAAAACAAAATTTAGTTTGTAAATTATCATATTAGGGTCTAAAGACATATGGTTGTATAAAAGCCCAGTTGTAACTCAGGGAGCTCTTACTAGCATAATCATAAAATATGCATCATTGTCATAGAGGTATTCCAATAGTATTTTGATACAAGTCTAGAGAGTAAAAGTAAAGCACATGGATATTTTAGATGGGCTTCACTGTTAGATGACAAAATAAGTTTAGTATTAATAGATATGCAGAAATGAAGATATTCTCTGAGCCAAGACTAATATCAAAGCAATCATATATTATGGGTTAGACATATCAAATATAATTATGTTATGAAACAATGCTTGAATTAAGAGAGATGATTTATCCAAAAATGCTAATTGACTGTGGGAAACTATGTCTAGGAGAAAAAGTTGCTAATAGCGAGTAGGCATAAAGATAGGGCTCCAGTTAAGTTATATTTTTTAAAATAAGGTTCATAATAGTGAAGTATTCAGCTATTATTCAGAAACTGCAAAACTAAACAACTTTATTCATAAAGAATGGATAAACATGAAAGTAAAATCTGTAATGTAGTGGTAATGTAAATTCATGATCAGGGCAAATAGCCTCTTTTCTAAAAATATAAAAAAAAATCAAGCTTGTAAAATTTTTTGAGCTGAAAATATAAACAAAAGTATGTAACTCTTTCTAGGATACTACATTTTAGTTAAGAATTAGTTGGAAGGATGCAATCAAAAACACTTTTAAAGATGATTTAAATAAATGCCTGATGCCTAGGGTGCAGAAAGCTAAAAAAAAAAGAAAATCAACTCTCCCAGATTAATGTTAATATCAAGTCAGATTATCTAGACAATAAACACCCCAGTGAACCAATTAGAGAGCTGAAATTGCAGGACAAACCAGTAGCTAGAATTTAAGGGAAATCAGACTTCTCCAAAAAGGTCAAGGTGTGAATGCTGGCTTCCGTGTGCCATCTATGGTAGAAGACAAGGCCACTATATAAGTAAACATAGACTCAGCTAATATTGTTAACAAATTTGCTGAATATGAGCTGAAGGCGTTCTAGGAAGAGGCCGCATTCAGGGCCTGGAGTGGGCTCCTGTCTAAGACTCTGAAACGAATTGTGTGAGGAGACAAACATTCTGACAAACCAGAAGACTTTATTGGAAAGGGGCTCTCCAGTGGAAAGTAGCAGGATGAGGTAAGAGAGCATCGGGAAAACTATTTTGTCACGTGGCGCATAGTTTCAGGTTTCATGATAATGAGGTTAGTTTCCAGGTTTGCTCTGGCCAATCATCTTTCTTATGCCCATATTTGGTCTGACTTAGGGTCCTTCCTGGTGGCAAGCACATTTCTCAGCCAAGATGGATTCTTGCCTGAGGGTTTCTGTAAGGTTGGTGGGACATACAGTCTGGGGTATCATCCCTTCTTGTCCATCTGGAATTCTGGTTAGTGGCAGCTCATTGGCGGCAGCAGGTCAGGTCGGTGTTCCCTGTCACGCAGTACATCCAGTTGTGAATTAACTCATGCTGAGTTATTATTTTGCCTGGCCATGGTGGTGATTTCAGTCAATGGTTCTCTAACAAAGGGAGAGTATATAAGCTCAGGGAGTCACATAGGTAAGGAGGATTCTCAGGTATTTATAGATTATTCCATTGGCTCCACTGTGGTGTTCATGAGAGAATGAGACCAGAGGGGGAGACAGGAGAAGTGTGTAACTGGAGAAGGGATGCAGACTCCATTTTAGGAAAGGCATGGAATCCTGCCCAAATCATTTTGATTTAAGAAACAAAAACCTAACTATACAGGAAGATAGAAAAATTTTAAGAAAGGAATAAAATGATAAACCATGTTTTATTGACACAATTCATAATTAGTTCTGTAAATTTGCCTAGTTCTTAAATACCAAAATGCATCAGAAAAGTCATGTGTGCATGCATGCTCAGTCATTGTTCAACTCTTTCAACCCCATGGACTGTGGCCTAACAGGCTCCTCTGTCAAAGGGATTCTTCAGGCTAGAATGCTGGAGTGGGTCGCCATTTCCTCCTCCAGAGGCTCTTCCTGACCCAGGGAACTATCCTGCATCCCCTGCATTGACAGGCGGATTGATTACCACTGCGGTATCAAGGAAGAATCAGAAAAGTTACTGGTCTTTATATTATTTTTCTCTAACTGAAGTCCATCACAATCGTGTATAAAGAATTCTGTTTCAACTACAAAGAAAGTGCAGTAAGTTTTCAAATGGGACTGTTTAAATATTTCCTTAGAAATAAATAATATTTATCTTAAAGTAGAAATTAAGAAAAAAAAGCTAAAACTTTTTTTTTTTAAGTAACAGAATCCTTACTTCTCAGATTTGCCTCAGGGAAAGTTGACATTATCAAAGTACTCTAGATAAAACAATCCCTGATGAGGCTGCTGCCACCTGTAATACTAAACACTACATTTACCATCATTGGCTTTCCCTTGTGGCTCAGCTGGTTCAGAATCTGTAATGTGGGAGACCTGAGTTCAACCCCTAGATTGGGAAGATCCCCTGGAAAAAGGGGAAGGTTACCCACACCAGTATTCTGGCCTGAAGAATTCCATGGACAGTATCGTCCATAGGGTCTCAAAGAGTGAGACACTACTGAGTGACTTTCAGTTACCATCATTACTGTGAATTGTACCAATATGTTTATTTCCATAATAGCATTAATCACACTCAATGTGTAACTTCTTCCAGGTATACCACACCCATGAATTTAGCATGGTGCTTGATAAATAAAACCTACTTAAAACAAAACTGGCATTAAAATGCCAAGTTATATTCTCTCTCACATATTAAACCCAAAATGATGTGTTTCAGTTCAGTTCAGTCGCTCAGTCGTGTCCGACTCTTTGCAACCCCATGAATCGCAGCACGCAAGGCCTCGCTGTCCATCACCAACTCCTGGAGTTCACTCAGATTCACATCCATGTAGTCCGTGATGCCATCCAGCCATCTCATCCTCTGTCGTCCCCTTCTCCTCCTGACCCCAATCCCTTCCAGCATCAGAGTCTTTTCCAGTGAGTCAACTCTTTGCATGAGGTGGCCAAAGTATTGGAGTTTCAGCTTTAGCATCATTCCTTCCAAAGAAATCTCAGGGTGGATCTCCTTCAGAACGGACTGGTTGGATCTCCTTGTAGTCCAAGGGACTCCCAAGAGTCTTCTCCAATACCACAGTTCAAAATCATCAATTTTTCGGCGCTTAGCCTTCTTCACAGTCCAACTCTCACATCCATACACGACCACGGGAAAAACCATAGCCTTGACTAGATGGACCTTAATCGGCAAAGTAATGTCTCTGCTTTTGAATATACTATCTAGGTTGGTCATAACTTTTCTTCCAAGGAGTGTCTTTTAATTTCATGGCTGAAGTCACCATCTGCAGTGATTTTGGAGCCCCCCAAAATAAAGTCTGACACTGTTTCCACTGTTTCCCCATCTGTGTTTATGTTCTGTAAATTAATTATAGAGCTAGTCTTCCTTCCCTTGTGGCTCAGGTATCTTAGGTTATCACTTTCATTCCTGTGATGTACTGTAGCTTCAATGCATATACATATTTCATCTAGCAAATGAAAGTCAAGTTGCTCAGTAGTGTCTGACTCTTTGCGACACTATGGACTTTAGCCTACCAAGCTCCCACATCCATGGGATTTCCCAGGCAAGAATACTGGAGTGGATTGCCATTTCCTTCTTCAGGAGATATTCCTGACCCAGGGAATGACCCGGGTCTCCCATACTGTAGGCAGACACTTTACTGTCTGAGCACCAGGGAAGTCATCTAGAAGAGATGTTAATACAAGGAAAGGAAATGTCTCTCTAACATCAAGGATTTCCATTTCTTTCTCCCATATCTAACATCAAAGCTACCTCTTATAAGTTGCCTGGATGATTTGGAATTCTATTTATTTTGTTGGTTATATCTAGCTATTATGAGTTGGGGAAATATCACTTTTCTTTAACAGTGATATGACAAGCTAAAATATTTCATTCTTAATATACTTAGAAAAAAATGTATTTGATAAGTCCTGGATTACCACAAAAGTGGTACCTTGAATATAACTTTTATCATTGTTTAACTTTATTTTTCTCAGTGTTTCAAAGTTTCATCTTAAAGTATAATGGCCTACAATGATTTTACTAAAAGCAATTAAAAACAATTATGATGATGAAAATCATTGCAAAGAATGTGAAATGACAATAGTGCAGATTTTAAGATTATCTAAATAGAGAAATTTAAATATAAATTCTTTATTTCACTTCCCTGAAAATACTTATGGCAGTCTTGTGTAATTAAGTTAAAAGAGTAATTTTTAACATAGTGATGACAACAATATAGACAACAAGATTTTGTTATTGAAAAAGGCTTAGACTTTTTTCTTATTCCATTTTTCTATTTTATAAATTAGGACATAGATTATATATGTCATTCTCAAATGCAAAATGTTGTAGTAAAATAGATGGGAATGAATACCAATATTCTTGGGGCTTCCCAGGAGGCCAGTGGTAAAGTACCTGCCTGATAATGCAGGACATATAAGAAATGCAGTTTCGGTCTCTGGTTAGAAAGATCCTCTGGAGGAGGGCATGACAACCCACTCGAGTAATCTTGCTTAGAGAATCCCAAAGACAGAGGAGCCTGGTCGGCTATGGTTCACAGAGTTACAAAGATTTGAACAGGACTGATGAGAAGACTCTTCACATGGACATCTCCAGATGGTCAACACCAAAATCAGATTGATTATATTCTTTTTACCCAAAGATGGTGAAGCTCTATACAGCCAACAAAAACAAGACCAGGAGCTGACTGTGGCTCAGATCATGAACTCCCTATTACCAAATTCAGACTAAAATTGAAGAAAGTAGGGAAAATTGCTAGACCATTCAGGTATGACCTAAGTCAAATCCCTTGTGATTATACAGTGAAAGTGAGAAATAGATTTAAGGGCCTAGATCTGATAGATAGAGTGCCTGATAAACTATGGAATGAGGTTCATGACATTGTACAGGAGACAGGGATCAAGACAATCTCGATGGAAAAGAAATGCAAAAAAGTAAAATGGCTGTCTGGGGAGGCCTTACAAATAGCTGTGAAAAGAAGAGAGGTGAAAGGCAAATGAGAAAAGCAAAGACATAAACATATGAATGCAGAGTTCCAAAGAATAACAAGAAGAGATAAGAAAAGTCTTTTTCAGTGATCAATGCAAAGAAATAGAGGAAAAGAACAGAATGGGAAAGACTGGAGATCTCTTCAAGAAAATTAGAGATACCAAGGGAACATTTCATGCAAAGATGGTCTCGATAAAGGACAGAAATGGTATGGACCTAACAGAAGCAGAAGATATTAAGAAGAGGTGGCAAGAATACATGGAAGAACTGTACAAAAAAGATCTTCACGACCCAGACAACCATGATGGTGTGATCACTAATCTAGAGCCAGATATCCTGGAATGTGAAGTCAAGTGGGCCTTGGAAAATATCGCTACGAACAAAGCTAGTGGAGTTGATGGAATACCAGTTGAACTGTTTCAAATCCTGAAAGATGATGCTGTGAAAGTGCTGCATTCAAAACGCCAGCAAATTTGGAAAACTCGGCAGTGGCCACAGGACTGGAAAAGGTCAGTTTTCATTCCAATCCCAAAGAAAGGTAATGCCAAAGAATGCTAAAACTACTGCACAATTGCACTTATCTCACATGCTAGTAAAGTGATGATCAAAATTCTCCAAGTCAGGCTTCAGCAATACGTGAACTGTGAACTTCCAGATGTTCAAGCTGGTTTTAGAAAAGGCAAAGGAACCAGAGATCAAATTGCCAACATCTGCTGGATCATGGAAAAAGCAAGAGAATTCCAGAAAAAACATCTATTTCTGCTTTATTAACTATGCCAAAGCCTTTGTGTGCATCACAAGAAACTGTGGAAAATTCTGAAAGAGATGGGAATACCAGACCACCTGACATGCCTCTTGAGAAATCTGTATGCAGGTCAGGAAGCAACAGTTAGAACTGGACATGGAACAGCAGACTGGTTCCAAATAGGAAAAGGAGTACATCAAGGCTGTATATTGTCACCCTGCTTATTTAACTTACATGCAGAGTACATCATGAGAAACCATGGGCTGGAAGAAACACAAGCTGGAATCAAGATTGCCGGGAGAAATATGAATAACCTCAGATAGGCAGATGACACTACCCTTATGGCAGAAAGTGAAGAGGAACTAAAAGCCTCTTGATGAAAGTGAAAGTGGAGAGTGAAAAAGTTGGCTTAAAGCTCAACATTCAGAAAATGAAGATCATGGCATCTGGTCCCATTACTCCATGGGAAATAGATGGAGAAACAGTGGAAACAGTGTCAGACTTTATTTTCTTGGGCTCCAAAATCACTGCAGATGGTGACTTCAGCCATGAAATTAAAAGACGCTTACTCCTTGGAAGGAAAGTTATGACCCACCTAGATAGTATATTCAAAAGCAGAGACATTACTTTGCTGATTAAGGTCCATCTAGTCAAGGCTATGGTTTTTCCTGTGGTCATGTATGGATGTGAGAGTTGGACAGTGAAGAAGGCTGAGCACCGAAGAATTGATGCTTTTGAGCTGTGGTGTTGGAGAAGACTCTTGAGAGTCCCTTGGACTGCAAGGAGATCCAACTAGTCCATTCTGAAGGAGATCCGCCCTTGTATTTCTTTGGAAGGAATGATGCTAAAGCTGAAACTCCAGTACTTTGCCCACCTCATGCGAAGAGTTGACTCATTGGAAAGGACTCTGATGTTGGGAGTGATCGGGGGCAGGACGAGAAGGGGACGACAGAGAATCAAATGGCTGGATGGCATCCCAGACTCGATGGCCGTGAGTCTGAGTGAACTCCGGGAGTTGGTGACGGACAAGGAGGCCTGCGTGCTGCGATTCATGGGGTTGCAAAGATTCAGAAGTGACTGAGCGACTTAGCTGAACTGAACTGAAGTGACTGGTGCCACCACTTCATGGGAAATAGATGGGGAACAGTGGAAACAGTGTCAGACTTTATTTTCTGGGGGCTCCAAATCACCACAGATGGTGATTGCAGCCATGAAATTAAAAGATGCTTACTCCTTGGAAGGAAAGATGTGACCAACCTAGATAGCATATTCAAAAGCAGAGACATTACTTTGCCAACAAAGTTCCATCTAGTCAGGACTCTGCTTATTCCACTAGTCATGTATAGATGTGAGAGTTGGACTGTGAAGAAAGGTGAGCGCCAAAGAATTGATGCTTTTGAACTGTGATGTTGGAGGAGACTCTTGAGAGTCCCTTGGACTGCAAGGAGATCCAACCAGTCCCTTCTAAAGGAAATCAGTCCTGTGTGTTCTTTCGATAGAATGATGCTAACGCTGAAACTCCAGTACTTTGGCCACCTCATGAGAAGTGTTGACTCATTGGAAAAGACTCTGATGCTGGGAGGGATTTGGGGGCAGGAAGAGAAGGGGATGACAGAGGATGAGATGGCTGGATGGCATCACCGACTCAATGGATGTGAATTTAAGTGAACTCCGGGAGTTGATGATGGACAGGGAGTCCTGGCATCCTGTGATTCATTGGATCACAAAGAGTCGGACATGACTGAGGGGCTGAACTGAACTGATCTGAAGTGACTTAGCACACGCACACAAATATTCCTTCTACCTATGATCTTTGTTTATACCATGATGTTGTTAGGTTTTTAATAAAGGTATCATTTGAATAAGAGGGGTCAGTTTACTGTCTATTCTGTTGTTTATTAGTCACTAAGTCCTGTCCGAGTCTTTTGCGACCCCATGGACTGTATCCCTCCACGATCCTCTCTCTGTGGGATTTGCCTGGCAAGAACAGTGGAGAGGGTTTTCATTTCCTTCTCTGGGGGATATTCCTGGGCCAAGGATTGAACTCATAACTGCTGCATTGGCAGGTGGATTCTTTACCACTGAGCCACCAGGGAAGACAGTCTAGTATGTAGTCCCACAATAATATGAAGGACAGAAAGCTATTATTTATTGGGTGCCATTGCTTGCTCAGACTCCATTATCCAAAATGGTGGCTGAAGTTTATACAATTTCAAAGGAAAGAAGATGACTCAAAACAGGAAGATCTTGGAAGAGTTGCCAGTTTCCCAGAAATTCCACTCAGATACTGAATACAGAATCTTTCCTATCAATACACACATCAAAGCTGTCAATAGCCATAAGATGGTACCAAACTGCATCTTGGATTTGTTTTTTTGTAAACAAAACAACAGATTTGTTTAAATGTGCGTATGAAGTCCAACTGGTTATCAGTATACATTCATCCCCAACATTTCATTAACCCTGAAGTGATGTGATTCTAGAGGATATACAATTTAATATTTTGAATGCCATCATGCCAGGATTTTACTACTAAAAAGCAAACCCAATTTAACTGTTGAACCCATATGAACTGACACAGGTATACACATTATTTAAAAAGTGAAATTTATTTATATCAGTTGGTAAGTAAACACCAGTCTTAGCTCCCTCTCTTGCATCAGATTTGGTTCAAATCTGGATTTCTTCAAAGATACAATTAACATAGAAACAGTCCAATAAAAGCCTCCAAGGTCTTGATTCAGTGCTATGGATTTATTCTATTCTAGTTAGTCTGTATCTGTGTCTTCCAATTGTTAAATACTTTAAAAATTACTTTCAAGCAACTCAAGTTAAAGTCTCTAAGTGTTATTTTCCCCTATTTTAAATTGTGTGCTTTTCCTACTTTGAAGTAATTTCAAGTAGTTTTCTCTATCTTCATTTATTTTAGTATCTTGACTACTACCTTTAGGAATTAATGTATTTATTCTTCCAAAATTAAAAATAAGTTTCATGTAAAAAGTAATTTAGATCAATACTTAGCTGGAAAAATGTGATTTTATTTCCCGTTATCAATATTTTGAAATTTTATTGTCTGTATTAATAGCAAAACAAAGTGCTAAATAAAACAAATTATTTCCTACCCACCAACAGTTTTTTAGAGTATTAAAATACCAAAGCAATATTTTTAAATGTCATGTAGGTATTAGTGAATTCATCTTTTCTATTCAAGAAAACACTTGCTGAACTACTAAAGTGTTTGAGGTGTTGTGGATCTATTTGTGGATACAAATAAAGTATATTTGAGGCATCTTTCCTTCTTTTAATGAAGTTTCTATCAAAAAAATAAGAAAGCATAGGGCAAAATAAACTTCATTTAAAATGTGAAATTAATCATAAGAGAATTTTCTAAAATCGTGCTTAAAGTTGGGTGGAGAATACCATTTTCAAATTTCAAATTCTTGAGGTCAGAAGTCAGAAATGGATCTTATTATGCTATTAATAAAACTAAAGTGTCTATAGGATTATGTTCCTCCTGAATTCTTTAAAAGAGGTTGTTTCTAGAAACTTCCACCTTCCTTGTTTCATGTTCTCGTTCCTCCATCTTCAAACCCAGCAAAGTGGTGTCAGGACACCTTATTCCACCATTTCTCTGGTTCTATCTCTTCTGCTTCCCTCTTCCACTGTGTGATTTCATCTCCCAACCTACCTGACCATAATCCAAGGTAATCTTACTATCTCATCATCAGCTGATCAGCAACCTTAATTACATGTGCAAAATTTAATATCTGTTTGTCATGTAGGACACATATTGACAGGATTCAGGAATTTGGACAGGAACTTATTTGTGAGAGCGCTTTATTCTGCTTGCCACCACTTGCTACTATGTGAGCACACATAGAAACCATAAATACAGGTCAAGAAATGGTTCATTACAAGCATATGCAAAACATCCCACATGTCATTTGTGAATCATTGTGGAAATGATTCAAACACTACCTTAATATTGTAAAGTTAAAAAAAAAAAGAACAAATAAAACTGAAAAAAATAAAGTTAATATAGAAAAATGGGAAAATATAAAAAAAGTAAAATTATAAGTTAGTTTGTCACTTTGGGAGGTTATATTCTTTTGTATCTGACTTTTGTTCATTCAAGATTTTGCATATGATATTAATCCATGCTCTTACTGATACATGTTTACTGTTATGTAGTATCTCACTGTATAAATAAAGTACAACTTATTTATTAATTTGAATGTTGATGAACATTTGACTACTTCCAATTTGGGATTCTTTCAAATGCTACAGCAGAGAAAAATTAGTACTCATATTTTGTTGCTTATGTACATGTACTGTTGTTGCTCAGTCACTCAGTCATGTCCAACATTTTGCAGCCCATGGAAAGCAGCACACCAGGCTTCCCTGTCTTTCACCATATCCTGGAGCTTTCTCAAACTCATGTCCATTGAGTCAGTGATGCCATCCAACCATCTCATCTTCTGTCATCACCTTCAATTCCTGCATTCAATCTTTACCAGCATCAGCCTCTTTTCTAATGAGTCAGCTTTTTGCATCAGGTAGTCAAAGTACTGGAGCTTCATCCATCCTTCCAATGAATATTCAAGATTAACTTCCTCTAGGATTCATAGGTTTGATCTCCTTGCTGTCCAAGGGACTCTCAGGTCCCTTCTTCTCAAGAGACTTTGCCTGACTCTTCTCAAAAGTCAGTTCAAAAACATCAACTCTTTGGCACTCAGCCTTTTTTATGAGGGCTTCCCTTGTGGCTCAGCTAGTAAAGAATCTGCCTGAAATTCAAAAGACCTGGGTTCAATCTCTGGGTTGGGAAGATCTCCTGAAGAAGGGAAAGGCTACCCAATCCAGTATTCTGGTCTGGAGAATGCCATGGACTATAGTCTCACATCAATTCATGATTATTTGAAAAACCATAGCTTTGACTATATGGACTTTTGCAGGCAAAGTGGTGTCTCTGCCTTTTAATATGCTGTGTAGTTTTGTCATAGCTTTTCTGTCAAGGAGCAAGCATCTTTTAATTTGATGACTGCAGTCATCATCTGCAGTGTATACCAAGTATAAAAATAGTGTGAAAATGTTAGGTGCTCAGTCGTGTCCAGCTCTTTGCAACCCCATGGGCTGTAGCCTGCTAGGCTCCTCTGTCCATGGAATTCTCCAGAGTACTAGAGTGGTTAGCCATTCCCTTCTCCAGGGGATCTTCCCGTCCCAGGGACTGAATTCAGGTTTCTTGCATTGCAGGTGGATTCTTTACCATGTGAGACACCAGGGAAGCCCATACCAAGTATAAACATAAGAGTAAAAATCTGCTGCCAATGGGTAGGGATATGTGGCCAGACAGTGTCAAAATAAATTTCCCCAGTGGCCATACCTGATTATACTCCCAACGGATGTGTAGGAAAATTAGTTTGCTAAGACAATTTGCCAGAACTGGACACTGAATTTTATAACATTTTTTTCTGAATCTATTGTATTAATTATTTTTTTCTCCCTTATTCTGATAGTATGTTGAATTATCCAAAAGATTTTCAAATATCAAAACAATGTTATCTTCTTGGAGAAAAAAATAGTTGGCTCATGACGTATAATTTATCTATCAGCTCTACCTACCATCTGACCGTTTCTGGAAATCCAATGAATTAATATACTAATTAGGATTTTTGCAACCTGGATCAAAAGTGAAGGTGGATTCATCTTTTTTTTTTTTTTTAATCTCATGTTCTATCTCTAAAAAGATTTTAGAACAAAGTTAAGCTAACATCTTAACTTAGGCAGAGGAACCAAAAATCAAATTGCCAACATAAGCTGGATCATCAAGAAAGCAAGAGAGTTCCAGAAAAACATCTATTTCTGCTTTATTGACTATGCCAAAGCCTTTGGCTTTGTGGATCACAATAAACTATGGAAAATTCTCAAAGAGATGGGAATAACAGACCACCTGATCTGCCTCTTGAGAAACCTATATGCAGGTCAGGAAGCAACAGTTGGAACTGGACATGGAACAACAGACTGGTTCCAAATAGGAAAAGGAGTACGTCAAGGCTGTATATTGTCACCCTGCTTATTTAACTTCTATGCAGAGTACATCATGAGAAACACTGGGCTGGAAGAAGCACAAGCTGGAATAAAGATTGCTGGGAGAAATATTAATAACCTCAGATATGCAGAAGACACCACCCTTATGGCAGAAAGTAAAGAGGAACTAAAAAGCCTCTTGATGAAAGTGAAAGTGGAGAGTGAAAAAGTTGGCTTAAAGCTCGACATTCAGAAAACGAAGATCATGGCATCCAGTTCCATCACTTCATGGGAAATAGATGGGAAACAGTGGAAACAGTGTCAGACTTTATTTGTTGGGGTTCCAAAATCACTGCAGATGGTGACTGCAGCCATGAAATTAAAAGACGCTTACTCCTTGAAAGGAAAGATATGACCAACCTAGATAGCATATTCAAAAGCAGAGACATTACTTTGCCAACAAAATTCCATCTATTCAAGGCTGTGGTTTTTCCAGTGGTCATGTATGGTTGCGAGAGTTGGACTGTGAAGAAAGCTGAGCACCAACAAATTGATGCTTTTAAACTGTGGTGTTGGAGAAGACTCTTGAGAGTCCCTTGGATTGCAAAGAGATCCAACCAGTCCATTCTGAAGGAGATCAGCCCTGAGATTTCTCTGGAGGGAATGATGCTAAAGTTGAAACTCCAGTACTTTGGCCACCTCATGCGAAGAATTGACTCATTGGAAAAGACTCTGATGCTGGGAGGGATTGGGGGCAGGAGGAGAAGGGGACGACAGAGGATGAGATGGCTGAATGTCATCACTGACTCGATGGCCGTGAGTCTGAGTGAACTCTGGGAGTTGGTGATGGACAGGGAGGCCTGGCGTGCTGCTATTGATGGGATCGCAAATAGTCGGATACAACTGAGCAACTGAACTGAACTGAACTGAAGCTAACATTGTAGAATATTGTAGAAATTGATCACTTTATCATGGTTCCTGGAAAAAAATTTATTTCTAAAATATTAGTAGAATTTATTATAGAAGACTTCTTAGTGTTAAAGTTATCGAAATGTGTTTATGTGTTTTATGTGTGTGTATATGCAGTGTGTGTGACAATTTTTAATTATGATTTAGTTACTATTCTTTTAGTTACTTATAGTTACAAATGATTGATTTCTGGATTAAAAATACCTCATAGTTTAGTAGCACTAAATGATAATTTTATTTTGTAAGTCAAGAATTTGGAGAAAGCATAGCTGAGCAGTTCTTGGACTAGGTTCATTTATGGAATAATATTCAAATATTGGCTGGGCTTCCCATCAACTATGGGTGTCATTGGGCTGACATTTAACATGACGCACTTGCACAGCTATGAGTTGATGGTTACTGTCTACTGAAAGTTCATCTGAGGTTTTCAAGTGCCTACACTTGGCATCGCTAGGCAGCAGTATCAGAATAGTTGAACTTCTTACATGATGACTGACTCGCCCAGAGCAAGTATCCCATGAAGGTCTGGCAGAAACTTCATAGCCTTGAATTTTGTCTTGATCTACCAGTTACTGATGGAGATGTATTAAAATGTCTCAGTATGATTATATCTTTGGATATCTCTCTTTGAAATTTATGAAATTCTGCAAAAAAACTTTAGTCCTTACATCTTATTTTTTTTTCTCTCTGCTTTTTTTCATTTCTCGTTTTGAGACTCAGATTCATGAAAGTTAGATCACTTGATACTATCTCACAGACAATGAAACTCAGTTCATTTTTTTTTCCAGTCTTTTTCTCTCTCTATTGCAGTTTATACCTTCTAATACTATGTCTTCAAGGTCACTGATATTTTGTACTTCAATATCTAACCTGCAATTAATGCCAGCCAGTGAATTTCTTAGTACAGACAATATATGCTTATCTCTTGGAGTTTGGCTTAATCTTGTTTTATGTTTTTTTTTTAAAATTTATTTCCTTATACTATTCATGTTTTTCTTTAAGTATGTGTTCATATCTGTAGTAGCTACTTTAAGACCTTGACAACTATTCTCATAATTTTACCATCTCTGGATTTCCTTCTGGCTATTGATTTTTCTACTTGTTGTGGGCCAGATGTTCTTAATTATTTCTCTCACTCTAGTATTTTTTTTTTAAAAAATCAAAAGCTTCACATCATGTGTTGTACAATTTTGAATGCTGTTATTTTCTGTTTGCTTTAAAGAGCATTGAGTTTTGTTCTGGGAGTGAGCTAATTTATTTACAGATTATCTGGATCCTTTTCTGACTTTTTAAAATTTTTTTGAGAATCAGTTCAGTCGCTCAGTAATGTCTGACTTTGAAACCCCATGAATCACAGCAAGCCAGGCCTCCCTGTCCATCACCAGCTCCCGGAGTTCACTCAGATTCACGTCCATCGAGTCAGTGATGCCATCCAGCCATCTCATCCTCTGTAGTCCCCTTCTCCTCCTGCCCTCAATCCCTCCCAGCATCAAAGTTTTTTCCCAAAGAGTCAACTCTTCACGTGAATAACCTCTATTTCAGGATTAGTTTACTTTAGTCATATTATTAAGGCACAGGCCTTGCAATGATTCTAGCTTGGTGTTTGTGAGGATTTGTTTCACATTTGCTGATAAGAACTTGAATGCCTCCAAATTCTGTGTGGATATTGTTCAACATACAACTTCCTCCTGATCATTCTTTCCCAGCCATATGGAGTTTCAGCTCATGCATGCCTCAATATTTATCAACAGACTCAGAGCTTTTCAGATTTTTTTATCTTTCTGTGTATTTTCCACCTCTTCATCATGCTGTCACAAGATTTCAAGTGACACATCCTCCCTGAGTCTGATCTCTGTCTCCTCAATGCAGCAAAAAGACTATGCTTTAATAATATATCGTTGGGCATTAGACATGAATCTGTGATAAAGCAGAAATGATTTAATATAGTCTAGGACCAAATAATTTTAAACAGAAATAGAACTGTGATAGCAAATTTTACACTGGCTATTGGTGATCCAGTTATATTATTTTCATTCACAAATTAATTCACTTTTAGGGTTTTCTGTTTAAACAATTTTTTCAATACAAATTTGTAAAGCAAGTCATATTTTTAAACTGTATAAACTTATGAAATAAATTATTTTTTGGTAGATAGCACTGTATTACTACATTAAGGTTATTGTTTTATAGGTTTATCTATATAATAAATATAAACAATGGTTTCAACACATTCAGTTCAGTTCCCTTACTCAGTCATGATTCTTTGTGACCTCATGGACTGCAGCACTCCAGGCCTCCCTATTAATCACCAACTCAACTCATTAGTGATATACAAATATCGTTCAGTAGCTCAGTCATGACCGTTAGCAACCCAATGGACTGCAGCATGCCAGACTTTCCTGTCCTTCACCATCTCCTGGAGCTTTCTTAAACTCAGGTCCATTGAGTCGGTGATGCCATCCAACCACCTCATCCTCTGTCATCCACTTCTATACCTGCCTTCAATCTTTCCCAGCATCAGGATCTTTGAAACATGAGTCAGTTCTTCGAATCAGTTGGCCAAAATATTGGAGTTTCAGCTTCAGCCTCAGTCCTCCCAATGAATATTCAGGGTTGATTTCCTTTAGGATTGACTGGTTGGACCTCTTTGCAGTCCAAGGGATTCTCAAAAGTCTTCTCCAACATCACATTTCAAAAGCATCAGTTCTTCAGCACTCAATCTTCTTTGTGGTTCAACTCTCACACCAATACATGACTATTGGAAAAACCATAGCTTTGACTATACAGACCTTTGTAGGCAAAGTGATGTCTCTGCTTTTCAGTACACTTTCTAGGTTTGTCATGGATTTCCCTTGTGGCTCAGCTGTTAAAGAATCTGCCTGTAATGTGGGAGACTTGGGTTCTATCCCTGGGTTGGGAAGATCCCCTGGAGAAGGGAACGACTCCAGTATTCTCGCCTGGAGAATTCCATAGACTGTATAGTCCATGGGGTTTCAAAGAGTCAGGCACAACTAAGCGACTTTCACTTTCAGGTTTGTCATAGCTTTTCTTACAGGGAACAAACATAAATATTAGATTCAAAGTTAAAAGATATGCCATTATTGTGAATATTTTATTTATTGATTTCTTCTTCACTGAAGGTTTACTAGATACTTTGTCTTCTAAACCTCATTAAGCCAGGATAAAACATCAAAATGGACAGTGCTAATCTTTTATAATCTATTTGGCTTATGCGCTAAATTGCTTCAGTTGTGTTTGACTCTTTGTGACCCTATGGACTGTATCTCACCAGGCTCCTCTGTCCATGGCGATTCTCCAGGCAAGAATACTGAAGTGATTTGCCATGTACTCTTCTGAGGAATCTTCCTGACAAATGCATTTTCTGAACAAAGGATAGAAACTGGTCATTATTGTGTTAGTATGAAGAGAAATTGGGTGCTACCATGGTTAAACAAATACTATGCTCTATTTTAAGATGACAGGCTTTGAAGTCAGCTGAACTTGGGTTAGATCCTGGCTTGACTAGATACTTACAGTGAAACTCACAAAGTTACTCAGCTTATTAATTCCTCAGTATCTTCATCTGAATTAGGAATGAGTTATAGCAAACATTGAGTGTTGTGAATATAAAAATTACAGGTAAAAAATACAGATAAAATTTGTAGCACAGTGACTGGTGCATGAGTTAACACTGAAAATGGTTACATAGTTTTGCAGATATATCTATTACAGAGTAGAGAGAATGGAGAAGCAGAAGATCGTATACTCAAGAACATATGTGTAAACATTCAGTACATTTAAACAATGGACTTGCCAGATTCTCTACTCACATGAGTCCCTCTGACTTTGGAAATAGCCTCTTAAAAAGAGAAGAAAATATTTATAACACAATCCTAAAAGCATAAAAATGAATAGTTAGCATCAAATCTATCTCTCAAATTAGAGAGGAAAACAAGAGTTTTACTAGTGATGTAACATTTTCTTGACATTGACTCACCAACTTTGCCAAAATTTGTTTCCTGTAATGTGATCCTCAAGCTCTCTTCACTGACCTCAAAGAAGCACTCACTTAGCATATACTCTGTTGTATTTGTGTGGCTACTTCTAACCTCCACAAATTTTGAGTTCCTTGAGAGTAAGTTCATTTTATTCCTTGGCATTTACTTATATTTCATTCAAAATACCAAAAGATTAAATGATTTTAAATTTCTATTGAATGAGGAGAATATAGGCAAAACACTCTCAGAAATAAATCACAGCAGGATCCTCTATGATCCACCTCCCAGAATTCTGGAAATAAAAGCAAAAATAAACAAATGGGATCTAATTAAAATTAAAAGCTTCTGAACAACAAAGGAAAATATAAGCAAGGTGAAAAGACAGCCTTCTGAATGGGAGAAAATAATAGCAAATGAAGCAACTGACAAACAACTCATCTCAAAAATGTACAAGCAACTTATGCAGCTCAACTCCAGAAAAATAAACGACCCAATCAAAAAATGGGCCAAAGAACTAAATAGACATTTCTCCAAAGAAGACATACGGATGGCTAACAAACACATGAAAAGATGCTCAACATCACTCATTATTAGAGAAATGCAAATCAAAACCACAATGAGGTACCACTTCACACCAGTCAGAATGGCTGCGATCCAAAAATCTGCAAGCAATAAATGCTGGAGAGGGTGTAGAGAAAAGGGAACCCTCCTACACTGTTGGTGGGAATGCAAACTAGTACAGCCACTATGGAGAACAGTGTGGAGATTCCTTAAAAAATTGCAAATAGAACTCCCTTATGACCCAGCAATCCCACTTCTGGGCATACACACCGAGGAAACCAGAATTGAAAGAGACACATGTACCCCAATGTTCATCGCAGCACTGTTTATAATAGCCAGGACATGGAAACAACCTAGATGTCCATCAGCAGATGAATAGATAAGAAAGCTGTGGTACATATACACAATGGAGTATTACTCAGCCATTAAAAAGAATTCATTTGAATCAGTTCTGATGAGATGGATGAAACTGGAGCCAATTATACAGAGTGAAGTAAGCCAGAAAGAAAAACACCAATACAGTATACTAACACATATATATGGAATTTAGGAAGATGGCAATGACGACCCTGTATGCAAGACAGGAAAAAAGACACAGATGTGTATAACGGACTTTTGGACTCAGAGGGAGAGGGAGAGGGTGGGATGATTTGGGAGAATGTGAATTCTAACATGTATACTATCATGTAAGAATTGAATCGCCAGTCCATGTCTGACGTAGGGTGCAGCATGCTTGGGGCTGGTGCATGGGGATCACCCAGAGAGATGTTGTGGGGAGGGAGGTGGGAGGGGGGGTCATGTTTGGGAACGCATGTAAGAATTAAAGATTTTAAAATTAAAAAAAAAATAGATTCACCTGTAAAAAAAATAAATAAATAAATAAATAAAATTTTTAAAAAAATTTCTATTGAATGAATACATAAACAGAAATGGAAGCATATTTTAATGCTTGACCTTGGATTTTTCATGGAGGGGGGTGAGGTATGTGGTAGTTTTTTTTTTTTAATCATTATTAAAAGATTAAAAGATTAATCATTATTAAAAGATTGTCATTGATTGTCACACTGGTAAAATTATCCATAGTCATTTTTGGAATCCTGTGCCTTCCTCCTTTTTCCCAATGCTTAATTTCTGTATAAGAAGTTATTTTTAAAATAATTTGAGAAAAATAGTAAAGGTACTAATAGAAAGAGATAATATTTTAAGAAAAAAATGAAAAGAAAAAGTGGTATAAGATAATGTACCAACCATTTCTTCTTTTTGTATCGCTAAACCTCTTCACTACTGAGTTCAAAATCTTCCACAAGTGATTGGTCTCTTGAAGCATCTGTGTAGATAATGTTTTTTAGCAAGGGCAATCAGTGATACTGTAAGGGATAATGAAGTGGACAAGCATAATCTAAGCTTTAATGATGTTGGCTTATAAAAACACCTCATTGTGGAGACAATAATAGGCAAATTTGTATATCTTCTAACATTTTAGGTGAGACAAGGAAGTTAATTTGATATTTTTGATTTGAGAACAATTTTAAATTTATTCAAATGATCATTCTTATATTACCTGTCAGTATACGAACACACATACATGAGTACTCTTGCCTGAGCAAATAGAAATTTTAGATAATTCTCAAAGGTACAAGTGTGATCTAGGGTGCACAAAAAAAAAAAAATATGGAAAAAATTACAACTGGGAAGTTATCTGGAAGTCATTTTCAGAATTTTCTAATTGAAAGCTATTTGCATATTTACTGGGGACTTTAAATGTGCCACAATACTACATTATATGCAATATCTACTTATGTTATATTCCTGGTTTCCACAAAGTCCATAATTTGCCTTTGAAGATGATAATTTAGTTTAAAAGTGCTAAGCAATATATCAAAAGTTCCAGGTTCAAGAATATTTTTCAACTTCTTACTCTGTGACCTTAATTCATATTATGTATCTTCTTTTTTTTTCTTTTTTAATATAAATTTATTTATTTTAATTGGAGGTTAATTACTTTACAATATTGTATTGGTTTTGCCATACATCAACATGAATACACCACAGGTATACACTTGTTCCCCATCCAGAACCCTCCTCCCTCCTCCCTCCCTGTACCATCACTCTGGGTCGTCTCAGTGCACCAGCTCCAAGCATCCAGCATCATGCATCGAACCTGGACTGGCGATTCGTTTCATATATGATATTATATATGTTTCAATGCCATTCTCTATACACATTTTAATAGACTCAAAAAACTTTGTCACTTATTTTTTAAAGTAATTTACATGGTGAAAGTGTAATTAATAATATAGAACACTATTAACATCACATCCAGATATTCAAATAGTCTACTTTGAATGATTTGAGAGCGAAAAAGCTGGCTTAAAAATGCAACATTCAAAAAACTAATATCGTGACATCCAATTACATCACTTCATGGCAAATATATGGGGGGAAAATTGAAACATTGACAGACTCTATTTTCTTTGTTTTCCAATATCATTGCAGATGGTGATTGCAGCCATGAAATTAAAAGATACTTGCTCCTTGGAAGAAAAGCTAAGACAAACCTAGACAACATATTTAAAAACAGAGACATCACTTTACCAACAAAGGTCTATATAATCTAATCTATGTAGTATTTTTCCAGTAGTCATGTATGGATGTGAGAGTTGGGCCATAAAGAAGGCTGAGTGCCAAAGAATTGATGCTTCGAACTGTGGTATTGGAGAAGACTCTTGAAAGTCCCTTGGACGACAAGGAGATCAAACCAGCCAATCCTAAAGGAAATCAACCCTGAATATTCATTGGAAGGACTGATGCTTAAATTTTGGCCACCTGATGTGAAGAGACAACTCATTTGAAAAGACCATGATGCTGGGGAAGATTGAAGACAGGAGGAGAAGGTGATGATGGAGGACAAGATGTTTGGATGGAATCACCAACTCAATGGACATGCATTTCACCAAACTCCAGGAGATAGTGAAGGACAGGGAAGCCTGGTGTGCTGCTATCTGACTTAGAGAGTGAACAACATCAATTGTCCTAGCTTCAAATCATTTAAGTTCAAACAGGAACCATACTGTATAATTTTTATTATTTACTGTGTGTGCAAATGTGAACTTGGGCATAATCTAACTCCTCCATGTATAACACATTGTTCTCACTCCGTATTGAATTCAGTAGTATTTTCTTAATTATTCAATTTTCCTTATGAATATTAAACAAATTTACTTAAATCAGATTATAAAAGCAGTAACTGAAGTCTATGAATTAAAAATAATATATAGCTCTGATGCTTACAAATAAAAGACTAAACAACAACTTGTGTGTTTGAATCAAAGAGAACTTGGGGGGGTCTGTCTTCTTTTGAAATTTGTTTGTTTTGTGATATACAATGTTATTTAAATTTTCTAAGTTTTATTTTCCTCAATAAGAAATTAGACTAATAAAAGTTAGCTTTCTGTACTTAATATATGTAATATATTAAGGCATGATATAAATACTTTAAATATATTTTAAAATTTTGTCCTCATGGCAATCCTATAAATCAGGATGTATTATTTATCCTTTAATTTATGGCTGGGAAAAGTTGGAATAGTTGAGTGAAAGGATCAAATTTGAAAAAAAAAAAAAACTTAGATGATAGGGATTGGATTTCTAAATTCTATCAGTCAGATTCCAGAGACACTTCATTATTCTGCCTCCCTGGCAACTTCTAATGAAATGAAGTAAAGACCTTCACCTGAAGAAGAAGACAGCTGGTGCTGATAACCTATCATCGATTACAATATCAAACAGCAAAAAAAAAAAAAAAAAAGAAAAAAAATCACGCCCATTCCTGCCACTGCTGCTGTGGCTGTTACTATGACTATGGCTTCTAGCCATGATCCTTTTTGCTGTCAAGATATCTAAGGTTCACAGCAGCTTCTTGCCTTTGCCCACCTTTTCTTTCAGTGGAATAGAAATACAATGAAAAGGAGCTTTAAAGCTAAATATATCAAAAGCTAGCATAATATAATATTTTACTAAATATGCCAGTGACTGAGAGACATTTTTCCTAAACTACATTTCCCTGAAAAATATCCCTTGATCTCAATTTGTGTTATTTACTCATAGAACACCACACTGTTCCAAAAGATTTATGTCTTTATCTTCTCATTTTGATTTATTATGAAGAAAGTGCAATTGCCAAGTTTCATACTGATTCTTGATTAGAATTAACTCTATCCTTACAAACTAAAGTGTGAGACATGCAACTATTTCACACTAATATTATGGCTCTATTTTCAAAGATCACATCATATTAAGTATTTTCAAAGATCACACTTGTAAGCATGCATGATCCACCCATGAGAATTCCATCCAAACATGCTCTCTGACCTAGACAAAATTTTGCTTTGGTATTGGTCTGATAGAAGCATTTCATAGAAAAAAAATAAATAAATAAATAAATAAATATATATATATATGATTAAAACAAACAGAAAAAAAAAAACTTGGTATATTTAAGAATTTGTCCATGCTGTCATAATAAATATCCCCTATTTGTACTAGAGCATTGTATTCTAACTGGCAAGCATGTCCTCCTGTGGTGCATTATATTCTTAATGTTGGAATCTTCCACATTTATTGAACTCCTGCTAATTCTACCCTGTTTATTTAATTCTAAATGTAATTCAAATTTATATTTTTACAATCAGGGTTCAGATGGAGATTTTAAACCTTTAGGGCATGCTCACATTTTAAGATAAATTTCTAATTACTTTATCTTCACACAATGCTGTACTTTGTGGATTAATTTGTGCTTCCTAGAGTAAGGTGTTTAAGCAAACAAAAAAATTATGTTTATTTTATTATGAAGACCAATTTCTTCTCTATATCTCAGTTGTATGTATTCCAATTCAGGTTGTGAGTAGAAAACCTCTAATAACTGTAACTGCCCATCAGTATTCTCATGTGTGTGTGTTATGTTTAATGAAAAAATGGGTTATTTCCCAGAAAGAGAATTTGTTCCCTCCCTCACTTCTCCTCCCCCCTCAAAACATAGGGCTAGAGCCAGTTCTGCTTTTGTCAAAAACATTACTAACTAGTAATTGCTCTGATTCAGTCAGCATGATCAGGTAGATAAAAATAGAATACATAGGCTATGATGCCAAGTTAATTTATACCCTTTGTCACCTTATTCGTTCTAAACTCTAAACTATTTCCTACAGGAAAAAAAAATCACAAAGAAAAATTCTATTCAATATTCTTCAGTCCAGAGTTAATTTAAGCTTTCTTAGTTCAAAAATAATTTCATCTACAAATATTGCTTGAAATCCAAGTGCTATCTATGTATCACTGAAGACATAAGAAAAACATGTGCTATTCTCTCAGAGTTTACAGCTTAGGTTGCTATTGTTGTTCAGTCACTCATGTATGTCTGACTCTTTGTGAACCTCATGGACTGTAGCATGCAAGACTTCCTGGTCTTTCACCAGCTCCCAAAGCTTGCTCAAATTCATGTTGATTGAGTTGGTGATGCTATTCAACCATCTTGTCCTCTGTTATCCCCTTCTCCTGTGTTCAGTCTTTCCCAGAATCAGGGTCTTCTCTAATGAGTCAGCTCTTCACATCAAGTGGCCAAAGTATTGGAGCTTCAACTTCAGCATCAGTCTTTCCAATAAAAATTTAAGATTGATTTCCTTTAGGATTGATTGGGTTGATCTCCTTGCAGTCCAGGGGACTCTCAAGAGTCTTCTCCAACACTACAGTTCAAAAGCATCAGTTCTTCAGCACTCAGCTTAGGTAGTGTACATGATTTTCCAGACAGTTAAATTTGAGACATCCACTCAACTATAGGTTCTCTTTGAAAATTAAGTACAGCAGTTTACTCAAATTATGGAGTTACCTGGTGGGGCATGGATAAATAACTCTTCTGACAATGCAGGAGATACGGGTTTGATCTCTTGGTTAAGAAGATCCAATGGAGAAGGAAATGGCAGACCACTCCAGTATTCTTCCCTGGGAAATCTCATTGTCAGCGGAGCCTAGCCGGCTGCAGTCCATGGGGTCACAAAGAGTGAGACACGACTAAGCAACTAAACAATAACTCAAATTATGAGCTATCCTGATAAGAGATTATTAAACAGTATATACTTCTGCCCTTTCTACCTTTCTGGTTGTGACTCATTGCTATGATTACAAGTTAACTTCACTACATCAACATTACCAAGCTCTAAAGAAAGCTGAGCACCAAAGAACTGATGCTTTTGAACCGTGGTGTTGGAGAAGGCTTTTTAGAGTCCCTTGGACACCAAGGAGATCCAAACAGCCCATCTTAAAGGAGATCAGTCCTGGGTGTTCATTGGAAGGACTGATGTTGAAGCTGAAACTTCAATACTTTGGCCACTTAATGCGAAGAGCTGACTCATTGGAAAGACCCTGATGCTGGGAAAGATTGAGGGCAGGAGGAGAAGGGGAAAATAGAGGATGAAGAGGTTGAATGGCATCACTGACTCAATGGACATGAGTTTGGGTAGGCTCTGGGAGTTGGTGATGGACAGGGAGGCCTGGCTTGCTTCAGTCCATGGGGTAGCAAAGAGTTGGACAGGACTGAGTGACTGAGCTGAACTGAACTGAGGCTTTTTAAGTACCCTAGACTGGTTAAATTAAAGATTGTCTTCCTTAAATACTTCTTTTGATAATTTAATATCCTATATAATTCTGGTCCTAGGATCCTTCTCTTCAAAATATCTATAAATTGTCAGTGTTAATTCCCATAACACAGAATGTTAACCCCTGCTACAATAAGCTCAGGCGGCTGCGAGCCAGCTTACTGAGCGGAGCGTGGCAAAGAGGAGCTACCCCACGTCTGAGGTCAGGGGCAGCGGCCTAGAGTGCCAGGCTGCAATGGCATGGGAACAGCCGAGAGGAGCTACCCTGTGTCCAAGGTCAGTGGCTGCCAGGAGGAGACACCCTGTGTCTGGGGTCAGGGTGGTGGCCTGGAGGAGCCTACCCTGTGTCTGAGGCCAGTGGTGGCTGGGAGGAGACACCCCAAGTCCGAGATCAGGGCGGCCAGGAGAAGCCATAAGCCACCTCGTGCCCGAGACCAGGGGCAGTGACCCTGAGGAGCCACCCAGAGCCCAAGGCCAGGGCCGGCTGCAGGGAGGAGCAACCTGAGGAGTGGTGGCTGCCCAGGCACAGGAGGGCCTAGAGGAGCTATCCAACTTTGAAGGTCAGGAATGGTGGTGGTAAGCACCCCTAGTTCAAGATAAGGAGGAGCAGCTGTGCTTTGCTGGAGTAGCCGTGAAGAGATACCCCACGTCAAGGTAAGAGAAACCCAAGTAATGTGGTACGTGTTGCAAGAGGGCATCAGAGGGCAGACACACTGAAACCATACTCACAGAAAACTAGTCAATCTAATCACCCGAGAACCACAGCCTTGTCTAACTCAATGACACCAGCCCATGCCTGTGGGGCAACCCAAGATGAGCAGGTCATGGTGGTGACGCCTGACAGAATGTGGTCTACTGGAGAAGGGAATGGCAAGCCACTTCAGTATTCTTGCCTTGAGAACCCCATGAACAGTAGGAAAAGGCAAAATTATAGGATACTAAAAGAGGAACTCCCCAGGTCTTTATGTGCCCAAAATGCTACTGGAGATCAGTGGAGAAATGACTCCAGAAAGAATGAAGGGAATGAGGCAAAGCAAAAACAATACCCAGTTGCAGATGTGATTGGTGATAGAAGCAAGGTCCAATGCTGTAAAGAGCAATATTGCATAGGAGTCTGGAATGTCAGGTCCATGAATCAAGGGAAATTGGAAGTGGTCAAACAAGAGATGGCAAGGGTGAACGTCGACATTCTAGGAATCATTGAAGTAAAATGGACTGGAATGGGTGAATTTAACTCAGATGACCATTACATCTACTACTGCGGGCAGGAATCCCTCAGAAGAAATGGAGTAGCCATTATGGTGAGCAAAAGAGTCTTAAATGCAGTACTTGGATGCAATCTCAAAAACGACAGAATGACCTCTGTTCGTCTCCAAGGCAAACCATTCAATACCACAGTTATCCAAGTCTGTGCCTCACCTAGTAACGCGGAAGAAACTGAAGTTGAACAGTTTTATGAAGACCTACAAGATCTTTTAGAACTAACACCTCAAAAAGATGTCCTTTCCATTATAGGGGAATGGAATGCAAAAGTAGGAGGTCAGAAACTCCTGGAGTAACAGGCAAATTTGGCCTTGGTATGCGGAATGAAGCAAGGAAAAGAGTAATAGAGTTTTGCCAAGAAAATGCACTGGTCATAGTAAACACCCTCTTCCAACTACACAAGAAAAGACTCCACACGTGTAAATCACCAGATGGTCAACACCAAAATCAGATTGATTATATTCTTTGCAGCCAAAGATGGAGAAGCTCTATACAGTCAACAAAAAAAAAGACCGGGATCTGACTGTGGCTCAGTTCATGAACTCCTTATTGTCAAATTCAGACTTAAATTGAAGAAAGTAGGGAAAACCAGTAGACCATTCAGGTATGACCTAAATCAAATCCCTTATGTTTATACAGTGGAAGTGAGAAATAGAATTAAGGGCCTAGATCTGATAGATAGAGTGCCTGATGAACTATGGACTGAGGTTCGTGACATTGTACAGGAGTCAGGGATCAAGACCATCCCCATGGAAAAGAAATACAAAAAAAGCAAAATGGCTGTCTGGGGAGGCCTTACAAATAGCTGTGAAAAGAAGAGAGGCAAAAAGCAAATGAGAAAAGCAAAGATATAAGCATCTGAATGCAGAGTTCCAAAGAATAGCAAAAAAGAGATAAGAAAGTCTTCTTCAGTGATCAATGCAAAGAGACAGAGGAAAACAACAGAATGGAAAAGACTAGAGATCTCTTCAAGAAAATTAGAGATACCAAGGGATCATTTCATGCAAAGATGGGCTCGATAAAGGACAGAAATGGTATGGAGCTAACAGAAGCAGAAGATATTAAAAAGAGGTGGCAAGAATACACAGAAGATCTGTACAAAAAAGATCTTCATGACCCAGATAATCATGATTATGTGATCACTAATCTAAACCCAGACATCCTGGAATGTGAAGTCAAGTGGGCCTTAGAAAGCAACACTACAAACAAAGCTAGTGGAGGTGATGGAATCGCAGTTGAGCTATTTCAAATCCTGAAAGATGATGCTGTGAAAGTGCTGCACTCAATATGCCAGTAAGTCTGGAAAAATCAGCAGTAGCCACAGGACTGGAAAGGGACAGCTTTTATTCCAAATCCAAAGAAAGACAATGCCAAAGAATGCTCAAACTACCGCAGAGTTGCACTCATCTCACATGCTAGTAAAGTAATGCTCAAAATTATCCAAGCCAGACTTCAGCAATACGTGAACCATGAACTCCCTGATGTTCAAGCTGGTTTTAGAAAAGGCAGAGGAACCAGAGATCAAATTGCCAACATCTGCTGGTTCATGGAAAAAGCAAGAGAGTTCCAGAAAAAAATGTATATCTGCTTTATTGAATATGCCAAAGCCTTTGAGTGTGTGCATCACAAGAAACTGTGGAAAATTCTGAGAGAGATGGGAATACCAGACCACCTAACCTGTCTCTTGAGAAATCTGTATTCAGGTCAGGAAGCAACAGTTAGAACAGGACATGGAACAACAGACTGGTTCCAAATAGCACAAGGAGTATGTCAAGGCTGTATATTGCTACCCTGCTTATTTAACTTCTATGCAGAGTACATCATGGGAAACGCTGGACTGGAAGAAACACAAGCTGGAATTAAGATTGCTGGGAGAAATATCAATAACCTCAGATATGCAGATGACACCACCCTTATGGCAGAAAGTGAAGAGGGACTAAAAATCCTCTTGATGAAAGTAAAAGAAGAGAGTGAAAAATTTGGCTTAAACCTCAACATTCAGAAAACAAAGAGCATGGCATCCGGTCCCATCACTTCATGGGAAATAGATGGAGAAACAGTAGAAACAGTGCCAGACTTTACTTTTTGAGGCTCCAAAATCACTGCAGATGGTGACTGCAGCCATGAAATAAAAGATGCTTACTCCTTGGAAGAAAAGTTATGACCCACCTAGATAGTATATTCAAGAGTAGAGACATTACTTTGCTGACTAAGTCAAGGCTAGTCAAGGCTAGCCAAAGCTATGGTTTTTCCTGTGGTCATGTGTGGATGTGAGAGTTGGACTATGAAGAAGGCTGAGTGCTGAAGAATTGATGCTTTTGAACTGTGGTGTTGGAGAAGACTCTTGAGAGTCCCTTGGACTGCAAGGAGATCCAACCAGTCCATTCTGAAGGAGGTCAGCCCTGGGATTTCTTTGGAAGGAATTATGCTAAAGCTGAAACTGCAGTACTTTGGCCACCTCATGCGAAGAGTTGACTCATTGGAAAAGACTCTGATGCTGGAAGGGATTGGGGGCAGGAGGTGAAAGGGACGACCGAGGATGAGATTGCTGGATGGCATCACTGACTCGATGGACGTAAGTCTGAGTGAACTCCAGGAGATGGTGATGGACAGGGAGGCCTTGCGTGCTGCGATTCATGGGGTCACAAAGAGTCGGACAGGACTGAGCGAGTGAACAGAACTGAACTGAACACAACACTTCTGTTTGAATTTGGGATTCCCTGGTGCTTGTGATCACATTACCCACAGGTCATTTTTATATATCACCTTTAAAATCCTTCTCTGTTGTCCACTATCATTCTTTCTTTTTAGTTTTTTAATTGAAGAATAATTTCTTTCAGAATTTTGTGGTTTTCTCTCATACATCAACAAGAATCAGCCATAGGTACACCCATGTCCCTTCCCTCGCAGACCTCCCTGCCATTTCCCTCCCCATCCCACCCTTCAGCCTGTGCTAGAGTCCCTATTTGACTTTCCTGAATTATACAGCAAATTCTTATTGGCTATCTATTTTACATATGGTAGTGTAATTTCTATGTTACTCTCTCCAAATAACTCCCCGTCTCCCTCCTTTCCTCCAACTGTGTCCATAGGTCTGTTCTCTATGTCTGTTTCTCCATTGTTGCCCTGAAAATAAATTCATCATTGCCATCTATTCATTCCATGCCAGGATCCAGCCCTGGTGGATCTAGGGTGATTCGAAGGTGGGGACAGATTTGGCGTCCTTGGAAAAATACATATTTAATTACAGATATATAGAGAGATTAGAAATGGATAGTGTAGTAGGAAAATTAGTGGAGAAAAAGAGGCTGAATAACTTGGTTTACATGGAATAGCATCCATGCTCCAGATGGAAATTCAGCCAGAAAAACGGGGAGCAAGAAAGAAACAACATGGGGGAATCAGTCTTCCGGAAACTGATCCCATTTCTTTATTCTTTAGGTTTGCTTATATACCTTTTGTTACACATAGGGATGAATACAGAGTCATGCGGGGGTCAGCAGTCCTGACCTTTATCAAAATCAGGTGCTTCACATAAATGTATTAAAAAAAAAAAAAGGTCTTAGGGGTTTTACATCATCTTCTGGCCATGAGAACTGCTGACATTTTACAACCCTTTCTTTCTGATAACCAAAAAACCTATTTTTCCCAAGGGTATATTTTCTTAAGCCAGGCACCATCCTCCAAATAAAGTTGCATTCCTATAGGGTGAGGGTGTAGTGAGTTACAATCAAGAAAGGAATTTATTTAACCCAAGGTTAACATGATTAATCTTAAAGGTTAATACTTATTTCTCCTACATGCTAGTTATGTTCATTATAAGGGCAGGGAATATGGAGATTTAGCAGCAAACATTAGCCCAACAAATGAAAATCCTTTCACCAATGCTCCCCTTAAGATCTATTTAGTTTTAAGATAGTGATAAAGTTACATTTTACATAGCAAGGACACAGTGATTTATAACAAAGTACAGTGATCTATTACAAAAGAGAAAATTCATTAACTCAAAAAGTCTAGTATTGTTAACCTTAAAAACTACTATATTTCCTTTTCTATATTCCAAATACATTGATTAATATATTCCCAGGTGCCTAAGGATATGGAGGCCTGGTGGCAATCATTGATTCAACAATGAGAAAAGCCCTATGCTAATTAAGACTTTCAAAATGCTCCAAAGTCTCTGTGCTGTTTATGGTTGAGAGGTAGTAAACAATCATGGAGTATGGATAATCCTGTCACACAAGCTAGTCTGTCAGCAGAGAGGTTTGACCTGAGACACCCTTGTCACACCCAGGGCAGGGAATTAGCAGCAATTATTGGCACAACAAATGAAAAACCCTTCACCAATATAATTCCTAACCAACCCACTATACTAATAATTTCTAACTTTCCAAAAGAATTTACCTTATTAAGTCTAAAACATCTCGTGCCTCTCATGGTTAGGAGGCTGTAAACAATCACATGTGGCTGGACTAACCTATACAGGCAGGGTAGATAACCTTTAGAGAAGTCCATAAGGTGAAACACTCTTGTCACACCCAGGAATTTTTATTGACTTGGAGCTGCAAGTTAACTCCTTCTCCGAGAGAACCAGTGGGAAACAGCCCCCCATAAAGTCAGAGGTGTAGGCGAGAGCATGAAACAGTAAAGTAGATAGACTCTGGTTTTGGAGGTAGATGCTCGGGAACAGGGGGTTTCCTGAGGCTTGATCATGCCTTTGCATATGCCACGCCTCCTTCCTTATGACCTTTGCCATGGGCAGAGTTCCTCATGTTGGCCCCCGGCAATTCCATATATATGTCAGTATATGATGTTTATATTTATCTTTCTGACTTACCTCACTTTGTACAATAGGCTGTAGCTTCACACAGCTCATTAGAACTGATTCAAATGTGTTGCTTTTTATAGCTGTGTTCCTTTTATAGCCTTTTTATAGTATTCTGTTGTATATATGTACTGCAGCTTCTTTATCCATTCATCTGTTGATGGACATCTAAGCTGCTTACATGTTCTAGCTACTGTAAATAGTGCTGCAATAAACATTGGGGTACATGTGTCTTTTTCAGTTTTGGTTTCCTCAGGATATATGCCTAGGAGTGGGATTGCTGGGTCATACGTTGGTTTTATTCTTACCTTTTTAAGGAGTCTCCATACTGTCTTCCATAGTGGCTGTATCAGTTTACATTATCACCAGCAGTGCAAGAGTGTTCCCTTTTCTCCACACCCTCTCCAGCAATTATTGTTTGTAGACTTTTTGATGATGGCATCCTGACTGGATGAAAGAAATCAAAGATGACATAAACAGATGGATAGATATTCCATGTTTCTGGATAGTAAGACACAATACTGTGAAAATGATTATACAATCAAATGCAATCTACAGATTCAATGCAATCCCTATCAAATTACCAATGGCATTTTACTGACTTCAGATTATTCTACAAACCTACGGTCATCAACACAGTATGGTACTGGCACAAAAACAGAAATATAGATCAATGGAACAAGTTAGAGAACTCAGAGATAAACACATGCATCTATAGGTACCTTATTTTTCATAAAGGAGGCAAGAATATACAATGGGACAAAGAGCCTCTTCAATAAGTGGTGTTGGGAAAACTGGACAGCTAAGTGTAAAAGAATTAAAAAATATCACTAGTTAACACCATACATAAAGTTAAACTCAGAATGGATTAAAGACCTAAATGTAAGACCAGAAACTACTAAACACTTAGAGGAGAACATATGCAGAACACTCGATGACATAAATCAAAGCAAGGTCTTCTATGACCCAACTCTTAGAGTAATGGGGAAAAAATAAATAAATAAACAAGTGGGACCTAATTAAACTTAAAAGCTTTTGCACACAAAGAAAACTACAAATGAGGCAAAAAGACAACCCTCAGAATGGGAGAAAATAATAACAAAGGAAACAACTGATAAAGAATTTATTTCCAAAATATATAAGCAGCTCATACAACTCAATATTAGAAAAGCAAACAACCTAATCAAAAAGTGGAAAAGAAACCTGAAGAGATTTCTCCAAAGAAGACATACAGATGGCTAACAAGCCCGTGAAAAGATGCTCAACATCACTCATTATTAGAGGAAAGCAAATCAGAACTACAATGAGATGCCCATTATCATTCTTGACTGTAATTAGATTTCACTGCTTGCATTTACCTGCTTTCACTATTAGGACCTGTGTGCTGTCCATCAACAACAGTGCCTTCACATATGTACCATCTGTTCTTTTTTTTAATCCATTATAAACAATTTACCACAGTCACTGAATCTCAGTCAATGATATTCTCAGCTTTAAAATAATACATTTTTTTAAATGGCTACCTTTGTGGTTTGGGGTGTTAATCGTCCTGGGGAATCTTGTTTGACATATATTACATTTATAGAGAAGCTGCTGCTGCTACTGCTAAGTCACTTCAGTCATGTCTGACTCTGTGCGACCCCATAGGAGCAGCCCACCAGGCTCCCCCATCCGTGGGATTCTCCAGGCAAAAACACTGGAGTGGGTTGCCATTTCCTTCTCCAATGCATGAAAGTGAAAAGTGAAAGTCAAGCTACTTTGTTCTAATTGAATGTGTTTTGTTTTGGTAAATTTTACCTCAATTATTGAGATTTAATATATCTAAGTGACCATTCATGAAGTTTCACTCATGATTTTGATCATTTTTTTAAAAGGAGAGATACTTTTTAACTCATTCCAGTGTGTCTATAATTCATATAATTATATTTTATTTGAGTTATCTGCTTTTTCCTGGAGTAGGGTACACCTTTTCAAGATATAGAAAAATAAAAAGTATCACTTGGTATCTAAACAGTGATAATCAGTGGAAGGTTTTGTTAAAATCACCTACATTCCCACAACCTAGTCATTTATTTTTATTCTTTTTTCTTACTCTTTGGTAACACTCTTATTCTGATATATGGATGCACTATTTTAAAAGCTATCTTCATACCTGGAAAATTTATCTAAAGCACATATATGACAAAACAAAATAATGAAAATAATTAAGTGAACTATAAATATCTTTGTACTAGACTGATTGTAAATATGGAAGCATTGCAACAGATTTCTAGGGAAAATATACCTTGTTGAATATCAATAATGTTGTGTAATATTCTCACTTCTATAGAGAATTGAAACAAAATAAATTATTAATAATGCTTAAATATTGAAAATCAGCTCCACCTCTAGAAATGAAAATCTAGTTTCTACTTTTATTTTATTTTATTTTTTTTTTGCAGATGGATACTTTTTTTTTTATTTTTTACTTTTTAAATTTTAAAATCTTTAATTCTTACATATATTGTTTGTCTTTAGCATTCTTGAAGCACTTCTAAACAGAGTTTACTGATAATATGTTAAGATTTCTCTTTAGATATGGAGAAACTACAGCTTAAAAATAATACCAAAGAAACCTCCACTCAGCAGAAACTTCAAAATTTCTATATAATTTGGACACATGCTATTTGAAGAGGTAATTGAAAATTTGGTATAGAAACTTCTTTGTCCTCATTCAATTTTGAGGACTCTGAAAGAACCCACAAGACAGAGGTTTGAAACAAAACATATGTTGTTTTAAATTAGGAAAATTTTTATAGAAAAAGACAGTACAAAACAATGAAATTAGAACCATTCTGTTTCAGGTTTCATATACAAATACAATCTAATTTATCTAACTTACTTAAGTCAACATTTTCTCATATATTTAGAAGAGGTGCATGTGTGTATGTATGAATATTTTTGTCCATGTCTAAGAAAGGCAATGCCAAAGAATGCTCAAACTATCGCACAACTGCACTCATCTCACATGCTAGTAAAGTAATGCTCAAAATTCTCCAAGCAAGGCTTTGTGAATCACGAACTTCCTGATGTTCAAGCTGGTTTTAGCAAAGGCAGAGGAACCAGAGATCAAATTGGCAACATCTGCTGGATCTCGGAAGAAGCAAGAGAGCTCCAGAAAAATATCTATTTCTACTTTATTGACTATGCCAAAGCCTTTGACTGTGTGGATCACAATAAACTGTGGAACATTCTTCAAAAAATGGGAATCCCAGAGCACCTGTCCTGCCTCTTGAGAAATCTGTATGCAGGTCAGGAAGCAACAGTTAGCACAGGACATGGAACAACAGACTGGTTCCAAATAGGAAAAGGAGTATGTCAAGGCTGTATATTGCCACCCTGCTTATTTAACTTCTATGCAGAGTACATCATGAGAAACGCTGGTCTGGAATAAACACAAGCTGGAATCAAGATTGCCGGGAGAGATATCAATAACCTCAGATATACAGATGACACCACCCTTATGGCAGAAAGTGAAGAGGAACTAAAAAGCCTCTTGATGAAAGTAAAAGAGGAGAGTGAAAAAGTTGGCATAAAGCTCAACATTCAAAAAAGATCAACAAAGATCATGGCATCCAGTCCCATCACTTCATGGGAAATAGATGGAGAAACAGTGGAAACAGTGTCAGACTTTATTTTTGGGGGGGCTCCCAAATCACTGCAGATGGTGACGGCAGCCATGAAATTAAAAGACACTTACTCCTTGGAAGAAAATTTATGAGCAGCCTACATAGCATATTCAAAAGCAGAGACATTACTTTGCCAAATAAGGTCCGTCTAGTCAAGGCTACGGTTTTTCCAGTAGTCATGTATGGATGTGAGAGTTGGACTGTGAAGAAGACTGAACGCCAAAGAAAAGCTTTTGTGCTGTGGTGTTGGAGAAGACTCTTGAAAGTCCCTTGAACTGCAAGGAGATCCAACCAGTCCATTCCGAAGGAGATCAACCCTGGGATTTCTTTGGAAGGAATGATGCTAAAACTGAAACTCCAGCACTTTGGCCACCTCATGCGAAGAGTTGACTCATTGGAAAAGACTCTGATGCTGGGAGGGATTGGGGGCAAGAGGAGAACAGGACGGCAGAGGATGAGATGGCTGGATGGTATCACTGACTCGATGGACGTGAGTCTGAGTGAACTCCTGGAGTTGGTAATGGACAGGGAGGCCTGGCATGCTACGATTCATGGGGTCGCAAAGAGTCAGACACAAATGAGTGACTGAACTATACTGAACTGAAGAAATCCACCTGTCAATTGAGCTTTCTCATAACATGCAAGTTATTACTTAGGTCTCCTGAACACGTGCGTTCTAAATAGGATGCTGAGCTCTCTCAGCATCGCTATCAGCAAAGGAGTAAATATTGGACAGACTACACTCCTCTTTGTTGTATATTGTAATTATATTTCACATTCTCCAGCAAGACTTCCCAAGATTATCAAATATTACTGTCAGGGGAACTTCAAAGCAATGCAAATAATTTGGAATTGAATGTTAAATTCCTATAATTTTGTAATCCTCATTGATCTACCAGGCGGCTGGGACCCACGAACTAAGCACAGCTGAGAGGAGCTACCCCACGTCCGAGGTCAGGGGCAATGGCCAAGAGTGCCAGGCTGCAACGGTGCAAGAATGGCCTAGAGAAGCTACCCTGTGTCCCAGGTCAGGGTCAACGGCCTAGAGGAGCCACCCCGCGTCTGAGGCCAGGGACGGTGGCTGAGAGCAGCCACCCTGCATCTGAGGCCAGGGGCAATGGCTGAGAGGAGCCACCCTGAATCCGAGGCCAGGGGTGGCGGCCGGAAAGAACAACCCCACGTCCAAGGAGTGGTGGCTGCGAGGGTGCAGGAGGGCCTAGAGGAGACATCCTGCATTGAAGATCAGGAAGGGTGGTGGTGAGGAGATACCCCTCATCCAAGGTAAGGAGCAGCGACTGAGCTTTGCTGGAGCAGCCAGGAAGAGATACCCCACGCCCAAAGTAAGAGAAACCCAAGTAAGATGGTAGGTGTTGCAAGAGGGCATCAGAGGGCAGACACACTGAAACCATACTCACAGAAAATTAGTCAATTTGATCTCACTAGGACCACAGCCTTGTTTAACTCAATGAAACAAAGCCATGCCCGTGGGGCAACCCAAGATGGGCGGGTCATGGTGAAGAGGTCTGACAGAATGTGGTCCACTGGAGAAGGGAATGGAAAACCACATCAGTATTCTTGCCTTGAGAACCCCATGAACAGTATGAAAAGGAAAAATGATAGGATATTGAAAGAGGAACTCCCCAGGTCTTTATGTGCCCAAAATGCTACCGGAGATCAGTGGAGAAATAAATCCAGAAAGAATGAAGGGTTGGAGCCAAAGCAAAAACAATACCGAGCTGTAGATGTGACTGGTGATAGAAGCAAGATCCAATGCTGTATAGAGAAACACTGCATAGGAACCTGGAATGTCAGGTCCATGAATCAAGGGAAATTGGAAGTGGTCAAACAAGAGATGGCAAGGGTGAATGTTGACATTCTAGAAATCAGCAAACTAAAATACTGGAATGGGTGAATTTAACTCAGATGACCATTATATCTACTACTGCGGGCAGGAATCCCTCAGAAGAAATGGAGTAGCCATCATGGTCAACAAAAGAGTCTGAAATGCAGTACTTGATGCAATCTCAAAAATGACAGAATGAACTCTGTTAGTCTCCAAGGCAAACCATTCAATATCACGGTAATCCAAGTCTATGCCCCAACCAGTAACGCTGAAGAAGCTGAAGTTGAAGGGGTCTATAAAGACCTACAAGACCTTTTAGAACTAACACCCCCAAAAGATGTCCTTTTCTTTATTGGGGACTGGAATGCAAAGGTAGGAAGTCAAGAAACACCTGAGGTAACAGGTAAATTTGGCCTTGGAATGTGGAATGAAGCAGGGCAAAGACTAATAGAGTTTTGCCAAGAAAATGCACTGGTCATAGCAAACACCCTCTTCCAACAACACAAGAGAAGACTCTACACATGAACATCACCAGATGGTCAACACTGAAGTCAGATTGATTATATTCTTTGCAGCCAAAGATGGAGAAGCTCTATACAGTCAACAAAAACAAGATTGGGAGCTGACTGTGGCTCAGATCATGAACTCCTTATTGCCAAATTCAGACTTAAATTGAAGAAAGTAGGGAAAACCACTAGACCATTCAGGTATGACCTAAATCAAATCCCTTATGATTATACAGTGGGAGTGAGAAATAGATTTAAGGGTTTAGATCTGATAGAGTGCCTGATGAACTATGGATGGAGGTTCGTGACAGTGTACAGGAGACAGGGATCAAGACCATCCCCATGGAAAAGAAATGCAAAAAAGCAAAATGGCTGTCTGTGCAGACCTTACAAATAGCTGTGAAAAGAAGAGAGGCAAAAAGCAAAGGGGAAAAGCAAAGATATAAGCATCTGAATGCAGAGTTCCAGAGAATAGCAAGAAGAGATAAGAAAGCCATCTTCAACGATCAATGTAAAGAGATAGAGGAAAACAACATAATGGGAAAGACTAGAGATCTTTTCAAGAAAATTAAAGATACCAAGAGATCATTTCATGCAAAGATGGGCTCGATAAAGGACAGAAATGATATGGACCTAACAGAAGCAGAAGATATTAAGAAGTGGTGTCATGAACACAGAAGAACTGTACAAAAATAGATCTGCACGACCTGGACAATCACGGCGGTGTGATCACTCACCTAGAGCCAGACACCCTTGAATGTGAAGTCAAGTGGGCCTTAGAAAGCATCACATGAACAAAGCTAGTGGAGGTGATGGAATTCCAGTTGAGCTATTTCAAATCCTGAAAGATGATGCTGTGAAAGTACTACACTCAATATGCCAGCAAATTTGGAAAACAGCAGTGGCCACAGGACTGGAAAAGGTCAGTTTTCATTCTAATCCCAAGGAAAGGCAGTGCTCAAACTACCACACAATCACATTCATCTCACATGCTAGTAAAGTAATGCTCAAAAATCCTCCAAGCCAAGCTTTAGCAATACGTGAACGGTGAACTTCCTGATGTTCAAGCTGGTTTTAGCAAAGGCAGAGGAACCAGAGATCAAATTGCCAACATCTGCTGGATCATGGAAAAAGCAAGAGAGTTCCAGAAAAACATCTCTTTCTGCTTTATTGACTATGCCAAAGCCTTTGACTGTGTGAATCACATGAAACTGTGGAAAATTCTTCAAAAAATGGGAATACCAGACCACCTGACCTGCCTCTTGAGAAATCTGTATGCAGGTCAGGAAGCAACAGTTAGCACAGGACATGGAACAACAGACTGGTTCCAAATAGGAAAAGGAGTATGTCAAGGCTGTATATTGCCACCCTGCTTATTTAACTTCTATGCAGAGTACATCATGAGAAACGCTGGTCTGGAATAAACACAGCTGGAATCAAGATTGCCGGGAGAGATATCAATAACCTCAGATATACAGATGACACCACCCTTATGGAAGAAAGTGAAGAGGAACTAAAAGCCTCTTGATGAAAGTAAAAGAGGAGAGTGAAAATGTTGGCTTAAACCTCAACATTCAGAAAACGAAAATTATGGCAACCGGTACCATCACTTCATGGGAAATAGATGGAGAAACATATCTTTTGGGGCTCCAAAATCATTGCAGATGGTGACCACAGCCATGAAATTAAAAGACGCTTACTCCTTGGAAGAAAAGTTATGAGCAGCCTAGATAGCATATTCAAAAGCAGAGACATTACTTTGCCGAGTAAGGTCCGTCTAGTCAAGGGTATGGTTTTTCCAGTAGTCGTGTACGGATGTGAGAGTTGAACTATGAAGAAGGCTCAGCACTGAAGAATTGATGCTTTTGAACTGTGGTGTTGGAGAAGACAATTGAGAGTCCCTTAGACTGCAAGGAGATCCAACCAGTCCATTCTGAAGGAGATCAGCCCTGGGATTTCTTTGAAAGGAATGATGCCAAAGCTGAAACTCCAGTACCTTGGCCACCTCATGGGAAGAGTTGACTCATTGGAAAAGAATCTGATGCCACAAGGGATTGGGGGCAGGAGGGAAAGGGGACGACAGAGGGTGACATGCCTGGATGGCGTCACTGACTCGATGGACATGAATCTGAGTGAACTCCAGGAGTTGGTGATGGACAGGGAGGCCTGATGTTCTGCAGTTCATAGGGTCGCAAAGAGTTGGACATGACTGAGTGACTGAATTGAACTGAACTGATTCATCTACCAATTCAAAGATCTTGTTGGCCATCACCCTCTTTGGTAGTTGCCTTCTGCCATGTTGCAGGCCTACTTTCACTTCCCCTCCTCACTTCTTATTTATCTCTTTGTCTTCCCTTATGTGTCATCTTTTCTAACTTTCCTCACTGCCTTTTAATGCTTTATCCAGAGATGTTTCTGAACCATTTTCCCTCTCTCTCTCTCTAATCCCCATCCCCTTGGTCAATTCATTTTCTTTTGTGCTCCAATTTTGTCACTTTTTTATTTCCAGCTCACATCATCATACTTTATTTTGGTTCTTTATCTTCCTCTTAAAAGGAGCATATGAAGATATTCTTAATTGAATGCAAATCCTTCTTAAGAGAAACTCTGGTTCTAGCTAGTAGAACAATAATTCCTTCAATACAATGCACAAATAATCATTTTATGTACAACAAAAAGTAAATTTATAGTGGCATGTGGGTAAATCTCCTTTTCACATAAATGAAAATGTCGCTTATTATTATGCCTTGTAATCACAATAATTTGTTAAATTATATAATTTGAATATTCTTTATGTTTGTAAAAATGCTAAGTAGCTTGGAAAATTATGTATTGTGATTGGAATCTTGCATTCATATATGAGTATTAGTTTGAAAAATTAGGGCAACAGAGCTCATAAAATGTCAGCTTTGTGTCTTTAAAATTATTTTGAAATGCTGAAAACAAGCAAAGGATATAAAGTACATAAGCCTCCAATACCAACATACCATCTAGTTTGCCTGCAAAATTTGACACCTCCCTCTAGGGCATCACCATTCTTTCTAGAAAGATAGATAAATAGGGAAAGAGATTGATATATACATAATTTTAAGGCTATACAATATATGTATTTTTATATTTAGCAGTTTGTAGTTATACATTCAATGTTTTATATAAATCATGTGACATTTTATATATTTCTTCAGAAATGTTAATCTTAATCTATTCAATGTGTGTACATAATTAAATGCCTGGCAACAGAGAGAAGACTGTGTTTGGATTACATTTGTAATAATTCTCAATTTTTTTTAATCTAGTGTCATAAATCATATTAGCTTTTAAAGATTAGTTTGTGCAGTATTTCCCTGTATTAGAGCTCAAAGTCTTACTGGTTTTAAAACTAGTGGAGCTCACAAATGTGTTTAACATTTTATGTTAGCCAATTTTTATATATCTGCAACTAATTAATTATTCACTGAATGAATGTAAAGGTGTATGTACCTGCTTTATTTACTGCAGATTTTTTACATATCAAGTGTGCACTTCAGTGGATTTTAGCATATTTTCTATGTTTTGCAACTATCTTGTGTCAAGTCACTTCAGTCGTGTCTGACTCTTTGTGACCTCATGGACTGTTGCTGACTAGGCTCTTCTCTCCATGGGATTCTCCAGGCAAAAATGCTGGAGTGGGTTGCCATTTCCTCCTCCAAGGGGACCTTTCCAACCCAGGGTTCAAACTAGCATTTCCAGTGGCTCTTACATTGCAATCGGATTCTTTACCACTGAGCTACAAGGGAAACAACTATTTTACCTACCCAATTTCATAGCAAACACCTTCCCCCCCCAAAAAAAAAAAAAATCTCTCGTACCTATTAGCATTTAGTTTCAATACTCCTTTCCTTTGTCCCCTGACAACCAGTAACCAACTTTCTTTCTCTATGGAGTTTCCTAATTTGAGCTTTTCATATAATAAATTCATACATTATGCAGCCTTTTCTTCCTAACTTCTTTTAGTTAACATAAATTGTCAATGTTCATTGATATTGTAACATCTAATTGTGCTAGTGTCCTTTCTTTCATTGAGTACTATTTCATTATGTGGATTTACCACATTTATTTATTCATTTATCAGCTGTTTCTTCACTTTTTGGTTGTTACAAATAATGTTGCTATGAACATCTGTGTACAAGTTTTTATTTGTGAACATATGTTAGGGTCTGTATTTACCTAGGATTGGAATTGCTGGGTCATATAACAATTGTGAATTAAATTTTGTAAAAATTGCTGTATTCTTCTTCCATTATCACTAGCAAAATGGGTGGCGGTGGTTTAGTCGCTAAGTTGTGTCTGACTCTTGTGACCCCATGGACTGTATCCTGTCGGGTTCCTCTATCCACAGGATTTTTCAGGCAAAAATGTTGGATTGGGTTGTAATTTCTTTCTCCAGGGGATCTTCCTGATCAAGAGCTTGAACCCAGGTCTCCTGCACTCCAGGCAGATTCTTTGCCGACTGAGCTACTTGGAAGAAACATGGAAGGAAAATTCCATTTTCTCCACATCCTTGTGTCTCCTTATTACTTTCAGTTATTTTGATTATAGTCCAGACTAGCTGGTGCAGAGTGGTATCTCATTTTGGTTTTCATTTGCATTCACTTAATTATTAGTGATATTAGCATCTTTTCACTTGCTTATGGATCACTATCATATTTCCTTTAAAGAAATCTCTACTCATATCATTTCCTTGTTTTAAAATTGGATTATACATCTTATTGTTGAGTTTCAAGAGTTATAAATTTTATATACTAGATTTTGATCAGAAATATAATTTGCAATAATTTTCATCCATTATGTGGGTTTTCTTTTCAGTTTATAGTATTCTTCAATGCACAGATGTTTTAACTTAAAATTAAATTTATCTACTTTTTGATTACTTGTACTTTTGCTGTTATATGTGCTTTTATGATGGCTCAGATGGAAAAGAATCTTCCAGTAATTTGGGAGGCTGGGATTTGATCCCTGGGTCAGGAAGATTCCTTGTAGAAGGGAGTTGCAACCCACTCCAGTATGCTTGCCTGGAAAATTCTATGGACAGTAGAGACTGGCGGGCTACAGTCCATGGGTTTTGCATAAGAGTCGGATATGATTGAGCAACTATCACTTTGGTGTTACATCTTAGTTGCATAAAGTCTTACAGATCCATCTTTGCCTTCAACTGAGATCTTGATTGCCTGAATCCAGGGTGAGGAACTCCGCCCATGGCGAAGGTCATGAGGAAGGAGGCTTGTCATACACAAAGGCGTGATCAAGCCTCAGGAAACCCCCTGTTCCTGAGCATCTACCCCCAAAACCAGAGTCTGTTTTATGCTCTCACCTACACCTTTGACATTACAGGAGGTTCTCCCCCATCACCATTTCTCTCGGAGAAGGAGTAAACGTGCAGGTCCAAGTCAATAAAAATTCCTGGCCATGACAAGAGTGTTTCAACTTACGAACTCCTCTGAAGGTTATCTAGCCCGCCTGTATAGGTTCATCCGGCCACATGTGATTGTTTACAGCCTCCCAACCTGAGAGGCACGAGATATTTTAGACTTACTAAAGGCAAATTCTTTGGGGAGTTAGAAATTGTTAGTTTAGTGGGTTGGTTAGGAATTATATTGGTGAAAGGTTTTTCATTTGTTTGCCAATAATTGCTACTAATTCCCTGCCCTAAGGGGGACAAGGGTGTCTCAGGTCAAATCTCTCTGCTGGCAAACTAGCTTGTGTGACAGGATTATCCATGCTCCTGCCACTACACACATGATTGTTTACTACCTCTCAACCATAAACTGTGATATTGAATGGTTTGCCTTGGATATGAACAGAGATCATTCTGTCGTTTCTGAGATTGCATCCAAGTACTGCATTTCAGACACTTTTGTTGACCATGATGGCTACTCCATTTCTTCTGAGGGATTCCTGCCCGCAGTAGTAGATATAATGGTCATCTGAGTTAAATTCACCCATTTCAGTTCATTTTAGTTCGATGATTTCTAGAATGTCGATGTTCACTCTTGCCATCTCTTGTTTGACCACGTCCGATTTTCCTTGATTCATGGACCTGACATTCCAGATTCCTATGCAATATTGCTCTCTACAGCATCAAATCTTGCTTCTATCACCAGTCACATTCACAGCTGGGTATTGTTTTTGCTTTGGCTCAATCCCTTCATTCTTTCTGGAGTTATTCCTCCACTGGTCTCCAGTAGCATATTGGGCACCTAATGACCTAGGGAGTTCCTCTTTGGTATCCTATCATTTTGCCTTTTCATACTGTTCATGGGGTTCTCAAGGAAAGAATACTGAAATGGCTTGCCATTCCCTTCCCGAGTGGACCATATTCTGTCAGGTTTTATGAAGACCTACAAGATCTTTTAGAAGTAACACCCCAAAAAGATGTCCTTTTCATTATAGCGGACTGGAATACAAAAGTAGGAAGTCAAGAAATACCTGGAGTAACAGGCAAATTTGGCCTTGGTATGCGGAATGAAGCAGGGCAAAGACTAATAGAGTTTTGCCAAGAAAATGCACTGGTCAAAGCAAACATCCTCTTCCAACAACACAAGAAAAGACTTTACACATGGACATCACCAGATGGTCAACACCGAAATCAGACTGATTATATTCTTTGCAGCCAAAGATGGAGAAGCTCTATACAGTCAACAAAAACAAGACCGGGAGCTGACTGTGGCTCAGATCATGAGCTCCTTATTGCCAAATTCAGACTTAAATTGAAGAAAGTAGGGAAAACTGCTAGACCATTCAGGTATGACCTAAATCAAATCCCTTATGATTATACAGTGGAAGTGAGAAATAGATTTAAGGGCCTAGATCTGATAGATAGTCTGCCTGATGAATAATGGAATGAGGTTCGTGACATTGTACAGGAGACAGGGATCAAGACCATCCCCATGGAAAAGAAATGCAAAAAGCAAAATGGCTGTCTGTGCAGACTTTACAAATAGCTGTGAAAAGAAGAGAGGCAAAAAGCAAAGGGGAAAAGCAAAGATATAAGCATCTGAATGCAGAGTTCCAAAGAATGGCAAAGAGAGATAAGAAAGCCTTCTTCAGTGATCAATGCAAGGAAATAGAGGAAAACAACAGAATGGGAAAGACTAGAGATCTCTTCAGGAAAATTAGAGATAGCAAGGGATCATTTCATGCAAAGATGGGCTCGATAAAGGACAGAAATGGTATGGAGCTAACAGAAGCAGAAGATATTAAAAAGAGGTGGCAAGAATACACAGAAGACCTGTACAAAAAAGATCTTCATGACCCAGATGATCATGATGATGTGATCACTAATCTAGAGCCAGACATCTTGGAATGTGAAGTCAAGTGGGCCTTAGAAAGCATCACTACAAACAAAGCTAGTGGAGGTGATGCAATTCCAGTTGAGCTGTTTTAAATCCTGAAAGATGATGCTGTGAAAGTGCTGCCCTCAATATGCCAGCAAATTTGGAAAACTCATCAGTGGCACAGGACTGGAAAAGGTCAGTTTTCATTCCAATCCCAAAGAAAGGCAATGCAAAAGAATGCTCAAACTACCGCTCAATTGCACTCATCTCACATGCTAGTAAAGTAATGCTCAAAATTCTCCAAGCCAGACTTCAGCAATACGTGAACCATGAACTCCCTGATGTTCAAGCTGGTTTTAGAAAAGGCAGAGGAATCAGAGATCAAATTGCCAACATCTGCTGCATCATGGAAAAAGTGAGAGAGTTCCAGAAAAACATCTACTTCTGCTTTATTCACTATGCCAAAGCCTTTGACTGTGTGGATCACAATAAACTGTGGAAAATTCTGAGAGAGATGGAATACCAAACCACCTGACCTGCCTCTTGAGAAATCTGTATGCAGGTCAGGAAGCAACAGTTAGAACTGGACATGGAACAACAGACTGGTTCCAAATAGGAAAAGGAGTACATCAAGGCTGTATATTGCCACCGTGCTTATTTATCTTCTATGCAGAGTACATCATGAGAAACGCTGGACTGGAAGAAACACAAGCTGGAATCAAGATTGCCGGCAGAAATATCAATAACCTCAGATAGCAGATGACACCACCCTTATGGCAGAAAGTGAAGAGGAACTAAAAAGCCTCTTGATGAAAGTGAAAGAAGAGAGTGAAAAAGTTGGCTTAAAGCTCAACATTCAGAAAATGAAGATCATGGCATCTGGCCCCATCACTTCATGGGAAATAGATTGGGAAATAGTGGAAACAGTGTCAGACTTTATTTTTGGGGGCTCCAAAATCACTGCAGATGGTGACTGCAGCCATGAAAGTAAAAGAAACTTACTCCTTGGAAGAAAAGTTATGACCAACCTAGATAGTATATTCAAAAGCAGAGACATTACTTTGCCAACTAAGGTCTGGCTAGTCAAGGCTATGGTTTTTCCTGTGGTCATGTATGGATGTGAGAGTTGGACTGTGAAGAAGGCTGAGTGATGAAGAATTGATGCTTTTGAGCTGTGGTGTTGGAGAAGCCTCTTGAGAGTCCCTCGGACTGCAAGAAGATCCAATCAGTCCATTCTGAAGGAGATCAACCCTGGGATTTCTTTGGAAGAAATGATGCTAAAGCTGAAACTGCAGTACTTTGACCACCTCTTGTGAAGAGTTGACTCATCGGAAAAGACTCTGATGCTGGGAGGGATTGGGGGCAGGAGGAGAAGGGGACGACCGAGGATGGGATGGCTGGATGACATCACGGGCTCAATGAATGTGAGTCTGAGTGAACTTCGGGAGATGGTCATGGACAGGGAGGCCTGGCGTGCTGCGATTCATGGGGTCGCAAAGAGCCGGACATGACTGAGACTGAACTGAACTGAACTGAACTGAACCATAAACAGCAGAGAGTTTGGAGTATTTTGAAAGTCTTAATTAGCATAGGGCTTTTCTCATTGTTGAATCATGATTGCCGCCAGGCCTCCATATCCTTAGGCACCTGGGAATATATTAATCAATGTATTTGGAATATAGAAAAGGAAATATAGTAGTTTTTAAGGTTAGCAATAATAGACTTTTTGAGTTACTGAATTTTCTCTTTTGTAATATATCACTGTAATTTGTTATAAATCACTGTGTCCTTGCTATTCAAAAATGTAACTTTATCACTATCTTAAAACTAAATAGATCTTAAGGGGAACATTGGTGAAAGGATTTTCATTTGTTGAGCTGATGTTTGCTGCTAAATCTCCATATTCCCTTCCCTTATAATGAATATAACAAGCATATAGAAGTAATAAGTATTAACCTTTAAGCATTTAGGAGAAATAAGTATTCACCTTTAAGATTAATCATGTTAACCTTGGGTTAAATAAATTCCTTTCTTGACTGTAATTCACTACACCCTCACCCTATAGGAATGCAACTTTATTTCGAGGGTGGTGCCTGGTTTAAGAAAAAACATCCTTGGAAAAAAATAAGTTTTTTGGTTATCAGAAAGAAAGGGTTGGAAAATGTCAGCAGGTCTCATGGCCAGAAGATGATGTAAACCCCTAAGATCTTTTTTTACGTAAAGCACCTGATTTTGATAAAGTTCCGGGCTGCTGACCCCCACGTGACTCTGTATTCATCCCTATGTGTAACCAAAGGTATATAAGCAAACCCCAAAATAAAGAATTGGATCAGCTTCCAGAAAGACTGATTCCCTCATGTCTTTCTTTCTTGCTCCCCATTTTTCTGGCTGAATTCCCATCTGGACCGTGGGTGCTCGCCATGTCTACTTACTTGTCCCGGCTTTCAAGCCCATGAGAGAAGGAGCCCAAGGAGGGGCACCTTCCGATATTCACGTGGCACCAGTGGCCCAATGTAGATGGTGCAAATTCCTTGTCTTGGGATTTTGTTGGTATCCCACGTAAACCAAGTTATTCAGCCTCTTTTTCTCTCCTACTATTTTCTGGCCGAATTCCCATCTGATGCATGGGTACCCACCAAGCCTGCTAATTTTGCCTGGGCTTCTAAGATCAGATCAGGGGGGCCTCAGTGCTTCCTCTCCTTTGGGAGAACGGGAAGACGCCTGAGGCCTACATAGGTAGTGATTGGTATTCTACGTGAACCAGGTTATTCAGCCTCTTTTTCTCTGCTAATTTTCTAATTCCTCTCTATCTGTAATTAAATAAGTTATTTCCAAGGATGCCGACTCTGTCCCCACCTTTGAATTCCCTGGATCCACTGGGGCTGGACCCCAGCACTTGATCTTGTTAGCTCTTAGAGAGGAATTTGTTTAAACTCTATCAGTTAATTTTTGTATGTTGTGTGAGGCAGGTATACAGATTTACTCTTTTGCCTGTGGATATAAAGGTGTTTCTGCACCATTTGTGGAAAATACTACTCATGCCATACTGGATAGTTTTTACACCCTTGTTGAAATCAAATGATCATAAATACATGTTTATTTCTGGGGTCTCAGTTGTATTCTGTTAGGATACCTATTTATCATTATGTCAGTAATAATGTCTTGGTTACTGTATTTTGCAGTATATCTGGTAGTGAGGAAATGAATGCTCCAACTATGCTCTTTTTCAAAATTATTTTGACTATGCTCTGTATCCTCAATTCCATATAAATTTTAAGGCCAGATTTCAATTTCTTTATAAAAGAAAGGCTACTGGAATTTTGATAGTGCTTGACTAAATCTATAGATAAATTTGTGGAGGATTATAATTTTAACAATAATAGATCTTCTAATCTATGATCACAGAATGTTTTTCCAATCTTTTAGTCCCAACTTTTTGAGGACTAATTGACTAATATAACTATATATATTTAAAGGGTGCAACATGATTTAATAATATACATATAGATTGTGGAATGATTACCAATATCAATATAATTAACATACCCATCAAATCACAGAGCTAATTCTGTGTGTGTGTGGTAATAATATATAATATTTATTCTCAGCAAGTATGTAACACTGTATTATTAAGTATAATTACCATGCTGTACATTAGATCATGATAATTTATTTTACTTATAGCTGAAATTCTGTAGCTTTTGACCTATATCTCTTCATTTACCTTTTCCAGAAATGGAATTGCTGGGTAAAACGGTAGGTCTACTTTTAGCTTCTTGGCATACCAATGATATTAACAGCTCCATTTTTAGTTTCTTGGCAAATTTTCATCCTGTTTTCCATATTGGCAGTATACATTTACATTCCTAACAATGGTGTACAACATTTCTTTTTAATTCCACGTCATCACAAACACTTGTTTGTTTCATTTAGTGGCTCAGTCCTGTCCAACTCTTTGCAACCTTATGGATGGACTGTAGCTGGCCAGGCTCCTCTGTCCATGGGTTTTCTCTTCAAGAATACTGGAGTGGGTTACCATTTCCTTCTCCAGAAAAACCTTTGTTAGCTTTTGTCTTTTTGATAACAAGCATCCTAATTGATATGATATGACATCTTATTATTATTATTTTTTTTTTGCATTTCCCTGATAATTAGTGATACTGACACTTTTAAATGTACATATTGAGCATTTATATGTCTCCCTTTTGGAATATATCTATTCAGGTTCTTTGTCTGCTTTTTAATTGGGTTATTATTTTTTATTTTTTACTGAGCATATGAGATATTTATATATATATCGGATATTAACACCTTGTTGTTGTTTAGTCACTAAGTTATGGCTACATTTTTCATGGGATTTCCCAGTCCAGCATACTTGAGTGGGTTGCCATTTCCTCCTCCAGGGGATCTTCCCAGCCCAAAGATTGAACCTGAATCTCCTGCTTGGCAGGAGGACTCCTAGCCACTGAGCCGCCAGGGAAGCCCCAATATGCAAATATTTTCTCTCAGCCTATATACTGCCTTTTCATTTTGTTCATGGTTTTCTTTGCAGAAGAAACTGAAAAGTTTCTTTTCTACATCAAACTTAAAGTTTGAAAGTTTGATGTAGAATGGAGGCAGTCCCACTTGTTTATTTTTGCTTTTGTTGCCTTTGTTTTAGGTGTCAAATCCAAAAAAATCATTTCTAAGACCAATATTAAGAAGCTCACTGCCTCTATTTTCTTCTAGAAATTGTATGATTTTTGGTTTTGCATCAAAGCCTTTGATACTTTTTGAATTATGTTTTGTTAGTGGTTTCCTGGTTGTCAAGAACCTGCCTGCCAATGAAGAAGACATAAGAGAATTGGGTTCAGTCCCTGGGTTGGGAAGATCCCCTGTAGAGGGCCTAGCAACCCACTCCAGTATTCTTGTCTGGAGAATCCCGTGGAAAAAGAGCCTAGCAAGCTACTGTTTATATGTTGCACAGAGTCGAACATGACTGACATGATTTAGCTCAGTGGTGTAAGGTAGAGGTCCAGCTTCATTCTTTGTTTACGGACATCTAGTTTTCTCGACCCCATTTTTTGAAGACTATGTTTTCTCCTTTGTATGTTTTTGGTACCCTTAATAAAAAATTAATTGACTGTGAATGTGAGGAATTATTTCTTGGCTCTCTAGTCTGGCCCACTGATCTATGTGTTTGTTTTTGTGCCAGTGCCATACTGTTGATTGTGTTTATTTTTATAATTTTTTGTAGTTAAGCTGCAATCTGTTTGTATTTAAGAGTATAAGTCTTACAATTCTTTTTTAAAGACAATTTCTAAGTGTGATGTTACTTTCAATGCTATCACATATAGAAATATAATAGGTAGAAGGAGAAGAGGCCACCAGAGTATGAGATGGCTACATGGCATCATTGATGCAAAGGACATGAGCTTGGGCAAACTCTAGGAGATGGTGATGGACAGGGAGGCCTGGCATGCTGCAGTCCATGGGGTCATGATGAGTCAGACAAGACTGAGTGAACAATAACAACATATATAGAAATTAATTCTTGTCTGTTTTTAGATTTTTCTGTGATAGTGTATTAAAATACAATTGATTTTTATATATTAATTGTGTATCCTGCTCTAATACGTTTTATAGCTCTTAACTTTTTAATATATAAAATTATCACATCTCCAAATAATTTTTGTTCTTCTGTTCTAATATTTTTCTTACTTTTTGTTTTTTAATCTAACTGCCCTAGCTAGAACCTTCAGTGTAAGGTAAAATAAAAAGTGAGGAAAAAAGAACTTCCTTGTTGCTTTTTATCCATGATCTTGGAAAGATTTCAGGCTTTCATAGTTAAGTATGATGTTAGCTGTGGTTTCTCTTATGGATGTTCATTTTCAAATTGAGGCTGTTTCTTTCTACTCCTATTTTTGAGTACTTTTAAAATCATACTGTGTTGGGTTTTGCAACATGCTTTCTTCTATATCTTGGAGATCATGTCCTCCCCATATGTATTTCATCACACTAATACTTCAGTTTCATTAACATGGTAAATACAATACTTGAATGTTGTAAGTGGAGTCACCTTATACTCCTGGATAAATCCCATTTGGTCATGATGTAAAATCCTTTTAACACCAGGTTTCTGGATTTCTTTGCCAGTATTTGTTAAATATATTTTCCATCTATATTCACAAAGGATGCTAGTATGTCGCTTTTTTTTTGGGGGGGGGGTTGTTTTTGTTGTTTGTTTCTTGTAATGTCTATTTCTGGCTTTGATAAAAGCTAATGAGTTATATAATGGGTTATGTGGAAAAACTTAATGAAGTGATTCTTCCTCTTCTATATTTTTGAAATGTTTTTTTAAAAAGTGTTGTTTTTTCTTTAAATAATTTATAGAACTAAGTGAATTAAAGTGGTCCTGCTCTTTTCCTGCTGAAAAATAGATATTCAGGTTTTTATTTTTAAAGGTCTTTTTTATTATTTTATCTTACTCATTTACTTTTGAATATTATGACCTCCATCTCTTTACTTGTTATAGGCCTATTTAGATTTTCTTTTCTTGTTAGATTAATTTTGGTAGCTTGTGTGCTTTTAGGTATTGTTCAATTTCATTTTAGTTACCTAATTTTTCAAAATATTCCCTTGTCATCCTTTTTATCATCTTATCTTTGCATGGTAGTAGTAATGTCTTTTCTTTCATTCCTACTTTTATATTTGAGCCTTCTCGACTTTTCCATAATTAGTTATGGTGAAATGTTGCCAAATTCATTGATATTTTAAGGAAGCAAATTTTGACATTTTGCATTCAATGATTTTTTTTTTTAAATTTTCTATTTCATTTACCACTTCTCTAATACTTACAATCTCTTTCCTTCTAACTTTGGCTTTAGGTTGCTTTTCACCCCCTGTCCCAGTTCCTTAACATGTAAAAGTTATTGAGGGTCTTTTTTATGGCCTTTTATATTTTCTAGTCTTAAGAATATCCCAAGTATGTTTGAGAAGAATATGTATGTCTATTTGTTATATGATGTTGTTCAATGTTTGCTGATTTTCTGCATATTCTGTTATTGATAGTGGATATTGAAATCTTCAATTATCATAATTTGTCTATTCCTCACTTCACTTCTATTTGTTTTTGTTGTTTAGTTGCTAAGTAGTGTCCAAATTTTTTGATAAAATCCATGAACTTTATCCTGCCAGACTCCTCTGTCCATGGAATTTCCCTGGCAAAAATACTGGCATGGGCTGTCATTGCCTTTTCCAGGGGACCTTTCCAACCCAGGGATTGAACCCACATCTTGTACATTGGCAGACAGATTCTCTACTGCTGAGCTCACTTGCTAGTTTTTGTTTAATGTACTTTGGAACTCTGTTTTCATTGCAAATATATGATTTTAATTGTTATATATTCTTGAAGGAATGAAATTTTATAATTTATAATGTCTGTCTTTGTCTCTAGTAGTAATTTATGTTTTAAAACTTATTTTATAAAATGTTCATGCAGCCATTCCAGCTCTCATTTGAGTAGTGTTTGCCTCTAATACATTTTTCAATGATTTTAATTTCAACCTATTTGTATTTTTTAATATAAAATGAATCACTTGAAAACATCTTATAGTTGAACCGTTATATATTTATCTTTTCTTCTGCTGTCTGTTTTTTTAATTGGAGACTTTATTACATTTATATTTAATTTAATACTGACTTAATTTCAAAAAATACGCAACTTTGCTCCTGTATATGTTCATCTCTAGCCTTTATGCTGCTATTGTTAAGATTTCATCTATATACATTGTGTGATCATTTAAAGTTATTTTTGCTTATTTTGATACAATCATCTTTTAAATCACATAGAAAATATTTACAAACAAAAATATACTTATGTTGTATTTTATATTTCAAAATCCTATCTTAGAACAGTTAAATTTCATGTGTTTAATTCTAATACTCATAACATGTATTGTATGCAGAGTTCATTAAGCCTTTTGCATGAGTAGATCAAATGCATGGAAATTTTGGACATTATTTCCTCACATATTCTTTCTTCCCATTGTGTGCTCAGTCACTTCAGTCATGTCCAATTCTCTGCAACTCCATGGACCTTGGCCCACCAGGATCCTCTGTCCATGGGATTCTCCAGGCAAGAATACTGGAGTGGGTTGCCATTTCCTTCCCTTACTCTTTTCCTTATCCTTTTAAGTGAAGTGAATAGAAACTCACTAAATCATGTCCAATTCTTTGTGGCCCCAAGGACTATATAGTCCATGGAATTCTCCAGGCCAGAATATTGGAGTGGACAGCTTTTCCCTTCTCCAGGGAATTTTCCCAACCCAAGGATCGAACCCAGATCATCTGCATTGCAGGCAGATTCTTTACCAGCTGAGCCACAAGGGAAATCCAAGAACACTGCAGTGGGTAGCGTATCATTTCTCCAGAGGGTCTTCCCTACCCAAGAATCTGAAGGGTGTCTCCTGCATTGCAGGTGGATTCTGTATCAATTCATCTTTCAGGGAAGTCCAAGAACCTCACAAGGGAAGCCCAAGAATTCTTTTAAGCCTTCCAAATATATAGATACTGTTATGGTTGATTGTGTTCCAATGGTCTCAGGGATTTTTCAGTTTACTCTATTCTTATTTTTCTGTTCTTTAACTTACATTATCTCTCTGTCTACAATGTATAATATATATAAAAGTATAAGTTACACCTAATATATAATACATCACTGTTCCGACCAAATTATAATTTCATTTCTGATTGAATTATAATCCATATAATATTCTTTACCCACTCTACCTTTTTTTTTTGTTCTCTTATTTTTGATTTTGGGTTACTGTTAACTTACCAGGCTCTTTAAAATTATTTATCACCATGTATTTAAATGGAAAATACATAAGTACAATGTATTTGAACTGAGGAAACACAAAATCTAGGATTTGAAAATACAGCATGACCATTTCCATGTAAAATTTTAAATAATAATATAATAGATATTAGAGGACAAAATTCCAGGATTTATAAGAAACATCAAATATTTATTGACTCTATAATGGGCATAACACTGTGATGATATTAATTCTTGTTCACTTGCATGGAAATGTAAAAAACTTACTCCATTTCTTTTCATACAGTAATTTTTGAGACAAAGTTGTAAACTCATGATACAACTAATTTATCTTAACATATGATTTCTCTTGACATGTAGAAAAGTATACCATAAATCACTGTCCTACCTGCTTTATATAAAATTTCACTCTAGTACCAAAACCAAGAGTCTTTCATTCTACTACTTATATCTTATTTAGTTTGGGCTGGAGATAATACCAAAAACCCTTATTGAACCAAGACGTGGCTATGCTGAATACCTACTAAAGGTATCTAAGTTAAAAAAAAAAAAAAAAAGTTCTGTTTGGGGCTTAAATTAGTAACAGCAGGAGAAAGTGCAGTGCAACAACCTTAAGAATAGGATTTCCCTTTTACAACATCTTTTCTCAACTCTTCTTTTCTTTAGAACCACAGGTAATCCACAATTGTATCTCAACTAAGTTTATTATGAAAAAATAGTGATAATAATAAACATTTGTAGAGTGTTTGCTGAATGCCAATCAGAGGCCTGTTTTGCTTATATTACTTTTATCATTTTCCCTATTAAAATATTTATGTCATAGCTGAGGAAACTGAGATTGTGAGAGGTAATTCAGTCACTGGTACACCATTATTACATTTCAGAGCTAGGGTTTAAACTCTTAAACTGACTAGGTAGACTGTGTACTCTCAACTTCTGTGTTAACCCTCAATTCTCTTCATACAACCATCTGCCACTAAACAACACTAAGAGCAAGGATATGCTTGTTATTATTAACTCTTTTGCTTTTTCTGGCTTAGGTAGGTAAATTTATGATTATTATATTTACAAGATTTTTCGTGGGTAAATTTTTCCAGTCACTAAAATGTTTTTATTTTTATTGTTAAAATAGCTATCTTATTTCTCTATGAAAAACTTTATTGTTTTCATGCATTTTGTCATCTCCCAAGAAAGGTAATAACAAACACAAATATATATACATGTATGACCTTAAAATTTAAATGGTAAAGATAATTATCTTTCTGTAAAATTTCATCTTTTTCTCTGACTTTATATAAAGAGAAGCTCACACTTTTGGGATATTTATAGATAATTTTAGATTTCTATGTTATAGCAAACTCAAAATAATCATTGTCAAAAGTTAACATTGAAGCTGAAACTCCAATACTTTGACCACCTGATGTGAAGAGATGACTCATCTGAAAAGACTCTGATGTTGGGGAAGATTGAGGGCAGGAGGATAAGGGGAAGAGAGAGGATAAAATGGTTGGATGGCATTACCGACTCAATGTACATGGGTTTGGGTGGACTTCAGGGATTGGTGATGTACAGGGAGGCCTGGTGTGCTGCTGTTTATGGAGTTGCAAAGAGTCAGACATGACTGAGCGACTGAACTGAACTGAAGAAAGAAATAGAGAATTTTATTTGAACCACTCTGAGGATTATATGAGCCACTCTGATAATCTTAGATGGCTATGAAAAGAAGGGAAACAAAAGACGAACAAGTAAATGAAAGATATACCCATTTCAATGCAGAGTTCCAAAGAATAGCAAAGAGAGATAAGAAAGCCTTCCTCAGTGATCAATGCAAAGAAATAGAGGAAAACAATGGAATGGGAAAGATTAGAGATCTCTTCAAAAAAAATCAGAGATACAAAGAGAATATTTCATGCAAAGATGGACTTAATAAAGGACAAAAATGGTACGGACCTAACAGAAGCAGAAGATATTAAGAAGAGGTGGAAAGAATACACAGAACTATACAAGACAGCTCTACACAACCCAAATAATCCTGATGGTGTGATCACTCATCTAGAGGAAGACATCATATAATGTTGTCGGGAGCCGAGTTAGGCATTCCTGACAAAATAGAGGCACGGCCCTAAACCCCCTCCCTTTGTTCTGTAGGCACAGACCTGGAGTGAAGGAGTTAGACTTTGTGATTCTGACTTGTTTTTGCCTTTCCTCAGGTGAGTTGACTGAAGAGAATATTAAGGTGCTTATTGTTTTTGAGAAGAGCATGAGAAGGCATAAAGACTTCTGCAGCTGTGCTCAAAGAATAATTCATAAAGTTAATCACTGACATTTGTTCAAGGACTTTTACAAAAAGTGATCCAGGGTGAGCACACAGGCTGCAGCTTGAAGCCATGGGAGGGATTGCTATCTGAAGTCCATTTGTGAGAAAAGTCTTTACGGCAAAGCAGTTTGCTGAATTTAGGGCTTAGGAATAATTAAAATAGTTAGAAGCTAAAGCTTTAAGGATTGCTGTAATGTTACAAAATTCTACTATAGCTTATAGAAATTAGGGACTTTAGAGATATTATTAGCTAGAAGCCCTTTCTAAGAAATAGTGAGCTTAGGATACTAGGGGCAAACAGGACTTGGAAAGATAAGAATTAAACTGAGGAATGTGGTATGCAGCCCAGACATTAGCATGAGTGTATTCACAAGGACACATGAGAAAAAGTAGATAAGAGAATTCCTGAGGAAGGAATTCTTTTTGAGGGGCAACAATGATTTTTGGAGAAAAATAAATCTGGGTCTCTGGGAACTAAAAATATCAAACCTCTGACATAATGCTTTTGTAAAAGTATAAAAGAGAATCATAATCTTGAAATAAACAGGCAGTCCAAAGAAAAACAGTTTTTTTCAGTTTCTCTCGCCGACACCGCTCACCCATTCAGGCTGAATCTCTGGCTGCTGGAGCTGGACTCCGGAGGAATGTGAAGTCAAGTGGGCCTTAGGAAGCATGATTATGAGCAAAGCTAGTGGAGGTGATGGAATTCCAGTTGAGCTATTTCAAATTCTAAAAGATGATGCTATGAAAGTGGTGTACTCAATATGCCAGCAAATGTGGAAAACAGTGGCCACAGGACTAGAAAAGGTCAGTTTCCACTCTAATCCCAAAAGAAAGGCATTGCCGAAGAATGCTCAAACTACCATACAATTGCACTCATTTCACATGCTAATAAAGTAATGCTCAAAGTTCTCCAAGCCAGGCTTCAGCAGTATGTGAACCATGAACTTTTAGATGTTCAAGCTGTATTTAGAAAAGGCAGAGGAACCAGAGATCAAATTGCCAACATCTGCTGGATCATGGAAAAAGGAAGAGAGTTCCAGAAAAACATCTATTTCTGCTTTATTGATTATGCCAAAGCCTTTGACTCTGTGGATCACCACAAACTGTGGAAATTTCTTCAAGAGATGGAAATACCAGACCACCCAACCTGCCTCTTGAGAAATCTGTATTCAGGTCAGGAAGCAACAGTTAGAATTGGACATGGAAACACAGACTGGTTCCAAATAGGAAAAGGAGTACATCAAGGCTGTATATTGTCACCCTGCTTATTTAACTTATATGCAGAATATATCATGAGAAATGCTGACCTGGAAGAAGCACAAGCTGGAATCAAGATTGCTGAGAGAAATATCAATAACCTCAGATATGCAGATGACACCACCCTTATGTCAGAAAGTGAAGAATAAAGGTCCTCTTGATGAAAGTGAAAGAGAAGAGTGAAAAAGTTGACTTAAAGCTCAATATTCAGAAAACTAAGATCGTTGAATCTGGTCCCACCACTTCATGGGAAATTGATGGAGAAACAGTGGAAACAGCAGCAGACTTTTTTTTTTTTTTGGCGGTGTCGGGGGCGGGGAGGTGTGCTCCAAAATCATGGCAGATGGTGACTGCAGCCATGAAATAAAAAGACGCTTACTCCTTGGAAGGAAAATTATGACCAACCTAGGTAGCATATTAAAAAGCAGAGACATTACTTTGTCAACAAAGGTCCATCTAGTCATGGCTATGGTTTTTCCAGTAGTCTTGTATGGATGTGAGAGCTGGGCTATAAAGAAAGCTGAGCGGCATAGAATTGACGCTTTTGAAATGTGGTATTGGAGAAGACTCTTGAGAGTCCCTTGGACTTCAGGGAAATCCAATCTGTCCATTCTAAAGGAAATCAGTCCTGAATGTTCATTGGGAGGACTAATGCTGAACCTGAAACTCCAATGCTTTGGCCACATGGTGTGAAGAGCTGACTCATTTGAAAAGACCCTGATGCTGGGAAAAATTGAAGGCAGGAGGAGAAGGGGGTGAAGGAGGAAGAGATGGTTGGATGGCATCACCAACTCAATGGACATGAGTTTGAGTAAACTCTGGGAGTTGGTGATGGACAGAGAGACCTGGCATGCTGCAACCCATGGGGTCACAAATAGTTGGACATGACTGAGAGACTGAACTGAACTGAACTGAGGATTATAACCCAGGAGACAGTTTTCCAGGAAGCCTGAGAACTCTTCCAAAGTGCTAAGTTGTTTAGGCCAGTATACATATGATTTTGGGAAACAAGTACATACAATCAAGCACACATCTTGGTAGAAGTTTATGGTTACTCTTAAGGACAAGATATCTTGATTAATGGTTTTAGTGCTTTCCTAAGTATGAGAAGATTCAAGAAACAGGGTTCATATTGTTTCTTCTAAAAATATCTAACTATCTGAGGGCCAGTTCTTCAAGTGTTCCCAGGGCACTAAGTGCCTCATCCTGATCTTTGCCCTGAATTCCTTTTAGGGTATTTTTTAGGTCAGAGACTACAATGGCTAATGACTTAATTCTTATAGACCTGAGTGGAGAGCAGCATTATTTATTTTAAAATCCCCTTAGTTTCAGTCTTAATCTCAACCATGGTTTTGTGACTAACTTGTCCCTTAGTGCTAGAAACGCTCATCTCCAGCTCAGGTGATGATTTTGTTGGCAGGCCACTCAAATATACTATTATTGGACTAGGCCCTATTAAAGGTAGGCAAATGCCTCTGGGATACCTATATAATAATTTATTATGTCCATGAAATGGTTCCCTATTGTTACTATTTCCCATATCTAGAGCTTTATTTTTGACTATATGTTTGGTCAATCATTTGAAGTCCCCTAACCATTACTTTTACTGGGGGTCAGTCACATATTTGATAATATAATAAATAATAATCTTATAAAATAGGCTGAATACAGGCAACATAGCTAATGATATTAATAAGGTCACAATTAGATATTTAAGCTAAGAGCTTCAACCAACTGTGGCCTTGCATATCTCCAGGTCATTTGACGCTGTCTGTTCCAAGCTAACTGCTATCTTTAAGAAACATGTTATACTTGCATTGTACACAAATTTTATCAAGATATCTTCAGTACAAAGTTATCAGTAGGTAATTAGGACCCCTTGTAAAATTGAGAGAGGAATATCTTGTAAGGAGTTATGTGAGTGGTACCCAAAGAAGAAAAATTGGTCTTTATGATTAAGCAATTATTTCTGCCACTGAGGTTTGTTTAATGCATAAGGCAGATGTACAATGCACAGCAGAGGGGCGGGAATAAGACCAAATGACAGAGGAAATGTTCTATATTTAGATTTTTCTTGTCTTCCTTTAAAATTTGAATTTTATTTCATTAGAATGAATTTAATATGTCAATGAAATAAATAGTGAATCAATATTATTGACAGAATATTTATGTTGATTACATCTTTAATTAAATACATTTTCTGATAAAAATACCAATTCATATTCTCTCTAAGGCTTTGTCCCTTAAAAAATAAACAATAGTAATTTGATAAATCATCTCATATCCAAGAAAAGTGAGTTGGGATATCAGATATTCGAAGATGTGATAAGACTTTAAAAGCCACTGTTCCAATTATTTGTATCATTACTGACATTGAACTCTACTGATACATGATAGAAAACAGATACAGGAGGAAATGCAACGAATGTCAGTCACTGAGAAGTTGTGTAATGTTTTAATGGTCTATAATTTCTCTTGAATCATATTTTTAAACCCTCTGAGTTAACTGGATTTCATTGCCGTTTTATTTCTCTATTTGGTGAAAGCACTGTTATTTTGTTTTATTTTATTTTTTTAATTTTTTTAAGCTTTTTATTTTTTAAATTTTAATATCTTTAATTCTTACATGCGTTCCCAAACATGAACCCCCCTCCCACCTCCCCTCCCCATAACATCTCTCTGGGTCATCCCCATGCACCAGCCCCAAGCATGCTGCATCCTGCGTCAGACATAGACTGGCGATTCAATTCTTACATGATAGTATACATGTTAGAATGTCATTCTCCCAAATCATCCCACCCTCTCCCTCTCCCTCTGAGTCCAAAGGTCCGTTATACACATCTGTGTCTCTTTCCCTGTCTTGCATACAGGGTCGTCATTGCCATCTTCCTAAATTCCATATATATGTGTTAGTATACTGTATTGGTGTTTTTCTTTCTGGCTTACTTCACTCTGTATAATCAGCTCCAGTTTCATCCATCTCATCAGAACTGATTCAAATGAATTCTTTTTAATGGCTGAGTAATACTCCATTGTGTATATGTACCACAATTTATTTTGTTAAACACTAAGTGGTTTCATTTTAAGGTGCGAATGTTCAAAATAACCTTCAGTGTTAATCTTCCTCCTTGTGTAAGCAATTAAAAAAAAAAAAAAGAAGCAAACTACAATTTAGGAGATTTTCCTCTTTTTAAAATCATGTATCCAATGAGGACTCTATTTTACAGCTTTAATCTTCTCAAAAGAAGTTTCATCATCAGCTCTTTTTACAAAGTGTGTTTATATGATGAAAAATATTTAAGTAAGATAAACTTCTGGTGGAAGGCTAAGTACCCTGTGAGTGTAGAGTAAATTATATATAAGGAAATGACAGGCAGCAAATTCCATTTAATCAAATCAAATTTCATTGAAAGTCTAAGCTGTTATAGATGTCAGAGTTATAGAGAGGATGAAAATATTGCCTCTAATCTAAGGCATTTACGTTATTTTGCTGGAAAGACATTTTTTTAACTATACAAAAGATTATTTGCTATTTTCATAAATTAACAAATATTAGTCAAAGTTCATTACACATTAAGTAATATGTGAAATTCCTGATCCTTTTATTCTTAAAGCTCAAATTGAATTTTCAAATGTAGCAAGAAAAGAGTCACTTTTCCAACAAATATATACTTTTGCAAAAATGTCTCTCTGTGTGTGTATTTTCAGGAAGGCTTCATGGAGATAGTAATATCTATTCTGTGCCATCTCATATGAGGAAGGCTTAGATGGGGAGAGAAGAAACAGGTAAGTCAAAAGGAAGAACACCAAGAGCTAGAACTTAGTGCTTGAAAGTAATGTTCGAAACAAGAAGTAACAAAGCTGAACATCAAAGGAAGGATTGTATAGTGACTGGCATGCTATAAAAAATTACTGGGTCATATTTGTTTGTTTGTTTTTTATCTAGATGTCATGAAGTCTTAAATCATAGTATCTACACTGTAAATATCACCCTTCTGGTCATACAGAGTCTTTAGGTAGGGAAACACTAGGTTGGTAAGTGTGTTCAACAAGGTCATGATAGGTGAGAGCATATTTAATAACCAGGAAGAGGTCAAAAGACAAGGATGAACTTCCAATAGATGAATAAGTGCCTCCAAAAAGAAATAAATGTTAACAAACAAATAGACCTCTGTATCTGTGTTATTCTGTGTTTCTTCAGACAGTAGAATGTGTACCCTTCACAGGAAAAAGAGGCCAGAAGTAGTCATGGGATTCTTCAAAAATTTCTCTTCTGCTTTTGTATCAATGTGAAGACTTTGATGATCATGATGATGTTAATTTTGGCACCATATTAGTGACATGTACTGTAATAACCCTGATGTGTCATAGAAGTAACTAGATATCTGCCTAGCTAAGCGTTACAAATATTACTCTTTAATAACTGGCTGGAGAGAGGGGTGGTGAAGTAGAAAATGGGACTGAAATTTGTAACTATAGCAAATAATATTCTAATTTTGGCCTGATAGCTAGAATATTACAAAGGGATAGATATCATGTAATATAAGACTATCAAATTCTCGAGCTAGTTGTACTGCAGGCATCCTAAAATTTTCAATGCTCACTCTTACCCAGTTTTTCAATACTTGGATGTTTCCTTTTGTTACTGATTGTTGACATCTATAGAGGCCTGCCTGATATCCTAGGTAGCTTACCAAGTTCCTGATATTTTCAAAATAACTTATTCTAATACCATTTCTTATAACTAGGACATATTTCAATGTTTATGGTGTAATTTTTTAAATATAAATTTATTTATTTTAATTGGAGGTTAATTACTTTACAATATTGTATTGGTTTTAATATGGTTCTACATCTTATCTTTTACACTTTTTCCACAGCAGTTCAGAGGTCCATTGCTATGTTGCTTGCTTTGATTACCTCTTGAATACTGATGTCAGATTTGAATTGACCTTTTTTTCTTTGATCTGTCTGTTTTGGAAGCAGTTATCTCTCAAATTTTTTCTTATTTTGATGGGCTCATTTAGTGTAAGCTCAGTCTCATTTGCTTCTTGAATGTGATAAATCCAGCTATATATTCAGGTTTATATTAATCCTTTCATTTAAGAGTTTATAGTAATTATATTGAAGGTCCAAATTTTCTTCCTGTATAAATATCAGTCCAATGACTAATTTAAATATTATCTCGTAGAATCTGGAATAATTATTTCACTAAACCTGTCTTTCAGAGCAATTAAAATTGTACTTTCTTCAATGCATTTTCATGGTATTTCCTCTATGCTTATTACTAATAATTTCCTCAATATTGGTACATATATAAATCAATATATATTTAAAATACATATTTTTAAATACAATTGATCAAGCTAAGAAAATGCAGTTATTTTTAGCATATTTAAATTTGTTGTATTTTTATTAATTTATCTGTCATTAAATGTTTAATGATTAGATTCTAAAAGGATCTGAACTAATTCTTCATACATCAATTATTAACACTATTGGAAAATTTGTTTTTAGGGCTATCTTGAAAAATATTGTTTTTCATTCAAGTTAATTTATTATTGCTTTCTATTAAGTTGACTATTTCTAGTCATAAGCACCACTACCCATCTGCTTCTTTGAATGAGTAGCACGTTTTCCTACTCAAATATTTAAAATATTCAAACTAGAATTTAGATATTTAATATTTTCCAAAGTGTTAAGTTAATTGGCATTAACTAAATTAAATCAACTTGCCTCTGAAAACTTTGTTTTCCTGAACAGTTGAAGTCAGTTAAAAGTTGTTAAAAGTTTCTAAGCGGTTTTAAGCACAATATCAAAAGGTTAAATAACGCAGCTTAATATAATTGCTAAATATAAGATGTTTGATAACTTAGAAGAAGAAAAATAATGAATGGTACTTGTCTATGTGCTTGATGAAGTGAAATGTGATAATGTCGAGAATATCTAAATATATATAACATAAGTCAGATATGTTATAGTTATAATAATGTAAGCATATATAATATGTAGCTGTAGGTGTTTTAGAACAATATTACACAATCCATAAAAGCAAATTGTGTGGGTTCTGATTTTAATGTGCAACTTTATATAAATGTTGATGATTGATATTTTAGGATTTAATATTGACTTGCAGTAAAATAATGTTTTTGTTGTTGTTCAGTCACTCAGTTGTGTCTGACTCTATGATCTCATGGACTGCAGGATGCCAGGATTCCTCGTCCTTCACTATCTACCAGAGCTTGCTCAAACTCATGTTCATTGAATCAGTGATGCCATCCAACCATCTCGTGCTCTGTCATCCCCTTCTCCTCCTGCCTTCAATCTTTCCCAGCACCAGGGACTTTTCCATCTCATTTTCTGCCAACCTCTTATCCTTTTAAGTACCCTAGAGAACACAGAACACTTATTTTAATTCTTCTTCTGAACATTAGATACTATTGTCTCCATTAACAGATAAAAGAACTACAATTACAGTACATTCAAGTTCATACTGTGAGTAGGTTATGAGTTTGAGATTTGAATCTAAGTCTGTCTATCTTTGAGATTCCTTACCAGTTACAGCTTGTCCTGGCTTTGCCCATACTTGAACATATGTAGCCTGACTCCAAATACCTTGCTGTTTTTATTACAATTTGCATAATAGCTAATAATATGGCATGCTTAAGTATTAAATGTGACTATGACTTAAATAAACATTTGTTCAGTTGAAGTATGTCAAAATGCTAAAGAACACATTTGTCCCAGAGGGAAATGAGTTAAATGAATAATAAAGATGGTATTGTCTTATCATAAATACAAAGATTAAAGGTGAAAATAATTCTAAAGTTTTATTATAAAACAGTATATAAAAGATTTTGTCTCATGAAGAAATTTCAAAGTACATTGATTTCTAAAGCAGATAAAAGCATAAAGATTATCATATTGGAAAACTTTGAAACCACTGAAGCATATCTCAGCAAATGTCAAGAAAACATCCTTAGAAAGTGAAAAAAAAAATGAATACTACAGTGATCATCATTGGAAACAACTAAATATCAATTTTGCAGAGTAGGACATTCTGATTATTCTGATGAAATGTGGAAATTTAATGAGCTCAGAGAGAAAATGGACGTAATATACTGGCACAACTGAATCTAAATTATTTGGGTGAGTATCTTTCTATTCTCAAAGAAAAATGCATTTGCAATTCAACGTGTAGAATCAAAAGACTCTTTTGACAGTTCTAAATTCTCAAACCAAAAGTAATCCATCCCAGATAAGAGTGACTTCAAATATAGTGAGATTAGGAAATGTCCAAGTAGAAGAATCCAACCTTTTAGCCCCTTTTATATTTCAAATATGAAGTTTTGATTCTTTCCACAACATTTTGCTGCTGCTAAGTCGCTTCAGTCGTGTCTGACTCTGTGCAACCCCATAGACTGCAGCCCACCAGGCTCCCCCATCCATGGGATTCTCCAGGCAAGAACACTGGAGTGGGTTGCCATTTCCTTCTCCAATGCATGAAAGTGAAAAGTGAAAGTGAAGTCGCTCAGTCTTGTCCAACTCTTTGGGACCCCATGGATTTGCAGCCTACCAGGCTCCTTCCTCCATGGGATTTTCCAGGCAAGAGTACTGGAGTGGGTTGCCATTGCCTTCTCCTCCACAACATTTACTGAGCAATAAAGATAAACTAGTTCTGAGAGTCCTCAAATGAAGTTTCAACTCAGCACTGTGGTTTCTTTCGCAAGGAAGGAGTAAAGGAAGGGAATTTTTCTTAGGAAAGAGTGTGGGTTAAAGAAAAACAGGAAAAAAAAATTAAGCAGCTTCACAGTGAGTGGCTCCTCAATATGTCACAGTGGGTGAGAGTTTTCTTTTGCAAGTTGCTTTCCATTTATTTGACTGAAACATGTCAAAGAGAACAACAAAGAGTATCTCTAAATCCCTTTTACAATTTAGTGGACCAAGCCATCTATCCTCATGGGAGTACAGTAAAGTTTGAATCTCAAACATCACTAGTAGGTTATCTCTCATGAGATGATCTAAAAGAAATTTTGAAAAAAAGCTTCAGGTTTCCAGAAAGAAAATCGCTCAGCCGTGTCCGACTCTTTGCGACCCCATGGACTGTTGCCTACCAGGCTTCTCAGTCCATGGGATATTCCAGGCAAGAGTACCTGGAGTGGGTTGCCATTTCCTTCTCCAGGGGATCTTCCCGACCCAGGGATCGAACCCGGGTCTCCTGCATTGCAGGCAGACACTTTACCCACTGAGTCACCAGGGATATTTAGGCTTCAACTCAGCACTGTTGTTTCTTTCACAAGGAAGGAGTAAAGGAAGGAAATTTTTCTTAGGAAAGAATGTGGGTTAAAGAAAAATAGGAAAAAAAAAAATTCAGGTTTCCAGAGTGGCTATATATTCCAGGATGGTATCTCTGAACTGTTCTTAGCATACACATGGAACTACTCAGTTCAGTTCAGTTCAGTTCAGTCTCTCAGTCATGTCTGACTCTTTGCGACCCCATGAATCGCAGCACACCAGGCCTCTCTGTCCATCACCAACTCCTGGAGTTCACTCAGACTCACATCCATTGAGTCCGTGATGCCATCCAGCCATCTCATCCTCAGTCGTCCCCTTCTCCTCCTGCCCCCAGTCCCTCCCAGCATCAGAGTCTTTTCCAATGAGTCAACTCTTCGCATGAGGTGGCCAAAGCACTGGAGCTTCAGCTTTAGCATCATTCCTTCCATAGGAATCCCAGGGTTGATCTCCTTCAGAATGGACTGGTTGGATCTCCTTGCAGTCCAAGGGATGCTCAAGAGTCTTCTCCAACACCACAGTTCAAAAGCATCAATTTTGGGGGGCTCAGCTTTCTTCACAGTCCAACTCTCACATCCATACAGGACCACAGGAAAAACCATAGCCTTGACTAGACAGACCTTAGTCGGCAAAGTAATGTCTCTGCTTTTGAATATGCTATCTAGGTGGGTCATAACTTTTCTTCCAAGGAGTAAGCGTCTTTTAATTTCATGGCTGTAGTCACCATCTGCAGTGACTTTGGAGCCCAAAGAAATAAAGTCTGACACTGTTTCTACTGTTTCCCCATCTATTTCCCATGAAGTGATGGGACCAGATGCCATGATCTTCGTTTTCTGAATGTTGAGCTTTAAACCAACTTTTTCACTCTCCTCTTTCACTTTCATCAAGAGGCTTTTAGTTCCTCTTCACTTTCTGCCATAAGGGTGGTGTCATCTGCATATCTGAGGTTATTGATATTTCTCCCGACAATCTTGATTCCAGCTTGTGTTTCTTCCAGTCCAGCGTTTCTCATCATGTACTCTGCATATAAGTTAAATAAGCATACTAGGATACAGTTAAAATCTAACCAAATTCAAGAGGTTATTTTGGGACACTGAATGTGCACGAAGGCTCTGCTTATCTTAACTTATTCTGAAATGAAACCATCATTATAATTATGCTTAACTGAAGAAGAAATTGTTATATTTTCCATTTGAATCAGTTTCTGTTCTGTTGGATGATAATTAATATATGAAAAGAGATAATATGGTATGTTAATTGCTCCTCTATCAATTGAATTGAAATACAAATTATAGTGAAATTAAACTTGTCCTGAGATAACCCAGATGAAGTTCATATTCAGTGCACAGATTTCTTTGTAAAGGGCATTCGGAGAGAAGTATTCCCTGCAAAGCAACTCTAAAGTGCAGTGATGGATGAAGTTAGATTTAGATTACATCACTACCATTTAATCACTCTGTGGCTGTGCCGCAGTTATATGTCTCAGAGTTCTTGCTTTTTTGTCTGTGCCACATGTTAGTAATGACGTATGATTTGCAGTGTTGTTGAGAGGGTAGTAAATAATGTATATAATTTTTTAACACAATAATAGATAATGATATGCAGTTAATAAGTGGCAAAAGCATGATTAGGCAATTTGATTATGACGTTATATATAGCTCATTCCATTCCTTCCATTCTTCCATCATTTATTATATTTTGACATTAACCAGGCTTAGAGGCAAAATCTCTGTTCTCAAGAGTAGGTATCAACTATAAAATAGGATAATAAAAGCTGTAATAAACTTAAAGAGAAAGTAGATGTTATTCTATGTGTGTGCATTTTGCTTTCTACTTTGAAACAGGATATTGCATTAGTTCATTTTCATAAATCCAATTGATATTGCACTATAAGCATAAAGTTTATTATAAATTTTACATTTATGAGAACATATATCTAGGATAATTCTATATAAACAGTAAACATTCTTTTAAGAAATTTGACTAATTGGCAATAGAAATAAATTATCAATGGACAAAAGGCACTGTGTAGAACAAGGCTATTGGTACATATTCTAAGTTTGAGTCAGCTTTCTTTCTTCCTTTCTTTCTTTTTTTTTTTTACTATCTGTGTGATGTTGGGCAAATTTCTTAACTTCTCTGTGCCTCCTTTAGGTTTCCTTATATTTAATGCTTTCCTCATAATCAATATTTGTATAATACTTAATGTCTGAAATGGTAAATCTAGTTGAAAGGAAAATTGATTAGTCAGTCTTTTGAAATAAAAGAACATCCTTCTTCCCTATTCCTGATGAGTTTGTTCTTAAGTAAGAAAGGTGGTGTATAGAAAGAATAACCCCAGAATTAAAAGAAATCCAGATATGATTTGATCAGGAGAATCAGATACCCGTGGTGTTAAAAATAAATATATTTGATTGAAGTATCACATGTACCAGGTTTTAAAAAGCTAAATGGTAGCATAAAGCTTAGAAGCTTTTCAGATGGCACTTGTGGTAAAGAACCCACCTGCCAAATCAGGAAATGAAAGAGACATGGGTTCAGATCCTGGGTCAGGAAGATCCCCTGGAGGAGGGCATGGCAACCCACTTCAGTGTTCTTTCCCGGAGAATCCCATGGACAGAGAAGCCTGGTGAGCTACAGTCCATTGAGTTACAAAGAGTCAGACCACAACTGAAGTGACTTAGCGTTGCATGCAACATAAATTTTATAATAAAAAAATTCAGTCTATTTTATAGCTATACTTTTAATGATTACCATCCTGTGGTTGTGGGAGGAAACTTTATCTTGTTTTAAAATATTTCCTAAAAAATCAAATCTAAATCAATGTTTTAATTTTTCAATTGCAGACACCATTTTTTTTACCACTCCAATTTCTTAACACACACAAGTTTCACTAGAGAAATACATCTGTATTCTATAAATTAGTTAATAAGTCATTACAATTTAAGGACATGCATTGATTCTTTTGAAGATAATAAACAAAAAATAATAAATATTTTCTTACCTGCAAAGATGTGGAAGATACTGTTCACCCCAATAACCAATATCTGTTATAGTTTCTTGCATAATTACACAGATATTTTATTTTGTATATAAATATTAAGAAACTGTCTTTCTGTAAGATAAAATTAATTGCTTATACTATCACATTTATTATTTATTTTAGTCATAGGAATTCTAGAAAGAAATGTCACATTCAATAATACAAATATATATACAGTCATATATAGTATGCTTCCTTAAATTTTTTTTTGAAAAGGGGAAGACCAAATAACAAATAATGAATGTAAATTTTCACGCATTTCATTCTGCCTTATTTAATAACTATTTAATATTATGTTTTACTTCTTTACATGGGAATATATGCATGTATGTGCTCAGTTGTGTTCAACTCTTTGAGACCCCATGGACTATAGTAGCCCACTGTAGTACTATAGGACTATAGTACTGTAGGACTATAGTAGCTCCTCTGTCTCTGAAATAATCAAAGCAAAATACTAGAGTGGGATGCCATTTCTTTCTCTAGAGGATCTTCCCTACCCAGGGATCAAACCTGCATCTCTTACATCTCCTGCATTGCAGATGGGTTCTTTACCAGCTGAGCCACCAGGAAAGCCCTTACTTCTCTATAGTTTAAGCCATTTGGGTACAGTAATCATGGCTTAATCATAGTTCTTACCATGGTTACATTACATAAAGTTGATTATCAATAAATATTTATTGAAAGGACATATGTAACTTTTATTTACCTACAGTTTCTCAAAATTTGATACCTTTATATTCAGTTCTTTTGAGTAGAAATCTTTTTGCAGTTATCTTTCAGAGGAAAGGGCCAAACATCAGTGCCTTTCTCAACGTTTTATTTTACTGTGGCAGAAAAATGCAAGACTCTGTATAGCGTTAAAAGGCTAAATAATTTAAGAAATTGTCTAAGTTCAGGCACCACAAATTTAATTTTCTATGCAGAGGAGTAAAAATCTATTTAAGTAAATCTTTGAATTTTTAGAGAGCACCATCCTGAATAGGAATTCCATTTACAAGGGTGCCAAGCTTGTACCCATCATCAACAGAAGCTTAATATATCTAAATCTTTGCATTGTTATGACTGAAGGGAATTGCTTTCAAGACATTTTGCTGCAATTCAGCAGCTACCAAAAGATTCTACTTCCCAGCAGGAATTGATGGCCTTCAGAGTTGCAACCCCCTTCAAATGACTGTAACAAGAGTTCTAAAGGGTTTTTCTCACTGTGTTACTATGCACTGTGTCTCATTAGGCTACCTATAGTGCAGTAGTTACAGAAAGACTTGACAGATCTAAAATGTCAGTACAATCACTTTTACCAAGTGCTGTCACCCATGCTTAGTCTGCTTTTAGTTTTGTGGAAAGAAATGTAGAAAGGCCATAAAGGTCTTTCTTAATGGGAACAGCAATTTGATTTCAGCTCTAAAATAAGGACTTTTGTTAAACTCTGTGAGCATCTTGACAGAAATTCACCTTGGTGAACACTGTATTTATTAAGATAAAGGTCATCTTATCACCATGCATCCACTGACTTGATATTACACATAAAATGTATCTATTTATCTAGCTCTCTCTTTGTATATGTGTGCGTATATAAAAATATAAGTATAGGTATACATATTCAGTAACATGCATTTTTATGATTTATTATTCACATGATTTATTGCTAGTTGAGGGACTAAAATGGAGAAGGCAATGACAATCCACTCCAGTACTCTTGCCTGGAAATTCCCATGGATGGAGGAGCCTGGTAGGCTGCAGTCCTGCTGTTGCTGCTAAGTCACTTTAGTTATGTCCGACTCTGTAGACCCCATAGACGGAAGTTCACCAGGTTCCCCCATCCCTGGGATTCTCCAGGCAAGGACATTGGAGTGGGTTGCCATTTCCTTCTCCAACGCAGGAAAATGAAAAGTGAAAGTGAAGTTGCTCAGTCGTGCCTGGCTGGTAGTGACCTGCCAGAAGCCAGTGTGAGGAATCCCGCCCGTGACAAGGTCATGAGGAAGGAAGCTGACATACGCAAGGCGTGCTCAGACTTCAGGGGCCCCTCTAGAAATTCCTAAGCATGTACCCCAACAAAAATCTGCCGGCTTTTGTGCTCTGCTTTTCCACTCTTCTGACATTTTCTGGAAAAAGTCAATTCAGGGCTTTAGTCTTCTGCATTTGAAAGAGTGTTTCAATCCAAAAAACCCTCTGATGGCTTTCTAGCCTGCCTGCAGGACTCGTACAGCTGCGCGTGTGAATGTTTGAGGCCTCCTGACCGCAGGAGGCACAGGAAGCTTAAAACATCCTAGGAATGTAGGGGCTTCCGAGGAGTCAAAATCTTTAGAATAGGACTGATTAAAGGTATCATTTGTTGAGTCAATATTTGCTGCCAAATTTTCACATCCTTTATTTGTAGATATAATTAGAAAAACAAGTAGTAGACCTTGTATTAGCAACATTAGATCTTTGAGTTAAGTACCTTCTTTGTTATATCCCACTGCAGCTTTGTTCTATAGAGATGTAACTTTAATGCATTAAGGAGATGTAGATTAAAGAAAAACACTTCAGGGGAAACAAGATTAACATTCATTAAGGAAGAGAGCCAAAAAGTGTTAACAAGCCTCTTGGCCAGAAGATAATGTAAATCTCCTGAGACCTTGTATACAAAATGATGTATAGAAAGAGTCTGAGCTGCGAACCTACATAATCTTGTGTTACCCATTGATCTCTGTGTTTTATCAAAAGTATAAAAGGCCTTCTGAACAATAAAGGACGGGGCCAGCTTCTTGGACCAGTTTCTCGAACTAGTCTCCCGGCCTGGTTTCTTGGGACTCTGGCTCCCCCATGTCTTTCTCTCTCTTTCTTCTTCTCTCCCTTTCCTTCTCTCTGCTCTTTACTTTAACTTCAGGCTGAATCTCCACCTGGGGCGCGGAGGTTTGCCAGGTTTACTTACTTGCCCTGGCTGTTAAGACCCGCACAAAAGGGAGCTTAAGGCGAGGCACCCTTAGATAGTCAAGCGGGCGCTGGTGGCCCAACGTAGATGGTGCAAATTCCTTGTCTGGAATTTTATTGGCCTTCCGCGTAAACCAAGCTATTCAGCCCTCTCCTCCACTTAATCTTCTTACTACACTATAGTTTCTTAATCTAATCTTACATTAATAAATAAACAAGTCTTTCCACGCCAACGCCGTCCACCCTTCGAATTCCCTGGATCCACCGGGGCTGGACCCCGGCAGTGACCCCCTGGACTGCAGCCCACTGGGCTCCTCTGTGCATGGGATTTTCCAGGCAAGAGTACTGGAGTCGTTGCCATGGGGTCGCAAAGAGTCAGACAAGACTGAGCGACTTCACTTTCACTTTTCACTTTCATGCACTGGAAAAAGAATTGGTAACCCACTCCAGTGTTTTTGCCTGGAGAATCCCAGGGACAGGGGAGCCGGGTGGGCTGCCGTCTATGGGGTCGCATAGAGTCAGGCAGGACTGAAGCCTCTTAGCAGCAGCAGCAGCAGAGGGACTAAAAAAGCAGCATTCATTTTTCATGCTTAAACTGAAAATGAATATCAATCAGTTGGAAGCCAGAATATTAATGTTGAAATATGTGCTATTAAGGCTGTCTACTGACACCCTGCTTATTTAAATTACATGCAGAGTACATCATGAGAAATGCTGGGCTGGAAGAAGAACAAGCTGGAATCAAGATTGCTGGGAGAGATATCAATAACCTCAGATAGGTAGATGACACCATCCTTATGGCAGAAAGAGAAGAGGAACTAAAAAGCCTCTTGGTGGAAGTGAAAGAGGAGAGTGAAAAAGTTGGCTTAAAGCTGAACATTCAGAAAATGAAGATCATGGCATCTGGTCCCATCACTTCATGGGAAATAGATGGGAAAACAGTGGAAACAGTGTCAGACTTTATTTTGGGACTCCAAAATCACTGCAGATGGTGACGGCAGCCATGAAATTAAAAGATGCTTACTCCTTGGAAGGAAAGTTATGATCAACCTAGACAGCATATTCAAAAGCAGAGACTGTACTTTGCCAACAAAGGTCCATCTAGTCAAGGCTATGGTTTTTCCAGTAGTCATGTATGGATGTGAGAGTTGGACTGTGAAGAAAGCTAAGTGCTGAAGAATCGATGCTTTTGAACTATGGTGTTGGAGAAGACTCTTGAGAGTCCCTTGGACTGCAAGGAAATCCAACTATTCCATTGTGAAGGAGATAAGCCCTGGGGTTTCTTTGGAAGGAATGATGCTGAAGATGAAACTCCAGTACTTTGGCCACCTCATGCAAAAAGTTGACTCATTGGAAAAGACTCTGATGCTGGGAGGCATTGGGGGCAGGAGGAGAAGGGGACGACGGAGAATGAGATGGCTAGATGGCATCACTGACTTGATGGACGTGAGTCTGAGTGAACTCTGAGAATTGGTGTTGGACAGGGAGGCCTGGCGTGCTGCAATTCATGGGGTTGCAAAGAGTCGGACATGAGTGAGCTACTGAACTGAACTGAATGTGTGGACAAGTCAGTACCCTAACACCAAACCCCAGATTCAAATTAGGAGAAATAACTATTGTTTCACTTAGATTAAGAGAAAGAATATGCATAAAGATCTAGGGGAAAAGAGGCACATAACGGGCTGGTTAAACTCACTGATATTACTGCCTTCAGCTAGATCAATCTTGTGGTTAAGGAATGTACCAACCAAGTTGGAAAATAGGAAAAATTACATAAAATAGGAAATTACATAAATAGGAAAATTTACATAACAATAAATACTAGAAATTTTGTTGTTGTTGTTCAGTCTCTCAGTTACGTCTGACTCTTTGTGACCACATGGACTGCAGCATGCCAGGCTTCCCTATCCCCCCAGAGTTTGCTCAGACTCATGTACATTGAGTCAATGATGCCATCCAGCTACTTCATCCTCTATTGCCCACTTCTCCTCCTGCCCTTGATCTTTCCCAGCTTCAGGGTCATTTCAAATGAGTCAGCTCTTCATATCAGGTGCCCAAAGTATTGGAGTTTCAGCTTCAACATCAGTCCTTCCAATGAATATTCATAGTTGATTTCCTTTAGGATTAACTGGTTTGATCTCCTTTGCTGTCCAATCACTTTTCTTCACAATATTTCCCTGAAAGACCGTTTGGGCAAGCTTGTCTTAAGGATTAAGAATTTGTATGGAACTACAAAAAACTTCAAATAACCAATGCAATCTTGAGAAAGAAGAATGGATCTGGAGGAATCAGTCTGCCTGACTTCAGGCTCTACTACAAAGCCACAGTCATCAAGACAGTATGGTACTGGCACAATTACAGAAATATACATCAATGGAACAAAATAGAAAGTCCAGAGATAAATCCACACACCTATGGACACCTTATCTTCTACAAAGGAGGCAAGAATATACAATATACAATGGATTAAAGACAATCTCTTTAACAAGTGATGCTGGGAAAACTGGTCAACCACTTGTAAAAGAATGAAACTAGAACACTTTTTAACACTATACACAAAAATAAACTCAAAATGGATAAAAGATCTAAACATAAGACCAGAAACTATAAAACTCCTAGAGAAGAACATAGGCAAAACACTCTCTGACATAAATCACAGCAGGATCCTCTATGACCCACCTCCCAGAATACTGGAAATAAAAGCAAAAATAAACAAGTGGGATCTAATTAAAATTAAAAGCTTCTGCACAACAAAGAAAACAGTAAGCAAGGTGAAAAATAGCAATTGGAATGGGAGAAAATAATAGCAAGTGAAGCAACTGACAAACAACTAATCTCAAAAATATACAAGCAACTCCTACAGCTCAATTCCAGAAACATAAATAACCCAATCAAAAAATGGGCCATAAAATTAACAGACATTTCTCCAAAGAAGACATACAGATGGCTAACAGACACATGAAAAGATGGTCAACATCACTCATTATCAGAGACATGCAAATCAAGACCACAGTAAGGTACCATTTCACACCAGTCAGAATGGCTGCGATCCAAAAGTCTACAAGCAATAAATGCTGGAGAGGGTGTGGAGAAAAGGGAACCCTCTCACACTGTTGGTGGGAATGTAAACTAGTACAGCCACTATGGAGAACAGTATAGAGATTCCTTAAAAATTTGGAAATACAACTGCCTTGTGACCCAGAAATCCTGGGCATAAACACTGAGGAAACCAGAATTGAAAGAGACACCTGTACCCCAATGTTCATTGCAGCACTGCTTATAATAGCCAGGACATGGAAACAACCTAGATGTCCATCAGCAGATGAATGGATAAGAAAGCAGTGGTGCATATACACAATGGAGTATTACTCAGCCATTAAAAAGAATACACTTGAGCCTATTATACAGAGTGAAGTAAGTCAGAAAGAAAAACACCAATACGGTATACTAACACACACACACACACACACACACACACACACACATATGTATATATATATATGTAATTTAGAAAGATGGTAATAATAACCCTGTATGTGAGACAGCAAAATAGACACAGAGGTATAGAACAGACTTTGGACTCTGGGAGAGGGAGAGGGTGGGATGATTTGGGAGAATGACATCAAAACATGTAAAATATTATGTAAGAAATGAATCGCCAGTCTAGGTTTGATGTAGGATACAGGATGCTTGGGGCTGGTGCACTGGGATGACCCAGAGAGATAATATGGGGAGGGAGGTGGGAGGGGGTTCAGGATTGGGAACTCATGTACACCCGTGGTAGATTCATGTTGATGTATGGCAAAACCAATACAGTACTGTAAAGTAAAATAAAGTAAAAATATTTTTTTTTTAAAGAGAAACTTAGTTTGAAACCCAAAGATGTAATTGAATCCAGAGACTAGTTTCTGTTTCAGCCACAGAGTGAATCTGGGAGAAAAATAATAACAATAAATATTTACATGGTACTTACTCAAAACAAAAAAAAAGAATAGAGGCTATGACTAGGATAGGTGACTAACACCCATTCTCTTTATATCAGAAAAACACTTAGATAAAATTTTTTTTGTTTATTTGTTTATATTGACTACCTTATCTTACTTTAATGTAATTTTAAGCATCTATCTCACTAATATCTTGTGAGTTGGATACTTATTCATGGCTAACTCGCTTTAATCATCCAACTCACTAATATCTTGCCTACAGTGTGTGACACACACAAATGAGACAACATAAAGAAATGTCTGAATGATAAAAATTAATTTTTGAAGCTTAAATATTCTGCACTTTATTTTGAATACGACCACTTTTTTGAAACAATATTCTAGATACATTGTCAAAAATAATTTCCTTTTTCATGTTATATAGCTTTTTACATGCCAAGAAAGTAGAATTGAGAGTTGGTAGTTTACTTTTTTTTTTTGCTTTATTTTTATCAGTTTAATATGGAGATAACACTAGTTCTTACCAATATCTCATACCTTGTCATATTTAATAAAAATTAAATAAACTAGGATATATATATATATATATATATATATATATATATAAATACACACACAAAATCAATTAGACAAGGGCCCATGATATAATAAGTAATTTATAAATATTGGCTAGAATGATTATTATATTGCTGTAGCATTATACATACATTTCCAGTAATTGAAAAGACCTTCTTAAAAACCTTCTTTTAGTGTTATATGAGTTTCTACTCCTAGCACTAAACAACTAAAAAATGAAAAAGAAAGGGAATAAGAAAAAAAAAAGATGCAAGTGAGTGAGTCTTAAGTCTGATGTATTTAAATATTCTCACTTGTTTGCACCCTTTTTTGAAATGCATTTGCAAAATTATCTATGAAATATACCATATAAGCTGTTCTTAATTGTTTTGAATACATTATCTTTATATCTTGACTAAGCAGACCCTTTTGAAATTTCTTAAGCCATGCCAATGAAACCCTGCTTGCAATAGGGTTTCTTCTGGAAATCCTACTTCATGTCTCTACTGGATTTAATGCTGTCAGCAATTGCTCTGTGATATATCTGGTGTACTTCTCCTTGTACCAACCAACTCTTCCAGTGGTAGAGGTGTGATATTGGTGTGGAGAGGAAAACTGCTGGTAATCTTTATGTTTTAAATCAAGTCAAACAGCCTTTTTCTTTACTTCTTTCCAGGAAGATTTTAATGGTCCTTATCCTATGTTCTGAGAGGCTTTTACAAAATTCGAGAAACCTTGTAGGTGATTAATTGAGTATTTGTTACACAAAGAATGAGTTGAGAACAAGAATACTCATAACTTAAACAGTGATTCCTCAAGTTATTTTATCCAGAAACATTGCTGTTTGCATCTTCAATGATTTGCAAGTGTTAAGGGTAACAGGAGAGGAGGGTTCTCTTATGAATCAGCTATTCAGTGGATTTTAATCAAGAAATATCCAGAGGGAGGAACTGGAGGGATAGAGGAGCAAGAACTCTTATCAGGTGTGGGAGGATACTTTCAGTTTCCTAAAGATGGAAAAAATATTATAATTGGCTCTTTATAAATCTACATTTATTGCCAAGATTTTAATTCTATTATGTAGTAATAGAAATGCTCAATATTTATTGGACTTTGAAAGATAGTTCTTTTTGCTATTTTTTAATCAGCATACATTGTACATAGGTGAGTCCCAAGCCACATTTCAAACTGGCAGAACTTTTAATTAAGAAAATTAACAAAGCAGTGATAAGGTTTCAGTTCATTTCATTTGCTCAGTCGTGTGAGACTCTTTGCAACCCTATGAATCGCAGCATTCCAGGCCTCCCTGTCCATCACCAACTCCCGGAATTCACTCAGACTCATGGTCATCGAGTCAGTGATGTCATCTAGCATCTTCCTCTGTCGTCCCCTTCTCCTCCTGCCCCCAATGCCTCCCAGTATCAGAGTCTTTTCCAATGAGTCAACTCTTCACATGAGGTGGACAAAGTACTGGAGTTTCAGCTTCAACATCATTCCCTTCAAAGAAATCCCAGGGCTGATCTCCTTTAGAATGGACTGGTTGGATCTCCTTGCAGTCCAAGGGACTCTCAAGAGTCTTCTCCAACACCACAGTTCAAAAGCATCAATTCTTCCGCGCTCAGCTTTCTTCATAGTTCAACTCTCACATTCATACATGACCACTGGAAAAACCATAGCCTTGACTAGATGGACCTTCGTTGGGAGAGTAATGTCTCTCATTTTAAATATGGTATCTAGGTTGCACCACAGAGACTGTGATAAGGTTACTTCATGGTAAAAGTGTTATCTTCATGGTAAAAGTATTATAGATTCAAAAAAATTAGTGGAACCTAAAACTCATCATATCAGTTTGAAGGCCTAGGAGGCAAATTAAAAATAAAATCTTTTATAATTATTTACATTGAAAAACAAAGCCAAATAAGTAAGTCAAAATTCATGATTTCAAGGGAATATTCTTCTATACAAACAGAGGCACTATTTCAAAATCTGTAAAAATATGGGCTAAATGACAAAAATTATGGATAAAATAAAAAAAATGATCAAAATAGCTGATGCTTTTCTTTTTCAGAATGATTTTCTCAAATTTAGGATGGGAAAAAATCTAAAACTATAGACCAGAGAAGTAAATAACCTAGATGAGAAAAAAAATGTATCTCTGGTATTTAACCTGCCTCTGAAAGATTAATAAAATCATATTCCTTTAGTAATAAGACTCAATGGCTCTATTTTATGTAGATAATATTTTAAAAATAGACTGAAGAAAATGCAAAATACTTTTCAAATTATATTCTCAGCAAATATAGTCTACTTTTTTATGTTATTGTATGTCATTATTATCAATTCAATTTATGATGAGAAAATGAATTCCTCTTAATCACAGAATGAAATTAAAAATTTAATAATCATGGTAAAGTAGTTCTATAAAGATTTCTATAGTGACTTCAAAAGATCTGATATTTAAACCATTTGTATAAAGTGCTATTTTTATATAAGATTGAAGTTTTTCTATTGAAGAACCAACCTGTAGTGAGTTTGATTTTTCCTTGAAAAAAACACAATTCACATTTTACCTTTGGTGAAACATACTGAGTAGCTGGATGAGCTTATGATAATCAAGGGTTAGTGTAATCATTTCATTAGTAACAGAGTTTTATTTTTGGCCAGAGTATATATGAAAAATAAAATGTCTCAGTGATCCTAGGCGGTTGGTAATTTTATCTTCCTTTTTTTTTTTTTAACAAGAAAATTCAAAGTGAAGTTAAATAGCTTGCCCAATGTCACATGCTGAATAAGTAGCATACTCAGGATGGTTGTAATGATTAAGTGACAGAATGCATCCTTGCACTCAACACAGTTTGTTAAATAGGAATCAATTATATATGTTAGCTATTTTTTTTTAATCACCAGAACTCTCATGTGAATATTAATGATCAAAAATCAATTATAAGAAAAAAATAATTTTACTGCTAAAGTAAAAGACCTTAACATGAAAACTAATTAAACGCTCTTTATTGTGATGTGGACCTTCGAAAATAGGCAGCTGGGTTTGTAGGTTAGTACTTAACTAGTCCTTCACAGCGGATCGTCGAAAAATCAAGAGAGTTCCAAAGAACATCTATTTCTTCTTTTTTGACTATGCCAAAGCCTTTGACTGTGTGGACCACAACAAACTCTGGAAAATTCTTGAAGAAATGGGAATACCAGAACACCAGGCCTGCCTCCTGAGAAATCTGTATGCAGGTCAGGAAGCAACAGTTAGAATTGGACATGGGACAGCAGACTGGTTCACAATCAGGAAAGGATTACATCAAGGCTGTATATTCTCACCCTGCTTATTTAACTTATATGCAGAGTACATCATGAGAAATGCTGGGCTGGATGAAGCACAAGCTAGAATCAAGATCTCTGGGAGAAATATCAATAACCTCAGATACACAGATGACACTGCCCTTACAGCAGAAAGTGAAGAAGAACTAAAGAGCCTCTTGATGAAAGTGAAAGCAGAGAGTGAAGAAGTTGGCTTAAAGCTCAACATTCAGAAAACTAAGACCATGGCATCTGGTCCTACCACTTCATGGCAAATAGATGGGGAAACAGTGGAAACACTGACAGGATTTATTTTGAGGGGCTCCAAAATCACTGCAGATGGCGACTGCAGCCATGAAATTAAAAGACACTTGCTACTTGAAAGAAAAGCTATCACCAACCTAGACAGCATATTAAAAAGCAGAGACATTACTTTGCCAACAAAGGTCCATCTAGTCAAAGCTATGGTTTTTCCTGTAGTCCTGCATAGATATGAGAGTTGAACTATAAATAAAGCTGAGTGCCAAAGAATTAATGCTTTTGAACTGTGGTGTTGGAGAAGACTCTTGCTAGTCCCTTGGACTGCAAGGAGATCCAACCAGTCCATCCTAAAGGAAATTAGTCCAGAATATTCTTTAGAAGAACTAATCCTGAAGTTGAAACTCTGATGCTTTGGTCACCTGATGTGAAGAACTGACTCATCTGAAAAGACCCTGATGCTGGGAAAGATTGAAGGTGGGAGGAGAAGGAGGTGACAGAGGATGAGCTGGTTGGATGGCATCACCTACTCAATGGACATGAGTTTGAGTAAACTCTGGGAGTTGGTGATGGACAGGGAGTCCATGGTGTCACAAAAAGTCAGACAAGACTGAGTGACTGAATTGAACTGAACTGAATCCTTTAAAAGGAAGCCTTAGTAGTAACTATAAGCTTGGCTAGCCTCAGTTGGGGAGGTCCCAGAATGATAAATCTTTAACTTAATGCTTAATCTGGAAAAGCAGACAACTCAGTCTTATTTTCTTAATGAGCCCTCAGTTTTTAAGTGACATTTTAGTGAGAACTTGCTACTGAAATATGACAAAAGAAAATGTATCTATAGATCAAAGATGGTTGAATATTTTTTAAAGATTTCCAACATGGAAACATTACTTCTCCAAATGGAAAGAAAATGTATACACTCAGTCTCTGTCCAAACTCCAAATGGAGAAGAGTTATTTCTGTTATTATTTACTTGCTTACACTGTTATTGTTCTGTGTTGGTTTTTTTTTTTTGGTATTGTTATTTTTTCCTTATTAATAACTTTTGGAAATTGGAACAACTTTTGGCAACCATTGGTTATTGTTAAGTCTTTCATAAGAATCCACATGAAGTACTCAGAGACTTGCCAAGAAATATTGGGAAAAAACTGGAAAGAATAAACAATTATCAAACAAGAGGATTTCTTTCAACAAATATTTGAGGAATAATGTGCCATCATTTCAACAGCAGATGATATAAATGATAATGCATATATTATATAAATTATTCTATATCTTGGTCAAATTTTATAATTTCTATTTATGTAATTGTGCACTTTTAAAATTAAAGTTATATATTATATGTATAATCAAATGTGAATTTTACATGACTGTAAGACTATAGACATAAATTTGTTTATAAATAAAAAAAATAAACTCTTTTTAAGAAAAAAAAGTGATTCACAAAATATGCAGAAAGCCAGGCTTTGAGATTGAAATGGCTTTGGATTTATTTTTATTTCAGTACAAAACACCTCAAGCTATCTAACTTGTGTCATTTCTCTTATGTATTTTGATATATAAATTAACAAATTTTAATCTAAGTATCCATAGAATATACAGGGAGATGATATAGTTTGCACTCTACATAAATAGGAGAGAATCTCATGCAAAATTAGCTTCAGATGTCAAAACTGAAACATTGTACACACCAAGAGGATATGAAAAGTTTTACTGATTACATAATTGTCTCTTCCTTGGGAGAATTAATTCTTTGGGGGACAAGGCAGTCCTCCAAAACAAGTCTGAGAAGTCTTGAGGAAGAAAACATTTTGCGATTTTTTATTGTGGTTGGGGTTGGGACCAAGGAAGGTTAAACAGGAAGTTAGGTGGTTGAATCTCCTTCTAGAGCCAAAAGAGGACCACTCAGGCTTTCTTACTAGAGTTCTCAGGTGTGAGGTGCAAGGAGAAGAGAGAGAAATGAGGCTTAAAATCGGTAATTTGTTAAACATCAAAAAATGGAGTCAGACATTCTGATACAAGGTGCATAAGATTTCCTCCACGAAGTGTAATAGCTGCATGGAAATGTTTCAAAACATTGAAAATGACTCAGAGTTTTTGAAAGTTTTTATGAAGGATTATGGACACAACACCCTCATAAATTCGTTTCTTCTTCTCATCCTTTTTCTCTGTATTTCTGTCTTTTATTCCTTATATTCCTCCATGAGTGTGTATGTCCTGTGGCTTCAGTCTTGTCTGACTCATTAGGACATATAGACTACAGCCCACCAGCCTCTCTGTCTATTCTTTGTTTCCAGTAATAGATAGCCCACATTTCTTCTATTTTCATGAAACATACAGTCTAGTAAAGGGAAAATAGACTCCAAATTAATAATTACAGAACTACTTTGTATGATTTCTATAAATGCCATAAAGTATTTTAGGTGCTATGGAGACATATAATATGAATTTGAGATGTTCCTGACTAAATGACCTAAACACATTGAGACCTGTGCATTAGTTATGTTTGGCAGGTGAACAACACAATGATTATGGATGGTGAGATCAGGGTTCCAATTTTTATGTGACATTTTGTTCAGTTATTGTGTCCCACTCTTTGTGACCCCATGGACTGCAGAAAATCATTATTTTAACATAAATCATCTCCTACGTCACTGGTTTTATGTGTATGTTGCTATAATCTTAGTATAGGTATTACTTGACTGATATTTTTCCTCATTTAAGAACATGTTTAGAAAATTCACTTATTTGTTGTTAAAAACAAAAGGTAATCTAAAAAAAAATAAAAGGAAACAGAAAAAAATATAAAACAAAGTTTGTTTTTGTTTTATATCGTTCTATCCCATTTCCAACACAATACTTATGAATTATAGATGGCCGCTAAATGTTGGTAGAATAAAGGATTGACTATGTAAATGCTATAGAAATAAAAGTAAGCTAAATATAAGAACATTTAAGTTTACTTAAAATTACAGCTTTTTATGAAAGTCATCAAATATAATTTTTAAAATAGGTGTATAATCTCCCGAGACAGATTCAGAAAGAAATAATCAACTCCAGTTGGATTTTAAATATAAATATGAAGTTTTTAAATTTTTTTAGAAGAAAAATGAAAAACATTTTTATGAAATTAGCATAGGGAAATGTTTCTTTAAGAGGACAGGAATGTACTAATCATAAAAGAAATATGCATAAATACACATATAAAAATGTGGGGGTTTTTTTTTCTGTTGTTGTTAGAACCTAGACCAATATTTTCTGATACTATCAAAAGATCTATATCCAGAAACATAAGGAAATACAAAGAAGCCCTGAAAATAAATTGAGTAAACAGCAGATAGTCCAATTTTAAAAAGAGAAATGAACTTTGAACATTTCATAAAAAAGGCTATTTGAATAGGAAATAGTTATATTAAGGAAACTTTAACTTTATTAACTTTATTAATATCATTAGTTCTCAGATACAGGTAAATTAAAATCACGAAGAGTTATCTTACACAGCCAGAAGAATGGCTAAAATGAGAAAGACAGACAATATCAAATCCTGATGAGTAAAGTATATAGTATGAGTAAAGATATGAGAATTCTATATACTTGTTGTTGTATAATTTATACCAATCATTTTGGAAAATGTTTTCTAGTGTTTGCTAAAGCTGAAAATACAAATAACCTATAACTAACCAGCTTTACTTTTGGCATATATGGGACTGAAGTGCATACAAGGTTGATCAAATATGTTGATCAAAAAAGATGAAAAAGCATCACTGAAGCATAATTTACAATAGTCAATACTGGAAAAAGTATTCATTAACAATAGAATACTTGCATAAATTATGACATATTGACACAGTGGAATAAATGAAAATAAGCAAACTAAATCAAACTGCATAACTACATAGAGCAACATGAGAGAATCTCACAAATAAAAAGAGAATCCAGGTATCAAAGACTATATTCTGTATGAGTTCATTCAATAGAAATTTAAAGAGGATAATTGATTATGACAATGGATAAGGGTAATAGTTAACAGTTAGTGCAGCCATTATAAAGTGGTAAGGCAGAATAAAGAATGTCAATTATTTTCTATTTCATAATCTGACAGTTGCAAACATATATTACCAGTTTTATTAAACTGTACTTTTAAATTTATGTATATTTCCATATATTTTATTTAAAGTTTAATAAAAAGAGAAATATTTTAATTTTTAAACAGTTTAGTTTATTACAGTGGTGGTGGTTTAGTTGCTAAGTCATGCCTGACTCTTGCGACCCCATGGACTGTAGCCTGCCAGACTCCTCTGTCCATGGGATTCTCCAGGCAAGAATACTGGAGTGGGTTGCCATTTCCTTCTCCAGGGAATCTTCCCACCCCAGCAATCAAATCAAGGTCTCCTGCATTGCAGGCAGATTCTTTACCAACAGTAACAAGGGAAGTCCTTTAGTTTATTATAAAGTCTGAAAAAAGAATAATATTAATATTTATTTATTCTTTCCTTCAGTTCTGATTGAAGACTACAAGCAGAGGGATTATCTATAAGTGTGCACGAGCATATGTATTTAGCTTGCTGTAGCTGTAGAAATAGCTTTCATCAAACTACATATTTATATTTAAAGAAAGAAAACATAACATATGCGATATGAATATTTAAACTAACTCCCAAAGATCCCTTTCAGATTAGAGTTTATGGAGGTTAAATTATCAGTGGGATTTGGTTCAGATTTATCCCATAATGGACCAGTGCGTACCTAACCAAACTCCTACCCTGAGCTCCTATCTACTCCTCCCCAGTATCAGAATGCCTAATTCTAATAGACATGCTCATCAGCTTCCAAGATCTCTGTGGGAATCCATAGAGTGAGAATTAAAATGACAGAAAAGGGCAAGATAAATAAAATAGCTTGTACATATTAAATAGTAAACTAGCTGAATATAATAATCCTCAACAGATTGAAGAAACATCACACTAACAAGTGTTAGAAAGATGCAGGTCCTACTTTCTTTCAACTTCTGTATTTGGCCAATGCAGACTGATAGTGGATTACTATAAATTTAATCATGTGGTGACTTCAATGGCTGCTGCTCTTTCATGTTTTATTTCATTACTACAGCAAATCTACACATCCCATGATACCTCTGGCACATAATATCAGCTGTTAATATAGTAAATCATTTTTTTTTTCTCTATATGTAGTTAGTGAAGATCATCAGACATTTGCTTTTAATTGGTAGGGCCAAGATTAACTTCAATGTCCCATTTCCATGCTTGTTCAGGGATTAACCTTCCAAGTCCTTCTTTCAGGCTTTATCAACTTTATAGCACTGTCATTCAGTGAAGAGGTCAGAGTAGTATGCCAAATGAGATACTATTTTCTCAAGAATATGAAGAGGTCCAATAGACATTGAAATTATTTTTTATTGATAGGAGGGACGATATACAGCAACTTGTCTTTCATCTTTCAAAGATTCCTAAATATGCTACATACCAACAAGGTAGTAGGAGCTCAATTTTTTTCATGGGCTTTATTTCCCATTTCTTGTCTCACTTAAGTTTTATTATGTGTCTACAGTAGTTGCTACTGCCTGCTCACCAGATCCAATCAATTTTATATTGCCAGTAAGTTTTCATTCTTTCTCTTTGTAATGTGATTCTCACTGAGTGAACTTTATTGATATATTCATATTTAACACAAGCCCAAAATAAGATGTTTAAATCATGAGAGAATCTGTCATTTTTCCCTTATTAATCTATATATTTTATTTCTTTTGTACCTGGCTAAAACAATGTTTGTCTCAATATATATGAGTAGAAAAGCATGAACTATTATTCTTACTCTTCAAATCTGAAAAAAATGTAATATTTTAATATTTTAAATATTAAATTTAAATTTAAATACTTTAATATTTTAAAGACACCTCTTTTTCTCATTGTTTTCAAATAGTAGATGATTTCCCATCAAAATCTTTATTTTTATACCCTTGTATTTTTATACTAAAACTGCTTTTAAATTGAAAGTTAATAGCAAATTTTCTGAAATAAGAATGACACTTTTAACTATTCCTTATGAATATTTATAAATTTACAATAAAACACATATGTAATCTGAGAATGCTGATAATATCAAGATTCAAACTGTGAATTTATGACTTATATTTTGTACTTTTAGTATCCAGTAGTCATGTATGGATGCGAGAGTTGCACTATAATGAAAATTGAGCTCTGAAGAATTGCTGCTTTGTGTGTGTGTGTGCTATACTTTAATATTTTTTATTTAAATTTATTTATTTTAATTGGAGGCCAATTACTTTACAATATTGTATTGGTTTTGCCATACATCAACATGAATCCGCCACGGGTGTACACGTGTTCCCCATCCTGAACCCCCTTCCCTCCTCCTTTACCGTACCATCCCTCTGGGCCATCCCAGTGCACCAGCCCTAAGCATCCTATATCCTGCATCGAACCTGGACTGGCGATTTGTTTCTTATATGATATTATACATGTTTCAATGCCATTCTCCCAAATCATCTCACCCTCTCCCTCTCCCACAGAGTCCAAAAGACTGTTCTATACATCTGTGTCTCTTTCGTTATCTCACATACAGGGTTATCATTACCATCTTTCTAAATTCCATATATATGCATTAGTATACTGTATTGGTGTTTTTCTTTCTGGCTTACTTTACTCTGTATAATTGGCTCCAGTTTCACCCACCTCATTAGAACTGATTCAAATGTATTCTTTTTAATGGCTGAGTAATACTCCATTGTGTATATGTACCACAGCTTTCTTATCCATTCTTCTGCTGATGGACATCTAGGTTGTTTCCATGTCCTGGCTATTATAAACAGTGCTGCAATGAACATTGGGGTACACTTGTCTTCTTCAATTCTGGTTTCCTCGGTGTGTATGCCCAGCAGTGGGATTGCTGGGTCATAACTCAGTTCTATTTCCAGTTTTGTTTTTTTTTTTTTTTAAGGAATCTCCACGCTGTTCTCCATAGTGGCGGTACTAGTTTGCATTCAGACCAACAGTGTAAGAGGGTTCCCTTTTCTCTACACCCTGTCCAGCATTTATTGCTTGTAGACTTTTGGCTCACAGTCCTTCTGACTGGCATGAAATGGTACCTCATAGTGGTTTTGATTTGCATTTCCCTGATAATGAGTGAAGTGCAGTGTTGAATTAGATGCTTCAGAGTCCCTTGGACTGCAAAAAAATCAAACCAGTCAATCCTAAAATAAATCAACCCTGAATATTAATTGGAAGGACTGATGCTGAAGCTCCAATACTTTGGCCACCTGATGCAAAGAGCTGACTCATTGGGAAAAACCCTGATGCTCAGAGAGATTGAAGGCAGGAGAAGGGGATGACAAAGGATGAGATGGTTGGATGGCATCACCAACTTGATGGACATGAGTTTGGGCAAACTTCGGGAGTTGGTGATGCCCTGGGAAGCCTGATGTGCAGCAAGCCATGGGGTCACACATAGTAGGACGCAACTGAACTGAACTGAAGAAGCAGTATGTTAAGAATTGTTCTAGAGGGTAAATACATGTTTAAGAATGAGCTGCCAGAGATGTCTATAATTATTAGCTTTTCTCAACTAAAAGGAAATATGGAAAACAAAGGCAAATACAGATGATATTTGGCCAAAATATCCAGCCAAAAAGAATTGATCACATAATTATATCACATGTAATTCCAAAATAAGTTTGGAAAAATATCCAGAATCAATGTTATCAATCATTGTTTTAACACATGATAAAATGCTTTATGAATTTAACTGATCAATTCAGAAATGCTATATTTATTTCAAGAAAAAATAGTTGACATAGCTTTTAGCACTAATTTAGGTCATGCAAGTACATCAAGTTGTATCAGAGGTTACATAGAATAAAAAATGTGTAATTTCACATAGTTAAAAATGGAATTTGATTAATTATGGATAAAAATTGCACACAAATTTTCAAAAATATAATTATTAGTACAATGGACATCTTAGTTTTGTTTACTGAAAGTTCATGAGTGAAAAAGAAAAACGAGATACTGAAGTATTTTTTGAAAAATAGCAATAGCTGTTTTATTTTCCTAATATTTTAATGAAAGATTTGATTGATAAATATAGTCATTATTCTAAATTGTATGTTCTCTTTCTCCTCACCACTCCCCCCCAAATAATCATGTATCCTGGAGGACACTTGGATTACTATCTACATTTAAAGTCATACACAGGTTGTGCTATAATGTAACAAGAGCCAGTTCATAATTTGTTCAAGAGCAAGCTCCTCTATCAAAGACATTTTTGCAGTCCAGCTATCAATAATAATGAAAGACTGAATGAAAATGCTAACACATGGGAAATGTGACTCTCAGTAAAACTAACTCTTCCATTCCATCACATGGAGAAAATGTTTGTGAGTATATGTAACTCTGTCTCCCCATAGACTGTGGACATTATTGTGGGCAGAAACTCATAGTCCTCTTCCTTACCAAGCATGAGTGTTTTCATTCTAGTTGCATTACTTATTCAGGGTAGATGGTCTGTTTCTGATTTTCTTTCTTCTTTATTTTAGTGATTGTCTTGCATTTGTCTGGCTATGATTTTACTGTTGAGTATCTAGTATCCCCAAAATTATTCCTTAATAGGCACTGGGGTATCCTGATTCTTGGGTGTATTTCTGATCAAATAAATTTTGTCTAGAGCTTCAACTTGCCACTAGAACTTCAACTTGCCATGAAAAATTTTACTTAAGTGAAAGACCTCTGAATCTTTGTACAGTTCATTTCCCAACATTTGTAGGGTATGTGTTGTGTCAAGAATTCCCAATGCATTAGTCACTCCTTGATTATCCTGCCTGACTGCCATGATATTGTTGATATAATAGATCATTGTGATGCTCTGAGGAAAATACAGATTATTCAGTTCTCTTAGGACTAGATTTTAGCAAAAGGGGAAAGTTAAAAAAAATGGGACAATGTTGTGTACATTCATTTTGTCTTAATGAGATCTGTTTCTGATTCTGTTTCTTAATTGGGTAGAAATTAATGCATTTGCCAAATCAATAGTTATACACCTGGCACCTTGTACCATATTTAACTGCTTTAGCAACAGTACTACAACCTCATCTGGGATTGGCATTCCAACTTTATTGAACATCTGGTAATCTATTGCCATTCTCAGGGACAATGTGTTTCTCTCAAAGGATAAGAATACAAATTAAAAGAAGATGGATAGCATCTACCACTCCTATATCTTTTAGAACTTTAAATTTAGAAGTAGTCTACACTGCCTCCACCTCAATGCAGTATTAATTTTGATTTACTGTCTTGACCAGAGGAAGATTGTTTCAAATATTTCCTCTCAGTTTTCTCATGAAAATAGATCTCTCCTATTGAGATAATTCTTAATTTGGTATGAGGGTTACTCCAGCTATCAAGTATATCAGTCTCAATTATATATTCAGAGACTGAAGGAATGATCACTGAGTAGATCCAAAAACTCTGAACTCACTGTATGCTGGATCAGGGCCAGGACTCCATTTACCACCCAACTCTAGTTTACTCACACTTAAAACTGTTGAACCATATCAGGTTTTCAGTTGCTGAACTGGTAGCAACTGTAACAGGTAACATGTAGCTCCAGTGAGAACTATTCTGTGGTGCCTGGCAAGTATATACATGTTTTTAGGTTTATAACTTCCATCTCTACAGAGCCCATATTTTGTGAGAGGAAGCAAAATCTGCTAATGAGTCACTGAAAATGATGGCAAGGCCTATTTCCACTTATTGATTCCTAGGGCCATATATTTTTCCTCTTGGGAAGAGAGGATCATAAGAGATTCTAATTTCATAAATATATTGTGACCTGAATGGTTGCACTACATAAACTCTTAGTACTTTCTCTGAGCTGGAATTTCAGTTGCACATTTAGGAGTTTATTCCAGCATTCTCTGAGATCAGCTGCCTCAGGGCACTGCAACATGCCAATAGGACCAATTGATTTCATTCTCATACATCTTTTGCTGTGAAAATGGCCCCCTGTTTGTATGCTATGATGTGTCAGATTCTGTAAATACTCTAGTAATGATTCTGGTTGAATCTCCACCAATAGGAAAGAGAAATGTAGGAATAGATATCTATTCTTATTAAAATAAATTGGTTACTTTTATGGACATTCATTGCATGAGTATGTTGCACCAGTTCTAGTGTCACTGATAGCAAAAGCTGGCTAACTTCATTTAATCTGTTGGGTTGTTTAGAATTTCTTCTGTGGTGGATATTATCTTGAGGGCATAGAGCTGTAATACTATAGTATTTACATGTTGTCCACACTCCCATATATTCATTCACTTGACTACACAGATATCCCTTAAACTTAAAACTTTTTCCTTTCCAGATCCTTTACCAGAAAGCCAGGCATTTGGCCACTTCTCAGGGCCAGACCCTGAAATTGTAGAACTGTCTTAGTTGACCATCATATCAGCTTTGAAATTTAGCCATGTGCATGCTTGCTGTGTTTCTTCAGTCATGTCTGACACTTTGCAGATCTATGGACTGCAGCCTGCCAGGCTTCTCTGTCCATGAGATTCTCCAGGCAAGAAGACTAGAGTGGGTTACCATGCCCTCCTCTAGAGGATCTTCCCAACCCAGGGATCAAGGCCACGTCTCTTATTCCAATGCATTGGTAGGCAGGTTCTTTAACACTAGTGCCACCTGGAAAGCTGAAATTTAGCCACTCTGATTAGTAAATCCTACATTTGGTGTTCAGTTTCTTCTTTTCTCCTCATACACTACCAATGAAATTATCTGGCCTTCCCACTTAGTTTATAGTTATTTGTTAAGATTTCCATTTTCCTTCTGTAGAGTGTCAGAATAATTTAATAAACACCAACCCCTTCTTTTTGCTTGTATGGGACTTTCCTATCTCCTCTTACCCTCACTCTTGCATCCTCAAATTTTTCCACTGCACAGACCAGAGTCTTTCTTTCTATTGAACATTCTCTCAAGTCACTACCTATGAAAGTTTTAGCAATTGAGCTGGCACTTTTTTTCCAGGACAAACCTACCCCAAAAGGTTCCTAGCATAGTGACCTTATTGCCAGCCAAATGAATCACTGAACCCCCAATTCTGTCTTGATCTTTGCTTTCTGAAATGACAACTGGAAATTTTGCCTTCCAGTAAAGGAAATACTGAGATAGAGTTAAAAGTTCTAACATGTGATAAGGGTGGGATTATACATAGAAAATGAAGAAAGCAAATTTGGTCAGGAGGGGTTGTTGGACCATGAAGAAGATCTGACAGCCTTTCCTAGATGAAGGGAAATTTTCAGCAAAGATTGCCTATAAAAGGCAGACCACGTTAGGCTCAATGCCAGGGGCTTGTGCTTCAGTCCTGTTTGGTCATTGGCTAGGACCGTCTCTGAAATATTATTATCGAAGATTAAAAGCAAAGGTAAATAAGAAAGAGTAAAGAGAAGCTGTCAAATACCAAATTCCTCCTAAGTTGTTCAAAAATGTCCTTCTTGAAGAAAAATCTGGGCAATAAATGTCTATGAGCTTCAAGTAAACTGTTAAATTTCAAATCACTGGGAAGTGGTGAAGCCTCAGAAGTTTAACAAAATGCATGGTTATATGACATTAATATGAATAAGTTACCAAAATTAAACAAAATGATCCCATATGATAAGCCTGGCTTGACACTTCTATTGAAAATCCTATATTTATTTTTCTGTAGCTGCTTTTATGAGAAACACTGTGCTGGAGGAAGTACCAGCTGGAATCAAGATTGCTAGGAGAAATATCAATAATCTCAGATATGCAGATGACACCACTCTTATGGCAGAAAGTGAAGAAGAACTAAAGAGCCTCTTGACGAAAGTGAAAGAGGACAGTGAAAAAGTTGGCTTAAAGCTCAACATTCAGAAAACGAAGATCATGGCATCTGGTCCCATCACTTCATGGGAAATAGATGGGGAAATAGTGGAAACAGTGTCAGACTTTATTTTTTTGGCCTCCAAAATCACTGCAGGCGGTGATTGCAGCCATGAAATTAAAGAATGCTTACTCCTTGGAAGGAAAGTTATGACCAACCTAGACAGTATATTAAAAAGTAGAGACATTGCTTTGTCAACAAAAGATCATCTAGTCAAAGCTATGGTTTTTCCAGTGGTCATGTGTGGATGTGAGAGTTGGACTATAAAGAAAGCTGAACACCAAAGAATTGATGCTTTTGAACTGTGGTGTTGGAGAAGACTCTTGAGAGTCCATTGGACTGCAAGGAGATCCAACAAATCCATCCTAAAGGAGATCAGCCTTGGGTGTTCATTGGAAGGACTGATGTTGAAGCTGAAACTCCAATATTTTGGCCACCTGATGTGAAGAGCTGACTCATTGGAAAAGACCCTGATGCTGAGAAAGATTGAAGGTGGGAGGAGAAGGGGTGACAGAAGACGAGATGCTTGGATGCCATCATTGACTCAATGGATATGAGTTTGAGCAAACTCCGGCAGATAGTGAAGGACAGGGAAACCTGGCCTGCTGCAGTCCATGGGGTCACAAACAGACACAACTCAGCAACTGAACAACAATGGGTAATTTATTAGTAATCCATTTAAAAAATACATTCAGTAAGTTCTGAAAATATAATGAATTGAAAAATCAGCTGGAAGTATATGACTTAAGGATTTGGTAAAATTTGTTGTAGATTTTTTTATATTCTTTTGTACTATAAACTAATATCAATAATGTAACAAAATACATGACATCACATAAAATATAATTTTATTTCTGTAACTCTAATTTTAGAATGATTTATATGATACCTTTAATAAGATTTAATTTATAGGATGCTTACTAGTTGTGACCTGATTTTTCATTTAATGCCTTTTTGTATACATATTTTTATGCCAATAAATAGAGATCTACAACATCATTTTAAAGACTATAAAATTTTCTTTTCATGAATAATCACATATTTTGTGTTCATGTGAATTGATCCCATTCTTTAATAATTCTAACAAAATGGGGTAAACATCTCTGACTGTATATATTACTGAATATCTATTCTCTGTATCAAGTTGTCAATAACACTGATAAAGTAAAAGTGTTAGTCTCTCAGTCCGATCTAACTCTCTGCAAACCCATGAACTGTAGCCCACCAGGTTATCTATCCATTGGATTCTCCAGACAGGAATACTACAGCTGTTCCCTTCTCCAGGATATGTTCCCTACCCAGGGATCAAACCTGGATCCCCTGCATTACAGGCAGATTCTTTATCACCTGAGCCAACAGGGAAGCCCATAATACTAAGAAGTCCCTTCAAATACAGATGCTTATGACTGCCTGCAATGAGTGTAAACAGGAAGTACACAAGTCCATGAAAATCAAAAATGTTATTTTATAAATGATGAAAGCTAACGCAATATATTTTTATTCTGAGGTTTCTATGTGATCCTGAAGATATGTTTGCTATCTCTGAGAATGGTATATATTTTGAACACATTATGTGCTTTAAAATTTTGATAATAGAAAAGCAAAATTGCCAGAACACATACAAAAAGATTTACAAATATTGAAATGATTGTTGTTGTTCAGTGACAAAGTCATGTCCCACTCTCTGTGACTTCATGAACTGCAGCATGTCAGACTTCCTTGTCCTTCACTATCTTCCTGAGTTTGCTCTCATAATGTGCTATTGTTGAAAATATCAAAAAGAAATTAGACATGAGACTCTACTAAACATGCAAATGGCAATGAATATAATAACAAAACAAACAGTAACAACTTACAGATTTAAATACTTGATATGAGTAATTATTCATATATAATTAACATAACTTTATATAAAAATCCAGATTTCTTAAAAAATATCGGGGTTGTGGAAGTAGCTAGCAATACTGTAGTTAATCAAATATATAATCAAAGGTTCTTATTTTTTCTTTTTGTTAGTTTGTTTCTTGATGCATGCAACTTAGCTTTTTTTCTTGGGTAAATGTAAATGGAAGTTGTGGAGAAGTAGAATTTGTGTTTTGAAAAAAAGCCTCCCTCTGGATCATGGAAAAAGCAAGAGAGTTCCATAAAAACATCTCTTTCTGCTTTATCGACTATGCCAAGGCCTTTGACTGTGTGGATCACAAGAAACTGTGGAAAATTCTTCAAGAGATGGGAATACCAGACCACCTGACCTGCCTCTTGAGAAATCTGTATGCAGGTCAGGAAGCAACAGATAGAACAGGACATGGAACAACAGACTGGTTCCAAATAGGAAAAGGAGTACATCAAGGCTGTATATTGTCACCCTGCTTATTTAACTTCTATGCAGAGTACATCATGAGAAATGCTGGACTGGAAGAAACACAAGCTGGAATCAAGATTGCCAGGAGAAATATCAATAAGCTCAGATATGCAGATGACAACACCCTTATGGCAGAAAGTGAAGAGGAGCTAAAAAGCCTCTTGATGAATTTGAAAGAGGGGAGTGAAAAAGTTGGCTCAAAGCTCAACATTCAGAAAACAAAGATCATGGCATCTGGTCCCATCACTTCATGGGAAATAGATGGGGAAACAGTGGAAACAGTGTCAGACTTTATTTTTTGGGCTCCAAAATCACTGCAGATGGTGGCTGCAGCCATGAAATTGAAAGATACTTACTCCTTGGAAGGAAAGTTATGACCAACCTAGATAGCATATTCAAAAGCAGAGACATTGCTTTGCGTTAAGGTCCGTCTAGTCAAGGCTATGGTTTTCCCTATGATCATGTATGAATGTGAGAGTTGGACTGTGAAGAAGGCTGAGTGCCGAAGAATTGATGCTTTTGAACTGTGGTGTTGGAGAAGACTCTTGAGAGTCCCTTGGACTGCAAGGAGATCCAACCAGTCCACTTTGAAGGAGATCAACCCTGTGATTTCCTTGGAAGGAATGATGTTAAAGCTGAAGCTCCAGTACTTTGGACACCTCATGCGAAGTGTTGACTCACTGGAAAAGACTCTGATGCTGGGAGGGATTGGGGGCAGGAGGAGAAGGGGACGACAGAGGATGAGATGGCTGGATGGCATCATGGACTCGATGGACGTGAGTCTTAGTGAACTCCGGGAGATGGTGATGGACAGGGAGGCCTGGCATGCTGCGATTCATGGGGTCGCAAAGAGTTGGACACGACTGAGTGACTGAACTGAACTCAACTGAACTGAGGGCCAACTATCATGGGAAATAGTTGGGGAAACAGTGGAAACAGTGTCAGACTTTACTTTTGGGGGCTCCAAAATCACTGCAGATGGTGACTGCAGCTGTGAAATTAAAAGAAGCTTACTCCTTAGAGGAAAAGTTATGACTAACCTAGATAGCATATTTAAAAGCAGAGACATTACTTTGCCAACAAAGGTCCATTTAGTCAAGGCTATGGTTTTTCCTATGGTCATGTATGGATGTGAGAGTTGGACTGTGAAGAAAGCTGAGCACCACGAATTGATTCTTTTGAACTACGGTGTTGGAGAAGACTCTTGAGAGTCCCTTGGGATGCAAGGAGATCCAACCCGTCCATTCTGAAAGAGATCAGCCCTGGAATTTCTTTGGAGGGAATGATGCTGAAGCTGAAACTCCAGTACTTTGGCCCCCTCATGAGAAGAACTGACTCATTGAAAAAGACTCTGATGCTGGGAGGGATTGGGGGCAAGAGGAGAAGGGGATGACAGAGGAAAAGATGGCTGGATGGCCTCACTGACTCAATGGACATGAGTCTGAGTGAACTCCGGGATTTGGTGATGGACAGGGAGTCCTGGCAGGGTGTGATTCATGGGGTTGCAAAGAGTCGGACATGACTGAGCAACTGAACTGAACTGAACTCTGGGCCAACTATAAAGTTTTATATGACTTTTGACTGTACCAAGGATCAGAACATCTGTATCTCCTAACTCTCACATAGTTGTTGGAAGGTCAATTGCACATAAACAAGTGCAGAGGTGTACTGTCCTTAAGAATCAGAAGAATCCTAAACAGTTTTAAGATGCCATTCTTCTCAAATTGACCTATGCCGCTAAGTCACTTCAGTCGTGTCCGACTCTGTGCAACCCCATAGACGGCAGCCCACCAGACTCCCCCGTCCCTGGGATTCTCCAGGCAAGAACACTGGAGTGGGTTGCCATTTCCTTCTCCAATGCATGAAAGTGAAAAGTGAAAGCGAAGTTGGTCAGTCGTGCCCGACTCTTAATGACCCCATGGACTGCAGCCTACCAGGCTTCCCCATCCATATGATTTTTCAGACAAGAGTACTGGAGTGGGGTGCCATTGCCTTCTCTGCAAATTGGCTTACAGCTTTAATCTAATTTCAAAAAAGCAAGATTCTGTTGAAATATATAAGTTAAATTTGAAATTTTTATGGAAATAAACTGAGTAGGTCTGAAACAATGTATTTTCACTTTTTAAAAACTTTGGAAGACAAGTTATTTCAATTTACAACTGTTTAAGAATATGGAAGTTGCTCAGTCGTGGCTGACTCTTTGCGACTTCATGGACTGTACAGTCCACGGAATTCTCCATGGTAGAATACAGGAGTGAGTAGCCATTTCCTTCTCCAGGGGATCTTCCTAACCCAGGGATCCAACCCAGGTCTCCCACATTGCAGATGGATGTTTTTACCATATGAGCCACCACGGAAGCCCAGGGAAGCTTTTCAACTGTTTAAAGCTACAATAATATATAGTGTGGTATTCGAGTCAAGATAGAAAATTGTCGGTTCTAAGGATATGAAGGCTTCAAAAACTCACAGATAATTATTTAAAAGATCCACATTTAAAGACAGTGCAAATAGTAAGAAAAAAATCTAAAAAGCAGTGGGGAACATTATGAGTTGGTATGTTAGAAAAGGGGCTTTCCTGGTGGCTCACATGGTAAAGAATCTGCCTGGAATGTGGGAAAACGAATTCAATCATGTTAGAGAAGATCCCTTTAAAGCTGTCAATTAGTTTCAGGTGTACAGCAAAATGATTCAGTTTTATATATATACCAGATATCTATTTGTTGTCAGATTCTTTTCCCATATAGGTTATTATAGAGTATGATAATTAGATTGATTGCCTTTTGGTTTACATCTTCAGGCTTAGTAGAGGCAAACAAGTAAAATGAGAAAGAAAGTAAAGGACCAAATCACCACCCTCAAAAGCAAACAATAGATGAAGATGAACACACAAGAAGAAGACATAGAAATAATGAAATACAATTGCTGTGAAGAGAAACTTACAATTGGATTAACTATCACATTAGTGGTTGATATTTCAGTTAGGAGGCTGAGGCTTTGTTCAAAAGTCTTAAAATCTGAAAATAAGCCCTTCATAATGAGATCATTTTGTTCACACATTGATAAAACACAAAGAAGAGGTAATAATTTTAAATTTCTACTCGAAATGAATTTAGCATATACAGCAAATAGACAATGTAGTGGACCATTATAACATACTTTTCTCTAACTGGTAGACAAATTAGTCAAAATATCAATATGTTTATCCATTTACCTATTGTTATTTGAGCTATTTCTAATTTGGGGATATAACAAAGCTGCTATGAAAACTCGTACTGTATACAAGGTTTTGAATGAATATACCCTGTCATTATTATTAGAAATTCTGAGCTTTGAGTTTGTTTCTTCTTTCATTCAAATTTTGTTTGATAGAAGATATTTCATTTTCCTGAAGTAAAGATCTTTGTCTTTTTTAAAAAAATAATTTCATATTTAGAAATGAAATAATGAACAGAGACGGTTTATTGTGTTATTTGTAGCTAATGTAACTTACTAATGTTTACCTTAGTATAATATATGATCAACTTTTGTGAATGTTTTGTGAGCTTGAAAAGAAAGTGATTTATTATTTAAATGTAAACATTCATATTGACAAAACATACTACTTTGATGATGCTGTTTAGTTTTTATACTCTTACCTTTTGTGCACATGATCTGTTATACTAAGTGGTATATAACAAGCCCAGAATTGCTGGTTGTATCATATGTTTTTGTAAATTTCATTTTATAAAAATTATAGCTTTCTAATTTGTGAATAAATATTCACAATTATATTCTTATTGTGAAAAATTAATTTTATAGTTGAATTATTCCATTTATATTTATAGAAGTGTCATATAGTTTTGCTTTCAACTCTGTTGTATTAACATTATGTTTAAATGGTATGTAGCTTTTCATTATTTTGTTTATTAACAGGATAACTTTGCCATTTTATTTTAAAAAGTCTTTTCTTATTTAAGGAGCTTGTATTTTTGTTCTTGTAGTTATCTATGAATTAATAATATTTAAAAAGTGCTCCTAGACTTCCCTCATGGTCCAGTAGCTAAGAATCCATCTTGCAATGCAGGGAAAACCAGTTCAAACCCTGAGAGTGGATGAATCCACATGCGCAGGGCAACTAAGCTTGTGTGCCACAGCTCCAAATCTTCCATTCTAGAGCCCCATGAGTCACAACTACTGAGCCTACATGCTGCAACTCCTGAAGCCTACTTATCCTAGAGCCCATGCTCCATAGCAAGAGAAGCCACCACAATTCAAAGTTGCAACTAGAGAAATCAAGTCCTCAACACCAAAGACCCAGTGCAGCCATAAATTAAAAAATAGATAAAACTTTTAAAATGCTTTTGTCACTCTCTCTTATTGTTGGAACTTTTACCATAAGGTCTTCCAGTGTTTGTGTGCTGTGCTGTGCTGTGCTTAGTCCTTTAGTTGTGTCCTACTCTTTGCGACTCCATGCACCCTAGCCAGCCAGGCTCCTCTGCCCATGGGGATTCTCCAAGCAAAGAATTAGAGAATGAAATAGCAACCCACTCCAATATTCTTCCCTGGAAAATTCCATGGATGAAGGAGCCTGGTGGGCTACATAGTCCATGGGGTCGCAAAGAGTCAGATATGACTGAGTGACTTCACTAGGCAAAGAATACTAGAGTGGATTGCCATGCCCTCCTCCAGCGGATATTCCCAACCAGAGATCAAACCCAGGTCTCCTGCATTACAGGCAGATTCTTTACCATCTGAGCCACCTAGGAAGCCCAAAAACACTGGATTGGGTACTTCTCCATGGGATCTTCCAGACCGAGGAATTGAACCAGGATCTCCTGGATTGCAGATGGATTCTTTATCAGCTGAGCTACCAGGGAAGCCCTCTGTGTTTATCAGTTCAGTTCAGTTCAGTTCAGTTGCTCAGTCGTATCCGACTCTTTGCAACCCCATGAATTATAGTATTCTTTAAATCTCATCTGTTGCTTATACAACAACCAATGAACCTTTTCTCACTTATTTATTGGCATATTTCTACTTTGTCAGATCATGAAACACAGAATATGCACAATATATATAATAATATGATTTCATCTTTGTTCCCATCTTGGTGCCTTTCATCTTAAAATTCTTCAAAATGATCAACTATTGTGTCTTTGAAAATTGTATATCCCACATTCTCCTTTTTCTTTTTGTGGAGGAGGGAAACTCTTTACTTGTCTTCCATTATTTCAGTTTCTTTTTCCAATGTACTGAATTCTAAGTATTTCTCATTTATTTCTTAATCCTGTCTTCATTGTCTAATATGCTGTTTAATTTTTCATTGTGCTTCTAATTTAGTTATTTCTAGAGGTTAACCATTTCATCCATATTTCATTTCTTAGAGGCTAAGTATTTTGTTTTCAAGGGACATTTGGGAGGTTAGAATATCATATAAATTGGATACTTGCTTCATTCTACTATTGTTATTGCCTAAATAGCAATTTTGTCTGTCCTTTTTCTCCCAAAGAAAAGCATTCAGTCAAGGGACATAAAGCAGTGTTAAGCAGCAAGTGTTTTATTAAGCAAACCAAAGTTGGCTGCAGAGAGGGAGAAGGGGAGCAGGTTGTCTGGAAACCAAAAACCTCACTCTTGAGAAATGAGGAGAGCAGACTGTCTCCAAAAAAAACCATTACTACAGTGGGAAATGGGTTGATTTTTTGGAGTGGTGGAAAGTCCCTCCTGGTGTCCTGTGTCATTTGACTGATAAGTTGATTGACAACTTTAGGTTATATAACTGGTCTTGAGTACCTGTGTGAAACTCACAGAGAGGCAAAAACTCTAATGCTAATTTATTACAAATGTAGCATAATGAAACCCAGTTTTGTTTGAGTCATTAGGTCTTGGTACACCTGCATCAAACTGTATTGGCAGGTTTTATCTTGTTTGGTCCAGATAAGGCTGGAAACCTAGCAGTCCTTTATCATAACAACGGAAGATCTTTGGGCCTATTCTGATTACCAGTGTTGGAGGAAGGAGAGAAAAATGAACCATCCAGTATGTGTGTGTGTGTGTGTGTGTGTGTGTGGGCACTCATGTCTGATTAATTACCTAACAATTTCCACACAGTTATTGTCATAGCAGCAATACCAACACTACAACCAATATCAATTTCTTAAAATAGTTCCTTTTTAATTTTAGATCATATTTTACAAGGAATGCATAAGACAGTGTTTAAATCTATTTGTAATGAGACTTTTGTTGTTGTGTGACAAGCTAGATACAGATTTACTTACTTTGGTTTTAATTCTTATTTAATATTTTTCTTATCTTAATAAACTTTTTATTTTGTATCAGAGCATAGCTGATTCACAACATTGTGATAGCTTTCAGTGACTGCAAAGGGATTCAGCCATACATGCACATGTATCCCTTCTCCCTCAACATTGCCTCCCTCCTGGTTGCCACATGACATTGGCCAGAGTTCCCTGTGCTGTACAGTACGGCTTCCCTTGTGGCTCAGGTGGTAAAGAATCCGCCTGCAATGTGAGAGACCTGTGTTCAATGCCTGGGTTGGGAAGATCCCCTGGAGAAGGGAAAGGCTACCCATTCCAGTATCAATCCACAGGGTTGCAGAGTCAGCCATGACTGAGCGACTTTCACTTCCATATGGTAGATCCTTGTTCGTTATCCATTTTAAAGACAGCATTTTGTTTTATTGAAGAGTTCATTTATTTTCTTAGCTTTTGAAAAAACATATTCTTTATTTGTCTTCTAGATAAATGTTATATACTTTCAAATCATTTTATAGAATTTAAAATGTCTCCCCATTCCCCGTATTACTATTAACTAGAATTAAGTTGAAATTATGCATTGATATAAAGAAAAAATATTAAGATATTTAATAGAAAAGTCTTTCAATTTGTTCAATTTTTTCTTTTCTAACATTTTTTAAAGTTTATGTTTACTTACTATTTTGATCATTTAAAGCAATTTTTATAAGCTTATTTTAATCAGCTGTCTTGTGTTTTTCTTATTGAATCATGCTATTCTCAAATAGCAATGATTTTTACTTCTCTCACTAAATATTTCTTTACCAGATGAGCCACAAGGGAAGGCCTATATTTTATTACCTTCCAACGTTTTATGATACTAATGAGAAATTTGAATATAATAGACTTAGGTACGCTAATTGTTCCTTTTGTTCTTATTTTTATGGGAACATTTTACTCTTTCATAAAGCTATGTAATATAAAACTCATACTTATTTTTAAAATTTATTTTATTGAAATAGTTGATTTACAATGTTGTATTAATTTCTACTCCACAGTAAAGTAATTCAGCTTTACTTGTATACATTATTTTTCATATTATTTTCCATTATGATTCATCACCCTGAAGGAAGTCATGGCAACCCTCTCCAGTATTCTTACCTGAATAATCCCATGGACAGAGGAGCCTGGCAGGGTGCAGTCCATAGGATTGCACAGAGTCAGATCTACTGAAGCAACTTAGCTTGCATGGTTAATCACAGGTTACTAAGTATAGTTTCCTGTGCTATATTTTGTTGTTGATCCATCCTGTATATGATAGTGTGCATCTACTAATCCCAAACTCCTAATCTATCCCTTTCCCAACTCTTCTCCCGCTTGAAAACCACAAGTCTCTTTTCTATGTCTGTGAGTGGGTTTCTGTTTTGTAGCTAAGTTCACTTGTGTCTTATTTTAGATTCCACATGAAAGTGATATCGTATAATATTTATTTTTGCCTAAGTTCATTTAGTATGGAAATCTGTAGTTGTATTCATATTGCTTCATATGACATTATTTGATTATTTTTTTATGGTTGAGTAGTATTCCATTGCACATATGTAGCACATCTTTTTTACCCAGCCATTTGTCAATGAATATTTAGGTTGTTTCCATGTCTTGGCTATTAGAAATAGTGCTGTGGTGAAGAGTGAGATACATGGATCTTTATGTACATATCTTTTCAAATTATAGCTTTCTCCAGATATATGACCAAGAGCAGGAAAACATGGCAACTCTACATTTAGTTCTTTAAGGAAATTCCATAGTGTTTTTCATAGTGGGTACATCAGTTTACATCTCCACCAAGACTTTAAGAGGATTCCCTTTTCTCCACACTTCTTCAGCATTTGTTCTTTGTGAACTTTTAAATGATGGTCGTTATGACTGGAGTGAGGTGGTACTGGATTGTATTTTTGATTTGCCTTTCTCTAACAAATATCAATGTTGAGCATCTTTTAATGTGCTTGTTGGTCATCTGCATGTCTTCTTTGGAGGAAGGTTTATTTCAGTTTTCAGCCTATTTCTCCATTGGGTTTTTTTTGCAATTTTTTTTGTTGTTGCTATTCAATAGTATGATAAATCTCATACTTCTTTTAGAAAAACAATCCAGATTTACTCATTTAAGGCAAGTATATCTTATGGGATATTGACTTAAATTACTTAGTATCTGAAATAAAATCTACCTACATATTTCTGGAGAGAGTATTTTCAAATAAGGAATCAGCGATTCATCAATATTTTATAAATGCATTTCTTTTTCTTTTTTTTTTTTTTTAGAGACTCCTAGGGTTTTATTTATTTATTTTTTTAATTTTAATATCTTTAATTCTTACATGCATTCCCAGACATGAACCCCCCTCCCACCTCCCTCCCCATAACATCTCTCTGTGTCATCCCCATGCACCAGCCCCAAGCATGCTGCATCCTGCGTCAGACATAGACTGGCGATTCAATTCTTACATGATAGTATACATGTTAGAATGTCATTCTCCCAAATCATCCCACCCTCTCCCTCTCCCTCTGAGTCCAAAGGTCCGTTATACACATCTGTGTCTCTTTCCCTGTCTTGCATACAGGGTCGTCATTGCCATCTTCCTAAATTCCATATATATGTGTTAGTATACTGTATTGGTGCTTTTCTTTCTGGCTTACTTCACTCTGTATAATCGGCTCCAGTTTCATCCATCTCATCAGAACTGATTCAAATGAATTCTTTTTTATGGCTGAGTAATACTCCATTGTGTATATGTACCACTGCTTTCTTATCCATTCATCTGCTGATGGACATCTAGGTTGTTTCCATGTCCTGGCTATTATAAACAGTGCTGCGATGAACATTGGGGTACATGTGTCTCTTTCAATTCTGGTTTCCTCAGTGTGTATGCCCAGCAGTGGGATTGCTGGGTCATAAGGTAGTTCTATTTGCAATTTTTTAAGGAATCTCCACACTGTTCTCCATAGTGGCTGTACTAGTTTGCATTCCCACCAACAGTGTAGGAGGGTTCCCTTTTCTCCACACCCTCTCCAGCATTTACTGCTTGCAGATTTTTGGATCGCAGCCATTCTGACTGGTGTGAAGTGGTACCTCATTGTGGTTTTGATTTGCATTTCTCTAATAATGAGTGATGTTGAGCATCTTTTCATGTGTTTGTTAGCCATCCATATGTCTTCTTTGGAGAAATGTCTATTTAGTTCTTTGGCCCATTTTTTGATTGGGTCGTTTATTTTTCTGGAATTGAGCTGCATAAGTTGCTTGTATATTTTTGCGATTAGTTGTTTGTCAGTTGCTTCATTTGCTATTATTTTCTCCCATTCAGAAGGCTGTCTTTTCACCTTGCTTATATTTTCCTTTGTTGTGCAGAAGCTTTTAATTTTAATTAGATCCCATTTGTTTATTTTTGCTTTTATTTCCAGAATTCTGGGAGGTGGATCATAGAGGATCCTGCTGCGATTTATGTCTGAGAGTGTTTTGCCTATGTTCTCCTCTAGGAGTTTTATAGTTTCTGATCTTACATTTAGATCTTTAATCCATTTTGAGTTTATTTTGTGTGCGGTGTTAGAAAGTGATCTAGTTTCATTCTTTTACAAGTGGTTGACCAGTTTTCCCAGCACCACTTGTTAAAGAGATTGTCTTTACTCCATTGTATATTCTTGCCTCCTTTGTCAAAGATAAGGTGTCCATATGTGTGTGGATTTATCTCTGGGCTTTCTATTTTGTTCCATTGATCTATATGTCTGTCTTTGTGCCAGTACCATACTGTCTTGATGACTGTGGCTTTGTAGTAGAGCCTGAAGTCAGGCAAGTTGATTCCTCCCGTTCCATTCTTCTTTCTCAAGATTGCTTTGGCTATTCGAGGTTTTTTGTATTTCCATACAAATCTTGAAATTATTTGTTCTAGTTCTGTGAAAAATGTGGCTGGTAGCTTGATAGCGATTGCATTGAATTTGTAAATTGCTTTGGATAGTATACTCATTTTCACTATATTGATTCTTCCGATCCATGAACATGATATGTTTCTCCATCTATTAGTGTCCTCTTTGATTTCTTTCATCAGTGTTTTATAGTTTTCTATATATAGGTCTTTAGTTTCTTTGGGTAGATATATTCCTAAGTATTTTATTCTTTTCGTTGCAATGGTGAATGGAATTGTTTCCTAAATTTCTTTTTCTACTTTCTCATTATTAGTGTATAGGAATGCAAGGGATTTCTGTGTGTTGATTTTATATCCTGCAACACTTTACTATATTCATTGATTAGCTCTAGTAATTTTCTGGTGGAGTCTTTAGGGTTTTCTATGTAGAGGATCATGTCATCTGCAAACAGTGAGAGTTTTACTTCTTCTTTTCCAATTTGGATTCCTTTTATGTCTTTTTCTGCTCTGATTGCTGTGGCTAAAACTTTCAGAACTATGTTGAATAGTAGCATATGGTGAAAGTGGACACCCTTGTCTTGTTCCTGACTTTAGGGGAAATGCTTCCAATTTTTCACCATTGAGGATAATGTTTGCTGTGGGTTTGTCATAGATAGATTTTATTATGCTCAGGTATGTTCCTTCTATTCCTGCTTTCTGGAGAGTTTTTATCATAAATGGATATTGAATTTTGTCAAAGGCCTTCTCTGCATCTATTGAGATAATCATATGGTTTTTATTTTTCAATTTGTTAATGTGGTGAATTACATTGATTGATTTGAGGATATTGAAGAATCCTTGCATCCCTGGGATAAAGCCCACTTGGTCATGGTGTATGAGCTTTTTAATGTGTTGTTGGAATCTGATTGCTAGAATTTTGTTGAGGATTTTTGCATCTATGTTCATCAGTGATATTGGCCTGTAGTTTTCTTTTTTTTTTGTGACATCTTTGTCAGGTTTTGGTATTAGGGTGATGGTGGCCTCATAGAATGAGGGAAGTTTACCTTCCTCTGCAATTTTCTGGAAGAGTTTGAGGAGGATAGGTGTTAGCTCTTCTCGAAATTTTTGGTAGAATTCAGCTGTGAAGCCGTCTGGACCTGGGCTTTTGTTTGCTGGAAGATTTCTGATTACAGTTTCAATTTCCGTGCTTGTGATGGGTCTGTTAAGATTTTCTATTTCTTCCTGGTTCAGTTTTGGAAAATTGTACTTTTCTAAGAATTTGTCCATTTCTTCCACGTTGTCCATTTTATTGGCATACAACTGCTGATAGTAGTCTCTATGATCCTTTGTATTTCTGTGTTGTCTGTTGTGATCTCTCCATCTTCATTTCTAATTTTATTGATTTGATTTTTCTCTCTTTGCTTCTTGATGAGTCTGGCTAGTGGTTTGTCAATTTTATTTATCCTTTCAAAGAACCAGCTTTTGGCTTTGTTGATTTTTGCTATGGTCTCTTTTGTTTCTTTTGCATTTATTTCTGCCCTAATTTTTAAGATTTCTTTCCTTCTACTAACTCTGGGGTTCTCCAACTCTTCCTTTTCTAGTTGCTTTAGTTGTAGAGTTAGGTTATTTCTTTGACTTTTTTCTTGTTTCTTGAGGTATGCCTGTATTGCTATGAACTTTCCTCTTAGCACTGCTTTTATAGTGTCCCACAGGTTTTGGGTTGTTGTGTTTTCATTTTCATTAGTGTCTATGCATATTTTGATTTCTTTTTTGATTTCTTCTGTGATTTGTTGGTTATTCAGAAGTGTGTTGTTCATCCTCCATATGTTGGAATTTTTAATAGTTTTTCTCCTGTAATTGAGATCTAATCTTAATGCACTATGGTCAGAAAAGATGCTTGGAATGATTTCGATTTTTTTGAATTTATCAAGTTTAGATTTATGGCCCAGGATGTGATCTATCCTGGAGAAGGTTCCATGAACACTTGAAAAAAAGGTGAAATTCACTGTTTTGGGGTGAAATGTCCTATAGATATCAATTAGGTCTAACTGATCTAATGTATCATTTAAAGTTTGTGTTTCTTTGTTAATTTTCTGTTTAGTTGATCTGTCCATAGGTGTGAGTGGGGTATTAAAGTCTCCCACTATTATTGTGTTATTGTTGATTTCCCCTTTCGTACTTGTTAGCATTTGTCTTACATATTGCGGTGCTCCTATATTGGGTGCATATATATTTATAATTGTTATATCTTCTTCTTGGATTGTTCCTTTGATCATTATGTAGTGGCCTTCTTTGTCTCTTTTTACAGCCTTTGTTTTAAAGTCTATTTTGTCGGATATGAGTATTGCCACTCCTGCTTTCTTTTGGTCTCTATTTGCGTGGTATAACTTTTTCCAGCCCTTCACTTTCAGTCTGTATGTGTCCCTTGTTTTGAGGTGGGTCTCTTGTAAGCAGCATATAGAAGGGTCTTGTTTTTGTATCCATTTGGCCAGTCTTTGTCTTTTGGTTGGGGCATTCAACCCATTTACGTTTAAGGTAATTATTGATAAGTATGATCCCGTTACCATTTACTTTATTGTTTGGGGTTCGGGTTTATACACCCTTTTCGTGTTTCCTGTCTAGAGGATATCCTTTAGAATTTGTTGGAGAGCTGGTTTGGTGGTGCTGAATTCTCTCAGCTTTTGCTTGTCTGTAAAGCTTTTGATTTCTCCTTCGTATTTGAATGAGATCCTTGCTGGTTACAGTAATCTGGGCTGTAGGTTATTGTCTTTCATCACTTTCAGTATGTCTTGCCATTCCCTCCTGGCCTGAAGAGTTTCTATTGACAGATCAGCTGTTATCCTTATGGGAATCCCCTTGTGTGTTATTTGTTGTTTTTCCCTTGCTGCTTTTAATATTTGTTCTTCGTGTTTGATCTTTGTTAATTTGCTTAATATGAGTCTTGGGGTGTTTCACCTTGGGTTTTTCCTATTTGGAACTCTCTGTGTTTCTTGGACTTGGGTGATTATTTCCTTCCCCATTTTAGGGAAGTTTTCAACTATTATCTCCTCAAGGATTTTCTCATGACCTTTCTTTCTGTCTTCTTCTTCTGGGACTCCTATAATTCGAATGTTGGAGCATTTCATATTGTCCTGGAGGTCTCTGAGATTGTCCTTGTTTCTTTTAATTCGTTTTTCTTGTTTCCTCTCTGATTCATTTATTTCTACCATTCTATCTTCTATTTCACTAATCCTATCTTCTGCCTCCGTTATTCTACTATTTGTTGCCTCCAGAGTGTTTCTGATCTCATTTATTGCGTTATTCATTATATTTTGACTCTTTTTTTATTTCTTCTAGGTCCTTGTTAAACCTTTCTTGCATCTTCTCAATCCTTGTCTCTAGGCTATTTATCTGTGTTTCCATTTTGATTTCAAGATTTTGGATCATTTTCACTATCAATATTCGGAATTCCTTCTCTGGTAGATTCCCTACTTCTTCCTCTTTTGTTTGGTTTGGTGGGCAACTCTCCTGTTCCTTTGCCTGCTGAGTATTCCTCTGTCTCTTCATCTTGGTTATATTGCTGCGTTTGGGGTGGCCTTTTTATATTCTGGTAATTTGTGGAGTTCTCTTTATTATGGAGCTTCCTCACTTTGGGTGGGGTTCTATCAGTGGCTTGTCAAGGTTTCCTGTTTAGGGAGGCTTGTGTTGGAGTTTTGGTGGGTGGAGCTGGGTTTCTTCTCTCTGGAGTGCAGTGGAGTGACCCGTAATGGGTTATGAGACATCAAAGGTTTTGGGATAATTTTGAGCTGCCTGTATATTGAAGCTCAGGGGAGTGTTCCTGTGTTGTTGGAAAATTTGCGTAGTATATCTTGTTTTGGAACTTTTTGGCCCTTGGGTGGAGCTTGGTTTCAGTGTAGGTATGAAGGCATTTGATGAGCTCCTATTGCTTAATGTTCCCTGAATTCAAGAGTTCTCTACTGTTTTCAGGCTTTGGATTTAAGCTTCCTGCTTCTGGTTTTCAGTTTTATTTTTACAGTAGCCTCTAGACTTCTCCATCTATACAGCACCGATGATAAAACATCTAGGTTAAAGATGAAAAGTTTCTCCACATTGAGGGACACTCAGAGAGGTTCACTGAGTTACAAGGAGAAGAGAAGATGGAGGGGGTAGTTAGAGGTAGCTGGAATGAGATGCGGTGAGATCAACAGAGGAGAGAGCAAGCTAGCCAGTAGTCACTTCCTTATGTGCACTCTATAGTCTGGACCGCTCAGAGGTATTTACAGAGTTATATGGGGAAGAGGAGAGGGAGGAAGTAGACAGAGGTGACCAGGAGGATCAGAGAGAGGAATGAGTAGGAGAGAGACAAATCCTGCCAGTAACCAGTTCCTTAGGTGTTCTCTACTGTCTGGAACACACAGAGATTCACAGAGTTGGATAGAGAAGAGATGGGGGAGAAAAGAGACAGAGGCCACCTGGTGGAGAAAAAGGAGAGTCCAGAGGAGGAGAGAGTGGTCAAGCCAGTAATCTCGCTCTCAGGTAAACTTGGGTAGTGAAGTTTGGGTTTTTAAATGTACAAAATTGACAACAAAAACCTAAGAGCAAAGATTAAAAATCTAGAGTAGAGGTTGGATTTTCAAAGATACAATATTAAAGAAAAGCAGAAGGAAAAAGGAAGAAAGAAAAAAAAGAATTATTAAAAAACAAACAAACAAACCAAAAAAAAAAACCAACAACCATCCAAAGAGTATATATGGTGTTTGCCTTAAAAAAAAAAAGTCTTTTAATAATAGGTTATAGAAATAAAAATTAGAGGAGAAATAGAAGACTAACAATTAAAAAAAAAAACTAGAAAAAAAAGAAAAAAAAAAACAAAAAAGCAAAAAGCAAAAAAAAAAAAAGAATGATTTTAAAAATATTAAAAATATATCTGGCCCTTCTCTGATGTTATGGGCCGTGTGGGCTCACTTCCAAGGTGGTTCCCTCTGTTTAACTTCTTCTGTTTGCTGGTTTTTTAGGCTCACTAGTTCAGTCGCGCTGTGGGGAGGGGGGATGCTGCAAACAAATAGCACTGTCATGTGCACACAGTATCTCTGCTCCGCTTGACCTGTCCTTTCTGGCGGTGCACAAACCGCTCTGGCTCTACGATGCTCAGCCGGGAACCATCTGGGGCCGGCCCTAGGCTGCGTGCACTTCCCCGGTCCAAGCCGCTCAGGTTCGGCGCTCAGGCAGCCCTCAGAGGCACAAATGCGGCTGGGACTGCGCTTTGTGCCCTTCCCAGGTCCGAGTAGCTCAGGAGTTTGGCGAGCGCAGTCGCCGCGGCTTGTCACCTTTTCCGCCACTGCCGCTCAGCTCTCTGGGTGGACCGCTGGCGCACCCCATGAGGCGGACTGTGACTGTCCAGCACCCCCAGAAGTCTTAGCAAAGGAGCCTGCTTGCAGTTAGGTACGTGAAGTCTCTCCGGGTCTGCAATTGCCCCTTTCCAGTCCTTATGGCTCTGGCTGCCTGTCCCCGGCGGGGGATGGTCTGCAGCCGGCTTTTTCCGTTCTGTCCTTTGTTCTGTGCTCGGTCCTGGCGGTGTCTTATGTTCGAGCTTTTCGTGTGGTAGCTATCCCACAGTCTGGTTTGCTAGTCCAAGTTAGATCGTTCTGGTTGTGCGTGGGGCGTTCCTGCCAGATTCTTACAAAGCTCTGCAGCCCGCGCCTCCCGCGCGTCCCTGCCCTGCCCCCACTTCCCAATGGCGGATGCAGGCGTCTGTGCCGCTTTTCCGCTGAGGGAGTTACTGGTGGGCTTGTAATCTGTTGGTTTTAATTATTTATCTATTTTTCCTTCCTGTTATGTTGCCTCTGTGTTTCCAAGGCTCGCCACAGACTCGGCAGAGAGAGTGTTTCCTGGTGTTTGGAAACCTCTCTTCTTCAAATTCCCTTCCTGGGACGGGCTTCCCTTCCCGGGACGGAGCTCCCTCCCCACCTCCTTTGTCTCCTTTTTCGTCTTTTATATTTTTTCCTACCTGTTTTTGAAGACAGTGGTCTGCTTTTCTGGTTGCCTGATGTCCTCTGCCAGCCTACAGAAGTTGTTTTGTGGAGATTACTCGGCGTTGAAATGTTCTTTTGAGGAATTTGTGAGGGAGAAAGTGATCTTCCCGTCCTATTCCTCCGCCATCTTTCCCTCCCCCCTATAAATGCATTTCTAGTGACAACTTTCTGTACTACAAATATGTCCAGCTCATGTTTTTAAGTAAATTCAAATCTTCTGCTTTCTTGTATGAACCCTTCAATGCTCCATTTGTAGTTCATGTTATTATCTGTTATAGTCTGTCTAGATGAATTTCTTTTATTTCAGATTTTTATACTCCTGAGTTGTGAAATGATATATTTCAATAATATTTTAAAATTGTTATATTCAGTTGTGGTTACAAAATATCCAGTGGTGTTATGAAGCCTTTTCCAAAGTTTTTTTTTGTTTTTTTTTCTTTTTTTGTTTTTTTATTCAATAGTTACCTAAGAATATATTTAAGTATTCATAAGGTAGATAGGGAAATTGGCTTATTGAATGCTAGTCTTTTTGCCTACTAGAACTGACTTTGCAAACCAGCAACAATGTCACTATAAATAGCCATAACAAATTACGTCAGAGTCCATTGATCATCCAGCCTACTTTTGTCTTTGTATGTTCTCTTATTCCTTTGTTATAATTTAAATAAAAATCTGCTTCCTTTCTAACCTTGACTTCATTATATTATCCAAATTTCTGGTGAAGCCCTCATTCTCTAGGATATTCAAAGTATATTTATTTGTTGAGTAAAAATGCATAATGAAACTATATCTGAACTTTAAGTGTATTTTTTCATGGTACTGGGATAACATTTCATTTTGTGATTAAAAATAAGTCAAATAACCAAGCAAAAAGGGAAAATTTTTCATTACTCAAATACCTTAATACATTGTAGACGCTGAGTTTAAATGTTTTCTTTTCTGGTATTAAACCTCTTGTCCTATAAGCCTATGATTCGTAAAATTTATTCTAATTGCTCTTAACTTCTAGTCATGAAACTCTGATTTTCATCTATGTTTGTGCTTTGTCTCTCTGCTACACATGACAATTTTTTTCCAACACTTTTCCAGCTATCATAACTAACCTCTGGACCTGTCACTGCTTTCCTTTCTCAGAAATTGTTTAGCATTATATACCCTATCCCAATTTATATTAACCAAGTAAACATTTATTATCTGTTCTTTTTCATAGGTTTCTGTATCCCCTATTCAATGGTTACTTAGGAAGATTAGAATTGTTATTTTCAAGTATATCCTCTCTTTAATGTCTACAGAAAAAGTATTGCCTTTCTAATGCTTATGCCAAAATTTATTTTACATGGAATAAAAGTATGTTTCATTATTTAGACCTTAAGCACTTGGTAAATATTTCCTTATGGTGAAAGGAGTTAATATATAACTGTTTACCATTCACTCTACAAAAATATAAAATACCAAAAAAAAACCACTTTGCCATGCATGAAGAGTTCATAATCAATAACATTGATAATTTTGGATTTTGGGGGTTCTTTTTGTTTTGTATTTGTTTTGCTGTCTTTTTTTATTCCTTGAACAAACTAGCAAATTCTTATTTCATTATTTGACTAAGCCATTGATTTTGGTCAAGGGGTGAGAAACTGTGATCTGTGTGCCTAGTATACCCCACTGTCTAATTTTGTAAATGAAGTTTAATTGTAGCAAGACTCTTCCTATTTAAAATATATATATAGTCCTTTATAGAGGCATACATGTTGCAATGGCCAAATCTCTTAGTTGTAATAGTGATGATATGACTTAAAATACTTACTATTGAGCTCTTCAGAGAAAAGTTTCCTGATCCCCAGTTTTGATGACACTTTTCAGTTATGTAATTATTTTAAGAAATTTCTATGTTTGTTCTCAACTTACTAGTGAGACAACATAATGGATCCTTTTTATAATAAACCATGCAACAGAGCTTTGTTGAGGAGAGTCCTAGAAAAATATGCAGCAAACTGACATATTAGGTAATATGGGAATATTACTTACCAGTTGGAAATCACTTAAAGTATAACTAAGAGACACATGAAGGAAGGCAACTATATATTCTGAGCACTAAATATGTGGCAAGCACTGTTCTATCTTTAGATACCTAAGCACACTTCATTTCTAAATTTTACATCACTTCAACTGTGAGATATGTAGAAGTATTCTCATTTTTTGAAAGAATGTAGAGTCTCAAGGCAATTATAAAAAAGCACCTATCTACAATGCGAAAGACCCAGGTTCGATCCCTGGGTCAGGAAGGTCCCCTGGAGAAGGGAATGGCAATCCACTTCAGTACTATTGCCTGGAGAATCCCACGGACAGAGGAGCCTGGAAGGCTACAGTCCATGGGGTTGCAAAGAGTCGGACACAACTGAGCGACTTCACTCACTCATCACTGATTTAGGCACACTATTTGAAGTTCACACACTTTGCTACATTACATTTACTGTTTTATCTAATACTGATAAGAGCCTAGTAAAATTATCAGATCATTCTCATATTATATAGTCAGAGTGAATGGCTAATGACTTGTCCAAGGTGAAAGTGACAAAAGAAAATATTTGAAACTAATTCTATTTGACTCTAACTATATTTGCTTAATCAAATTATTTGCTGAAACTTCTTACCTTAGTACTTAATTAAAAGCCACAGGTTAAATAACTTTAAATAAGTTAAATTAGTTTTAGAGTTTTGTTGTGCACAGCTGAGGAGAAAAAATCAGGCTTACCTGATTCAACAGCCAAGTATTTTCCACTTGGAAGGTCACCTTAGTAAGGAAGAGGATCCCAAAACATTATCTAAAACATGTTTACTAATTGAGGGACTCTGATAATGCTACTATATCTTATACATTCCATCTGTAATAATATTTTAGCATGGGGTTGTATAGGTTCAGATTATTATTCTATCATTCTCAGACTATGATCTAGGGCAGTTACATAAACTCACACTGCATTTGTTTTCCCATTTTTAAAAATGTGGTAACAATATATACTTTGTAGAAGTTTATTGAGATAAAGTATATAAAATATTTAGGTGAGTATTTCTATCACTTTCTTCCTTCCTTCTGTTCCTTTTTTCTTTCTCTTTTTCTTTCATTTCTTTCTTTTCCCTTTTCTCTATTTGATTTTCCATGCATTCAGATTCTCCTTTTTCTTTTTTTTTAACCTATTGAACACAGGCATTTTAATTTCAGGTTAGCTGAAAATCTAGCACTTGGCTTGCATGAGCCCAGGAAGAATTATTCCTATTTATGATATATTTAACTTATTTAATAACTAATAAAAATTAAACTTTTGAGATATTTAATTGAAACAGCTAAAGATTATATGACTCAGACTAAAATATACATTGATATAATTTGTGTTGGCTTTAACATATTCAAATAAAATGTTTAATTTTACATGACAAGAAAAATTCATATTTTCATTATTGTAAGTGCATGTTTAACTGTCCAGTTGCTCATTTTTAAAGAAATATTTCATAAGAAGTAATTTAAGACTTTTTATGTATTAGGGAAAGTGAAAATACAAGGATGAATATGCATACCTGTTAGTATCTGTGCATGCTAAACTCTCTGAAGCCAGGTAATCCATTAATTAAAATGTGTTTTGAAAATAGCTTAAAGTTGCTTAACTATTTTAACGTTATTTCCTTTTTAAAAATGACAGGTTTTTTTGATGGATGATGGAGGTAACATATCAATCATGGTACAGAATCAGTCAGTTAGTTCAGTTCAGTTGCTCAGTCATGTCTGAATCTTTGCGACCCCATGAATCGCAGCACGCCAGGCCTACCTGTCCATCCCCAAATCCCAGAGTTCAACCAAACCCATGTCCATCAAGGCAATGATGCCATCTAGCCATCTCTTCCTCTGTCATCTCCTTCTCCTCCTGCCCTCAAACCCTCCCAGCATCAGAGTCTTTTCTAATGAGTCAACTCTTAGCATGAGGTGGCCAAAGTATTGGAATTTCCGCTTCAGCATTAGTCCTTCCAATGAACACCCAGGACTGATCTCCTTTAGAATGGACTAGTTGGATCTCCTTGCAGTCCAAGAGCCTCAGAAGAGTCTTCTCCAACACAACAGTTCAAAAGCCTCAATTCTTTGGTGCTCTGCTTTCTCCACAGTCCAACTCTCACATCCATACATGACCACTGGAAAAACCATAGCCCTGACTAGATGGAACTTAGTTGGCAAACTAATGTCTCTGCTTTTCAATGTGCTATCTAGGTTGGTCATAACTTTCCTTCCAAGGAGTAAGTGTCTTTTAATTTCATGGCTGCAATCACCATCTGCAGTGATTTTGGAGCTCCCCAAAATAAAGTCTGACACTGTTTCTACTGTTTCCCCATCTATTTCCCATGAAGTGATGGGACCAGATGCCATGATCTTCATTTCCTAAATGTTGAGCTTTAAGCCAACTTTTTCAGTCTCCTCTTTCACTTTCATCAAGAGGCTTTTTAGGTCCCCTTCATATTCTGCCATAAGGGTGGTATCATCTGCATATCTGAGGTTATTGATATTTCTCCCGGCAATCTTGATTCCACCTTGTGCTTCTTCCAGCCCATATGATGTACTCTGCATATAGGTTAAATAAGCAGGGTGGAAATATACAGCCTCAACGTACTCCTTTTCCTATTTGGAACCAGTCTGTTGTTCCATGTCCAGTTCTAACTGTTGCTTCCTGACCTGCATTTAGATTTCTCAAGAGGCAGATCAGGTGGTCTGGTATTCCCTTCTCTTTCAGAATTTTCCACAGTTTATTGTGACCCACACTGTCAAATAAAAGCAACTTTATTTTATCTACATTGAAAGCAGCCTATAGAAGTCAGAACATTGAAAAAGTATCAAAAACTCTTTCATCAAACTAGAAAGCATTTATCAACCATAGTTTCAAACAACCAAAAAGGACTCAATTTGCAATAAAAGGTGAAACTTTGACTCACTATGGGATGTCCAATGCTGTACACAATATCCTTAGTGTGGTGTATGTATAATAAATATCTAATGAATAAGCAAATGAAAAAATTTGTTTGAGAAATGAATCTGAAAGTAGAGGCATGATGGGATAGATTTCTGGCATTGGACATAGATACACATATGAATATACTAAGGATCAAAAACCAAACTCAAATAAACTACAGTCTATTTGAAACCAGGAAGTTTAATGTCTAGCTCAATCACAGATCATCTATGGTCGTTTCTTTCTATTGGCAATAAATGATACTGACGGAGGAAATCCTCACCCACTTAAGTCCTGTGTTGATAATTGGAGGAGAGAAATAATTGATAATGAATTTTCCAGCAGCTATTTTTGATCAGTTGAAAGATTAAAACAATTGAAATAAATATTTACTTGGGCATAAATTTAGGTCTAAATACCCCCACTGTGAGCAGCAAAATTTTTCATTAGCCCTTAAATGAATATTTCTCCACTAGTAAAGCTTCCTAGGAAAGAGTAAGCTGTGAATTCCTTGCTGTGCAGTAAATAATAGTCACAGTTTTCTTTGCTCCCCTACCATTACTGTTAGTATTAATAGAGACAGGAAAAACGAAAGAACAATGCCATGGATTTTCTGAAATTTATTTAAGGCAAGAGGATAAATGACTATGGCAAATAAGAGTAAAAAAAATATTTAATATGGAAAAAATGGTTAAAAAGTGTGAACACCACACTGGGATGTTTCAAAATCTAAATTGCCTAGTTATATAGTTGCTCATTGGTAAAGAATACACCTGCTAATGCAGGTGACATATATTCAATCCCTGGATAGAAAAGATCCCCCGGAAAAAGAAATTGCAACCCACTCTTGTATTTTTTTTCCTGGGAAATCCCATGGATAAAGGAGCCTGGCAGGCTACAGTCCATGGGATCACAAAAGAGTCGGACATGATTTAGCAACTAAACAACAATAGTACTCAAATAGCCATTATATGTTGCTTACATCAATAAACTTTAGTCAAACTACAGTTAATTTAGCTTAGTTAAGTGTTTAGATGGAATTTAAAAATGGTTTAAACAAATGAGTTTCAATGCTAATATGGGAATAGAATATGGACATGTGCATAATAATGCCAAACAATTACTAGCACATAGAATTTGCTCAAAACATTGAATAAATTTTAGTGCAATATTAACCTGTGTGTGTTGAAGACATATATGTCAATGTTGAGAGGAAGTGAAAGCGTTACTCACACAGTCGTATCTGACTCTTTGCAACCCCATGGACTGTAGCCCACTAGGCTCCTCAGTCCGTTGACTAATCCAAGCAAGAATACCGGAGTGGGCTGTCATTCCCTTCTCCAGGGAATCTTTCTGACCCAGGAACTGAACCCAGATCTCCCACATTACAGGCAGATTCTTTTCTGTCTGAGCCACCAGGGAAGCCAAATGAGAGGAAGACATTGTAATATTCCTTCTTAGATAGAATTCATTCTGAAACCAGTCCAGAAACTCCATATTAATTACACAGTCCATTAAAAGTTGATCATCATTGTACTCTTATTTCTCTTTCTATCTTAATACAAAAAAGATACATTTTTCTTCATATGGACTAGATTATTTTATTCTAGAATTCAAAAAACCCAGAAACCATCTGATCCACTAATATAGTTTAAACACACAATTGGGGATGGGTCTATATATTTTATTTTTCTGGATCTTATATTTCTCTGGATTTTTTTTCTTTCAAGTCTCTCTTTAGCTCCTAAGAATTACTTTTTCTTTGCGTATGATCAAAATTTATTCTGTTCAGAATTTTGAGGCAAAGCCTTTGCAGTTCTCTTAACTTGGTGGTGATTATCGCTCAATAGCGTTCACTTCCCTCCATCTCTTGTTGGATATAGCTTTTATTTTTTTTTCCTACAAAGAGGTTATACATTTCTGCCATCTGTTTTGCCCTATGTGAATTACATCAAACATGCCTGTGGGAGATTATGGTTCATCTTTTCTGACATCTGGAGAGCAATCCAAAGCTAAGTAGACAAATACAACACCGAGTTCTTTGAGTGAGGGGCTTGAAAATTCTATTTGATGATTTTATTTCCCCTGCAAAGCACTAAAAGAATAACAATACTTATCCATATCTGTTTCTTATAACCATTGCAGGGATTCATTAGATCATGTATGTAATGGGCTGAAAGCTCTTCACAGAAAAGCCCTCTAGGTTCTTATACCAGATTTTTATCCTTTGACACCTTTTACTGAAGCTAGGATAGTAATTTTTTTTTTTTTTAAATTTCAAAAGATAGCAGTGATAAAGAGAAGGTGTCACAGACTTGTTCTTAAAAGTTCAACATAAAACAGCCGGCATTTGGCCGATATTATTTTTCTTCACTGTGGGATTTTTCTCCAATAAATACCTCTAAAGTACCCTGCAGCCGTGTGCTTACCTGCAGGTTTCAACTCAGTGTGAAGGATTTGGCACTAATTTGAGTCTTTACAAAAGGTTTAACTCTCCAATTTAAGGCACCCAAATTCCATATACATTCAGTGTATCCAACTATGTGCTACATGGGAAAGTATAGCAGTGCTACATTATAATTCTTTATAAAATAAAATCTGCCATAAATTTTTGGGGCTATAAGAATGTGTGCGTGTATCCTCAGTCACTTCAGTAGTGTCCAACTCTTTGCAACGGTACGGACTGTAGCCTGCCAGGTTCCTCTGTCCATGGAATTCTCCAGGCAAGAATACTGGAATGAGTCATCTTGCCCTCCTCCAGGAAATCTTCTCAACCCAAGGATGGAACCCGTATCTCCTGTATCTCCAGCATTGCAGATGGATCTTTACTGCTGAGCCACTGGGGAAGCCTGGGGCTATAAGAATACATACATAAAATACAATAGAGTCACAAATTCCAGTCAGGAAGAGTTCCAATAAATAATCTTTAAACACCTAGCCTAGCACTGTCCTTGAAGTAAAACAGGTGCTAAATAAATGTTCAATAAAGTGATTACTAAAAAAGACAGCTCTGCTTTAACACACAAAGCTGGTTCTAGTGACTTGAGTTCTTCGTTCTGCACTTGAAGAGATAGAAGTGAGTAGTCCTGAAGCAGGATTTCAGTTCCCTGACCAGGAATGGGACCTGAATGCTGCTGTTGCTAAGTCGCTTCAGTCATGTCCGACTCTGTGTGACCCCATAGACAGGCAGCCCACCAGGCTCCCCCATCCCTGGGATTCTCCAGGCAAGGACACTGGAGTGGGTTGCCATTTCCTCCTCCAATGCATGAAAATGAAAAGTGAAAGGGAAGTCGCTCAGTCGTGTCTGACTCTTCGCGACACCATAGTCCGCAGTCTGCCAGGCTCCTCCGTCCATGGGATTTTCCAGGCAAGAGTACCGGAGTGGGTTGCCATTGCCTTCTCTGGGACCTGAATAGCTGGTATGAAAACCAGGAATCCTAGATGTTAATCCACCAGGAACTAGAGGCTGAAAGCAAAGTTGTCCTTGCTTTTGCCCCATTTGAGAGAAAGAAAGTTTCAAAGAAGCAAAAACTATTAAAAAAAATTGCAAATTTTACTATTATTAGCACAGCACAGGTTGGAGAACACACAGAAAAGCAGTTTATTTATTTAAGAGGGAAGCCAGACAGGAATACACACTTAAAAAATAAATAGGATGTCCTCTCTAGAGAAGAGTAGTACAGTAAACAGGCAGTTAAGTGATTTATTTGTTCTGCTTTGGCCAATTATCTTAATTATTTTCCCACATTTGGCCTGCCCTAAGACTCTCCATATGCATGCCCATCTTTTTGCCAAAATGGATTGCAGCACAGAGGTTAATGGGAGGTATGACAACACTTATTATGGGGTGATGGTGGCATCCCCTTCCTGCTTCCAAGGAGACTTCCTGTGTTCCTGTGTATGTGTAGTCAGGGAGGTTTCCCTGACTTCAGCAGTAGTAGATGTGGCCATCTTATCTCTTTACTCCAGTAGAGTTCAACTCCTGCCAGTACATTTGTCCTTACAGTATCTAGAGAAAACAAAGCTCCAATTTCTCCACGTGGCAAACTCCAGCTGCTCAGCCTAGAGGGCCATCTACCTCACACCTCACTTTTTCATGAATTCTCAGTCAGGAACCATAATAGATTTCTCACTCCCTCATGTCAATTTAGAAAAAAGAGAAGCTGTTTTTTTAATCAGTGGGCCATCAACATAAGAGATAAATGCACCCTTGGAGATCTGTGATTTTTTTTCTTCTCTGTAGTCATCATGGCCTTTGGTACCTTTAATTTATTATCCCTAAATTTCCCAATCCCATGTTTCATAATGGCTAACTTTTTTGCACTATTTTTTTTCTGCAGTGAAGTCAATGGACTGATTTAATCTTTTGATTTAAGGATAGCATCAATAGTGGAATATAGTTAATTTGAGGCTCTACACCTATTATTAAGAGTATAAAAGCTGAAGAAAGGGGAAAGAAATACAACCATATGATTGAAATGCTTTTGAATAGCAGCCACATTATTGAAAGGATATTGCAGTTTTCAAAAAGATAAAGTAATCATAAATATAAAGTAATCATAAATAATAATCCATCTTTAGGTTTTGTTATTTACTTGTATAAATTAGAGTTATGTAAAATTTCTCACTTTTTTCTGATATTTTTCAAAGATAAATGTTACTAGCCACCATACTGCACACATGCAAACAATATAAGGACTAGATATTTTAAAAGGTTGTATACTGTTTTCACTTTTTATATAACTTTCATTTTGTTCACATCTCCGTAGTATTGTCATGCTGCTTTCCAAAACAGTTATACTATTTCATATCCCTAACAATAATGTGATAGATCTTTGTGAATATTTCATATAGTCATTCATTTTTATTTTAGTCCTTCTAACCGGTGCAGTATTATCTCACTGTGGGTTTGTCTTTCCCTAATAAATAATGATGTTGAGTACCTATTTCACATACAAAAATTTTACTAATTTTCATACATATTTTTAATTTGGAATAGTGTCTTCTCAAATTTTTACTCATTTCTTTTCTTATTTTGGATTTGTGATAATGCCTTGTATATTCTAGATAGAAGGCATATATAATATGTGACTTGCAGATTTTTTCTTCCTTTCCCTGCCTCTTCTTTTTACTTTCTTCATATACTTTTCAGAGAGTCAAACTTTATAATGTCAAGATTTAGTTTACCAATTTGGTCTTTTATGGAACATGTTTTTCCATTAAGTATGATATTAATTATAGGTTTTTAAAGATGCTCTTTGTCATACTGAGGAAGTCACTTGTGTTCTGAGTGTCCTGAAAATTTTCATTTGGAAGAAATATTGGATTTTTATATGCTTTTTTCTGTGTCTACAGAAGTAGTCTTATATATGTGTGTGTGTGTCTAAATATATATATATATTCTTTTTCAGTTTTTTAAACTGATCAGTTTCATTGACTGACCTTCAAGAGTTAGACCTTCTTTTCCTGATACAAAATATACTTAGATATGATATATTTTATTTGTAGTTATATTAAATCTGCTAAAATGTTTTTTAGAATACTGTTATGTATTTGCATAAGAAATACTGATCTATGTGTTTTTCTATTTGAGTTTTCTATTTCTATGTGAGCTCAAATTTTTGTAATATCTTTTTATGATTTTTGTATAAAGATAATGCTGATCTTAAAATGAGTGGAGAAATATTTTCTCCTTTTTAAATTTCTGGAATAATTGGTGTAGTTTCTTCCATGTGTATTTGCTAGAATTCACAGGTGAAGCTACCTGGGATTGGAGTTTTATTCATAGGGAGGTGTTGTTAAGAACTATGAAGTTAGCCTGTCACAGTTTCATAAATGCTGGAAAAAGACAAGACAGCTTTATTATTCACAACGCAGCAAGCATACTAATCATTCACGTATTTATATATTTTTCCCTTGGATACAAGTCCCATGAATGTGGAGTTATTAGGCCCACATGGATATCTGCATATACAGTGGGTTGTGTTATTTGAGAGGTAACTTGAGTTTAGGGAACTTACTTATTACTTGGTGGCCTATAAATATATCTGATCTGTGCTCTAAGGGAGATATTACCTTTATTACCCTGAATAGCAATCAAGCCCACTCTTTGCTCTAGAGAGAGACACTAACTTCCAAGGCTGTAAACAATGCTTCCCTATCCTCTAAAGGTGAGGGTAGGGGGGTGGGGAGGGGGGCACTGTTTCAATCTTCCAAAACTGCTATACAAACATTCTTGAAGAAATCTGAAACAAGGGGCAGTCAATATTTCTGCTCACAAAATATACAAATATGGGGAAAATTCATGGAAAATTATTTTTTACAGATTGCTAAATAAAAATTCAATTACTTTAGTAGAAATATTGTTTTCCAGATCATGGATTTCTTTTTGAATATACTTTGGTGTGAAAATTTTCCATTTTATTTAATTTGTTGACTTCATTGGCATTAAGTTTATTGCAATATTCGCTTATCCTTTTAATAACCATAGAATTGTTATGTTGAGTAAACTTTGAACTTTTCTCTCTATATTTCCTGGGATTCCCAGTGACTCAGCAGTAAAAAATCTGCCTGCAATGAAAGAGACTCAGGTTCAATATCTGGATCAGGAAGATCCCCTGATGGAAGTCATGACAAACTACTCCAATATTCTTGCCTAGAGAATCTCATGGACAGAGAAGCCTGGTAACCCACAGTCCATAGCATAGCAAAGAGTTGGACATGACTGAAACAATTGAGCTTGCATGCACACTCAATATTTCCTATGAATATAGAGAATCCCAGAGCAATGAATGCTGCTCCCTTTAATGAAGTGCATATGATATCATGTGCAATCTCAAATAGGGTCCTGCAGATCTCATTTTGTAGTGAAGTAGCTAAGCAATACTGCTTTTCAAGCGATTGTGTTTGGCTCTGTTTCGCCTACAAGGAAGATGATAGGGGAAGACTTAAGATGGTGCTTTTCGCTAATGCCTCTGAAGATAAATACAACCCTCTTCTCAGGAGATTCAAGGTAGCAAAGGCAACACTTATTGAAGACAATTGTAGAGCATGAATCTGTGGGAGTCTGACACTAATATCATCCTCTCCCTCTTAGTCTTTCTCCCCACTTCTCTTCAACTCACCCTCACCATCACCTCCAAATTTTCTGTTTCATGTTCATTGTAATTGGATTAAAAATTTAGCATGAAATAGTCAAGTTATTTTTAGTTTTCTTTTTTTTCAAATCTTTCCATTAAAATTAATTCTTTATTACTTTGGAGGAAATATATGTCTTCATCTGACAAGGAAATAAAAACATATATATGCAATGTTTGACAAGACAAATATTGATGTATATTCTTGATAATAAATGAAATAATTCATTGATATATATTCTTGATAACAACTGAGAGAAATCTGAATCTAAATATTTTAGACAAGCATAAAATAGCTATTGGAAGTATAAGTGAATATTTGACAATTAAAAATAGAATTTTAATTCTATTTTCAATATGGCCCTTTGTTATTTTAAATAAATTTTAATTATTTAAATATTAAAAATAATTATTTAAAAAGTTTAAATAACAAAGTTTTGTATAGTCAAAACTATGGTTTTTCCAGTAGTCATGTATGGATGTGAGAGTTGGACTGTGAAGAAGGCTGAGCACCAAAGAATTGATGCTTTTGAACTGTGGTGTTGGAGAAGACTCTTGAGAGTCCCTTGGATTGCAAGGAGATACAACCAGTCAATCCTAAAGGAAATCAGTCCTGAATATCCACTGGAAGGACATATGCTTAAACTGAAGCCTCAATACTTTGGCCACCTGATGTGAAAAGCCAACTCATTGGAAAAGACCCTGATGCTTGTGAAGATTGAAGGTAGGAAGAGAAAGTGATGAGAGAGGACAGGATGGTTGGATGGCATCATCAACGCAATGGACATGAGTTTGAACAAGCTCCGGGAGATGGTAAAGGACAGGGAAGCCTGGCATACTGCAGTCCATAGGGTCGCAAAGAGTCGGACAACTGAGCGGCTGAACAACAAAAATAGAATACATAAATTAAAGTTTAAAATGTATAAATTTAACTGGGCCTCAGGAACCTGAATAATGTCATTACTTTCTACACTTTTTACCTATACTTCTCTGTGAATAATTTAATTTTTTTTCTCACTGAAGATCGACTCTTCTCATATGTAAAATAATCCTCTCTGAGAGGGTTTCAACTTCATATCTCACAGTATCTACTGACAAGATTGACTTATGGGCTGTTTATTCCTCAAATCCAAAATTAATAGAAAATTCAATGATAAGTTATAGTATGATTCCATAGAAAGCTGGTGAGAGTCATTCTTGAAAGCAAAGAAGAGTCTCATATTCTGGGAACCCACTAGCATAGGCATCAAGCTTAGGCAGATAACATACATATAATATTGGTTTCTGAAGCCAAGTTTAAACAATATATATAATGCTCATTCTATATGGCATATAAAAAAATTAGAATTGCTTGTCTGGCAATTCCTCTACCCTCAATTCTACATGCATCAATTCCAAGTACATTTAATTTAGTATATATAGTTTTTCCTGAAGATACCTGTAAGTCAAATTTTACTCCATATTTGTTACCATGGGAATGTTTTTTTCTTTTTTCCATCATGATAGTCATACAAATATGAGAATAATCATTGATATCTATGTTTTGTTACATTAATATGAAAAACTTATTATGCAAAATTGATGTTGATACCTTTGAAGAATATATTGCCTAAAATTGACTCCAGCTCTCAGAAGCATTGATATTTTACTTGGCCTGCACAATCTTTTTTTTTTTTTTTTTTGTTAGGAAATCCTGATTATCTGGCTTCAGTTGAATTACAGAAATACATAGCAATACAAAGCTGGAGGGAAGTAGCACTTGCCCTCTTTCTTCTATTACCATCCCTACTCATCTGGCACCACTCTCATGTGGGACTAATTAACACTGTTAAGCAACTGATACTGTGAATCCTGGCTAACTGGAACAATGGACATGAGAATGCTTAGCCCTCTTTTTGTTGAATCTAAATCCCAAACGTGGCATTTCTATTCATTACCTTCATTTGTCTAGAGAACTAGAAATTCCTTAAGCGCATATGTCATGTGGATTATCCACATTGTTTAATCTATTGGTCATAAGAATAAAATTCCTGGAAACATTTGGTAAGCAATATTTTGAGTTTTTCTTTCTGGGTATTGTTCATTTAGATGCTAAGGGATTATGAGTTTTAACTTCACCTACAGATGCCTGATCCTGCCTCCTCCTTAGCACTTGTGTAGGACATAAATCAGAATCTGAGATAATAACCTGGAGCTATATTCATGCTATTATAATATTTCATAAATGATTTTTCTTTAAAGCTTTAGGAAGACAGAAAAGTAATTGCTTAGAGTTGTTGTTCAGTTGCTCAGTCATGTCCAACTCTTTGTGACTCCATGGCCTGCAGCACACCAGGCTTCCCTGTCTTTCACTATCTCCCGAGTTTTCTCAAGCTCATGTTCATTGAGTCAGTGAGGCCATCCAACTGTCTCATCCTCTATTGCCCACTTCTCCTGCCCTCAATCTTTCCCAGCATCAGGGTCCTTTCCAATGAGTCAGCTCCTCACATCCCATGGCCAAATTAACTAAGCTAAAAACTGTTTCCAATAAAAGCTGGAATTCCTTTTGGTTAACAAATTATTCGTACTATTTGCTACAGCTGCACAGTTTGTAGAAGAGTTGAAAGGCGGATGGTAAAAATAGACATATTTGATTTAATTGAAGTGTATATGCATGAATGTGTGTTTCCCAGGTTGCTATTTATATAATTTAATTTCAGAGTGGTAGGCATCAACATTTTTAACCACAGTATTTTGAGTTTGAAATTTGTGTGATAACTAGCTAGGTGCAACAAAAGAAATGAACAAATAAACAAAAATTTAAAATAAATTACAGCCTCTCCTTACTTCTTTATGTTGTAAAAATAATATTGATATTAATATTGTAATCTTTAATTATGGTCATGTCTATAATTATATCTATATATGTACATTTGTACTATTCTATCTGTTCTAATAGCTCTAACTCTTCTACTGTTTTCCAGATTCTTAAAAGCATTACAATCAAATAAAATCAATTTCTAATTCATTTACCAACTTTGAAATTTGAATAGATCAAGAGTAGGCAAACTTGACTGGACTTCTTCCTTATTTTGTTAATAAAATTTTATTGGAAAATAGCCATGCCTGCTCACCTACATATTGCCTATGACTGCTGTCACAGAATAGCCATAGAGTGAAGTAATTCTAAGAGAGAACACAAGCCCAAACTATAAAAAAATTACTAACTGGTGCTTTAGAGAAAAAGTTTAACTCTTGTAATACACAATACTGAGGAAAGAAAAATTATGTTTGAGTGTAAGGTAGTTTCAAATATAAAAGCACATATATGCACTTTGTTTTTCACTATAGTTTATGTACCAAAGTGATTTTAAGTGAACATAATAATATGTTCATATTATTAATACCAAATAATTTTTAGTACTTGTTTACTTATTTATCTTGCAGAACACTTAATATAGAATAGTTTCCTATAGCTTTCCTGCTTTTATTTTAAATAAACACATTTTGGAGCAATATTATATTAGTAATCAGGCTTCCCAGGTGGTGCTAGTGGTTAAGAACCCACCTACCAAAACAGATTAGATGTAAGACATGCCAGTTTGATCCCTTTATCAGGAAGATCCCTTGGAGAAGGGCATGGCAACCCACTGCAGTATTCTTACTTGGAGAATCCCATGGACAGAGGAGCCTAGCAAGCTACAGTTCATAGGGTTGCACAGGATCGGACATGACTGACATGGCTTAGCAAGCACAACATATTAGTAACCTCATAATTCAGTGTGCTTTTGCAATTTTTTTCTGTAAATGTCTTTAAACATCAAAGTATTAATGATCCCAATAAATCATGAGAAACCTAGAGATTTATGTCTTCAAATCATATGCTGATACTATGAGAAGCACCTAAAATAAGAAATATAGCTGTTTTCCCTCTAATGTTGACAATCAACTATTCAGATGGTTCACATAACAATAACCTTATAAATCATCAAGTGAAGGATTGCATAAAACTAACCATAATTATTGACTTTAAGTTTAAAATATCCTTCTCATATTTTTTCATCTACTACTTAATGACATGTTTGCTCAGTTTGAAAATATTTTCTAACCATAATGGCATGAATCAAGTGCTGATTCAGGTATTTAAAAGGAAATTGTCTCTAAATTTGATTGCAAAGCAAAATATAAATATCAATAAAAATGTTAGGATTAAGTGCACTGGCGTATTTAACTATTGTTTCATCACGTCCTTATAGTTGTGCATAAAAAAGTGAGATGTACTTTACCAATTTAGTTGTGAATTTGTGCATTAAGGTAATCAATAAGGGAAATAAAATAGTTGGTTTTAAGGTCATCTTTTTCTTTTTAAAGAAGCAAAATAAAGATTTTTATCCTTAAAGGATGAAGAGATTCTACATAATTATTTATGTGGTCATTTCTATTTATGTATATTATGTTGAAATAATTTAAAACAGATGGGAAATTTGCAAAGTCATAAAATTAGCACACTCTAATAGCAGACATTTTAAGAATGTACTTTAGTTTTTCAGAAAATGGCTGAGAAAAATATTTTGGAATAAAGCCAATACAAATATATAAAGTTAAGAAATGTTTTGTTCTAGTTTTGTCATCCAAATAAAGATGCTCTGAATAAATCAAATAGCTGTACTCCTTGGGAAGATATATATTCTATGTGTCCAAATATAAAACAAGAGTTTTTCCTCATAAATTATACCTCAAGGAAGAGAAAATCAACTTACATACCTCACCATACACACACTTTGACATACCTTATGTTAAAATAGATGAGCCATACTGTTCCAAGCTAATATTCTTTCTAAGCAATGGTTTCTGTAGAGCCTGGAAAATCCTATGTCCGGAGGAGCCTGGTAGGCCTACAGTCCATGGGTCACTAAGGGTCAGACATGACTGAGCGACTTCACTTTCACTTTTCACTTTCATGCATTGGAGAAGGAAATGGCAACCCACTCCAGTGTCCTTGCCTGGAGAATCCCAGGGACGGGGGAGCCTGGTGGGCTGCCGTCTATGGGGTTGCACAGAGTCAGACATGGCTGAAGTGACTTAGCAGCAGCCGCAGCAGCCTGCAAGGTCACAGGTGTGGAACCCTGTACCAAAGTTATATGATAAAAATCTCTGGAATTGGTCAAGTCCCATAGCAACTGTTGCCATGAGTCTCCTTATTTAAACTGGCCAGTCTCCTGATCCCATGTTAGGTAAAACACCCACCCTATTATCAACCCTGTATCATGGTAACCAGTCACCTAATGTCACCGTTCCCATAGGAATTCTCTCCATCTTGAGACTAGCCTGTGAAAGGGTTCAACTCTCCCTTGAGCCAGCAAACTGATAGCATCTCCCACTCTTATAAACTTTATTCTCCTCTCATTCTGCTTCATGTCTGGAAATTCTTTTCCAGCCCGTACATGGACCATGACAATTCCCATCCCTTGCTCCAATTCAATTGATTTTCCTCTGGCAATTATTTTTCTACCTTTAATATAAAAATTTTCTCCCTTTGTATAGTTAATGATTGTTGTTGTTCAGTCACTAAGTCCTGTCCTACTCCATGACCCCATGAACTGCAGCATGCCAGGCTTCCCTGTCCTTCACTATCTCCTGGAGTTTGACCAAACTCATCTCTGTTGACTCAGTGATGCTCTCCAAATCATCTCATTCTCTGCCGCTCTCACACTCCCCCACTTCTCCTTCTGCCTTCGGTCTTTCCCAGAATCAGGGACTTTTCCAGGGACTGGCCAGTTTAAATCTGGAAACTCATGGCTCTTCTCATCAGGTGGCCAAAGTATTGAAGCTTCAGCTTCAGCACCAGTACTTCCAATAAATATTCAGTGTTGATTTCCTTTAGGGTTGACTGGTTTGATTTCTTTGCTATCCAAGGAACTCTCAAGAGTCTTTTCCAACACCACAGTTTGAAAGAATCAATTTTCAGTGCTCAGTCTTTTCTATGGTCCAATTCTCACAGTTAATGATATACAGTGCTTATAATGTGTGGGGAACAATTTTAAACATTTTACATAAGTCACGATTCAATTAGTCCTCATTTAATCTTATGGTTTGGAATGTCTGTACTGTGCTAAATCGCTTCAGTCATGTCTGACTCTTTGCAACCCTAAGGGCCATAGTCCGCCAGGACCCTCTGTCCATGGGATTCTTCAGGCAAGAGTACTGGAATGGGTTGCCATGTCCTCCTCCAGGGGACCTTCGTGACCCAGGGATTAAGCTCCTGCCTCTTGCATCTCTTTCATTGGAAGGCAGGTTCTTTACCACTAGTGGCACCTGGGAAGCCTTTGAAATGACAACCCACTTCAGTACTCTTGCCTGGGAAATTTCATAGAGGAGCCTGGGAGGCTGCAGTTTATGGGGTTGCTGAAGCATTGGATGTGAATTAGCAACTAAGCAACAGCAACAATCCAATGGTTTACTATTATCAAACCCACTTTGAAAAGACAAAAAAGAAATTAAGTTAAGATAATTATGTCGGAATTTGAGCCCAGGCATATGACTCCTCCAGACTCTGATCTAAAACACTGTACTATTTTGCCTCTCGTTTTTAGCTGCATATCCAAGTATAAAATTTTCATCTAGAACAAACACAAACAAAGCCCTCCCTCAATTTTACACACTGTCCTCCAGCTACAGCACTTATTTCTTGTCTAGATCAGCAGTCACCTCTTTTGCTAAATGACAGTATCTATAAATGTTTTACTGAAGCAATCAGCAGCAGTTAACACAGTTGTTGATCTTTTCAAATTTAAATTAAGATCCATCACTCTCATTCTGCACAGAAGCTTCCATTGGTTTTCTGCCACCATCAGAGGACCCTAAAATACTCATTGTACTCAAGACTTAACTCAAGGGCCTTCAACTATCTCTCAGTCTCACATCTTACCTCTTTCCTTCCTTGATAATGTTTCTAACACCAGCATGCTCCTTCCTTGGGGCTTTTCCATTGCTATTTACTCTGGCTCAGCTTACTGTACTCTGGTTGTTTCTATGTTTATTTTCCTATCTTCAAGTCTGGAGTTAAATTTATTTTACCAAGCTTAATCTGAACAGAAAATTTGTACAATCCATGGAAGATGGGAAAATTGCCTCATTAAGCTCAGTTGTTTGACCATTCAAATTGTTAGGGAACCACTGACTGAAACTGCCCACCCTGATCAGGCACCATGATAACCACTTCAGTGAGTTCTCTTAAACAAGAAGTCCTAGTAAGAAAGGCAGAACTAACAAGCTACCACCACCTGGAAAAATTCAGAAAGGTCAAAAGGAGACTCCAGTCCTCATGCCCTACTAACCTCCCAGGATCCTTCTTGCTGGAACCCTTCTTGGCTGAGTGATGTGCACACAACTGGCAAAAATCCTGAGTCAGAATAACTGGCCAGTCACAACCCAGAAGCTAACCAATTACCATAAAACCTGAGGCTGCAAGCCACATGGCAAAGCAGTTCTTCTAGGATTCCTTTACCCTGCTGCTGTCCATCCTGGCATGTGTTCAACCTCTATTGCTCAGTTGTGTCTGACTTTTTTGTGACCCCATGGACTGCTGTCCATCAGGTTCCTCTGTCCTTGGGATTCTCCAGACAAAAATATTTTAGTGGGATACCAATTCCTTCTCCAGGGGATCTTCTCAACCCAGAGATTGAACCCACGTTTCCTGCATTGTCGGGCAGGTTCTTTACCACTGCGTCACCTGGGAAGACCCTGGACACCCTTTCCCAATAAAGTCTCTTACATTGTCAGCATCTATGTTTCCAACAGTTCATTTCTGAGTGTTAGAAAAGAGCCCACTCTTGGGTCCTGGAAGGGGTCCCCCTTCCTGCAACAAAATGGTTGTGCTTTGTAAACAAGTCATATAATTTAACTTAGCAGACTTTTCTTAGCATCAGAAAGCATGTGTAGAACTCCCACACTGTCATTTATTAACTGGAACATTTGTACTGGGATAAAAATGAGTTTCTGTAATTTGTTGCCAAAAACCCAGCCTCTGTTATGTTTATCCGTGCTGATAGAGCCTCTGTTTATCAGCGTTTATCAGTGCTGATAGAGGTTTGGAAGAATAGAAAAGAGTAACTTTCTTACTATGCCAGGAAAAGGGGGCCTCAGCAGGCCAATGCCTTCAAGATGGTGCCCCCCTTTCTGGAAAGTAGGAAGTTTTATTGTGGAAAATAGGGCTATAGATTAGGATTGGGGCTGATATAGTCTAGCATTCTTCTTTCCTCCTAGAGATATTGAGATCACTAAGGCTGGCGTTGGTTCAGAAACAGGTACTGGTGGTCCTCAAGGTTACTGTTTGGAACCTCCTTTCTAGAATAAAGAAAACACATGAAGGAAAGGTGCATTAGGGAGTAAATAGACATCAGTTGCATAGTACAACTTTAGCTAGAAGGCAATTATTTTCAGCATGCAGTTAAGCAAGAAAGAGGCAAAAAATATCTGTAGAAAGTTGAATGGGTGGAAAGAATAAGGGCTGAATAAAGGCTAGCATAATGGGTGTGTCTCAGCAAGTTTCTATTAGAGTACTTTCTGAGGAGACTGTGATACAAAACTGTAAAAAATACAGTTTCTAGTGGTGATGGATAGGCAGCTGGTAGATGGACACAAGAGCAAGAGAATGAGTGGGAGAGAAGGAAGAAATTTATTTATATGTTAAAAAAATCAGTTCATAACCTCAATTACTGTAATATGTATGTGTTTTAATTTCCTGGTGGATTTAACTTTTTCTTTTTCTTTAAATTCAGTTCAGTTCAGTCACTCAGTCGTGTCCCAACTCTTTGCGACCCCCATGAACCACAGCACGCCAGGCCTTCCTGTCCATCACCATCTCCTGGTGTTCACTCAGACACACAGGCATCGAGTCCATGATGCCATCCAGCCATCTCATCTTCGGTCGTCCCTTTCTCCTCCTGCCCCTAATCCCTCCTAGCATCAGAGTCTTTTCCAATGAGTCAACTCTTCGCATGAGGTGGCCAAAGTACTGGAGTTTCAGCTTTAGCATCATTCCTTCCAAAGAACACCCAGGGCTGATCTCCTTCAGAATGGATTGGTTGGATCTCCTTGCAGTCCAAGGGACTCTCAAGAGTCTTCTCCAACACCACAGTTCAAAAGCATCAATTCTTCGGCGCTCAGCCTTCCTCACAGTCCAACTCTCACATCCATACATAACCACAGGAAAACCATAGCCTTGACTAGATGGACCTTAGTCAACAAAGTAATGTCTCTGCTTTTGTATATGCTCTCTAGGTTGGTCATAACTTTTCTTCCAAGCAGTAAGCATCTTTTAATTTCATGGCTGCAATCACCATTTGCAGTGATTTTGGAACCCCCCCAAATAAAGTCTGACACTGTTTCCACTGTTTCCCATCTATTTCCCATGAAGTGCTGGGACCAGATGGCATGATCTTCGTTTTCTGAATGTTGAGCCAACTGTTTCACTGTCCTGTTTCACTTTTATTAAGAGGCTTTTTAGTTCCTCTTCACTTTCTGCCATAAGGGTGGTGTCATCTGCATATCTGAGGTTATTGATATTTTTCCCAGCAATCTTGATTCCAGCTTGTGTTTTTTCCAGTCCAGCATTTCTCATGGTGTACTCTGCAAAGAAGTTAAATAAACAGGGTGACAATATACAGCCTTGATGTACTCCTTTTCCTATTTGGAACCAGTCTGTTGTTCCATGTCCAGTTCTAACTGTTGCTTCCTGGCCTGCATACAGATTTCTCAAGAGGCAGGTCAGGTGGTCTGGTATTACCATCTCTTTCAGAATTTTCCACAGTTTCTTGTGATCCACACAGTCAAAGGCTTTGGCATAGTCAATAAAGCAGAAATAAATTAGCAGTTCATTATTGCTCTGAACCTAGGAGAACACCATATAACTTTAAAAAATGGTGATTTAAGGATCTGTATGTAAGTTTTCTTTCATAATTGTGGGATTGCTGTGAATTTTAAGAGATGATAATGTTATTAACTTTCTTAGAATGTAGTATGGATTCAATGAGTAACTACTATCATTATTATTATTAGTTTTAATTGAACTTGAAAAGTCAGCTTTTGCAATTATCTTTATCAACATAATTACTAAGAATTATTTTTCATTCTTTAACATTTATGTATATGACCATAAATAAAAATTAAAATGTACATTTGATGGTATCAGAAAAGAAACATTTCATTCCCTAGGGTAATTCTGAATTTAAATCCTTTCAAGTGAATCCATTTAGTTGAAATAATTTAAGTCAAAATTTAACAAGACATGACCCCACTATATGTGAATATAACTGATGAACTTTTATCCAACTCTAGAGTCCCATTCTGAAAGACTGGTTTTGATATCAAATGCTTAGGTCAGATTTCTCAAAAAGGAACCTAATATGGAGTTTTATTTGGGCAGTGCTCTCAAGGAGAATAAGAGTGCATTCAAGGAGAATAAGAGTGGATTCAGGGAAACAAGATAAGGCAGTGTAATTTTATATAATAATATACATTATTCTATATATCCAGAGTTAGACAGAGAAGGGAAATGGTACTTTTACTTAATTGCATATTAAAACTTCTGTTCAACAAAGGCTTACCGCTACTGAACCCAAGCTCACTCTGCTCTCTGCACCACAAGCTAATAAATTGCAGACAAGATTTTGAGTTAAGGAATATGGCTTTACTTGGAAAGGTACCAGACCAAGAAGGTGTTAGACTCTTGTCTAAAAATAGCTATCTTATTGGATTCTGGATGCTAGTCTCTTTTATAGAACAGAGAGTGGAAAGAGATGAGGAAGTAAAGCAAATGCTGTTAGTTTCATGGCTTGACCAGCATTGGGGAGAGACTGTGTTAATTACTTTTTTGCAGCCATTCACAGCTTATATGAAGGGTACATCATGCAAAATCCTGGGCTGGATGAAGAACAAGCTAAATCAAGATTTCAGGGAGAAATATCATTAACCTCAGATATGCAGATGACATCACCCTTATGGCAGATAACGAAGAGGAACTAAAGCCTCTTGATGAAAGTGAAAGTGGAAAGTGAAAAACTGGCTAAATCTCGACATTGAAAAAACTAAGATCATGGCATCCAGTCCCATCACTTCATGACAAATAGATTTGGAAACAATGGAAACTGTGCAAGACTTTATTTTCTTGGGCTCCAAAATCACTGCAGATGGTGACTGGAGCCATAAAATTGCCTGGGACAGTTGACTGTAGTATATTATTGGGCTTCCCTTGTAGATCAGCTAGTAAAGAATCCACCTGCAATACAGGAGATCTGGGGTTTGATCCCAGGGGGAAACAAAATCAAGAGAAGCAACAGTGCACCCTTCGGGCATCGTCCAGTTTCCCCATCAAGTGATACACACAATATCTTTGAGCTGTTTTGAAGAACTGAAACCCCACCTGGTGGGAGAAATTAAAAACAGCATGCTACCCACAGCATGTAGACCTCAGACCTGAAGACTGATGATGCTGACTCCCACTTTCTTCACCACCAATCAATCAGAAGAATGTCCGTGAGCTGATCACACCCTATTTGAATCTTTATTATTAAACTTCTCACTACCCGATCCAAGTTGGGACACAAGATTTTGAGGGCATTTATCTCCTGTGGCCCTTTTTGGCTGGCAAAGCAATAAAGTTATTCTTTTCTACTTCACTCAAAACTCTTGAGTATTTGGTGTCAGTGTAAAACAGCCAGGTTTGCCTGGACCTGAGGTCCACCTAGAAACAGAAGTTAAGTGGGATCTAATATAATCTGCTATTGTTCATGTTTTTGGCCACAAAGTATTTGGATATACTCTTATAAGCAGAGAACAGACAACTTCTAAAAGAGAAAAATAAATATGCCATTAAACTGTTGGGGGAGTGTGTAATTTCCTCGGTTCTTTCTCACCATAGCAAAAATTTGAAATGGTGGACCAGTGTTACACTTGGTTAGAGTTCAGTTTTATTCAGCAAGCAAAGGATAGTACACCCTCAACCCATGAGGGTGGGCCAACCCCAAAGGAAAGGCCTCAATCTGTCTTGGCTTCCTCCTTTTATAAGTTTGTTTCTTCCCCCCACCCTTGAGCCTACCCTGTGCAAATTGGGCTGGCCAAAAAGTGGCGTATTTGTTTCACCTGAAGTTCTCACTCCGGTCCATGGATTTTCCCTTGCTCCATTTTCATGAGTTTTTCTCCTTTTTTGTCTTTTAGCCACCACCATTTTAGACTCCTTTTTCTTATCTTAACTACCTAACATTCTCTCTTCCAGATCTGGGAGGCCCAATTCTTTGTGAATAGGGGTGTTGAAATCTCCTTATTTACTTCCTGCTGAATTGGGATGCTGAGGGGCATTGGCTCTCCCCCTCTTGCTAGTCTCAAGCCTCAGAGTTCTTATAGCGGTGTCCATCTAGGAGTGAGTGATATTTTCCATGGTAGGGTATAGTTTTATATTTCCTTGTTCAACTGGCACTGCATGTTGTAGCTTGTTGACAGGTGTATAGAGTGTCCTCTTCTGTTTCCTTCCACAGTTTGACTCATGAGTAGTGAATACAGAAGTTGTGCCCTGATACCTTGACTGCTGTGGAAGTAGAAAGTATTACAGTGTTAGGGCCTTCCCATGTGGGCTGGAGTTGAGCCTTCGGTGACCCATCTTTCCAGATTTCAATTAGGACTTGAGTTCCTGGAGCATATAGTGGTGACTCTTCAGACTCTTTTGGGTCCTGGTTGACATCTCACAAGTGTATATCTTGTTGGAATTGTTCAATGGCCATGGTATAAGACTGCAAGGTCTGAGACTCTAGATCTAGGAAGAGGTCATTAACATAAACAAAAGGTCGCCCATATAGCATCTCATAAGGAATAAGACCAGCCTGTTACTTAGGGACAATACCAGTGTGGAGGAGAGCTATTGGTAAAACCTCCTTCTATCCCAGGGAGGTCTCCTGGGTTATCTTTTTGATCGCTGATTTTAGGAATTGATTGGCTGTTTCTACTTTTCCCAAAGACTGAGGGCTCTGGGCACAATGCAGGTAATAAACAATGCCTAATGCTTTAGAGACCTCTTGGCTGACCTTAGAAGTAAATGATGTCCCATTGTCACTTTATAATGACCTGGGAAGACCAAATCTCAGAATGATTTCATGGAGCAGTTTTTTTTTACCACCTCCTCAGACTTCTCAGTCTGGGTGGGAAAGCCTTCAGTCCATCCTGTGAATGTATCTAATAGGTATTTATACCCTTGAGAAACTGGCATCTGGGTTAAGTCCATCTGTCAGTCCTCTCCTAGGTAAGTCCCTTGCCATTGGATGAACTGGGCCAACTGGGGTCTTCAAGTTTCTTGGGGACTGTTTAATTGGCAAGTGGAACAAAAGAAGACCACTTATTCTATAGTTGTTTGGAGGTCTGTTCCTCTGAAGGACCTTTCTAGTAATCTTTCGAGGGCCTTCTCCCTTAAGTGAGTGATGGCATGTAAGGAATTAACCAACTTCCTTTGGAGGTTCCCAGGCTAAAAAAGGAGTCCCTCCTTTTGGAACCATCCCATATGATCTTCCTGAAAGTCCTCACTCTTAGCTTTAAGAGTCTCACCTTCAGTATAGGAAGACTCCTTCTGGCTAATTCGTCTGTGGAACTAAGGTGGCAACCCCTATTAGGCCATTGTTCTGTAATGCTATTCTCTTAGCTGCCTGATCAGCTGCTTGGTTCCCTCATGCCACTTCCATGATCCCTTTTTGGTGTCCTTTACAGTGAGAGACTGAAACCTCAGTGGGCAGATGGACTGCCTCCAAGAACCTGAGGATTTGATCACCATAATTGATTGGTGATCCTTGGGTGGTCAAGTAGACTCTTTCTTTTCAAATATCAGCATGTGCAGGTAGCATCAGAAAGACATAATTGGAGTCAGTGTAAACAACTACTCTTTTTCCTTTTCCCAGCTCTACAGCTCGAGTCAGGGCTATGAGCTCAGCCAATTGGGCTGAAGTACCTGGTGGCAAAGGCTTAACTTCTATGGTCTCAAAATTGGAGGCCACTGCATATCTGGATCTTTTCTTTCCATCTAAGACAAAGCTGCTTCCATCAGTATACCAGATTTCCACAGAATTGATCAGAAGATCTTCTGACAATCCATTTTTTTTGTTTTGTCCAGTTGTCCAAGGTTTCTAAGCAAGAATGAAAGGGGAGAGAGCCCTTGAGCCTAGGCAGGAGGGTAGCTGGATTAAGAACCTCACAAGGGGATAGAGTCAGGCCAGGATTTTCCATCAACATTACTGATATCTGAGGATCCTTTGATCAGACATCTATAAATGGCCTCCCCCTTTCAGGAGTTGTTTCACTTGATGACTGACAAAAATAGTTAATTTGTCCCCAAGAGAGTTTTTTTTTTTTTTTTAATTTTTATTTTTTACTTTATTTTACTTTACAATACTGTATTGGTTTTGCCATACATTGACATGAATCAGCCACGGGTGTACATGCGTTCCCAAACATGAACCCCCCTCCCACCTCCCTCCCCATAATATCTCTCTGGGTCATCCCCGTGCACCAGACCCAAGCATGCTGTATCCTGCATTGGACATAGACTGGCAATTCGATACTTACATGATAGTATACATGTTTCAATGCCATTCTCCCAAATTATCCAACCCTCTCCCTCTCCCTCTGAGCCCAAAAGTCCGCTATACACATCTGTGTCTTTTTTGCTGTCTTGCATACAGGGTCATCATTGCCATCTTTCTAAATTCCATATATATGTGTTAGTATACTGTATTGGTGTTTTTCTTTCTGGCTTACTTCACTCTGTATAATCGGCTCCAGTTTCATCCATCTCATCAGAACTGATTCAAATGTGTTATTTTTAACAGCTGAGTAATACTCCATTGTGTATATGTACCACAGCTTTCTTATCCATTCATCTGCTGATGGACATCTAGGTTGTTTCCATGTCCTGGCTATTATAAACAGTTCTGCGATGAACATTGGGGTACATGTGTCTCTCTTTTTTTTTTTTTAATTTTTATGTTTACATTATCAGCAGATGAATGGATAAGAAAGCTGTGGTACATATACACAATGGAGTATTACTCAGCCATTAAAAAGAATACATTTGAGTCAGTTCTGATGAGATGGATGAAACTGGAGCTGATTATACAGAGTGAAGTAAGCCAGAAAGAAAAACACCAATACAGTATACTAACACATATATATGGAATTTAGAAAGATGGCAATGATTACCCTGTATGCAAGACAGCAAAAAAGACACAGATGTGTATAGCAGACTTTTGGACTCAAAGGGAGAGGGAGAGGGTGGGATGAGTTGGGAGAATGGCATGTGTCTCTTTCAATTCTGGTTTCCTCGTTGTGTATGCCCAGCAGTGGGATTGCTGGGTGATACAAAATGGTACAGATGGGGGAGGAAAAGTCCCCAGATTCAGAGGTTAGGACAGAGTAGATAGTCCCTGTGTCAACCAAAAAATTCTTGGACCTACTTGCCTCAACCAGTTCCACCCTTGGCTCAAGCCCCATGATGGTTATCTGTGACAGGCAGGCTGGCTGGAGCAGGTTGCTTCAGTCTTGTTGAACCATCCTGAGGGAAGACTTGGTGCTTGATTTTGAGGCTCTTGGGTCCCAAGGGCAGAGTACTTCCCAGTGTTCCAATTGATGGTATTTGTAACAAGCCATTTTAGTAGACGTGTTTGGACCCTCTTTGGCCCAATGTCCTGCTAGTCTGTAGATTAGGCATTTGTCTTGTGCCTTGTCCTTTAAGAACTCAGGGATCACCACAAGGCTTTCCTAGAAGGCAGCCAGCATCTCAGCATGCCTTGTCTCTTTCCTTTTCTTCCTTTTCTGGTCCTTGGACTTCCTCTCCTGTTCTCTGCTATAAAAGTATTGGGGGCTTTCTGGACCATCTCATCTAAAGAGGCAGAAGGCTCCTGTTGTTGTAGCTGTTGTAACTTTATCCTGATGTCTGATGCACATAGGTGTGGCTCCTGTACAACCTATCTGTTCTTCCTTCACATTGGGACAGGAGTTTGTTCTTTAAAATTCCCTGTCCCTCATAAGAGTCTATGTCCAGACTGGTAATCTTTGAGGGCCTCTTTTAGCCTGTCCAGAAAGGCAATTGGTTTCTTGTTGGGTTTCTGAGTTATTGCTGAGACAGTCCCACAAGTAATAGGCTCCTTCCTATTTCCATGGGTAGACTTCCTTAGGGGTGAGTCTTTCTGAAGCTTATTCTACCCAGTATTGTTGCAACCTGAGAACCAGGCATCCCTGAGTCAGGGTGCAGATTCCCAGGCAGGTTGAGGAGTAACAGCCTCCTGGAGATCAAATCCCTTGGCAGGTCGAGGTATGTTGACCTTCCGAGAATTGGGTCCCTGAGCAGGTCAAGCCATGTTAATCACCTGCGACCCTTGAACTGGCAGATCCCCGAGCAGAATGAGGCATGACAAACTCCCAGAGACCAGATCTCTAGGCAGGTCGAGGCAGGTTGATCTCCTGGGATCTCCAGGCTGGAGTTGGGTATCCTGAAGGTTTTCAGCATGACTAGTGCTGGGTAGGATTAAGGGGTTGTAATTTTAACTCATTGCTGGTGTGTCCACCATGGATGGGAATAGATACCATGATGTAAAGCAATTCAAGCCTGTGCCCTAAGACTGGCAACCTAGCAAAACAGCCATAAGTCTTATCCTCTTATTCCTCTGAGGGAATGTAAGTCACTGAATTCTTCCCCTAGTCCTCCATAAGAGCAGTTTAGGGTGTTTCTGGTAGTAAACATTTCATGCCATAGACCCATTATAGGTAATAAGAAAGTAATGACAAAGGAGTGGTTTATCTGGTCCTGTTAAGGGCATTAGAAGTATTTTAACAATAATCTGGGTGGAGAGATGTTGTCTACAAGGGTCCTGGTTGTAGGAGTTAGTAAGTGGCTTAAGAATAAATTGATAAAAGCAACAGACCAAATGTTCCATAAAGGTGGAATGGAGATTTGATCCAGGGGTATGGTGAAAAAGTTTTACAGTCATTGGCCTACAGACAGTACATAACTGTAAGTGATTATATGAGTTTAACTAGAGAGAAATTATTGGTGAAGAAGTTGAGAAATTTTATTTGTCTAGCACAAAGTAGAATGAGATCAAGGTCTGTAACTTTGTAGGGCAATCAGGGTCCCCACAGAAAAAATGGTGACAGTATTCATCTCCATGATTATAGACAGAATATAATCAGTGCTTCATTTTAGCAACAGTTGGAATTTTGGAGGAGTATGAGTACAATGAAAAGAGAACAGTTGGAGAGTTAAAGATTTCAGATAGATGATTTTAATCATATACCATATTTTCTGAACATTGTCAGAGGGAAGTTAAGACATAAGAGTTTGATGAATATTGAAAAACTGGTAGATAATGACCTCCTTACAAAGAGAAAGCTTCTCATAATATAATGGCTATTAAATATAGGTTCAAATATTTATCACTCAAGATTGATCTTCAGTTTTCAATCTTCATAAAGACAATAATAACTATTTTTATAAATCGTTGTATTTATGTGCCATTTTATAGTTTAGAAAATACACATATATCAGAATATCCAAAAATTAATCAAAGAGTAAATGAGCTATGCATATTGTATTAGAGACTTAATAAATGATGGTATTCTGTCAATATTGAAATTATAAGCAGAATATAACTTTAGATATATCCTAAATAAGAAAATAGGAAAAAATTAATTAAATTTTAATGTAAGGTATGCTGATGTGGACATCCCTTTACTAAGAATTCCACTTTATAAGTGATATTTTAGTCATGTAGGAAGGTATTGTCAGTATTGGGTAATTAGCAAAAAGAAATCATTCTTTTCTGTTTGTGTCATCCCTTGGAAATGAGCAGTTACTTTTGTCAGTTCAATTCAGTCACTCAGTCATGTGCGACTCTTTGTGACCCCATGAATCACAGCACGCCAGGCCTCCCTGTCCATCACTAACTCCCGGAGTTCACTCAAACTCATGTCCATTGAGTCGGTGATGCCATCCAGCCATCTCATCCTCTGTCATCCCCTTCTCCTCCTGCCCCCAATCCCTCCCAGCATCAAAGTCTTTTCCAGTGAGTCAACTCTTCGCATAAAGTGGCCAAAGCACTGGAGTTTCAGCTTCAGCATCATTCCTTCCAAAGAACACCCAGGGCTGATTTCCTCTAGAATGGACTGGTTGGATCTCCTTGCAGTCCAAGGGACTCTCAAGAGTCTTCTCCGACACCGCATTTCAAAAGCATCAATTCTTTGGTACTCAGCCTCCTTCACAGTCCAAATCTCACATCTGTACATGACTAGATGGACCTTTGTTGGCCAAATAACGTCTCTGCTTTTGAATATGCTATCTAGGTTGGTCATAACTTTTCTTCCAAGGAGTAAGCGTCTTTTAATTTCATGGCTGCAATCACTATCTGTAGTGCTTTTGAAGTCCAAAAATATAAAGTCTGACACTGTTTCCTTATCTATTTCCCATGAAGTGATGGGACCAGATGGCATGATCTTCGTTTTCTGAATGTTGAGCTTTAAGCCAACTGTTTCACTCTCCTCTTTCACTTTCATCAAGAGGCTCTTTAGCTCCTCTTCACTTTCTTCCATAAGGGTGGTGTTATCTGCATATCTGAGGTTATTGATATATCTCCTGGCAATCTTGATTCCAGCTTGTGCTTCTTCCAGCCCAGTGTTTCTCATTATATAGTCTGTATATAAGTTAAATAAGTAGAGTGACAATATACAGCCTTGATCTACTCCTTTTTCTATTTAGAACCAGTCTGTTGTTCCATGTCCAGTTCTAACTGTTGCTTCCTGAGCTGCATATAGGTCTCTCAAGAGACAGGTCAAGTGGTCCGGTAGTCCCATCTCTTTCAGAATTTTCCACAGTTTCTTGTGATCCACACAGTCAAAGGCTTTGGCATAGTCAATAAAGCAGAAATAGATGTTCTTTCTGGAACTCTCTTGTTTTTGTCAGTTACATGATCTGAAAGGTAAGAACTGAAATGTTTTCTTAATTACTGGAGCTAATCAATGAATATAATAAAGTTGCAGGATATAAAATTAACACAAAGAAATCCCTTGCATTCCTATGCACTAACAATGAGAAAACAGAAAGAGAAATTGAACAAACAATTCTATTCACCATTGCAATGAAAAGAATAAAATACTTGGGAATATATCTACCTAAAGAAACAAAAGACATATATAACTATAAAACAGTGATGAAAGAAATCAAAAATGACACAAATAGTTAGAGAAATATACCATGTTCATGGACTGGAAGAATCAATATAGTGAAAATGAGTATAGTACTCAAAGCACCCTATCGATTCAATGCAATCTCTATCAAGCTACCAATGGTATTTTTCAGAGAAATAGAACAAATAACTTCCCAATTTGTATGGAAATTAAAAAAAAAAAACTCGAATAGCCAAAGCAATCTTGAGAAAGAAGAATGAAACTGGAGGAATTAACCTGCTTGACTTCAGACTATACTACAAAGCTACAGTCATCAAGAGATCATGGTATTGTCACAAGGAGAGAGATATAGATCAATGGAACAAAACAGAAAACCCAAAGGTGAATCCACACACCTAGAGACACCTTATAATTGACAAAGGAGGCAAGAATATACAATGGAGAAAAGACAATTTATTTAACAAGTGGTGCTGGAAAAACTGGTCAACCAGTTGTAAAAGAATGAAACTAGAACACTTTCTAACACCATACAGAAAAATCAACTCAAAATGGATTAAAGATCTAAATGTAAGACAAGAAAATATAAAACTCCTAGAGGAAAACATAGGAAAAACACTCTCTGACATAAATCACAACAGGATCCTCTATGACCCACCTCCCAGAGTAATGGAAATAAAGCAAAAATAAACAAATGGGACCTAATTAAATGTAAACACTTTTGCACAACGAAGGAAACTATAAGTAAGGTGAAAAGACAGCTTTCAGAATGGGAGAAAATAGTAGCAAATGAAGCAACTGACAAAGAATTAATCTCCAAAATGTACAAGCAGCTCATTCAGCTCAATTCCAGAAAATTAAAGACCCAATCATGAAATGGGCCAAAAAACTATACAGACATTTCTCCAAAGAAGGCATACAGATGACTAACAAACACATGAAAAGATTCTCAACATCAGTCACTATCAGAAATCATATCAAAACCACAATGAGGTACCGTCTCACGCTGGTCAGAATGACTGCTACCCAAATGTCTGCAATCAATAAATTCTGGCAAGGGTATGGAGAAAAGGGAATCCTCTTACCCTGTTGGTGGGAATGCAAACTAGTACAGCCACTATGGAGAACAGTGTGGAGATTCCTTTAAAATTTGGAAACAGAACTGCCAAACGACCCAGAAATCTCATTCTTGGGTATACACGCTGAGGAAACCAGAATTGAAAGAGACACATGTACCCCAATGTTCATCGCAGCACTGTTTACAATAGCTAGGACATGGAAGCAACCTAGATGTCCATCTGTAGAGGAATGGATAAGGAAGTTGTGGTACATATACACAATGGAATATTACTCAGCTCTTAGAAAGAAGCATTTGAGTCAGTTCTAATGAGGTGCCTCTTATACAGAGTGAAGTAAGTCAGAAAGAGAAACACCGATATAGTATATTAATGCATATATATGGGATTTAGAAAGACGGTAATGATGACCCTATATGCGAGACAGCAAGAGAGACACAGATGTAAAGAACAGACTTTTGGAGTCTGTTGGAGAAGGTGAGGTTGGGATGATTTGAGAGAATAGCATTGAAACATGTACATTACCATATGTGAAATAGATCACCAGTCCAGGTTCCATGCTTGAGACAGAGCACTCAGGGCCAGTGCACTGGGATGACACTGAGGGATGGGATGGGGAGGGAGGTAGCAGGCGGTTTTGGAATGGGGGACACATGTACACCTATGGCTGATTCATATCAATGTATGGCAAAAAAATACTACAATATTTTAAAATAATTAGATTCCAATTAAAATAAATTAATTTTAAAATAAAGTATGCTTCTGAGAAAATATTTACTCCCTTTCCTTCCAGTTTCTTGGGGTTTGAGGGCAACACTATACTGAGACTTATAATGTTACACAAAAACGCACAAATCATGTTTACAGGACCCTTCTTAAACAGATGAACTCTGTGCTTGGGTAGATATAAGGCACATTTTTAAAGGAGACTAAGTACTACTACATCTTCTTTAGTGTATAATAGCTTTTGACTCCATGATGGTAGAAATGGAAATTAAACATTAACTATATTTTAAAAGCTTGTCTTACAAATGTTAGCACAGAATCAGCAACTTGATCTCAAATTTAAATATGTATAGCCCTGCATAAATGCTGTTCTTGCACAAGCATTTGGTGCCAGAACATTCTTTACAATTTACTGAGCTGTTTTGTATGATTGCACACCCAGCTAGCACAGTCATTTTCCACTTTACTGGGTAGATTCAGAGCCAAAGCAAAGACATTTATTTAGTGTCACCTATAGTTAAAGCTAGGTCAGGATTTCCATTACAAATCTGTTTTAGAGCTTTATAACTTTATAATAGTTCTAATCACAGAGTGAATCCAAATTTCTCTCTAAAGAGTATCAAGCATCATAGGTTTAGAAAAAGCACGCTGCATATGTAGGGCTAAGACATATTCCAGTATTAACCGGAACACAATTTCTAAGGAGCTAATAACTAATCCTATTTGAATTTAAACTCTTCCATTTGAAGCATCTATGACCCTGAAAAATACTCACTAACTCTAATTTCTATTTTCATCATGTAGTTAGTATTGAATAACAACTGTTAAATTAATAGTTAAAAAACCAATCATTTATTCAGTACCAGGCAACTTCTAAACACTTTTCATACATTAACTAATTTAATTCTCAAAACTCATTGAGATGAGCTGTATTACCTTAATTTTATAGTAAGTGAAAGAAAGTGAATTAAAGAGATTAAGTAATTTACCTGCAGTCATGATTAATTTAGTAAGGAGACTCAGATTTGAATCTAATATAGTCTGTATCCTAACTTCATGCCCTACAGTCACATTTTGTGAGAACTGAATAAAGAATACCTTCAACACATTTATCCCAATGCTTGGCACACAGCTAGCTTTTAATAAACAATAGCTATATAATTAAAATGAATAGAATAGTAGATTATTTTAGAGGTATAAAATGGAAATATCTTAGCCAAGTCTATTCATTCCAAATCAGAAAAATGAAGTGTAGACATACTATGGCTTGGTCAGTTTCATTTTTTTTTCTTAAGTAATTAAATTTATTATTTAAAAATTTAAGATAATTAAATGTAAAGCTGTCTACATATTCATTAATTTACCTATCCAAAAATAATTATCAGTGTAGGAGGGTTCCCTTTTCTCCACACCCTCTCCAGCATAATGCAAACTAGTACAGCCACTATGGAGAACAGTGTGGAGATTCCTTAAAAAATTGCAAATAGAACTACCTTATGACCCAGCAATCCCACTGCTGGGCATACACACGGAGGAAACCAGAATTGAAAGAGACACATGTACCCCAATGTTCATCGCAGCACTGTTTATAATAGCCAGGACATGGAAACAACCTAGATGTCCATCAGCAGATGAATGGATAAGAAAGCTGTGGTACATATACACAATGGAGTATTACTCAGCCGTAAAAAAGAATTCATTTGAATCAGTTCTGATGAGATGGATGAAACTGGAGCCGATTATACAGAATGAAGTAAGCCAGAAAGAAAAACACCAATACAGTATACTAACACATACATATGGAATTTAGGAAGATGGCAATGACGACCCTGTATGCAAGACAGGGAAAGAGACACAGATGTGTACAACGGACTTTTGGACTCAGAGGGAGAGGGAGAGGGTGGGATGATTTGGGAGAATGACATTCTAACATGTATACTATCATGTGAATTGAATCGCCAGTCTATGTCTGACGCAGGATGCAGCATGCTTGGGACTGGTGCATGGGGATGACCCAGAAAGATGTTATGGGGAGGGAGGTGGGAGGGGGGTTCATGTTTGGGAATGCATGTAAGAATTAAAGATTTTAAAATTAAAAAAAAAAACAAAAATAATTATCAGCAACATGTATATATAAAATAGTCCTTCAGAATAGAGAGATGTAGTAGATTAATTAGACATAGATATTTTCCTCAGGCATTGTCATTTTTAGGTGATCATACGCCCTGAACAAGAACATATGAGATTGTCGGTCATTTTTCAGTTGGTTTATTCAACTAGTCAGTCAGTCAGTAATCAAATATTTCATGAGAGTCTCCTATATGACTTTCAGAAAACCTGCTTGAATGCAGACTACATTGGTGAACAATACAGAAGTTGAACATATTCTCACGAAAGCAAAAGTCTATAAAAGATTCATTAATAACATTTTTAAATGGTTCAATATTAGTCTAAACTGCTTAGAATATGTTTAATGGAAGAAATGCTGTTTCCCCTGGAACTGAAAGAAAGGTAAGATTTGGCAAAGTGGAGATAAGGCTAGAAAAGCATTTCTTAAAACAATGTAAACTAAAAACTGGAGATGACAAGATGTCGGACAAATACTAAAAAATTTAGGAGTTACATTTATCTTTAATTTAGAACAGTGGTTCTCAAATTTTACTGAACATTACATCATTTGATAAAAATCCTAATGCCCAATTCTCAATTCATGTCATTTAATATGTTTGCAGGCAGGCGCTAAGCTGCAACTTCTTTTTTTTTTAATCCTCTGGTAATTTCATTGTGCAGAAAATTTTGAGAACAACACATTCGCAGTATAGAATGAAACCTTCCTAGAGTAAAATTTGACTGTAGTTCAAGTGTAGAACAATTTGAATCTTAAGGAAAAACATCTGAATGTAATTCAGCAGAATATGTGAAGTAATCAGAGTAGAAAGTCTAGGAGCAAGAGAGAAATTTGTCCTAAAAATCAATGGAAAGGAAAATTTATATTGTGATCAAAGCCTGAAAACGTCAGAGAGAATGAGAACAGAAAAATAGCTTATAGAATTTGGAAACTAGGGAGCATTTGATACATTTCAAGGAAGAATTTCAGAGAGTAAGGAGGTAAAGGACTGGATTCCAACTGGTGAGAAAGAAGTAAATATTAGTATATGCCTACTCCTTTGATATACTTGAACATAAAGTGAAATCTTTAGTTATTCAGAGTAAAATGAAGCAAAAAACAAAGAAAAAAACAGGGAGAAATAGCATACATGGTTATGTTACTAGGCTAGAGGAAATATAACAGCAGAAAGAAAAGAGGGATGAAGATAATGGTTACTTGTTTACAATCTTGAGAGTGTATAATTTTTAGTTCTACTCTAATAAGAGAATGGATGTTAAGGATATGGACACAGGTAGCTTATTGAGAAATGATTTCAAGAAGCAAAATGAGGAAAAAAGAAAAGTGAGATCAAGGAGGAGAAAGATTCAAAACCAGAATATGTTTTTCAGGTCACCTATGTGAGCAATGAGAGCTTGATCCAGAAAATCCCTAGAAGTGTCAGGGATGCTTTCCAGAATTATGCCTTTGAGATATGGGGGATCAGAATATTTCTCCATTTGCTTTAATCCCTCAGCATCTGTGGGAGTCCTAGGGGATTAACTCATTTTCATGTCTTGGCTGTACTTTAACTAGATCCAGCATGTTTGATTCTGTGTAGAAAACCCTGAGGTTGAATACAGAAGTTGGTAGCTGGTAGAGTTCTAGATCCATGTATTGCAGCTGTGGCTGCAATTAGAAGGGGATTGAGGCAAAGATACAAACATCACATGTTTGCTACAGTAAATATTGCAAGACTAATACAAATGAGAAGATACCAAGGAAAGGACAAAATACAAAGTGGCAGCCTTAAAAAAATGATAACTTATTTAAAAGAATGGAAAATTTGGGACGAAGAAGAGGGCCCAATCCTTCTGCATGGTCTATGAACTGGGATCAATGGAAAAAGAACTGTAGAAAGAACAACCATCCTTCAATTAAGATAAGGAGACCAACATATAAGAACAGAGTGATAAAATAAGCAATTAGTGAGGGCCAGAACTCACACAGGGAAATGCTAATAGTAGAGATGGCACTAATAATAGGAATAAGTTCTGTGGAAATGAAAAGTAAAAAAAAAAATAAATAAATAAAACTGTGAGTATGAAGTCTGGAGGGAGAATGTATCAGAAAAGGAAGTTGTGATTTTTCAAAGTTCAAGATAAAGACAAACAACACAATATTTTTGTGCTCTTCGTTAGGTGCTCAATATATTCTGCTCTTACCAAAACTCTGTCTTGGATATTCATACACATTTTATATCTGAAGAAAGTAAGACTGGAGTCTTTCCTAGAATATGAGCTCAGATTTGTTTGTCCACAAAAATCTTTGTTATTACACTCGACCATATTAATTCCTTGAGGAATAGGGACAAGTTTATAATTAAGCTGGAACTATATAGTTTCTGGACAAAGAGAATTTGAGCACATGAAGATAGCAGTTGACATATTATTGTTTTAATTCTAGTTCTTATAACATGCCCAAAGGAGACACCAGCACTAAGAGTTATTCTTGACAGGTTTTCTTTGGAGAGGGGCTGGTGGATCAGGTGGATGGGGAGGATTGATTGGGGTAGGGCTGGGGAGATGATTAATATCAGGGAGGGAGAACATACAGAATATATAAAGCAAGACACAAGTTCAACAGACTTCAGTCAGATGATGGATTTGCCAGTTGGAGAAGCAAGGCAGAAAGCAGTTCTTGAATATCACTAACAAAGAAGTGATTTTGAGCTACTTAGTTTCCGCTGCTGTGTATTATTGAGTAATACCATGTTTCTCAGGGGAACAGCATAGAAACATTCTCAAATGTATTTTTTAGTAAGGAAAAGACATATAAACATATTTAAATAACATTGTAGGTGGCATGAAGGAAATGTGCATTGTGTTGTGGAATGTAATTTAAGGTCTTTTTCTTGTGTGAAGGATTAGCAAAGTACTCCTGGGTAAATAAGTGGAATGAAAAACAGGTGTGAAATCCAGGAAACAAGGGTTCTAGCAGTAGTTCTGGCATTTGTTAGTTTTGTAACATAGGTGATCTACTGAATTTTCTCACTCTTCTATTTCCTTATCTGAAAAGTATCATTAACTATAGTGGAAGTAAATTTTAAGAGTCAGGCAAGAGAAAAATAATTTACAGAATAATAATGTTAAGGAAGAAGTGTTCATTTTTCCTAGCATAGTGGTAGAAATGCATTCAAATCAGCAAACTGAAGCTCAAAGTTTATCGGAAACAATGCTTCTGTCAAAATCTGACAGATGCATCTTGGACACATCCTAAGCTGTCAGCCAAAGCAATCATTTTTGATAGGTCTTCTTCAACACTAACTTAGTGTTTGGAGTCCTGACCCTATTAGGGAATAGCAGAAATAGCAAGACAGAAGCACAAGAAGCATAGAAGCAATATTAGTTGTCAGCAGTGTTGTCAGAACTGCTAAGTATAGAAAGCTTTAAGATACGTACCCAAGAACTGTGGATTTTGCTTTTAGTGATTTTAACAGCATGAAATGCTTTGTGTTCAATCAGAAGAAATATAAAATAATAATGATACAAATTTCTAAAAAGAATAATGAAATCCTGCACATTGTGAAAATCTTACCTGTGAAAAAGCCCCTGGAGCATCATACAAGTCAAATGCTGCCAAAATCTATTTCTAGACTAAATCTTTCTTGGCCTCAGGAAACAGCTGTCAAATGTCTCTTGAGTAACAGTCAGAGAAAGCCATAGAGTCAATTGATAACTTCTAATGAATAAAGAAAGATTAATAAATGTTTGTTGACTTGGGGGAAAAAAGAAACCTGCTATGTTATTGTATTCCAATTTCATATTATGGAAGGAAAATGGAGAAAAGTACACAAATTTATAATTACCTATAATTTTATAGCATCCTAATACAAATTGCAGTCATTCAGATGAGTGAATTTAGATGGCTAACCTAAGGGTTACACCAATTTTGTCTCTGATTCCTTCTAAGAAGAGGAGGTACAATAACAAATTCTTTAAAGGCAATATATTTCCAATTATGCTTTTTATAAAAAAGTAGTTTATTTCTCTTTTAAAAATTTCTTATGTGGAGCTATTTAATTGCATTCTGTTGAAAGTGTCTATGTGTAACAATAACACTGGGATAAGTGTTTCTATAATAGAAAACTTCCATAATATGAACTCACATTCCTGACTTTAATCTCCTGCTTTTATCTCACTGTTCAAAATGTACAGCACTATCTAAACTTCAGCCTAGTATGAATGATGATGAAGCACATATTAATTGCATTAAACCCTTTGTTTTGAAATTCTTAACTTTTATGAATGTGATATTTAATTTCTTCAAAAAATTTAAAAAACATACACCTTATTTTATTGTGTTTTGCTTTATTGGACATTATAGATACTGTATGTTTTTACAAATTGAAGGTTTGTGGCAATCCTTTGGAGAAGGAAATGGCAACCCACTCCAGTATTCTTGCCTGAAGAATCCCATGGACGGAGGAGCTTGGTGGGCTACAGTCCACGGGTTGCAAAGATTCGGACACGACTGAACGACTTCACTTTCACTTTGTCAATCAAATCTATCAGCAACATTTTTCCAACAGCATTTGCTTACTTGGTATTTCTATATCACATTTGCGTAATTCCCAAAATATTCCAAAGTCTTCCATTATTGTTATATTTGTCATGGTGATCCTTGATGAGTGATTTGATGTTACCATTGTAGTTGTTTTGAAGCACAATTAACTATGCCCACATGAAGCTGCAAACAGTGGATAAATGCTGTGTGTATTCTGACTGCTCCACCAACCGCCCATTCTCCCAAGTCTCTCCTTGTGCTCAAGCTTCTCTATTACTTGACAAACAGTAATATTGAAATTAGACCTATTAATAACCCTACAATACCCATATGTGTTCAAATGAAAGAAGAATCACATGTCTCTCACTTTAAATAAAAAGCTAGACATGATTAAGCTCAACAAGGGGGGCTTGTCAAGAGCCAACAAGGGCCAAAAGCTAGGCTTTCTGGGCCAGTTAGCTAAATCGTGAATGCAAAGAAAACATTCTTGAAGGAAATTAAAGATGTTACTCCAGTGAACATATGACTGAAAAGAAAGCAAAACAGATTTGTTGGTAATGGTGGAGAAAGTTTTAGCGATTCAGCTAGGAGATCCAACCAACCACAATATTCCTTGAATCCAAAACCTAATCCAGAACAAAGTCCTAGCTCTCTTCAATTCTCTGAATGTTGAGAGAGATGAGAAAGCTGTAGAAAAAAAAGAGTCAAGCTGGCAGACTTTGGTTTGACGTTTATAAGGAAAGAAGCCATTTCTATAACATGAAAGTGCAGGTTAGCAGCAGGTACTGACATAGAAGCTGCACCAAGTATTTCCGAATATCTAAGATAACTAGTGAAAGTGACTCTACTAAACAGCAGATTTCCAGGGTAGACAATACCTTATAATGGCAGAAGATGCCACTTAGGGCTTTTACAGCTAGAGAAGAGAACGCAATACCTGGTTGCAAAACTTCAAAGGATAGGCTCTCTTGTTAAGGGCTAATGCAACTCATGACATTAAGTTGAAGCCAACTCTTAGTCACCATTTGAAAATCCTATGGTGATTAAAAATTATTCTAAATCTACCCTGTGCCCTACATGGAACAATGAAGCTGAAATCACAGCACATCTGTTTACAACATGGTTTAATGAATATTTTAAGCCTACTGCTCAGATAAAAGATTTCTTTCAAAATATTACTGATTATTGACAATGCACCTTGTCATCCAAGAGCTCTGATGGAGATGTACAACGAGATTAATATAATTCTCTTGCCTGCTAACAACATTCATTCTATACCCCATGGATCAAGGAGTCATGACTTTCAAGTTTTATTATTTGATAAACATATATTTAAGGCTACAGCTGCCATTGATAGTGATTTTTTCTGATAAATCTCAGCAAAGTAAATTGAATACATTCTGGAAGGGATTCATCATTCTTGATGTCATTAAGAATATTTTTGATTCAGAATAGAGGTCAAAATAATATTAACAGGAGTTTGGAATGACCTGGAGGGGTTCAGAACTTCAGTGGAGGAAGTAACTGCGGATATGCTGAAAATAATAAATTAGAATTAGAAGTGGAATGAGGTATGACTGAATTGCTTCAATATCATGATGCAACTTTAGTGAGAAGTTGTTTCTTATGGATGACCAAAGAAAGTGATTTCTTGGGATAGAATCTTCCACTGGTGAAGAGGCTGTAAAATTGAAATAACAACAAAGGAATGAGAATATTGTTCAGTTGCTAACTTTGGAACTGCAGCACACTGGGCTTCCCTGAATCAATTCTTCACATCAGGTGGCCATAGTATTGAACTTTCAGTTATAGCATCAGTCCTTGCAATGAATATTTAGCGTTGATTTGACTTAAAATTGACTGGTTCGATCTTTTTGTAGTCCAAGGTACTCTCAAGAGTCTTCTCCAGCACCACAATTCAAAAGCATCAGTTCTTCAGCGCTCAGCCTTCTTTATAGTCCAACTCTCACATCCGTGCATGACTACTGGGAAAACCATAGCTTTGACTACATGGACCTTTGTCAACAGAGTAATGGTTTTATTTTCAATATGCTATTTTACATATTTTAAATTGCATTTTATATATTATAATATGTAATATTTGAGGATATTATGTAAACCTGGTTAATAAAGCAGTGACAGAATTTGAGGGGAATGACTCCAGTTTTGAAAGAAGTTCTACTGTAGACAAAGTGTTGTCAAATGTCATTGCATGCTACAGGGAAATTATCTGTGAAAGGAAGAATTAATTGATGTTGCAAATGTCATTGTACTTTTTTTAAGAAATTGCCACAACTACCCCAAATTTGTGCAACCATCACTATAATCAGTCAACAGCCATCAATATTGAGACAAGACCCTTCAGCAGCAAAAATATTATGAAGGATCAGATGATATTTAATACATTTTTAAAGCAATAATTTCTTTTTAAGTAACATATGTACCTTTTGTTTTTTTTCATACATCACTGCACAATTAATAAACTAGAGTGTAGTGTGAACATAACTTGTATATGGAGTGAGAAACCAAAAAAAAAAATTGTATGACAATTTTGTAACATTTGCTTCGAGTTTGAAACTGAAACCATAATAACTCTGAGATGTGCTTCCATTTTATAATGCATTGGAGATTGTGCATTGGAGATCATTTCACACAGTTCTTTTCTTTTATTTAGAAATAGGAACATATTTTTAAATATGTATACATTCTCTTATTCAAAACATTATGCTTTATATGCCTGAAATCATGCTGTGTTTTGGAATAAAGATAAAAAACACATTTCTCCTGCTGAGAAATTGCAAACAATTATAATACAATGGCATGAGGAAGACTATAGATGTACATATAGAAAAACTCTGTATCTGGGAGTGTGCATTTTTCAAGATCTCAGTAGTAAAGTATGAGTTAATATTTACAAGGCTGGGATCATAGAGAAGCATATGCAAAGACCCAGAGGCTTGAGATAACATACCATTCTTGAGAATAAAAAGTAGTTAAGTATCACTATAATGAAGCTTGTTCATTGGAATACTGTGGATGATAAAGTTTAAATAGTGATAGGTGGAAAATATTTATTATATGACACTGGGAATTAATTTTAAATCTCCATAAATAGATTAATATAGCATAAGATTCTGGCTCACTTAAAGCATAACAAAAAATTGCAGTCTTTATTTCTCTGATATTTAAATAGAATATGAAAAAATGAAATGCAGGATGTTCAAAACAAGAGAAAATAGTATCTTCCTCCTTTCGGGTGATTATAAACAGAAATTTTTAAAAAAAGAAAGGAAAATGAGATACAGATGAATAATCCTGAATATACTACAGAATTTTACTGTCGTACATCCAAGAAGAGATGACAATAAAAACAGGAATAATCATGTTATCCCACTCCCTACACTAACACATCCACAAAGAACTCCTTCACTTTCCAACAGAAAGAAATTTCCATTTTAAAATGGAGAAATCTACCCATTCAGTTCAGTTCAGTTCAGTTCAGTTTAGTTCAGTCACTCAATCGTGTCCGACTCTTTGCGACCCCATGAACTGCAGCACGCCAGGCCTCCCTGTCCATCACCAACTCCCGGAGTCCACCCAAACCTACATCCATCGAGTCACTAATGCCATCCAACCATCTCATCCTCTGTTATCTCCTTCTCCTCCTGCCCTCTATCTTTCCCAGCATCAGGGTCTTTTCCAATGAGTCAGCTCTTCAAATCAGGTGGCCAAAGTATTATGATTTTTAAATATTTTTCTATATCAATTTCATAGCAAAACCCTAAAAATTATATACATCCCACCTCTATGTCAGAATATATGGACCTATCACTAAGGAACAGGAATTTTAATTTAATACTTGTAAGAAATTCTTAAATGGATCTAACATAATGCCAGGTTTGGCTAACTAAGTGTTACAACCATTGTTAATCAGATATATTATTTATGTCATCCAAATGTATTATTTTACACATATGAATCTCTACTGAATCTGTTTCATTCTGTTCTATTAATTTCTGTATCCATAGCACTGCTTAATACCAATTTTTATGAATATTTATTGAATAAATTCATTTATTTACTCAGTTTATTTAGAACACATATATGTGTGTGTTAGTCACTGTTGTGTCCATCTCTTTGCAACCCCATGGACTGTGGCCCACAAGGCTCCTCTGTCCTTGGGATTCTCCTCTAGTCAGGAATGCTGAGTTGGGTTGACATTTCCTTCCCCAGGAGATTTTCCTGATGAAGGAATCAAACCCAGGTCTCCCACACTGCAGGCAGATTCTTTACCACCTGAGCCACCTAGGAAACTTCCAAAGTGTTAGTCGCTCAATCACGTTTGGCTTTTTGTGATCCCATGGACTGTAGCCTGCCAGGCTCCTCTGTCCATGGAATTCTTCAAACAAGAATATAGGTAGCCATTCCTTTTTCCAGAGGATCTTACTGACCCAGGGATCAAACCCAGGTCTCCTGAATTGCAGGCAGATTCTTCACCATCTGAGCCACCAGAGAAACCCATATGTATGCATTTGTGTATTTAAAAGAATGTATTATTAATAGATTTTTTCTCTAGCATTTTTATCCCTCTCTCAACTATATCAATGACAGCAACAATTTAGTGACTTTCACTGATATGCTCTTTTGATTATTTAGGGAACTTTTTTCTTAGCCCAGAATTCAGAAAGTCCATTTACTATTACTCAAATATAATAAATCTTTCTCCTAGCAACTAATCACTGCTAGCATATATAATCTACAATAAGGTTCAAAGACAGGTTAATAACAAGCTATTTATCTCTAGATCTACACGAGGTAAACACAACCACATTGCACCATAATGTCAGGTTAAATAATTCTTCAACCTTCAAAGAAAGAAAGTGAAAGTGAAAGTCACTCAGTCACTCTTTGTGACCCCATGTACTGTACAGTCCATGGAATTCTATAGGCCAGAATACTGAAGTGGGTAGCCTTTCCCTTCTCCAGGGGATCTTCCTAACCCAGGGATCGAATCAACCTTCAATAGTATTTATTTATTGTGATATAAATATGATGATAAAAACTAAACTTACTCTGCTTTTAGACTATGTAAATTAAGGTTTTTTTCTCCATTATTCTTATCAGAAATAACCTATGTGGAAATAATCAATTTATAATTAAATGAAATATATTCTAAGTTCAATTAAATGCAATGTATTAAACTTGGAAGTTTCTAAATACAGTATATACTGCATTGTTAAATACAGTGTATAGTACAATCTAAATGTTATATTATATTTAGATTAATTTCTTCATGTAATTCAGCACAACGAAAACATGATATAGTATCATAATTACCATTTTAAAAAGTGGATGCACTAAGATTTTAAGTAGCTGGAGATTCACACTCAGTTTGTATTTGGATACAAATCTGTCCTTTCCACCATATCAAATTCATCTTGTGAGTAATAAGTAAATGAGACAAATCCTTGAAAGTAACACATGAAAATCAAGAATTGTATGGATTATGTAAGATTTATCTGCAAATCTGAAACACCTGGGCCTTAGAAAAACATTTGCAAATAATCAGCCCCTATAGAGATAGTCCAGAAAGCCAAATTTATACATTGTATCACAACTTCATCTGACTTACCAGTTTAGGGATGTAGTCTGTAAGAAATTCTGGTTTCTCTAATGCAGTAATTAATTTCCACTATTTTTTTTAAGGACTTCCCAGGTGGCATAGTGGTAAAGAATCTGCCTGCCAATGCAGAAAACACAAGAGATGTGAGGTCAATTCCTGGGTCAGGAAGATCCCCTGGAGGAGGAAATGGTAACCCACTCCAGTATTCTTGCCTGGAAAATTCCATGGACAGAGGAACCTGGCAGGCTACAGTCTATAAGGTTACAAAGAGTCAGACATGACTGAGCAAAGCATCCAACAGACACATGAGACACAATCTAAATATTTACCTACTAAATTAAATAATGAAATAAAATATATTATTAAAGTTTTCTAAACCGAAAAAAGGGGAAAATTTTGATTCATTGATATATATTTGTGATTTTTTTCATTCAACAACATAGGTCAGCACAAATAAAATACTTATTCCAAAATTAAAGCCTTTATACATACATATGTGTATATTATAGGTACATGAATCTATATCACGTGTGTATAATTTGATATTATAAAGTTGATGCTAGATAGCTGCTGATATACAATGTTTCCCAAGTATATCATTTGGTTCAGTGTCCTTGCAGCAATGTTTGATTAAATAGAAAATCTCCTTCTGTTCTGTCAGTAATTTCTATACATGACAGGGAATATATATTTTTTTAGTTTCAGGATTTAATATTATAATTGAAGTTACCATACAGTGTTCGTATGATACCTTTATTGACTAATTCAAAAACAATTTCATAGAGTATGTTTAAGAAATATCTGCTAGCATTTTCTGTTTGAATAAAAGTGTTTCTGTTTTAGTTAAACCATTTCATGAGGGCATGCAATTTTCTGAGAATTGAGTAAAACACAATGACTATATAGCATCCTCACTGAATAAATTCTTATGGATCAGAACTTTGATTTACATGAACTATTTCAATATGCCTGATACCTGAATCTACACAGAACAGTGTATTAAAACTATATCTAACAGAGCTGACATTGCCCGCTTCTTCATATACTCAAAGTTTGCTATTAAAATGATTTAATAAAGAAAAATTAAAAGACATACAAGTCAAATTAATTATCAACCTGGATAAAATATAGATAACTTTTTATATGTGTAGTTTTTACATTTATCACAATGTCTAATAAGGACCTTATTTTCCTTTGACGCTTTGAATTTTCTTTAATGCAGTTTACTATGCCCTTCGCAAAAATGTAATATGAAAACTCACCAGGTTATCAGCTGAGAATCTCTACCAAAAAGAATCAGAGACATTTGAGCAGATTTATGTCAACATTTGAAGCAGCAAAGAATATTTGCCTTCACAGACCAGAGCAATGACTTTGAACAGGCCTGCATATGTCATACTTTGCCCTATTAATGAAGATCATGTGGATGGAATTGTCAGCCATGTGACATTCCTTTTCTTGTTTTAGCAATTCAAATTCAAACTAGACACATTGATAGTTTGTTTATTAAACTGATACTAGACTTGTGTACATCCAGATCTCTATGATTATATTTTGTTCATTTACATAGAATTTCAGTTTAAAAAATTTCATATTGAGACATTTATTGAAGCCTTAAATTTTCATCAGGGAAAAATAATTAAGGACTGTTAAATAAGACTTTAAATTTTTACACCAAAAATAGTTTGTAGCTCAAAAGATCAACCTTCAAAGTTTTAGATACACTAATAAATTCATATTGTTGAATGAGTAATTATTGCATGATTAAATAACCTACAAAGCTGCTTCTCCTCGATAAACAAAACCTAATCAACTCTCTATGACTACTTTAAAATTCAACTACCTTCTGAACCCACAAACACTACACCAGCCTACACAAATCTCTTTCTGTCCTGAATGCTTAATCATTATGTTGTAATCTAAGAGTCTTAATTTAAAAATCACAATACACTAACATGTAATGATGACCTTATGCTGTTTCACATATAACTTATTAATAGTCTTATGTGTAGACAGAGTTTATGTTGATAAATATTTGTTGTAAACATAATGGATTGAACAAATAAATAAATGCATGAATGAATGAATGAATATTGTGTGTGTTAGTAGCTCAGTCATGTCTGACTGATTGTGACTCCATGGACTGTAGCTCGCTAGGTTTCTTTGTCCCTGGAATTCTCCAAGCAAGAATACTGGAGTGGGTTGCCATTCCCTTCTCAAGGGGATCTTTGAACCCAGATATCAAACTCGGGTCTACCACATTGCAGGCAGATACTTTACCATTTGAGCCACCAGGGAAGCCAAATATGATACAAGGAGAGGCTCAAAGTTTGTAATGATGTCATTTAAAAAAACATAAATTAAAGTGTGACTAATTTTATGACTCTAAAGTTATTTTCATAACTACCTGTAATTATAGATCTTAGAGTCAGGGAAATAAGGTTAGATGTGCACCAAGTACCTATCAGAATATTATTAATATTTATGAAGTATGGCATGCATGGGCTTCCCTGGTAGCTCAGTGGTAAAGAATCTGCCTGCCAATGTAGGATATGCAGGTTCAAACCCTGTTTTAGGAAGAGCCCATGAAGAAGGAAATGGCAACCCACTCCAGCATTCTTGCTAGAGAAATCCTATATACAGAGGAGCCTGCTGGGCTATAGTCCATGAGGTCACAAAAGAGTCAGACATGACACAGCAATTAAACAGCCACAGTGCCATTTGTGATATTGCTTTGTTTTAGCAGAAGATAAAATTGACAACATTCATCTTTAGTGAGTGTTGGAAAAATGCAAAATTGAAAAACACTTCGAAGATAATTTAGGAGAAAACATGGTGATCTTGAACATGGTGGTGCCTCTTTAGATACAACGTCAAAGATATAATCCATGAAAGAAGTTAAACTACACTTCTATTCAAATTAAGCATTTCTGTTCCATGAAAAACATTGTCAAGAAAATGAAGAGTCAAGTCACAGACTGAGGAAAAATATTTGTAAATTCAAATCTGATAAAGGACCCTTTTGTAAAATATACAAAGAACACTCAAAGCTCAGTAATGTGAATATAAACAACTAAATTATAAAATCAACAGAAGACCTTAACAGATACCTCACCAATGAAAATATATCAGTGGGAAATAATCATATGTAAAGATATTCTACATAGTATATCAGTGTTGATATTGTTTAGTTACTAACTCCTGTCCCACCCTTTGTGATCCCATGGACTGTAGCCTGCCAGGCTCCTCTGTCCCTGGTATTTCCTAGGCAAGAATATTGGGGTGGGTTGCCATTTCCTTCTCCAGGGGATCTTCCTCACCCAGGAATTGAATGTGCCTCTCTTGCATTGGTAGGTGGATTCTTTTTTTTTTTTTTTACATTCTGAGCAACACTTATGGAATTTGTATTATGCTTGATACCCTTTGTCTAATTCTTTTTCTTTTTTTTTGTTTTTAGATTTTTTTTTTTAAATTTTACTTTATTTTACTTTACAATACTGTATTGGTTTTGCCATACATCAACATGAATCTGCCATGGGTGTACACGAGTTCCCAATCCTGAACCCCCTTCCCACCTCTCTCCCCATACCACTGAGACAACAGGGAATCTCACATGTCATTGAAAGTTAAGTCGCTCAGTTGTGTCCGACTCTTTGTGACCCCGTGGACTGTAGCCCACCAGGCTCCTCTGTCCATGGGATTCTCCAGGCAAGAATACTGGAGTAGGTTGCCATTTCCTTCTCCAGGGGGTCTTCCTGACCCAGGCATAAACCCCAGGTCTCCTTCATTGCAGGCAGACGCTTTAACCTCTGAGCAACCAGGGAAGCCCAACCATATGTCATTAGGGCAATGAAAAACAAAACAGTGAGATACTATTAATAAACACCTGTTAGAATGGCAAAATCCAGAACAATGACAACACTAAAAGCTCAGAAGGATTTGGATTAAAAATAAGTCTCCTTCATTTCTCGTAGGAATTTAAAAAATGATTCAGTGACTTTAGAAGACATTTTGGCACTTTCTGACAAAAACAAGCATATTCTTACCATACCAAGAGCAAACTCCTTGGTATTTACCCAGATTTATGTCCACACAAAAACCTCTGCATGATGTTTATAGGAAACTTTTTATTCACTATTGCCAAATGTGGAAGCAATAAAAATATATTTTAGTAAATAAGTGGATTAAATAAATGATGATACATTCAGACAATGAGGTACTATTAGGCACTAAAAAAAAAAAAGAAAAAAAGCTCTCAAGCCATGAGATGGCATTAAGAAGCCTTAAATTTACTAAGTGAAGTAGCCAATCTGAGAAGTTCACACACTATCTCCTTCCAACTATATTACATTTTGGAATAGACAAATTTATGGAGACAAGAAAAGGAACACTGTCGCCAAGAGTTAAGAAGGGGGAATGGTGAATTAATGGTCAGAACATAAAGAATTTTTAGGGCAGCAGAAATATTTGACATGATATTTTAATAAAGGATACACATCACTACAAATTTCAAAACCTACCGGATGTACAATGCCAACAGTAAGTCTTAATGTAGACTAAGGACTTTGGATGATAACAATATGTCAATGTAGGTTTATCATTTTAAAAAAATGTACAACTCTGGTATCAGGTATTGAGGAGGGAAGCAATGCACATGAAGAAGCATGTGATATCAGTAAAATCTCTGTACTTTCTACCCAATATTTCTTTGAACCTAAAAATGCTCTAAAATATTCTATTTAAAAAATAAGAGTGTTGCAAATGAGGAATAAAGTTTTAGCCTCTAGTCCTGATTTTGTTTTAATTATTTACTGATTATATGTCTCTGTAATGTTATAAAAAGATTAGGAAGGTAGAGAAATATGAAGACTAATTATTTACAGCAACTTTGAAGTCATCAAGCAGAATGGTAAGGGAGATCCTCTATTGGACTGGAGTAAGAAGTGAATGAGAGAAATTGGATGAAAACTGACACCTAGACACACCCACATATCTTTCCCAGCCTCTCGTAACAGATTTGATGATGTCATTTCTTCGGTATCTCTGAGTTTATTATAGGAAGAGACAGTACAGATTGAAAGGGTGTGCATGAAATTTAAAGATGAAGAATATAACACTAAAATAGATCACACATGTGAAGTTTAACAGAAAAGAGGATATTCCAGAACTAGAACCTGAATTAGTCACTATCATTCTCCATTAATCTGCATTGCACTTCACTGAAGACAGATCTTCTTTCAGGTAACGGAGAACCCGATCTTTTTCAAGTTCTACTCATAACAAGGAATACTCTTCCATCTTCTTTGTCAACTTTGATGATGGCAGTGATTGAAATCCATATCTGGTTAATGTGAAAAGTGAAGTTGCTCAGTCATGTCTGACTCTTTGAGACTCCATGGAGTGTAGCCTACCAGGTTCCTCAGTCCATGGAGTTTTCCAGGCAAGAGTACCAGAGTGGATTGCCATTTTCTTCTCCAGGGGATCTTACCTACCCAGGGATCGAATCTGTGTCTCTCTCATTTGTAGGCAGATGCTTTACCGTCTGAGCCACCAGGGAAGCTAAAGTAGCATATCATAAGGAGCCATTTAAAATCAAATCTCACTTATTTTTCCCTTCTTCAATCATCTTGTCATAGGTCTGGGTAGAGGGAAAGGCATCAGGAAGCAAGTCTGCTAATTATTTGAGCAAGGTGCTCACAAATCTTACAATACAATATTGAAAGTTAAAAAAAAAAAAAAAAAGGATTCTTGTCCAGTCTCATCTCTACACCAATGTAACTTTATACTTGGATGTTGTTTAATATGTATAATCTTTAATCAGCCTAATCCAATATACATGGCACCCCAACATTATCCATTAGTGAGTCATGATGACTAATTAAAATCCAATAACATGCCAGGACAGGAATCTTTTCTAAAAGAAAAAAAAAAAAAGAGTTCTTAAGAGATTATGACTTTCTCCAATATTTTACCAGGTGTTGGTAAACATTTTCTGTAAAAGGCCACTAGCAAATATTTTAGACATTGTGTGTCATATGGTCTCAGTTGCAACTACTTTACAATTGTAGTGTGAAAGCAGACATAAACCTGAATAAGGCTAAAAACAGGGAATTAACGTAGGATATAGTATTATTAACATGGGATACAGAATTATTAATTAAAGTGCAGATTTTATTCAAATCTCACAGAATTTTATATCTATTATTTGTTTTCATACCTTATTTAAGACTCCTCATTATATTTAATTGCTTTGAGCAACTTCAGCTGCATGCAACAAATTCTGGCAAATTCTCTTTTTATTTTTGTCCTATTAGAAATATTTTCTAATATTCCTCATTGTGACTTCTTAGATATACACCTCATTTAAAATCAGACATTTAATTTCCAAATACATGTTTTTTTGAGCATCTTTGCTATTAATTTCTCATTTTTATATTAATTTTTTATTTAAATACTTTCTTTTCTGCAATCACCTACTGTACTTTTTCAGTCTTCTAACTTTATTGAAGCTTTCAATGGTTAAGTCAAAAATTTCTTTTGTTAAGGTCACACTGCATTTAAAAACATGTGGATTATTTTCAAATATCTTTTGATGTTGATCTCTAACATAACTAAACAGTAATAACAGAGCAAATTCTGTATGATTCCTATACTTTTGGACCTGGAAATTTCAGCACCTGGTCTTAGGTCTCTGGATATGTTCCAGTTTATAGTCCACAGGAACTTGAATAAAATTTGTATCCTAATGTTGTGTGAAAATTGTATAAGTCTTAGTTAGGTCAAATTGGTTCATAATGCTTTTTGTGTCTAATATATTCTTTTGCTTTTTTGTATATTCATTCTATTAATTGCTCAGAGTTTGTTATTGAGGTTTCAACTAAAAATCTTAATTTACCTACTTAAACAATTGCAATATTTTCTGGAACTATATGTAACTTTGTTCTATATTTTCCAAGTCTCCTGTGAATGCAGTTTCATATAAGTTAAAAAATAATAAAATAAAAATTTAAAAAATATTTAAAATATTAATTAAAAATAAAATTTGAAAATAAAAAGACCAAAATGAAATAAAATTAATATTTGAATAAATCTATACAAATGTTAACTGTATATATAAATATGTGTGTTTATGTGTGTGTGCATGTATATATATATATATATATATATTTAAGATGATAATAATAACAAAGGGAGCTACATAAATGGATCTAAATTGTTTGAAGTCCTTAGTGCTGTGCAGGAGAGATTCTCCAGGAAAGAATACTGTAGTGGGTTGCCATGCCCTCCTCAAGGAGACCTTCCCTACCCAGGGATTGAAACTGCCCCTCCTGTGGCTCCTGCATTGCAGGAGGATTCTTTACCACTGAGCCACCAGGGGAAGTCAAAAGTACTTTTCAGTGTATTTTAATATGCCAAGAATGCATGCTGTATTCTCTATGGTATACCTAACTAAGTCAGAATGAAATTCAGTAAGAAAATGATCATTAGTAGAAAAAAAAAAAAAACAGGAAGAGAGAAAACACTAAAAAACAAATAGCAAAATGGTAGATACAGGGAACAATAGACAAGCAATAACATTAAAATGAGAACAAAATAATCTAAATAAACTACACAGCTTGTGTGAATGGATGATAAAAGAGAAGCTGATTAAGAACTGATTTTTTATTATAAGCTGATTTTTATGTAAGAAATATTAAATTTACAGGTAGAATATTAGAATGAAGAAAATAATTTATATGGTGAATAGTTGAAATGAAGAAATAAATATTTGAAATGATTAGCTATAGGTAGATTACCATCAGACACAGTAGTCTTTAAGGCAAGAAGTGTTATTGCTGAAGAAAAGAAATATTAAGGAATAACGGATTCAAGGGCTTCCCATGTAGCTCAGTGGTAAAGAATCTGCCTGACAATGTAGGAGACACAGGTTCAATCTCTGGATTGGAAGGGTAGACTGGAGAAGAAAATTACAAACCACTCCAGGATTCTTCCCTGGGAAATGCCATGGACCGAGAAACTTGAAGGGCTACAGTCCCTGGGGTTGCAGAGTCTCACATGACTTAGTGACTAAACAGCAACAATGAAACAGGGTCAGACTGTAAGAAAAATATAAAAATCTTAAATATATATTCATATAAAATAACTTCAAAAGGTAATGAGCTGGTTAACAGAATTGAAAGAACTAGATAATCTGAAAATCATAGAGAATCTAATATACGCCTCATTGATTAATAGAATGTATGGTATGTTTAGTTGCTCAGTCGTGTCCAACTCTTTGAGACTGCATGGACTGTAGCCCACCAGGTTTCTCTGTCCATGGGGATTCTCCAGGCAAGAATACTGGAGTGGGTTGCCATGCCTTGCTCCAGAGGATCTTCCCAACCCAGGGATTGAACCCAGGTCTCCTGCATTGCAGGGAGATTCTTTATCATCTGAGCCACCAGAGAAGCCCAGCTAATAGGATAAATAGAAGAAAAAAAAAAAAAAAAGAAGAAGAAGATATAAACAATTAACAAACTTGGATGGGTTTTCCTAAAGAAAACACTATACTTAACAACTACAGAGTATATTGTCTTTTCAAGTATATACCATTTATTTAAGGAATTAGTATCTTGTAATCACAAAGCAATTTACAATAGATTGAATTATAAATCAAAATTTTAAAGTTAAAAAATTTCAAGAGATAACAAAAAACTATTTTTATGATCTTGCAGACAAAATGTTTTTAAGGAGCACCCACTCACAAAAGTGCTTCCTTGGTGGCTCAGATGGTAAAGCATCTGCCTACAATGCCGGAGACCTGGGTTCAATCCCTGGGTCAGGAAGATCCCCTGGAGAAGGAAATGGCAACCCACTCCAGTACTCTTGCCTGGAAAATCCCATGGACTGAGAAGCCTGGTAGGCTACAGTCCATGGGGTCGCAAAGAGTCGGACACGACTGAGCAACTTCACTTTCACTTCACTCACAAGAAGAAAAATAGCAATGTATTATTGAAATAAGAACTTATATCTCAGTGCTGATCTATAGGTCAAAGTACCTAGTGGAATAATCTGCACCATGTAAATGTCTTTAATATTTTAATGACAGTCAGTTTTGACTACTTAATCATCAAGTTATGCTTGCACTAATAAATCCTTTTATTTTAATTCTCTGCTGACAATTTTAAACTAAGAAAGAATTATTTGCAACAAATCACATGTCATTATTGCCTTATCCAGACAAAGCTTTCAATTTTCCCTTTAGTTTTTCTAAATGATCTATTGCATATATTAGAAAAAGAGCAAACATTTTGACCATGACAATAAACTACAAAATTTAGCTATAGTATTTGTCCCTAAAGTGAGACTGTTATGCTGATCGATAAAGATGATGATGAATAAGTCCTTTATCTCTTCCTGTATGTCAGTGTGAGCTTGCATGGTACAAGCTTTCAGACCACCCATTAAGAGCAGTTTTATTAATAGTTCCTGCTTACATAAGGGTACTCCATTTATCAACTTCATTGACTGCAACAAAGTGCTTATGCCACTGGCAACGGCTGGCTCAGCCAAGGGGCAAAGAAATAGCAACTGCAGAAGTCACTGAAAGAATGGGGCTTGCTTGAATCAGCCAACTTAGAAATGTTCCCAATTGTTTAAGCTGAACAAAAAGAATGTGGAGTCAAAAATCCTGCAGTATTTTTTCTCATAAACTGGTATCCCTAAAGATGCCAGTAATTATAATTTTACAGGTGGAGAACAAAGATCAAGCATTTTCTTGGTTTTCTGAATCATATTATAATTCAACAGAGTTCTTTGAATATCCTTAGAATTTGTATGCTAGTACTTATTTATGTCATCAAGGCAGAGTGTGAAATTTCTTCCATACATTTTATAAGATTTCCCTGAAAAATCTGATGTCAGCTCAAAAATTATTTGATCATCAAGGTTTGGATTTGATTTATTGTGTTGAGAACTATGTTGCTGCGATGCTTTCTTATACATCACGTGATAAATAAAGGCAAGATGCTCATTAGAATACTTGGTAGAAAGGCAATTTAATCTATTAATAGTAGAATACTTGTGCTTTAGGATATATTTAAAAAATAAGATCACATATTATTAATTTAGGAATATAGATGGACTTCAACATATCAGTTCCATTAAATAGGAAGTAATCCATTATACTTTAGAGGTTTCAAGAAATTTTGAAATTAATTTTGTTGCTTTTTAGTAGATTAATCAAAACTAAGCTTCAGCTAGTCCACTGTTCACATTTTTAGCACTTTCTACTGAGATTGACTAGGTTTATTATTTTTCTTTAACTTTTGATTTTCTATTATGGTATAGCTGATTAACAATGGTATTATAGTTTCAGGTGAACAGCAAAGACACTCAGCTGTATATGTACATGTATCCATTCTCCCTCAAACTCCCCTCACATCCAGGCTGCCACATAACTTTGTGGAGAGTTCTATAGACCATACAGTAGGTCATGTAGGTTATCCATTTTCAGTACAGCAGAATCTACATGTCTATCCCAAAATAGGTTTTAATAAGCATATTAGTATTAGGTTTGAGTCTTCACACTTCACATGGAAATAAGGAGAACCTGAAAAAAAAATAAATACATGTGTTAGTGATATAAAGAGAGAAATTCACACTCCAAATTGTATAAATGATATTAAAAATACTTACACCAACAGAATTAGGCAAGAATCCCATGTGAAAAAAATGTAAGTCCCACAATTCAGAGAACAGTTTTATTGGATAAATAAAGAAATCCATGCCCTAAAGTTACAGAAATTAAAAAAAAAAACAATTTCATGTCTTTGACCACAAAGAAATATCAAAAAAGTAAAAAAGTAGAAATAATAGCTATCTGATTTTACTGTAATAAAATAACTAGCAACAAAGTCAGACAAAAAATAAACAAATAAGCAAAATAACATCCATTTAGAAATTAAACACTCTGTCAACTCCTGAGTAAAATGTTAGATTTCCTAAGAAAGAACAATCTTGAAAACATTATACATCACAACTTATGATATACATGCATTTCCAAAGCAGCAATTATTCATATTACTTTTTAAAGAGTAATAGTAATGAATTATATATTTAAAGTTTTAAAAACATTAAATACTTAGAAGCAAAATACAATTAATAATACAGAATTAATAAATTTTCAGATATTTTAATGCCTAGTCACATTTTAAAATTTCCTAATATTTGCAATGATTTGCTTTGTGTACCGAAATTGATGACAGAGCTTTTGCCAAGCTTGGGTCAATAATGAACTTAGATGTAAGTTTCAATGAATTACTTCATTTCCAATGGAAGGCCTAAATGGGCTAAATCAATGGCAACTTGTGGGCAACTTCAAGCTGAAAGAAGCATTAGCAAGCCTTTATCTGTACCGTATGCTTATCAGTACCTTTTGAACACATTTATAAACACTAGATAGAATTGTATTTCTTTCAAAATGTTTCTTATTTTATATGGGTGGGATGTTCAAATATGGACAAACATAGGAGTTTCTGTTTGTCAGTACTGTTTCTAAATTTGTTTTTACAGTTATTCTCTAGCATGCATATTCACAAACTATATTGATTCAAGAATAAAGATCTTAGAGATATTAAGCTAGTTCACTAGTTCACACTCTTCAATCGACCCCAGATTATGTCTGATCCCCAAACTATAATTTGTCCTTAGTGGGTAGTATGGATTTAAATATTCAAATATGATCATAGAGTCCTTCACAATTAGAAGAACACATGTAGATGCTCTGCATTTTTATATTACCAACAAAGGGCATTGTTTTGAATTGTTCCCTCACCAAACCCATTTAATGCTCAGGAGACTCTTTCTTCTCTCTAGTGAGTCTATGGCCATCAAAACCTCATCACTGGGACCAGTGACAATTTTGCATACTTTCCTCATTGCCATCACTGTCACCCGCATCATTTCCACGCTGACATCCATCCATGCTACAGACACTATTGATGGTGGTAGCATAGCCATCTGGCATTGCTGCCCTCCCTTCCTTTCCTTTATATCATATTATTGACCTTAACAGGACTGCCATTATCTCCTATTGGATGACTTGAACTAGAGCCAAAAGGAAAACAAAATAACTCTAGACAAATAATCTTTCCTTTGAGCATAAACAACTCCATTTTTAGCTTTCTTCTCCATGGAGGGTGGGGCAGGGCGGCGGGTGGTGGGAAAGCAGGCTCAAAATAGTGTGAGCTCATTTCTTGCATTGTTTAACCTTCTTTTTCTCTCAACACTGGCATCTGAAACAAATATCTTAAATTTCTGAGAATGAAATCTCATATGTCCAGCTTTGCAGTTTGAAGAATGCATTAGATCCCAAGGAAAATTAGAGCAACTTTGCTGCAGGCACTTTTTTTCAATTTTCAACTTCCCATTCCAGTTATCTAAACTGCTTTTGTGAACAATATTTCATTTTCCTTAAACCAGTGGTTTCCAGCCCTAAATATAATTAGAATCATTTGGGGATAGAGGATTTATAAGAAATAGATTATTTAATTGGTATCTTGAATCTGTAAGTACAGAAGTATATTTGAACATTGTGATTTATTTTTAACTCTAGGTGATTTGAAGAGCCATGAGGGATCTTTTGCACAATCACTCCTGTTTATAGTTCCAGAGAATAGGCATAGAGCTTGAAAACTCCCAGGTACCTTATGTGTTGAAGATCCATGAGAGATTTTATTCAGAGGCCTCTAACCTAGCTCATTTGAAATAAAGTATTACTAAATAGCAAATCTTTTACTATATTACACTTAAGAGAGGTGAAAATTTATGCATTCATACATATATTAAACAATTTTTTGGTGAATAGAAAATCATAAGTCCTTCACTTTAAATTCCCTAAAGGCAAGAATACATCTGATTTTCTTTGGTATTCTCCATCAATACCTAAATACCTAGCTAGCAAGTTGCCTTGGCTGCATGAATGTCAGAATAAACCAGTATTACTATGAATAACCAATAAATAAATGGCATTGATATATTCAGCCTTAATCTTTCATTTGAGCTTCAGATTCATATAGTCAACTGACTAGTTACTATTAAACAGAGATTTCTCTTCAGAATATCTGATCCCACCCTGTCTTAACTCACCTTCATTTTCAGAAAGACTTTTGGTAGTAAATCACATTTTAAATTATCCACTTGCTAAGATCACATATGTGTGAATCAGCCTTAATCTCTACTTTTTCACAATCAATAGCAAGTCTTTCACCAAGTTTTGCTAGTGTATATCCAAAATAACTCTGATATGAATTTATCTTTTTCTATCTCCATTGCAACCACTCTGGTCAATGTTTTCCTTGAATCTCACTGGGCTACTGAAATCACCTCATCTCGGGCCTCCCAGCTCCCATGATTTCCATCTCTTAGTCAATGTGCTGCACAATAGTAAAAACAACATTAAAAACAAACAAATAAACAACTTTACTGAGGAGTGATTTTTATCCCATTCATCCAAAAGGTATACAGTTCAACTTTTCAAAGCATATCACACATATGTGCAACCATCACCACAAAATTGATATGGTTCCAAACGGACTGGTTCCAGAATGGGAAAGGAGTACTCAAGGCTGTGTATTGTCACCCTGCTTATGTAACTCACATGCAGAGTACATCAGGTGAAATGCTGGACTGGATGAAGCACAAGTTGCAATCAAGATTACCAGGAGAAATATCAATGATTTCAGGTATGTAGATAACACCAACCTTATCGCAGAAAGTGAAGAGGAATTGAAGAGTTTCTTGATGAAAGTGAAAGAGAAGACTGAAAAAGCTGGCTTAAAACTAAACATTCCAAAACTAAGATCATGGCATCTGGTCCCATCACTTCATGGCAAATAGATGGGGAAACAATGGAAACAGTGACAGAATTTATTTTCTTGGGCTCGAAAATCACTGCAGTTGGTGACTGCAGCCATGAAATTAAAAAGTGCTTTCTCCTTAGGAGAAAAGCTATGACAAACGTAGACAGCACATTAAAAAGCAGAAACAAGTTTTTGACAAGGTAGGTCTAGTCAAAGCTATGCTTTTTCCAGTAGTCATGTATGATATGAGAGTTGGGCCATAAAGAAGGTTGACCATTGAAGAACTGATGTTTTTGAACTGTGGTGTTGGGGTAGACTCTTGAGAGTCCCTTGGACAGCAAGGAGATCAAACCAGTCAATTCTAAAGGAAATCAGTACTGAATATTCATTGGAAGGACTGATGCTGAAGCTGAAGCTCCAATACTTCGGCCACCTGATGCGAAGAACTGACTCATTGGAAAAGATGCTAGGAAAGATTGAAGGCAGAAGGAGAAGGGGATGACAGAGGATGAGGTGGTTGGATGGTATCACTGACTCAATGGAAGTGACTTTGAGCAAATTCTGGGAATTGGTGATGGACAGGGAAGCCTGGTGTGCTACAGTCCATCAGATCACAAAGAGTCAGACATGACTGAGAGACTGAACTGAACCAAACTCTGCGTAAAAATTAAAGAAGCGGGGTGAGATTATACAGCATTGACCTACTCCTTTCCCAATTTGGAACCAGTCCATAGTTAACCTGTCTGGTTCTAACTGTTCCTTCTTGACCTGCATACAGTTTTCTCAGGAGGCAGATAAGGTGGTCTTAGATTCCCATTTCTTTGAAAAGATTCTGCAGTTGGTTGTGATCCCCACAGTCAAAGACTTTAGTGTAGTCAATGAAGCAGAAGTAGATGTTTTTCTGGAGTTCTCTTATTTTTTCTATGACCCAGTGGATGACGGATCTAAATCAAGCTTGAACATCTGGAAGTTCTCTGTTCATGTATTGCTGAAGCCTGGCTTAGAGAATTTTGAGCATTACCTTGCTAGCATGTTAAATGAGAGCAATTGTACAGTAGTTCAAACGTTCTTTGGCATTGCCTTTCTTTGGGATTGGAATGAAAACAAACCTTTTCCAATCCTGTGGCCTCTGTTGAGGTTTCCAAATTTGCCAGCATATTGAGTGCAGCATTTTCACAGCATCATCATTTAGGATTTGAAATAGCTCAACTGGAACTCCATCACCTCCACCAGCTTTGTTCATAGTGATGCTTCCTAAGGCCCACTTGACTTTGCAATCCAAAATGTCTGACTTTAGGTGAGTGATCACTCCATCATGGTTATCTGAGTCATTAAGACCTTTTCTGTATAGTTCTTCTGGGTATTCTTGCCACCTCTTCTTAATATCTTCTGCTTCTGTTAGGGCTATTGTGTTTCTGTCCTTTATTTTCCCCATCTTTGCATGAAATGTTCCATTGGTATCTCTAATTTTCTTGAAAAGATCTCTAGTCTTTCACGTTTTAACATTTGCATTGTTCACTTATTATGTCTCCTTGCTATTTTTTGGAACTCTGCATTCAGATGGATGTATCTTTCTTTTCTCCTTTGCCTTTCACTTCCCTTCTTTTCTTTAGCTATTTGTTAGGTCTCCAAAGGCATAGCCATTTTACCTTTTCTCCTTTCTTTTTGTTGGTGATGGTTTTGATTACTGCCTCCTGTACAATGTCATGAACTTCTATCCATAGTTCCTTAGGTATTCTTTGTATCAGATTTAATCCCTTGAATCTACTTGTCACTTCTACTGTATAATTATAAGGGATTTCATTTAGATCATTCTTTTTTTTTTTTAATGGCCTAGTGGATTTCCCTACTTTCTTCCATTTAAGTCTGTATAACCTCTAATCTACTTTCTCTGTATGTAGATTTCCCTGATTTAGATATTCATGTGTGTCCTGTAGTATATTTTATTTAAGACTGGTTTCTTTTACTTAAAGAACATGGATTCATTAATATTTTAGCATGTATCGTACTTCATTCCTTTTTATGGCTAAATAAAATTCTACAGTATAGATAAGCCAGGTATTATTTATTCATTTGTCCACTGATATATATGTAACTTATTTCTTTTTTATTAATATTAACAATGTTGAAATGAACATTCATATACAGGTTTCATATATATGAACATTCATGTATATGTTTTAATTTATCATTGGTATATACCAAGGGCTAGAAGTTCTTATTATATTGTATTGTAACTCTTTGTTTAATAACCATTTGAGGAACTGACATCCTGTTTTCCAAAGCATCTGCACCAATTTATCTTCCTACAAGTAGTGTACAAAGGTCCTGATTTCTCCCAGCCTCACAAAAAACTTGCTCCTTGACTTTTTGTTTCTAGTAATTCTAGCAAGTGTAAAGTAGTATCTCATTATGGTTTCAATTTGCATTCTCCTTTTGACTAATGATGTCAAGCATCTTTTCAAGTGTTTGTTGATATTATTGTTTTAACACTTAAATCAGATGATGTGATTCTTTTTCTCTGTCATCACTGTATCTCCAAGACTTAAAATGGTATCTGACACATGATAAAAGATTAATAATTAATTATTAGTTAATATATGGTCAATGAGTGAGTGATTAATAAATGCCTCCACAGCAGGATAGAGTGCTTCTTAGAAATGGGTGTTTAGAAGTACAGCTAATGAGACTATCTTGCTATGCCTTTCGAAGAACAAGTGTAAAAATTAGAGAAATTTAGGAAAAGATATTTAGATGTTGAAAGATGGTTCTAAAGACCAAATGAGAATTTAGCAACTTCCTATTCAAAATGTGGTCTGTGGACCTCCACTATTAACATCAGCTTTAAATGGTTAAAAGGCACCTGGGTCTTAAATGACACCTAGAAAATTAGACATGTTTCTACTACCTCTTTCTGAAGCTTTCTTCATCATCATTAGCTCTTATTAGGTAGTATTACTACCACATATATGTTGGTCATCCACACTCTATGTAGCATGGCTATAATCCTCATCAAGATGCTCACTCTTCATTTCTTTCCACCAATCAATTTCAACACAAAGACCTCTCCTAATGTTGTCAAGAACAATATCAGGTGTTATTTCTCTGATTCATACAACAGTAATCTCTGAGATCCCATCTGCCTCACTCATAGAAATCCCTCAAACCCCTAGTACTCTCTGTCCTTCCAGTCTCCTTTCATGTTCTAGCTCTGGGTCAAGGGTGAACGTGAATGTGAAGTCACTTAGTCGTGTCTGTGTCTTTGTGACCCCATGGACTATAGCCTACCAGGCTCCTCTGCACATGGGATTTTCAAGGCAAGAATACTGGAGTGGGTTGTCATTTCCCTCTCCAGGAGATCTTCCCTACCCAGGGATTGAACCTGGGTCTCCTGCATTGTAGGCAAACGCTTTACTGGCTGAAACTCCCAAACAAAGTCCTGAATGGAGAACAATTTCTGACAACTTTTGTTTCAGGCCCTCTCAGGGGGGTGACACAGTCCAGTGATATTTCCTTAGATTCAGTAAGCCCAGAACTCAGACTATAAGGACTGGCCATGTTTTTGTCTGCTTTACTTTGAAGAACAAGAATAAGTTAAATACTAATAGAAATGATGAAAAACACTGTCAGTTAATCTAAGAAATTATCCTGCCACCCTATAAATACTGATAGTTAGCAACTGCATAGTCCTTACTGCATCCCAGCTGTGTTCTGGATGTTTTATTATCACACCCATTTTCAGAAAAGAAAATATATGTAGAGAGATTAAGCAACTTGTAAAACATTACTCAGCTAAAAAGTGATAGATCCAGGATTAGAGCTGAATCTTGTTCCAGATTCTGAAATTTTAACTACAAAGCTATGCTACATTGTCTCTCTATTCTTGAGAACTTACTATGTGCCTTATGTGCCAAGTAATACATTATAAACTTTTCAAAATTCAATGCATTTAATCTCAAATTGCAATAATGAAATAGACATTGATCTACCAATCTAAGTACCTGTGAAACTAAAGTTTAAAAATGCTAACTGTCTAAAGTCAAACACTAGTAAGTAGAGGAGTTATGATTTTAAAGTTTATTTGCTTAACAGCAAAATCCACTGATTTGATGAAACATCCTTTCCTTCTTTCTTTTTCCTGGAACAGTTTCTCCATATTGTTACTTCTATATATTTTTTCATTATCTACCCATCTGATATAATCTCTTTCTATTTAAACCTGGGATGTTCAATTTTGTGTGTTAACTTGGCTAGGCCACAGTACCTACTCATTTGGACAAACACTTGTCTTGATGTTGCTGTGAAGATATTTTTCAGATGGGATTATCATTTAAATTAGTAGACTTTGAGTAAAGCAGATTATTTCCCCTTTAAAGTGGAAGTATCTATCCAATTAATTGAAGTTCTTAAGAGAAAAACGATTTTTTTGCTTCCCTGGCTACTCACATGGTAAAGCTTCTGCCTGCAATGCAGGAGACCCAGGTTTGATCCCTGGGTTGGGAAGATCCCATGGAGAAGGAAATGGTAACCCACTCCATTCTTGCCTTGAAAATCCCACTGTCGGAGGAGCTAGATAGGTTACAATCCATGGGGTCACAAAGAGTAGGACCCAACTAAGCTACTTCACTTTGAAAGAAAAAAGCAGTCTTGCCAGGAGAATATCTGCTGGCATACCCTGAACATTTTGGACTTGGCATACCCTGAACATTATGGACATGTCTCTAATCATGTCAGTCAGTTTTAAAGAACTTCTCTCAGATAGATACATGGATGCATAGATAATCTCTATTTCCTTTAAATCCACATAGAATACTGTGACAACACATTCTATTCCATCATACAAGTACTTGTTTACTATTATTTTTATATGCATTCTTTAGATTGTTAATAACAAAGGAGAAGTACAGTATCTACTAAAATTGGTTTGAAGCACATACCATGATTCACCTGCTACATAGTAAGTGCTCCATGCATGTGTTTTGAATTAATAAGAAAAGGAGGATGACAGAGTCAATTGTATGTAAAATCCTACCAGCACTTTAAAGACCTCTCTTCTCAATTTCTTCACCCCTTTCCTCTCTCTCTAATAAAAACTTATGCTTAATATAATATGGGGAAAATTCAATAATCAGCTCAGCAACTATAAACCATTTTGAGGAAAGCTATTCACCACAGAAATTAAAGATTATGTCAATAACAGTAATTTTACTTTTGCCATTAAAATGTAGATATTAATAGATGATTATATTAATGGAGTTGGATTTTTCACTATTGAGAATATTTGATAGGCTGTGAGATTTTAATATGTCTCAACATAAAAAGGACTTTCACATCAATGTAAAGTAAGACAAGACACTTAATTTAATCCATAGTGGATCTGAATATAAATGTCTATCATTGTATCTTATGGTGTTTATCCACAACTCTTCTCATTTTCTATACATTTCATTGGGATCTTTTATACATCTAAAGGTTAATATTTTCTAAAAGATGATTTTTCTATCATATTCAGTAGCATTTTAAGAAATATAATTGCATTGGCTTCAATTTCCATTGGGTTGACAAGTTTTAAAAAATATACAATTAAAAAAAAAACAACAACATTTTCTGTGTGGCCCATGTCTGATCTTTCTCAGCTGCCTCTGCCTCTGTGAATTAGTTCTTGCACATCATAGCAACAGAGAGCAATTCCTTGCATTAAACTATATTTCATACTTTGGCACATAAAATGGAACATTTTTCTAGGTTCCATATCAAGCAATTTGTTCTACTCACCTTACTTTTCTGTAGTTTATGTGTGTTTAATAGCTCATTTACTGAAAAATGACTTCTGATCTCTAAGCATTTCTTTAGTAGGCTCAGAATTAAGGTTCAGCACAAGTTAAGCTGCCTTTTGTATCCTCACATAGTATATTCCTGGAAGAGTTAATTCTTTTCACATAGGAAATATTTCTGTTCAACAGGAATCCTAAAAAAAAAAAAAAAAAAACATTTCTTCTTCCACTGCTTTCACTTTTCCCCCATCTATTGCCACAAAGTAATGGGACCAGATGCCATGAACTAAGTTTTTTGAATTTTAAATTTTAAGCTGGTTTTTTCACTCTCTTCTTTCACCTTTTTTAAGAGACTCTTTACATCCTCTTCAAATTCTGACAGTAGGGTAGTGTCATCTGCATATCTGAGGTTATTGATATTTCTTCTGACAGTCTTGATTCCAGCTTGTGATTCATCCAGCCTGGGATTTTGCATGATGTACTCTACATACAAATCAAATAAGGAGGCTGACAATATATAGCCTTGATGTATGCCTATCCCAATTTGGAACCAGTCTATTTTTCCATGTCTGGTTCTAAATGTTGCTTCTTGTCCTGCATATGGGTTTCTCAGGAATTAGGTAAGGTAGTCTGGTATACCCATCTTTTTAAGAATTTCCACAGTTTGTTGTGATCCACAAAGTCAAAAACTTCAGTGCAGTAAATGAAAAAGAAGTAGCTGACTTTCTGAAATGTTTGTGCTTTTTCTATAATCCAAGGGATGTTGGCAATTTGATCTCTGGCTCCTCTGCCTTTTCTAAATACAACTGGTACATCTGGAACTTCTCAGTTCATGTACTGTTGAAGCTTATCTTAAAGGATTTTGAGCATGATTTTATTGGCATGTGAAATGAGCAAAATTGTGCAGTAGTTTGAGCATTCTTTGGCATTGCCCTTCTTTGAGATTGGATTGAAAACTGTCCTTTTCCAGTCCTGTGACCACTGCTGAGTTTTCCAAATTTGCTGGCATATTGAGAGCAGTACTTTAACAGCATCATCTTTTAGGATTTGAAAATGCTTAGCTTGAATTCCATCACTTCCACTAGTTTTGTTTGCAGCACTGCTTCCTAAGGCTCACTTGACTTCACACTCCAGGATGTCTGGCTCTAGGTGAGTGAGCACACCATTGTGTTTATCTAGGTCATTAAGACCATTGTGTACAGTTCTTCTAGGTGTTCCTACCACCTCACAATATCTTCTGCTTTTGTTAGTTCCTTACTGTTTCTGTCCTTTATTGTGCCCATCTTTGATTGAAATATTCCCTTGGTATCTCTAATTTTCTTGAAGATATCTCTACTCTTTCCCATTCCATTGTTTTCCTCTACTTTTTTGCATTGATAATTGAGGAAGGCTTTCTTATTTCTCCTTGCTATTATTTGGAACTCTACATTCAGATGAATATATCTTTCCTTTTCTCCTCTGTCTTTTGCTTTTCTTCTTTACTTAGCTACTTGTAAGGCCTCCTCAGATAACCATTCTGATTTCTTGCCTTTCTTTTACTTGAGGATAGTTTTTGTTATTGCTTCTTGATCAATGTTACAAACATTCATCAAGAGTTTTCAGGCACTCTATCAGATCTAATTCCTTGAATCTAATTTGCCATGTCTACTTTAAAATTATCAGGGATTTGATTTAGGTCATACCTGAACGGCCTAGTGTTTTTTCCAACTTTCTTCATCTTAAACCTGAATTTCACAATAAGGAGCTCATGATCTGTGCAACTGTGCAAGTCAGCTCTAGGTCTTGTTTTTGCTTTTTGCAAAGAGTATAGAGCTTTTCCATATTTGGCTGCAAAGAATAAAAGCAGTCTAATTTCAGTATTGAACATCAATGGTCAATACTATCTTTCAGACATCGTGCCAAATATCTTTTAAAACGTTTTTAATGCTTTTTTAAATCTCCAGAGCAAGCTTCCATGATAAGCATTTTTATATTATTGCTTTCACTTAGACAGAGGAGCCTGGCAGGCTACAGTCCAAAGTGTTGCAAAGTCAGACACAAGTAATTATGCACAAACTGTCACTTTGGACACAATGATACCAAATTTTACTGAGATGAATAATAAACCCAGATCAGCAAGATGATTGAATAAGAAACCTTGCATTCTCCTTTCTCCATGGATACACCAATTTGATAACAACTCACAGGTAGATTAACCTTATAAGAAATACCAAAACTAATTAGAGGGCACCTTGTTTGGGTAATGAGCATCTGCTGGCTCAGATAGTAAAGAATCTGCCTTCAATGCAGGAGACACGGGTTTTGTCTCTGGGTTGTGAAGATTCTGTGGAGTAGGAATTGACAACCTACTCCAGTATTTTTGCCTGGAGAACTCCACGGAGAGAGGAGTCTGGCGAGGTACAGTCTATAGGGTCACAAAGAGTTGGACACAACTGATTGACTACCACTTATACTGAGTAAAAGTATAAAAGCAACCACATGGAAACCAGAAGAAAAAGTGAAGGCTTTTTTTTTTTTTTTTTTTTTTTTTTTTGCCAAAATCCCAACCCTAGCATCAGTGTCATATAATTAGAAAAAAACCTCTGCCTCCCAGCTTTTCCCTGAGTAGCTGAAAGGTTGGACCTTATAGTTGAGGCCTCAGCCATTTCAGGCATTACCTAAGGGACAGGTTTCAGAGCTAAAAGAGATCTATATACACTAGGAATCTTGGGGTTACAATAAACAAAGTTGTCTGAACCAACATGGAGGCAAACACTCATCACAGCTCCTTCCTCCACACCTTGCAGAGTGAGCAGGCAATAAATCCCAGCTGACAGATACTCTCTGAAAAGGAAAAAAAAAATTAAAAAAGTCAAATTGCACATCTAATGTCCCAATTTATCTGTGAGTTACCTGAAGGATTGCATACTGTCCCACTTGTCTTGGAGTATAGACATGTCCTGGCCTACTTCAGATACCCAGATTTTGCTAAGTATGAACACAACAGTTTTGACTAGCAAAAGAGTCTGTAATCCCCATCGAAGCTCTAACCTGATTCGTAATAATCTTGTGTACTAGGTCTTATATATGGACACCCTTAATAATCCATCAAAAATGGTTAGAACTATTTAACAAACTGATTAAAGTTGCAGGATATAAAATAAACATAAAAATATTTAATTTCTATATACTCATAAGGAAATGTCTGAAAGGAAATGAGAAAAATAATTTACTTGTAATAGTATCAAAAGAATAAAACAATTAGGAAGAAAATAACCAAAGCAGTAAAAGACTTGTATGGTGGAAAATACATAATAATGATGAAAAATATTTTAAATTGACAAATCAAATTCAATAACATATTAATAGAATCATACACCATGATCATGTGGGATTTATCCCAGGGATGAAAAGATTTTTCAATGTCTGCCATTGTAGTCAACAATAGAGCCTGAAATGCACTACTTGAGTGCAATCTTGAAAACAACAGAATGATCTCAATTCATTGCCAAGACAAATCATTCAATATCACAGTAATCCAATTCAATGCCACACAAATAATGCTGAAGAAGCTGATGTCAAATGGCTATATGAAGGCCTATAAGATTCTCTAGAATTAACACACACACAAAAAAATATATCCTTTTCATCATAGGGGACCAGAAAGCAAAATTAGAAAGTCAAGAGATACCTGGAATAACAGGCAAGATTGGCCTTGGAGTACAAAATGAAGCAGGCAAGGGCTAACAAAATTTTGCCAAGAGAATGCACTGGTCATAGCAAGCACTCTTTTCCAACAACACAAGAGACGACTCTACACACAGACATCATCAGAGGGTCAATACCAAAATCAGATTGATTATATTCTCTGCAGCCAGTGTTGGAAATGCTCTATACAGTTAGCAAAAACAAGATTGGGAGCTAACTGTGGCTCAGATCATGAAATCCTTATTGCAAAATTTTGACTTAAGTTGAAGAAACTAGGGAAAACCATTAGGTTACTCAGGTATGATCTAAATCATATCCCTTATGATTATACAGTGGAAGTGACAAATAGACTCAAGGGACTAGATCTGATAGAGTGCATAAAGACCTGTGGACAGAGTGGTGACATTGTACTGGAGGCAGTGATCAAAACCATCCCCAAGAAAAAAAATGTGCAAACAGGCAAAATGATTGCCTGAGGACTTCTTACATTAGCTGAGTAAAGAAGAGAAGCAAAAGACAAAGGAGAAAAGAAAATAAATTTCCATCTAAATACAGAATTCCAAAGAATAGCAAGGACAGAAAAGAAAGCCTTCCTAAGCGAACAATGCAGAGAAATAGAGGAAAGCAGTAGAATGGACAAGACTAGAGATCCCTTCAGTAAAATCAGAGATACCAAGGAAACTTTTCATGCAAAGATAGGGACAAAAAAGGAAAGAAATGGCATGGACCTAACAGAAGCAGAAGATATTAAGAAGCGGTGACAAGAATGCAAAGAATTGTACAAAAAAGAAAACAGTGACTCGGCTAACCACGATGGTGTGATCACTTACCTAGAGGCAGATATCTGGGAGTGCGAAGTCAAATGGGTCTTAGGAAGCATTTACGAACAAAGCTAGTGGAGTTGATGGAATTCCAGCTGAAAATTTTCAAACCCTAAAAGATGATTCTATCAAAGCAATTCACTCAATATGCCAGCAAATTTTGAAAGCTCAGCAGCAGTCACAGGACTGGAGAAGGTCAGTTTTCATTTTGATCTAAAAAAAGGGCAATGCCAAAAAATGTTCAAACTACCTCTTAATTGCACTAATTTCACATGCTAGCAAGATAATGCTCAAAATCCTACAAGCTAGGCTTCAACAGTACATAATGTGTGGGCTTCTAAATATACCAACTGGATTTAGAAAAGGCACAGGAGACAGAGAAGAAATTGGTAACACACGTTGGATCATAGCAAAACCAACACACGTTGGATCTATGAAACATCTACTTTTGCTTCATTGATTATGTTAAAGTCTTTGACTGTGTGGATCACAACAAACTGTGGAAAATTCTTCAAGAGATGGGAATACCAGAACATCTTACCTGTACTTGAGAAACCAGTATGCAGGTCAGGAAGCAACAGTTGGAACCAGACATGGAACAAGGGAACAACCAATTCTTTCAAAATTGAGTAAGGAGTGTGTCAAGGCTGTATATTGTCATTATGTCTATTTAACTTACATGCACTGTACATCATGCAAAATTTTCGATAGATGGGCACAAGCTAGTATCAAGATTGCCAGGAGAAATATCAATAATCTCAGATATGCAGATGACACCACCCTCATGGCAGAAAGTGAAGAGGAACTAAAGAGCCTCTTGATGAAGGTTAAAGAGGAAAGTGAAAAACCTGGCTTAAAAGTCAGTCAGAATGGCTGCGATCCAAAAATCTACAAGCAATAAATGCTGGAGAGGGTGTGGAGAAAAGGGAACCCTCCTACACTGTTGGTGGGAATGCAAACTAGTACAGCCACTATGGAGAACAGTGTGGAGATTCCTTAAAAAATTGCAAATAGAACTACCTTATGACCCAGCAATCCCACTTCTGGGCATACACACCGAGGAAACCAGAATTGAAAGAGACACATGTACCCCAATGTTCATCACAGCACTGTTTATAATAGCCAGGACATGGAAACAACCTAGATGTCCATCAGCAGATGAATGGATAAGGAAGCTGTGGTACATATACACAATGGAGTATTATTCAGCCATTAAAAAGAATTCATTTGAATCAGTTCTGATGAGATGGATGAAACTGGAGCCGATTATACAGAATGAAGTAAGCCAGAAAGAAAAACACCAACACAGTATACTAACACATATATATGGAATTTAGGAAGATGGCAATGACTACCCTATATGCAAGTCAGGAAAAAAGACACAGATGTGTATAACGGACTTTTGGACTCAGAGGGAGAGGGAAAGGGTGGGATGATTTGGGAGAATGGCATTCTAACATGTATACTATCATGTAAGAATTGAATCGCCAGTCTACATCTGATGCAGGATACAGCATGCTTGGGGCTGGTGCATGGGGATGACCCAGAGAGATGTTACGGGGAGGGAGGTGGGAGGGGGGTTCATGTTTGGGAACGCATGTAAGAATTAAAGATTTTAAAATTTAAAAAATAAAAAACTTATTAAAACAAAAAAAATAAAAAATAAAAATTAGAAAGTTAAAAAAAAATAAAAGTCAACCTTCAAAAAATGAAAATCATGGCATCCAGTTCCATCACTTTATGGCAAATAGATGGAGAAACAATGGAAATGTGACAGAATTTTTCTTGGGCTCTAAGATCACTGTGGATGGTGAGTGCAACCATGAATTAAAAGATGCTTGTTCCTTGAAAGAAAAGCTATGACAAACCTCAGTTTAGTTCAGTCGCTCAGTCATGTCTGACTCTTTGTGACTCCATGAATCGCAGCACACCATGCCTCCCTGTCCATCACCAACTCCCGCAGTTCACTCAGACTCACGTACATCAAGTCAGTGATGCCATGACAAACCTAGACAGCACATTAAAAAAACAGAGACATTATTTTGCCAGCAAAGGTACATATAGTTAAAGCTATGGTTTTTCCAGTAGTCATGCATGGCTGTGAGAGTTGGACTGTAAAGAAAGCTGAGCACCAAAGAATTGATGCTTTCAAACTGTGGTGCTGGTGAAGACTCTTGAGAGTCCCTTTAAAAGCACGGAGGTCAAACCAGTCAATCAGAAAGGAAATCAGCCTTGAATATTCATTGGAAAGACTGATGGTGAAGCTGAAGCTGAAGCTCCAGTTCTTGGCCTGCTGATGCAAAGAGCTGACTCATTGAAAGACACTGATTCTGAGAAAGATAGAAAGCGGTAGAAGGGGACAGCAGAAAACGTTTGGATGGTTTAATCAACTGAATAAATGAGTTGATTAAATTAATTTGAGCAAGCTCTGGTCAGTGGTAAAGGTCAAGGAAGCCTGGCGTGCTGCAGTTCATTCGGTCGCTGAGAGTCAGACACAACTGAGAGACTGAGCAACAACAACTAATTAAACCTCATTAACAAACTGAAGAACAGAAATCGGATGTTCATCTCAGTAAATGCAGAAAAATCTTTTGATAAAAATCAACATCTGTTTATAATAAAACCTCTTCAGAAAGTGGTCATAGTAGGAGCGTACCTCAACAATAAAAGCCACAAATGACAAAGTCAGAGCTAACATATTCAGTGGCGTAAAGCTGAAAGAATTTCTATAATATCAGGAACAAGACAAGGATTTCTGCATTCAATAGGTTTATTCAACCTAATTTTGAAAACCCTCACTATAGCAATCATAGAAGAAAAAGAAATTAAAGGATTCCAAATTTAAAAGGAAGAAAAAATGTTTCTGTTTGCAAATGACATATACTATACATAGAAAATCCTAAAGACATCACTGGAAAACTACTAGAGCTCGTCAATGAATCTGATAAAGTTGCAAGATGCAAAATTAACATACAGAAAATCTAGTGAATTTCTATACACTCACAATGAAGTATCAGAAAAATAATTTAAAGGAAAAAATCCATTTACTGTCACATCAAAAAGAATAAAATACCTAGGAATATGCCTTTCTAAAAAAACAACAGAATCATATGACAAAAAATATAATACTCTGATGAAAGAAACTGAAAATGTTGAAAACAGATGGAAAGACACACCATACTTTGTGGTCTATTTATTCTATTGAAAAAATAAATACTGTTAAAATGAATATAGTATCCAAGGCAATCTACAGATTCAATGCAATCCCTATCAAAATGAGGGACTTTTTCACAGAACTAAAACAAATAATTTTTAAAATTTTGTGGAACCATAAAAGTGACCAAAACGTTCTTGAAAAAAAAAAAAATCAGGTGCAGTAATGATTTTCGCTGTCTAAAACTATACAAAATTTTACCATCAAAGTATGGAGCTGGCATAAAAACAGATATATAGATCAATGGAACAGAATGTAGAACCCATAAATAAACCCACACAGTTATGCCAATTAATCTATGACAAAGGAGCCAAGACCACACAATGGAGAAAAGGCAGTTTCTTCATATGGAGAACTGGGAAGACCATAGCCTTGACTATACATCTTCCCAGTGGTCACGTATGATTGTGAGAGCTGACTGTAAATAAAGCAGAACACCAAAGAATTAATGCCTTCCCTCTTTGGTGCTTGAGAAGACTCATGAAAGTCCCTTGGACAGCAAGGAGACCAAACCAGTCAATCTTAAGGCAAATCAGCCTTGAATACTCTTTGGAAGGATTGATGATAAAACTGAAACTCCAGTATTTTGGTCATCTAATGCAAACTCATTGGAAAAGTCCCTGATGCTGGGAAAGATTGAGGGCAAAAGGAGAAGAAGGTATCAGCGGATGAAATGGCTGGATGTCATCATCTATGCAATAGATATGAATTTGGGTAAACTTTGGGAGATAGTGAAGGATAGAGAAGCCTAGTGTGCTGCAGTCCATGGGGTGTCAAAGAGTCAGACACCACTGGGCAACTGAACAACAAAACAGTGGAGAACTGAACAGCTACATGCAAAAGATGAAATTAGAACATTAGAACAGGTCTTCCCTGGTGACTCAGATGGTAAAGAATCTGCCTGCAATGTACATACCAGATACTGTAAAACTTGAGGAAAACATAGGCAGACGCTTTATTATATTGTAGTAATTGCTTCAGATCTGTATTCTAAAGTAAAGGAAATAAAAGCAAAAAACAAACAAACAAACAAAAAAAACCCACCTAATTAAATTTAGAAGTTTTTTTTTCACAAAAAAAGGCAACAATTGATAAAACTAAAAAACAGCGTTCTGTATGAGAGAAAATATTCACAAATGGTGTAATTGATAAGCGACTAATATCAAGCATGTATAAGCAGCTCATAAACTTAATATCATGAAACAAACAATCAAATTAAAAATGAGCAGGAAAACTATATATATATATATATGTATGTATGTATGTATGTATGTATGTATGTATTTTTTTCCGGAAGAGGAAATGTAGAGACTAACAGATACATAAATGTATTATGAATTGGAAATGAAATCCACAGTGAAATGTCATCTCATACCTGTCAGAATTGCTATCATCAAAAACAGCACAAATAACAAATATTGGTCAGATTTTTCTACAGGGAAAGGAACTTCCACTCATTGTTGGTGGGAATGCAAATTGGAACATCCACTGTGGATAAAAATGTATGATGCTTTCTCAAACCATCAAAATAGAACTACCATATGACCTGGCAATCTCACTCCTGGGTATATAAATGACTTTTTTTTTTTTTTTAACTGTGGCTAAGTCTTTATCCCTGGAATAAATATGTTGTTAGATTTGGTTTACTAGTATTTTATAAAGTATATTTTGCATTTATATTCATCAGTAGTATTGGACTGTAATTTTTCTTTTATGTGATATCTTTTGTCTGGTTTTGGTATCAGATTCTGGCTCCATAGAATCAGTTTGGAAGTGTTCCTTCCTCTGATTTTATTTTTTTAAATAGTTTGAGAAAGATTGGTGTTTATCCTTCCCTAAATATTTAGTAGAATTCACTTGTGAAACTATCTGGTCCTGGACTTTTGCTTGTTGAGAGTTTTTAAAGTTCTGATTCAAAGTTAGTACTTGTAATTAATCTGTTCTTTTTTTTTTTTTTTCTTCCTACTTCAAACTTGGAAGATTTTACCATTATGAGAACTCTTCAATTTCTTCTATGTTGTCCATTTTATTATAGAGTGGAGTAGTTCATAGTAGTCTTTTATGATCCTGTGTATTTTTGTGGTATCATTTGTAATTTCTCTTTTTATATTTCTGATTTTAGTGATATTGGTTCTCTCCCTTTTTTCTTTATGAGTCTGGCTAAAGGATTATCACTTTTCTTTATCTTTTCAAACAACCAGCATTTAATTTCACTGAAATTTTCTGCTGTTATTTAGTCTCTATCTTGTTTACATTTACTCTGATTTTATTATTTCCTTCCTTCTACCATCTTTGGGTTTTATTTGCTCTTTTTTTAATAGTTTCTTTCAGCGTAAGGTTAGGTTGTTTATTTGATTTTTTTTTCCCTGAAATAAGCTAGTATCACCATAAACTTCCCTCTTAGAACTGTTTTTGCTTCATCCCACAGGTGTGAATTGCCATGTAGTCATTTTCATTTATCTCTAGTTTTTTTTTTTCTTTGATTTCTCTAGTTATTCATTTGTTATTTAGGAGCATGATAACCAGCCATGATTTCCTGAGTTCTTTGATCATCTTTTTGATCATTACTCTGAACTGTTCCTTGCATGGGTTTCCTATCTCCACTTCACTTAGTTTTTCTTCTGGCATTTAATCTTGCTCTTTCATGTGTATCATATTCCTTTATTATCTCATTTTGTCTAAGTTACTATTTATATTTTTATGCATGTGGTAGGTTACTTATTCTTTTCAGATTTGAAGGTGGCTTTCTGTATGATTCATCCAATGAGTACCTGCTATGCACTCCCTTTTAGTCTTCCAAGCTCTGTGCTCTAATGAGTTCCCTTAAGAGGGCTATATGGGTCCTTCTTCTGTGGGAGGCTGACTATATGGGTGGTCTAGTAGGCTTTGTTGGCTCCCAACCTGGTTGATTGCCAGGCTCTGCCATGCTGACTGCTGTCAGATGAAGAGGCAGCTTCTCACTGTAAAATTGTAGGTGGCCCTGGGGCTACTGCTGGCTCACTGGTGGGGAGTGACAATGTCCCTTTGACTTCAGCGCTATTCCTCACCCACTGGTATGTAAAGCCAGGTCCTTGGGTTTGTGCTGGACTACTGGGAGGCAAGGGTCAGTCTCTGAGTACAACTGCAGTTTCCAGACATTGCAGAACTTTTCTCTGATCCTTGTTGAAGAGGGGCACTTCCTGACAGACTTGTGCCTGGGTTCCACTTATCCTGAAGTTTTCTCTGGCCTGCTAGTGGACAGAGCAAAGGCTTAGCTTGTCCCCGGTTAGGGTCTGGTCTGCTGTGGTTGGCCCGTATCTTCAAGCTGCAGGATAATGTTGTGTGTGTGTGTGTGTGTGTGGCGGGAGGGGGATTAGGTTCTGCACCATAGTGGGTGAGGTCGGTTTAGAGGTTAGTGCAGGATTCTTGGATGGGAAGGACTGATATCTTCTCACTTCTTGGTGGAGCTCAGTCTTGTCCCTTTGGTGTAGAGGCAGCTCTTGGGCCATCTCTAGAGGTGTCTGTGGGCTCAGGAAGACTTTAGGCACCCTATCTGCTAATTTCTGTCCAGTCAATGATTGAGCCTGAAGATCCTAGCACTGACACCTATTGGACTGAGCAGGCTATTGGATTCTACCAGGTCTTAAAGGCTCTAATGAACCAAGATGGCATCTTCCAGTACCAGTGTTCATCCAGTAGATGCTTCCAAATACAGCTGCCTCCAGTGTCTTTGTTCCCAGGCTGAGTCATAGCCCACCTGCCCTTCCCAACTTCAAGTGACACTCCAAGACTAGTAAATAAGTCTGGCCCATAATTCTAGCAAATTTGGCTTTTTCCTTGAAATCCAGTGCATGTGAGAATTTATGTGCACATTTTAGAGTTAAGTCTCTATTTTCCTCATTCTTATGGGGCTTCCAAAATTAAGACCTGCTAGTCTTCAAAGTCAAATATTCTGGAGATTCATCTTCCCAATACAGGATCCCTGGGAGGTAGGACACATGTGGAGCTAAGTACTGTCACTTCTTGGGGAGAACTTCTGATATATAATTCAGTTCAGTTCAGTTCACTTCAGTCACTCAGTTGTGTCCGACTCTTTGCGACCCCATGAATTGCAGCACATCAGGCCTCCCTGTCCATCACCATCTCCCGGAGTTCACTCAGACTCACATCCATCGAGTCAGTGATGCCATCCAGTCATCTCATCCTCTATTGTCCCCTTCTTCTCCTGACCCAATCCCTCCCAGCATCAAAGTCTTTTCCAATGAGTCAACTCTAAAGGGTTAGTGCAGCCACAATAGGGTAACAGAGATGTGCCTGCAAATGGGTCTCTCTGCTCGGGCTGCATGTGCTTGCAAACGAGGCGTTCTGCCAAGGAGTCTGGACACAGCCTTGAGTTTAATGGTCCCTTGCAAACAAGGGAGCATTCCCTTCTTGTGATAAAGAGAAAAGAAAGGGCCCTGGATATACTCTACATTAGACAGGGATTTCATTTCCCTTGCTGTACGATAACATGTATGCACCTGCGCTGTACTGGAAAGGCTTATTCATGCAGTCTGAAATTCTGCCTAGGGGGCTTTATAAAAATAAACCGCAATTAGTTTTACGCAGTTTTTTTCCACCGGCTGGAGTAGTGTATTTTCTGTCTCGTGTGTTTTGTTTTTGTGTCATTTTGCTCGCAACAAACTCTTCGCATGAGGTGGCCAAAGTACTGGAGCTTCAGCTTTAGCATCATTCCTTCCAAAGAAATCCCAGGGCTGATCTCCTTCAGAATGGACTGGATGGATCTCCTTGCAGTCCAAGGGACTCTCAAGAGTCTTCTCCAACACCACAGTTCAAAAGCATCAATTCTTTGGCACTCAGCCTTCTTCACAGTCCAACTCTCACATCCATATATGACTGCTGGAAAAACCATGGCCTTGACCAGACAGACCTTAGTCAGCAAAGTAATGTCTCTGCTTTTGAATATGCTATCCAGGCTGCTCATAACTTTTCTTCCAAGGAGTAAGCATCTTTTAATTTCATGGCTGCAATCACCATCTGCAGTGATTTTGGAACCCCAAAAAATAAAGTCTGACACTGTTTCCACTGTTTCCCATCTATTTCCCATGAAGTGATTGGACCGGATGCCATGATCTTTGTTTTCTGAATGTTGAGTTTTAAGCCAACTTTTTCACTCTCCTCTTTTACTTTCATCAAGAGGCTCTTTAGTTCCTCTTCACTTTCTGCCATAAGGGTGGTGTCATCTGCATATCTGAGGTTATTGATATTTCTCCCGGCAATCTTGATTCCAGCTTGTGCTCCTTCCAGTCCAGCATTTCTCATGATGTACTCTGCATATAAGTTAAATAAGCAGGGTGACAATATACAGCCTTGATGTGCTCCTTTTCCTATTTGGAACCAGTCTGTTGTTCCACATCCAGTTCTAACTGTTGCTTCCTGACCTGCATACAGATTTATCAAGAGGCAGGTCAGGTGGTCTGTATTCCCATCTCTTTCAGAATTTTCCACAGTTTATTGTGATCCACACAGTCAAAGGCTTTAGCATAGTCAATAAAGTAGAAATAGATGCTTTTCTGGAACTCTCTTGCTTTTTCCATGATCCAGCAGATGTTGCCAATTTGATCTCTGGTTCCTCTGCCTTTTCCAAAACCAGCTTGAAAATCAGGAAGATCATGGTTCACGTAGTCCTGAAGCCTGGCTTGGAGAATTTTGAGCATTTCCTTACTAGCGTGTGAGATGGGTGCAATTGTGCGGTAGTTTGAGCATTCTTTGGCATTGCCTTTCTTTGAAATTGGAGTGAAAATTAACATTTTCCAGTCCTGTGGCCACTGCTGAGTTTTCCAAATTTGTTGGCATGTTGAGTGCAGCACTTTCACAGCATCATCTTTCAGGATTTGAAACAGCTCAACTGGAATTCCATCACCCCCACTAGCTTTGTTCGTAGTGATGCTTTCTAAGGCCCACTTGACTTCACATTCCAGGGTGTCTGGCTCTAGATTAGTGATCACACCATCATGATCATCTGGGTCGTGAAGATCTTTTTGGTACAGTTCTTCTCTGTATTCTTGCCACTTCTTCTTATAATTTGTAAGTTTTATATTATAATTAGTATGTTTTATCTACTGATATTTGATCTAATTTAGTTATCTATTTGGGTGTGCCTACTATCTTTCCACTTTTTGCTTTGTTTTATCTATTCTCATTTTATTATCTTTCTTTCTTTTTTTTTTTTTAATTTGGAAATAAATTACAACATTTAGTATTCCATTTTTACCTCTTTTATTGACCTAGTAAGTTTATCTCTTTGTTTTTATTTATTGGATGGTCTAAAATTTAAAGCATACACTTTAACTTTTTAAATTCTGTCTTTAAATTACTATTTTATCCATTCTCATATAAATATGTGACAATATGATCACAGTTGATGTCCATTTCCTGTGTGTTATTGTCTCCGTATATTTTAATCCTGTATATGAAAAATATCCTAAACTCTCTAGCTATTGTTTGATTTACCATGCCAATAACATTTTAAAGATATTAACTTGAGACAAATTGTTTTGTACTTACTCACTAATTTGCTGTTTTAAGTTTTCCATTATTTGTATAGATTCAGATTCTTTACTGTTAGTATTTCTTTTTTGCCTGCAAAACCTATTTATTTTTTCTTATATTATAGTCCTTAAGGGTATGAACTATGTCAACTTTTGCATGTCAAAGATATCTTTATTTCATCTACATTTCTGAAGGATTTTTTTTCCAGATACAAAAGTATAGATTAACATGATACTTTCACCACTTTAAAGATGTTCCATTGTCTTCTTATTGCATAATTACCCTAGGCCTATATTTCCTTTTGTCCAATGTAACAAATACAATTACAATTATTTCAAATGAAGACTTTGGTGTTCTTAGTCTTGCTCCTTTGCATATTCTGTATATGCATTTGTATTTTCTGACTTCTTTAAATATTTTTGTTTAGTCATTGATTTGAGCCCTTTTATTTTTATTTTTAAATTTTTCTTAAATTAATTTATATCTTTCAGTTGGAGGCTAAGTACTCAACAATATTGTGGTGCTTTTTGCCACATATCAACATGAATCAGGCACATGTATATATGTGCCCATCTATCCAGAACCCCCCCCCCACCTCCCTTCCCATGCCCTCCCTTTGGATTGTCCCAGAGCACTGGCTTTTAGTGCCCTGCTTCAAGCATCAAACTTACACTGGTCATCTAGTTTACATATAGTAATAAACATATTTCAATGCTATTTTCTAAAATCATCCCTCCCTCACCTTCTCCAACATAGCTCAAAAGTGTGTTCTTTACATCTGTGTCTCTTTTGCTGTCTTGCATACAAGGTCATCGTTACCATCATTCTAAATTCCGTATATATGCGTTAATTTACTGTATTGGTGCTTCTCTTTTTTAATTACTTCACTCTCTATAATAGGCTTCACTTTCATCCACCTCATTAGAACTGACTCAAATGCATTCTACTCTTGTAGCTAAGTAATTAAAAGATGCTTACTCCTTGGAAGGAAAGTTATGACCAATCTAGATAGTATATTGAAAAGCAGAGATATTATTTTGGCAACAAGGGTCCATCTAGACAAGGTTATGGTTTTCCATTGGTCATGCATGGATGTGAGAGTTGGACTGTGAAGAAAGCTGAGCACCAAAGAATTGATGCTTTTGAACTGTGGTGTTGGAGAAGACTCTTGAGAGTCCCTTGGACTGCAAGGAGATCCAGCCATTTCATGCTAAAGGAGATCGGTCCTGGGTGTTCACTGGAAGGACTGATGTTGAAGCTGAAACTCTAATACTTTGGCCACCTCATGCGAAGATTTGACTCATTGGAAAAGACCCTGATGCTCGGATGGATTGGGGGCAGGAGGAGAAGGGGATTACAGAGGATGAGATGGCTGGATGGCATCACCGACTCAATGGACATAAGTTTAAGTGAACTCCGGAAGTTGGTGATGGACAGGGAGGCTTAGCGTACTGTGATTCATGGGGTCGCAAAGACTCAGACACGACTGAGCGACTGAACTGAACTGAACTGAATGTTCCATTATGTATTTGTACCACAACTTATTTATCCATTCATCTTCAGATAGACATGTAGATTGCTTCCATGTCTTAGCTATCGTAAACAGTGCTGCAATGAATATTTGGGTGCATGTGTCTCTTTCAATTCTGGTCTCCTTAGGTGTATGCCCAACAGTGGGATTGCTGGGTCATATGGCAGTTCTATTTCCAGTGTTTTAGGAATCTTCACACTGTTATCCATAATGACTGTACTAGTTTGTATCCCCACAAACAGTATAAGAAGGTTCCTATTTCTACATACCCTCTCCAGCATTAATCGTTTCTAGACTTTTTGATGACAGCCATTCTGACCAACGTGAGATGGTATCTTATTGTGTTTTTCATTTGCATTTCTCTGATGATGAGTGATGTTGAACACCTTTTCATATGTTTGTTAGCCATCTGTATGTCTTTGGATAAATGTCTGTTTAGTTCTTGGGCCCACTTTTTGATTGGGTCTTTAATTTTCTGGTATTGAGCTTCATGAGCTGCTTGTTTTGAAGATTGATTCTTTGTCAGTTGTTTCATTTGCTATTATTTTCTTCCATTCTGAAGGTTGCCTTTTCACCTTGCATATAGTCTCCTTCGTTGTGTGAAAGTTTTTAAGTTTAATTAGTTCCCATTTGTTTATTTTTGCTTTTACTTTCATTACTCTGGAAGGTAGAGAATCTTACTGTGATTTATATCAGAGAGTGTTCTCCCTATGTTTTCCTCTAAAAGTTTTTGCTTCTGGTCTTACATTTAGATCTTTGATCCATTTTGTGTTTTTTGTTTGTTTGTGTTTGTGTGCGTGTGTGTGTGTGTGTGTATAGTGTTAGAAAGTGTTCTAGTTTCACTCTTTTACAGGAGGTTGACCAGTTTTCCCAGCACTACTTGTTAAAGAGATTATCTTTTCTCTATTGCCTATTTTTCCCTCTTTTGTTAAATTAAGGTGTCCATAAGTGTGGGGACTTATCTCTGCGCTTTATATTTTGTTCCATTGACCTATATTTCTGTCTTTGTGCCAGTATTACACTGTCTTGATGACTGTAGATTTGCTGTGTATTCTAAAGTCAGGAAGGCTAATTCCTCCAGTTCTATTCTTCTCTCTCAAGATTGCTTTGGCTATTTGAGGTTTTTTATCTTTCCATACTAATTGTGAAATTATTCGTTCTAGTTCTGTGAAAAATACCATTGGTAGCTTGATAAGGATTGTGTTGAATATATTGATTGCTTTGTGTAGTGTTCTCATTTTCAATACATTGGTTCTTCCAATCCACAAACATGACATATTTCTCCATCTATTTGAGTCATTTTTAATTTCTTCCATCATTGTTTTATAGTTATATATATATATATGTCTTTGTTTCTTTAGCTAAATTTATTCCTAAATATTTTATTCTTTTCATTGCAACAATGAATGGGATTGCTTCCTTAATTTCTCTTTCTGTTTTATTAATTGTTAGTTTGTAGGAATGCAAGGGATTTCTGCATATTAGTTTTATAGCCTGCAACTTTACTATATTCATTGATTAACTCTAGTAATTTTCTGGTGGTGTCTTTAGGATTTTCTTTGTAGAGGATCATGCCATCTGCAAACAATGAGAGTTTTATTTCTTATTTTCCAATCTGTATTCCTTTCTTTTTCTTGTCTGATTTTTTGGCTAGGACTTCCAAAACTATGTTGAATATTAGTAGTGAGAGTGGTCACCCTTGGCTTGTTCCTGATTTTACAGGAAATACTTTCAATTTTTCACCATTGAGGATAATGTTTGCTCTGAGTTTGTTGTATATGGCTTTTACTATGTTGAGGTGTGTTCCTTCTATGCCTGCTTTCTAGACAGTTTTGATCATAAATGGATGTTGAATTTTGTCAAAGGCTCTCTCTGCATATGTTGGGATAATCATATGGTTTTAAACTTTTAATTTGTTAAATGGTATATCACAAATATTGATTTGTGAATATTGAAGAATCCTTGCATCACTGGGATAAAGCCCAGTTGGTCATGATATATGATCTTTTTAATATGATGTTGGATTCTGTTTGCTAGAATGTTGCTGAGGATTTTTGCATCTATGTTCATCAGTGATATTGCCCTGTAATTTCCTTTTTTGTAGCCTCTTTTTTGGTATTAGGGTTTTGGTATTAGGTATTTTGTAGTAGGTATGTGTATTAGGTGTTTGTGTTGAGTGTTTGTATTAGGTACTAGGTATTTTGGTATTAGGTATTAGTTTTGGTATTAGGGTTTGGGTGTTTGGTATTTTGTGTTTGATCTGTTAGTTACTCAGAAGCATGTTGTTTAGCCTCCATATGTTTTATTTTTAATAGTTTTATTTTTCCTGTAGTTGACATCTAATCTTACTGCATTGTGATCAGAAAAGATGCTTGAAATGATTTCACTTTTTAAAATTTACCAAAGCTAGATTTATGTCACAAGATGTGATCTGTCCTTGAGATGTTCCATATGCACTTGTGTAAAAGGTGAATTCCATTGTTTTGTGGTGAAATGCCCTATAAATATCAGTTAAGTCTAACTGGTCCATTGTAATATTTAGAGTTTGTTTCCTTGCTAATTTTCCATTTAGTTGATCTATTCTAGGTGTGTGTGGGGTATTAAACTCTCCCACTACTATTTTTTGGATCCAGGTGGCTGTTTCCCTTCCCATTTTAGGAAAGTTTGCAATTATTATCTCCTCCAGTACTTTCTCATGCTCTTTCTTTTTGTCTTCTTCTTCTGGGACACATGATTCGAATGTTGTGATGTTTAACATTGTCCCAGAGGTCTCTTGAGGTTGTCCTTATTACTTTTAATTCTTTTTTTTTTTCTGTTTTCCTTTCTGCTTCCTTTATTTCTACCATTCTATCTTCCACCTAATGTATCCTCTCTTCTGCCTCAGTTATTCTACTGTTGGTTCCATCCAGAGTGCTTTTCATCTCAGTAATTGTATTGGTCATTATTGATTGACTCTTCTCTATTTCTTTTAAATCCTTATTAAACATTTCCTGCATCTTCTCAATCCTTGTCTCTAGTCTATTTTTCTGTAATGCCTTTTTTTTTTTTTTCAAGATTTTGGATCATCTTTACTATCATTATTCTGATTTCTTTTTCAAGAATATTCCTTATCTCCTCTTCTTTTGTTTTGTTTGGTGTGTTTTTTACCTTTGGTGGTTTTTTACCTTTTTTACCATGGTGGATTTTTACCTTTACCTGCTGAAAATTTCTCTGCCTTTTCATTTTATTTAGATTGCTGTGTTTGGGACACCATTTCTGCAGGCTGGAAGTTCATGATTCCTCCTAATTGTGAAGTATGCTCCCTGTGGGTGGGTTGGACTAGTGGCTTGTCAAGGTTTCCTGGTTGGGGGACCTTGTGTCTATATTCTGGAGGGTGGAGCTGGGTCTCTTCTCTCTGAAGTGCAATGAAGTGTCCAGTAATGGGTTTTGGGGTGTTTATAGGTTTGGGATGGTTTTGGGCAGCCCAACTTTTAATGTTCAGGTTTGTGTTCCTATTTTGCTGGATAATTATTGTGGTGCGTTTTGCACTGGAACTTGCCAGCTCTTGGGTGGAGCTTGGTTTCAGTGTAAATATGAAGACTTTTATGTGAGCTCTTGTATATTAATGTTCCCTGGAGTCAGGAGTACTCTGATGTTCTAAAGTTTTAGAGTTAAGCTTCCTGCCTCTGGCTTTTAATCTTTCTCTGACAGTAGCCTCAAGACTTCTCCATCCATACAGCACAGAAGATAAAATCCCTGTGTTAATAGTGAAACAATTCTCCAAAGCCAGGAACACACAGAGAGATCCAGAGTTATATAGAGAAGAGAAGAGGGAGGGAGGAAATAGAGGTGAGCTGGAGGATAAAAGGGAGAGTCAAAGGGGAGTGAGCAATCAAGCCAGTAATCAAAAATGAAACTGGATACTGAAGATTAGATTCAAAATTCAAAGATTAAAAATGTAGAATGGAAGTTATATTCTCACAAAACCAGCTTGAACATCAGGAAGTTCATGGCTGATGTATTGCTGAAGCCTGTCTTGGAGAATTTTGAGCATTACTTTACTAGCATGTGAGATGAGTGCAATTGTGCAGTAGTTTCAGCATTCTTTGGCATTGCCTTTCTTTGGGATTGGAATGAAAACTGACCTTTTCCAGTCCTGTGGCCACTGCTGTGTTTTCCAAATTTGTTGGCATATTGAGTGCAACAATTTCTCAGCATCATCTTTCAGGATTTGAAATAGCTCAACTGGGATTTCACCACCTCCACTAGCTTTGTTTTACTTTGCTTACCTATTCATAATTGAAATTGAACTCTGCCCCTTGTCAATCTGTCTCTTGACTTTTTTACAGCAAACCCTTTCTGCAATTCATGTATATTTCAGTTAATTCCTTAGGTCATCAAATCCATTTTCTCCTATCTGTGGGAATAAACCAAAACTAGTTTTGCTATGTGCAACTTAACTTTGTTAAACAATGATTATCTCCAAGTGGTTTTGAGGTTTGTAGCTATTCTAAAATGTGAGAATAACATGTAATGAAAGCAAACTTCGGAACAAATTCTGTCCTCATATATCAGCCATCTGTTGAACAAACACTTATGAATTTTCTGTCCTTTAAGATCATAGACCACCTCTTATGTGAAAGTAGAAATGATAGCATTCAATCAATTATCCCTTTACTTTTCAACAGCCAATATGAAAAACCTCTTAAAATGACATTCTAACATGTATACTATCATGTGAATTGAATCGCCAGTCTATGTCTGACGCAGGATGCAGCATGCTTGGGGCTGGTGCATGGGGATGACCCAGAAAGATGTTATGGGGAGGGAGGTGGGAGGGGGGTTCATGTTTGGGAATGCATGTAAGAATTAAAGATTTTAAAATTTAAAAATAAAAAAAAAAATAAAAAAAAATTAAAAAAAATAAAAGCGATAGCTCTTAAAAAAAAAAAGAATATTTGGACAGAGGGATATTTAGGTTTCAATTAGGTAATTGTTTGTAGGCCTCATAAAAGTTTTCCCACATATTTATGTAAAACTAATGCAATCATCAAAGCATTTTTAGTTAATCTATGTGTAATGGATTACCTTAACATCACAAATCAGAACTTGCTTCCTTGTTAAAAATCTTTAATTATTTATTTTTGAAAGAACTGGATTTTTGCTGCTGCATTAGGGCTTTCTGTAGTTGAGGCAAATAAGGGCTATTCTTCAGTTGCAGTGCATGGACTTATCATTGTGATGGTGTCCCTTCTTTGGGAACATGGGCTCTCGATATGCCAGCTTCAGTAGTTGCAGTGTGTGGCCCCTAGAGCATAGGCTCACTAGCTGATGATGCAAGGGCTTAGTTGCCCCACTAATCTTTCTGGACCAGGATGGAACTGAATTGACAGAGAATCCCCTGCACTGGCAGGTGAATTCTTAAACACTAGACCACCAGGGAAGTCCAGGAGAACTTCTTTCTAATACATATCATGCTGATTAACAAGTTACTTTGAAAGTGAAAGAAAAACACCAATACAGTATACTAACACATATATATGGAATTTAGAAAGATGGCAATGATGACCCTGAAAGTGAAAAGTGAAATTGCTAAGTCGTGTCTAACTCTTTGTGAATCCATGGACTGTAGCCCACCATGTTCCTCCATCCATGAGACTTTCCAGGCAAGAGTACTGGAGTGGGTTGCCATTTCCTTCTCCAGAGGATCTTCCTGACCCAAGGATTGAACCCAGGTCTCCCACATTGTAGGCAGACACTTTATCATCTGAGCCACCAGGGAAGCCTTGGTAGGCAAGCTACTCTAGTCTACAAGTTAAAATTATTTTCTGACATTAATTATATTAGATATAAAGCATTAAATTAATTCAGTTTTAGATATCAGACATAGCAGCCTTATCTTGGAGCATGTGTCCCCATAATCTAACACTAAGTGATCATCTCTGGATTATAAATCTCTTCAAAAATTCTTTTTTGTGTGATATATTAAATATATCAAATTTACCTCTGTGTAAGTATACAATTCTATGATTTTAGCACATACACAACTTTGTGCTATTCTCACTAAAACGCTTTAAGAACATTTTCATAATCACCTCCCCTCCCCAAATTCAATAGCCATCAGAGTTACTCATCTTTCCCTTCATGCCTTCCTTCCCTTGCCCAGCCCTTTGCAACTACCAATTCTATGCTGTTTTATGAAGATATCACATTTTATTTACCCATTCATTAGTTCATTAACATTTGGATCATTTTCACCTTTGAGCTATTATGACTACGAATATTCATGTGAAAAATATTAATAAGATTTATGTGGATATAGGTTTCATTTCTTTGAGTTATATACCTAAGAGGGAGTGGAATTACTGAGTCACAAGGTAACTCCATGTTTAATACTCTGAAGAACTGCTAGGCTGTTTCCAAAGTGGATGCAGCACTTTACATTCCCATGAGCAGTGTAAGATGCTTCCAATCTATTCACAACCTCACAAGACTTACTCTGTTTTAAATACAGTCATCCTAGTGGTTGTTAAATGAAATCTCACTGTGTTTTTAACTTGCTTTGCCCTGACAAATAATGATATTAAACATTTTTCATTTGATTTATTGACCATTTTTGTATCTTCTTTTGAACAATGTTTATTCAGCTTATACTCATTTTCATATGTGTTATTTTTATTGCTGAATACACATGTAGTGTATTCAATGCTACTGTTTACATATTCTGAGTACAAACCTTTGATCAGATGTATGATTTTCAAATAATTTCAGTCCATTTTTTGGCTTTTTAACTTCCACAATTATCTCCTTTGAGGTAAACTCTTCTAAACTTGTTGAGGTCTAACTTATCTTTTTGTTATTTTTGCTTGTTCTTTGAATGTCATTTGAGAAACTGTTGCCTAGTCCAACTTTGCATAACTATGGTATATATTCTCCTCCAATATTTGAATAGTTTAAGTCTTCTATTTTATCCATTTTAAGTCAATTTTTATATACAATGTAGAATAGGTATTTAATTTTTATCTGTGAATTTGTAGCTGACTTAAACTATTTGTTGAAAGGATTATTCTTTCTCACATTGAATTCTCTTAGAATCTTTGCCAAAAGTTAACTGACTATAAATGCAAAGTTTTATTTCTGGAGTTCAAATTCTGTTTAAGATCTATGTCTAACATTTCATTTCCACACCATCTTGGTTTTCCTGTAAATTTGTAGTAGGTTTTGAAATCAGAAATCTGAATCCTCCAAATCTCTTCTATATCAAAATTGTTTAAGCTATCGTTGGTTCCTTGAGTGTTCAAATGAATTATAAAATCATAATAATAGTAATTCCCCAAGAATCAATTGGGATTTTGATATAGATTGTTTTAATCTGTGTATCAATTTTGGAATTATTGCTATCTAAACAATATTAACACTTCTGATTCATGAATATGCTATGTCTTCTGGTATATTTAGGTCTTCTTTAATCTCTTTTAGCAAAGTACTGTATATGCATATGCCACATGGCAAGCTCTTTGATATATATAGTGTCACGTAATCACAGACAGATATATCTTTACTTTCTCCCTTCTAACTGAAATACCTTTAATTTTATTTTTATTTTTTATATTATTTGTTTATTTGAGTATCATTACTTTACAATGTTGTGTTTGCTTCTGTTGTACAACAACGTGAATTAGGTATGTATGTATGTATATATATATATATGTACTATTGGTAAAGAATCCACCAGCCAATGCAGGGGACACAAGAGATGCAGATCCAATTCCTGGGTTGAGAAGATTCCCTGGGAAAGGAAATAGCAAATTCCAGTATTCTTGCCTGGAAAATCCCTGGAAAATCCCATGGGCAAATGAGGCTGATAGGAGTCAGTGGGGTCACAGAATCAGACACAACTGAGCACAGACACACAAAGACACAGATATATATATATATATATATATATATATATATATATATATATATATATATATAATTATTTATCCCCTTTCTCTTGAGACATCATTTTCCCTCCCATTCCATCCCTCTAGATCATAACACACTACAGAACTAGGCTCCTTGTGTTATGTCGCAGCTTCCTACTAGCAACCTATTTTACACATGGAGTGTATATTTTAATGCTACTCTCTCCATCTGTCCTAGGTTCTCTTCCCCATCCCATGTCCTCACGTTTTTTGTCTATGTCTGCATCTCTATTCCTGCCCTGCAAATACATTCATCAGTACCAGTTTCTAGCTTCCATATGTTGTTGTCATTTTTTAGTCTCTAAGATTTGTACAACTCTTTGCAACTGCATAGACTACGGTATACCAGGCCTCAACTGTCTCTCACCATCTCCTGGTGTCTGCCTAAGTTCATGGCCATTGAATTAGTGATGCCATCCAACTGTCTCATCCTCTGCTGCCATCTTCATTTTTCTTCCAATCTCTCCTATCATCAAGATCTTTTCCAATGAATCGGTTCTTCACATCAGGTGGCCAAAGTATTGGAGCTTCAGCATCAGTCCTTCCAATGAATATTCAGGACTAATTTTCTTTAAGGTGGACTGAGTGGATATCCTTGCAGTTCAAGGGACTCTCAAGAGTCTTCTCCAACACCACAATTAGATATCATCAGTTCTTCAGCACTCAGCCTTTGTTGTGGTCCAACTTTCACGTCCATACATGACTATTGGAAAGATCATTGCTTTAACTATATGAATTTTCATTGGCAAAGCAGTCTCTTTGCTTTTTAATACACTGTCAAGGTTTGTCATAGCCTTCCTTCCAAGAAGCAGACGTCTTCTAATTTCATGGCCACAGTCACCATCCACAGTGATTTTGGAGCCTAAGAAGAGAAAATCTGTCACTGCTTCCAGTTTTTTCCCTTCTTTTTTGCCATGAATTGTTGGGACCAGATGTCATGATCTTGGTGTTGTAAATGTTTAGTTTTAAACCAGGGTTTTCACTCTCTTTCTTCACCCAAATCAAGAGGTTCTTTAGTTCCTTTTTTGCTTTCTGCCATTAGAGTAACATCATCTGCATATCTGAGGTTGTTGATATTTCTTCTAGCAATTTTGATTCCCACTTGTGATTCATTCAGCTCGGCATTTCGCATGAGGTAATCTACATATAAGTTAAATAAACAGGATATCAATATACAGCCTTATTATATTATTTTGCCAATTTTGAGCCCGTCAACTGTTCCATGTAATGTTCTAACTGTTGCTTCTTGACCCACATACAGGTTTCTCAGGAGACAGGTAAGGTGGTCCGGTATTCCCATCTCTTTAAGAGTTTTCCACAGTTTGTTGTGTTCTGCACAGTCAAAAGTATTCATGTATTCATTTTTTTTCCTTTCTTTTAAATAAAAAATATAAAAAATAAAGTTCAGAAAAAAGTATTCATATATTCAGTGAAGCAGAAGTAGACACTTTTCTGAAATTACTTTGTTTTCTCTATGATCCAACAAATGTTGGCAATTTTCATCTCTGGTTACCCTACCTTGGCTAAACCTACCTTGTACATCTGGAATATCTCAATTCAAGTACTGTTGAAGCCTAGCTTGGAAGATTTTGAGCATGACGTTCCTAGCATGGGAAGTGAGTACAATTGTCTGGTAGTTTGAACATTCTTTAGCATTGCCCTTCTTTGGAATTGGAATTAAAACTGAACTTTTTCAGACTCATGACTACTGCTAGGTTTTCCAAATTCGCTGAATGCAAATTTGGAATAGTGAATGCAACAGTTTAACACCATCATCCTTTAGTATTTTAAATAGCTTAGCTGGAACTCCATCACCTTCACTAGCTTTACTGGTAATAATTGTTCCTAAGGCCCACTTGATTTCATACTCTAGGATGTCTGGCACTAGGTGAGTGTCCACACAATCGTGATTATTTGGGTCATTAAGACCTTTTAAAAAAAGTTCTGTGTATTTTGCCACCTCTTCTTAATCTCCTTTGTCTCTGTTAAGTCTTTACCATTTCTATCCTTTATCATGCTCATCCTTGCATGAAATGTTTCTTCACTGTCTCAAACTTTCTTGAAAGGATGTCTAGTCTTTCCCATTCTATTGTTTTCTTCTATTTCTTTGCATTTTTCATTGAAGAAGGCCTTCTCATCACTCCTTGTTGTTCTATGGAACTCCCCATTCAGTTGTGTATACCTTTCCCTTTCTTTCTGCTTTTGGCTTTTTGTCTTTCCTCATCTATTTGTAAAGCCATTTCTGACAACCATCTTACCTTCTTGCATTTATTTTCCTTTGTGATGGTTTTGGATACTGCCTCCTGTACAATGTTACAAACCTCTGTCCATAGCAATTCGGGCAGTCTGTCTACCAGATCTAAACCTTTGAAACTATTTGTCACCTCCATTGTATAATCATAAGGGATTTGATTTAGGTCATACCTGAATAGCCTAGTGGTTTTCCACTCTTTCTTTAGTTTAAGCTTGAATTTTCCAGTAAAGATTTCATGATCTGTGCCACAGTCAGCTCCAGGCCTTGTTTTTGCTGACTTTGTAGAGCTTCTCCATCTTCAGCTGCAATAAATGTAATCAATCTGATTACAGTATTTACCATTTGGAAATTTCCCTGTGTATAGTCGTCTCTTGGGTTGTTGACAAATGGTGTTTGCTCCAACCAGAGTATTCTCTTGGCAAAATTCTGTTAGCCTGTGCCCTGCCTCATTTTGTATTCCAAGGCCAAACTTGTCTGTTGCTCCAGGTATCTCTTGACACCTTACTTTTGCATTTCAATCTGCTGTAATGAAAAGGATGTCTTTTTTTTTTTTTTTTTGGTGTTAGTTATAAAAGTCTTCATAGGTCTTCATAGAATTGTTCAGCTTCAGCTTCTTCAGCATTAGTGGTAGGGCACAGACTTGGATTACTGTGATGTTGAATGGTTTGTCTTGGAAATGAATCAAGCTCATTCTTTCAGTTTTTACACTGCACCCAGGTACCACTCTGGGGACTGTTTTGTTGACTATGAAATCTACTCCAATTCCTCTATAGCAATAGATATAATGCTCATCTGAATTAAATTTGCTCATTCCCACCCATTTTAGCTCACTTATTCCTAAGATATTGATGTTCAGTCTTGCCATCTGCTGCTTGACCACACCAAATTTACTTGATTCAAGGACCTAACATTCCAGGTTCCTATGCAGTATTATTCTTTACAGCATCAGATTTTAGTTTCACCACTACACACATACAACTGAGCATCGTTTGGCCCAGCTGCTTCATTCTTTCTGAAACTATTAGTAATTGTCTTCCACTCTTCCCCAGTACCATATCTGAAACCTTCCAACCTGGCGGGGGCGGAGGAGCTCTCACCTTTTAGAGTCATATCTTTTAGAGTTTTTATACTGTTAATGGGATTCTTTTGGCAAGAATACTGGAGTGGTTGGCCATTTCCTCCTCTAGTGGACCACATTTTGTCATAACTCTCCACTACGACCCATTTATCTTTCGTGTCCTTGCATGGCATGGCTCATAGCTTCATTGAATTACACAAGCCCCTTTGCCAAAACAAGGCAATGATCCATGAAATTTTTATATATGTGTTAATATACAATATTTGTTTTTCTCTTTCTGATAGACACTCTGCATGGCTGACTCTGGTTCATCTACACCACTGAGTTCAGTTCAGTCGCTCAGTCGTGTCTGACTTTTTGCAACCCTATGAACTGCAGCACGCCAGGCCTCCCTGTCCATTACCAACTCCCAGAGTCCACCCAAACCCATGTCCATTGACTCGGTGATGCCATCCAACCATCTCATCCTCTGTCGTCCCCTTTTCCTCCTGTCTCAATCTTTCCCAGCATCAAGGTCTTTTCAAATGAGTCAGTTCTTCTCATCAGGTGGCCAAAGTATTGGTGTTTCAGCTTCAACCATCAGTCCTTGTAATGAACACCCAGGACCGATCCCTTTAGGTTGGACTGGTTGGATCTCCTTGCAGTTCAAGGGAATCTCAAGTGCCTTCTCCAACACCACAGTTCAAAAGCATCAATTCTTCGGTGCTCAGCTTTCTTTGTAGTCCAACTCTCACATCCATACATGACTACTGGAAAAACCATAGCTTTGACTAGATGGACTTTGTTGACAAAGTAATGTCTCTGCTTTTTAATATGCTATCTAGTTTGGTCATAACTTTCTTTCCAAGGAGTAAGTTTCTTTAAATTTCATGGCTGCAATCACCATCTGCAGTGATTTTGGAACCCCCCTAAAATAAAGTCTGACATTGTTTCTACTATTTCCCCATCTATTTACTATGAAGTGATGGGACCAGATGCCATGATCTTAGTTTTCTGAATGTTGAGCTTTAAGTCAGCTTTTTCACTCTCTTCTTTCATATCTACTTCACTACAAAATCATAATTTAAAAAGATGCATGAACCCCAGTGTTCACTGCAGCACTATTTGCAATAGCCAGGACATGAAACCAATCAAAAAGTCCATTGATAGATGAATAGATAAAGAGGATATGGTATATATGCACAATGGACTATTGCTCAGACCCAAAGAAAAACAAAATTGGGTCATTTTTAGTGATGTGGATAATTTTACTTTTTACTTGTGTAATTGTTGTGGTTAGAGAATCTAATCTAGCATTTACTTTAAGTAGTGAGAATTGGCTTTCTCATTTTATTCTTCATTGTAGTATCAAAGACTCAGCCTTTCACATTTTAGTGTGGTAATAGCTATGGGTTTTTCATAAATGCTCATTTTCAGTTCAATATAATTTCTCTCTATTTTTACCTTGTTTTTTATCAAAAATTAGGGGCTCAATTATCTCAACCCAAGGACTGAACCTAGGTTTCCTTCATTGCAAATGGATTTTTTTTTTTTTTTTTTTTTACCATCTGAGACACCTGGTAAGCCTTAACACTTGACAACATCCATATTATTCACTCTTGACACAAAAGTTAAAAAGAAAAAGAAACACATGTTTTCTGGAATTTTATAATCTGAATGTGGAAAAAAGATTCAAAACAAAACAAAACAAACAAAACATTCACACTACACAGAACTACTGGTGTTTAGGATCCTGGAAAAAAGATAAAGCTAAAATGGGATTAAAAAACACAAGAAGGAAATCTATTCGAGGAGAGTCTTTTGGGAGATGTTCATAACCTCAAGTTTAAACTACAAAGTCTGGGTTAAGTTTCCTACTCTCATCTTTCTTATCACCATCCTGAATATATCTTTATCACAGAAATTAAAAATATAAGCCTATGTACTTTTTTTTACTGATTATGTTTTCCAAGTGTTTATTACTGAGAGCAAGAACTCAGTATTGTTTAACTTTATTTCTTCAAAAAAAACAAAAAAAATAGTATATTAACTACTATGCTACTATTCTTTGTGAGAAACATGTGCTATATAAAACTTAAAGAAACAACATATGCATTCAGTGCAATCCATAAAAATTTCAATGGCATTTTTCATAGAATTAGGATAAACAATCCTAAAATTTGTATGGATCCATATAGGTCCTACATAGACAAAGCAATCGTGAGAAAGAGCAAAGCTGAAGGCAGTATGTTCTCTGATCTCTAACTCTAATTACAAAGCTATAATAGTTAAAACAGACACAGAGAACAATAGAACATAAAAGACAACCCAGAAATGAACTCACCCATCTATGGTCAATTTATTACAAAAGATCCAAGATTATACCACAAGGTAATCTCTTCAACAAGCAGTGTTACCACATGCAAAAGAATGATACAAGACCACTACCTGATATCACATAAAGATATAAACTCAAAATGAATTAAATACTTAAATGTGAGATCTGAAATCACAAAAGTCCTAGGAAGAGACATAAGAGCAAATTTCCTTGGTATTGATGTTAGCAGTGATTTTTTTGGATTTGATAATAAAAACAAAAACAAGCAAGTGGGACCACATCAAACTAAAAAGCTTCTGCATAGCAAAGAAAGCCATTAATGAAATAGAAAGGCAACTTACAGAATAGTAGAAACATTTTCAAATCTATATCTGATGAAAAAGGATTGATTTAATATCAAAAATATATAAAGAATTCATAAAACTCAGTAGCAAAAACCATGCAATCCAAATAAAAATAAGCAGGAGATCTGAATTTTCCAAAGAAGTAATATAAATGGCTTATAGTTAATAAAAAGATGTTCAATATCACTAATCTGAAAAATGTAAGTCATGCCACAAGGAGGTATTGTCACATTTGTTAAGATTTCTATTACCAAAAAGACAAAAAATTACAAGTGTTGTTAAGGATATGGATAAAAGGAAAATCTTGTGGAATAAGAGTGTAAATTGGTGCAGCCATAATGGAAAACAACATGGAGATTTCTCAAAAAATTAAAAATACAACTGCCATATAGTACAATAATCCTACTTTTGTGTATTTTGCAGAAGAAGACTAAAACATAAAGTTGAAGAGCTATATGCACCCCCATGTTCATTGTAATATTACAAGTAATTACAAAATATGGAAATTAACTATTCAACTAGAGATGAATGGATGCAATGGATATAGAAACTGTGATATAATGACAAGATTTCATCTTTTTTATGGCGGAATTATATATATATATTCATATTTATGAATATTTTATTTTATGAATTTTATTAAATTCATATTTATTCATAATTATATATATATAAAATTCACCCATAAAAAAGATGAAATCTTGTCATTACAACCGTCCATTTGGATGGACTTTCAGGGAATTATACTAAGGGAAATAAATGACACACAGGGAGACACATAATGCACGATCTCACTTATACATGGAATCTAAAATTGTCTGTAGAAGCAGAGTAGAAAGTGGTTGCCAGGGATTAAGGGTGCGGGAAATGGGGAAATGTTGGTCAAGGAGTACAACCTTTCAATTATAAGATAAATAATTCTAGAGTTGTACAGCATCTGTAGGTGGATTCTAGGGAATCAATTGTACTGCATTGGTAGATGGATTCTTTTATCACTGCGCCACCTGGGAAGCCCAAGTACAGCATGTTGACTATAATTAATAATGCTGTGTACTTGTAAGTTGCTGAGAATAGATCTTAAGTGTACTGAAAAAAAAAAAAAACATGACTATCTGAGATAAGAGATATGACAATTAACTGTATTATGATAATAATCTCATAATGTATCAAATCATCATGTTGCAATCTAAAATATATACAATTTTATCTGTCAATAAAGCTGGGAAAAAATAATGAAAACTGTCAGTAGTATTTCAGTTCTTACAATGTTGATTTACTAGGTGCTTTAGGTAAACAAATTCATTGAATCTTCACGAACTTATATGAAACGGTATATGATTATCATTTAACAGGGAAGAAACTGAGGTGCCAGTGGCTTATATAGCTGTTAAGTAAAGCATATTCTTTGAAATTAAGCAGTGTATTCCTATAAGCCACTTTCTGAACCTCTACACTATACTCTCACTTAAAAGAATTTATGTCATCATTATTCTTCGTGAGTTTGAATGAACTCTGGGAGTTGGTGATGGACAAGGAGGCCTGGTTTGCTGCAATTCATGGGGTTGCAAAGAGTCAGACACGACTGAGCAACTGAACTGAACTGAACTGAATCGATATATATAGTTCGTAGAAGGCAATGGCAACCCACTCCAGTACTCTTGCCTGGAAAATCCCATGGATGGAGGAGCCTGGTAGGATGCAGTCCATGGGATCTTGAAGAGTCAGACATGGCTGAGCGACTTCAGTTTCACTTTTCACTTTCCTGCATTGGAGCAGGAAATGGCAACCCACTCCAGTTTTCTTGCCTGAAGAATCCCAGGGACGGGGGAGCCTGGTGGGCTGCATTCTGTGGGGTCGCACAGAGTTGGACACGACTGAAACGACTTAACAGCAACAGCAGCAGTCTTATGTTATATAGATATGCAAGAGCTATAAAATCTTAACAGTAAGAAATAAGAATAGCAGAATGGAAAAAAAAAAAAAGAATTGTTTCTAATCAGGACACTTCATCTAAATGAGTGAACTGGGTCAAAGATCTTAAAAGAGAATTAAAAGTCAAACCCTGTAGCAAGATTCCAGTATTCATAAAAATACTAGTTACAGGCTTAGGCTTTGGAATTGGATCCTGGTTCTTTCCTATATTGAATCATCCCATGGTACTTTCTGGTATTAAATTTATTTTTCTGAATATTCGATTACTGTCTGTGTCTCCATATGACAGCAAATACTGCTAGTGCAGTGATTTGCTCATATAACAATTAGGGACCAAGCCAGGGTTAAGAACATCCTAGGCACACAACATATGTTTGTTGAACAATTCTAGTTAAAAAGAAGATTATTTTGAATGGATTTTTGCATAACCAAGTCACATTCATACCACAGAATCCGTGTATACAAAAACAGAAATCTGTTTTCTATGACCTTTTTGTAATATATATATTTATATAAACATTGAAGTGTTTCAGTAGTGAGGACGAGAATAAAGATTTCATATTTTTAAAGGATTTTAGGCTTTTCCATTTTGTCTTGATTCAAAAATCTCTGTGTTTCAGGCCATTCTATGTACAATGCCTTTTTAAGACACCATATTTTCAACTGACAGAGAATCTAAAACTATCTCCCTTGCCACATAGATGTAATTGGCTTTTTAGCAAATCTTACAGTGTAAAAGATGGCATTTCTTGCTGTGAAGATTTATGAGCAGGCGTATATCCAGAACTTTCACTTTTTGTTATGTTTCCATGTTTGAGGACATTTATATTCTTCATTTTCTAACTTTTCAAAATGTATAATGCTCTCTCGTTACATGTAAGTTTATTTCCAACTTTACCGAACTATGATGCCTGGAATGTGAAGATAGCCTTGTTCACAAACACTCTGATAGTTTTAATTGTGCATTTCACTTTTTATCTAATTTTGGAACTTTATCTTCAAGGAATTTAGTGAGTTGGATGTTTCCATTTTATAAGACATGATGGATTTTTTTTCATCTTATATCTGAGTCTACCTGAAAGAAGGATTGAAAAAAAATCAATGTATTAGAAAATTTAACTGAGAGCAAGTTTGTTGTTTGTTCTTTAGTATATTTTATTACCTTCTTTCTCATGATTAAACATGTTCATTAACCAGTTATCTCTTAATGATCAGGCAGGCAGTTCAGACTTGCTCAATTATTTCTTTTGTCTACTGACCCATTCATATCACAGATCCCCACTGAAGAAATGTCAAAAATGTCTAAAGTACCAAAAGAATTTGTGATTAGTGTTGGGGGAGTTTGTAATTTCCTTGGTTCTGTCTTGCTGCAGCAAAAATCTGAAGCAATAGTCCAACCAGTGTTATAGCTCATTTTTATTGGCAAGCAAAGGAAAATACAACCTTGAGGCATGAGGGCAGGCCGACTCAAAAGACTCGAAGAGAAGAGAAGCCCCAAGCCTATTTTGGATCCTCTTTTTATATATTTTTTTTCTTTTTTCTCCTCCCCCTGAGCCTGCCCTATGTAAACTGGGGTAGTCAGGAGGGCTGTTTGTTTTAGGTGAGGTCCTTACTCCAGTCCTTGGACTTTCCTTTGTTCTATTTTCTCGGGCTTTTCCCTTCTCTGTCTTTTAGCCACCATGATTCATTTTGAACTCCTTTTATCTATTCTACCTAATGAGGAATGTCAGAACTTAGTTTATTCTGTTGGCAAAGATTCATTTCTCCTTTTATTGGTATTTACAAATAGAGCTCTGAAAAGGAAACACAATAATTACAACTAATACAACATATTCAAGTCAAGAAAATACATAATGATATATTAAACTCCAGAAAAATCCAACAGCAAACACCTAATTATTGCCATACTGTTATTATCACTGAATACTACTGTATACTACTTGCTCCTAAAGAGAAATCGAGACAGTTAAAAAAAATAATATAACAATATACATGTACATTGTTTGTTGACTTAGTTTTCCTCTTTAAAAATAGCATACATATTTGTGCTAACCAGCTTTATATGCTTTGTAAACCATATTCAACTAATACTCAGTTCAGTTCAGTTCAGTCACTCAGTCGTGTCCGACTCTTTGCGACCCCATGAGTCGCAGCACACCAGGCCTCCCTGTCGATCACCATCACCCGGAGTTCACTCAAACTCACATCCATGGAGTCCGTGATGCCATCCAGCCATCTCATCCTGGGTCGTCCCCTTCTCCTCCTGCCCCCAATCCCTCCCAGCATCAGAGTCTTTCCCAATGAGTCAACTCTTTGCATGAGGTGGCCAAAGTACTGGAGTTTCAGCTTTAGCATCATTCCTTCCAAAGAAACCCCAGGGTTGATCTCCTTCAGAATGGACTGATGGGATCTCCTTGCAGTCCAAGGGACTCTCAAGAGTCTTCTCCAACACCACAGTTCAAAAGCATCAATTCTTCAGCACTCAGCTTTCCTTATAGTACAACTCTCACATCTATACATAACCACTGGGAAAACCATAGCCTTGACTAGATGGACCTTAGTCGGCAAAGTAATGTCTCTGCTTTTGAATATGCTATCTAGGTTGGTCATAACTTTTCTTCCAAGGAGTAAGCGTTTCTTAATTTCATGGCTGCAGTCACCATCTGCAGTGATTTTGAAGCCCCACAAAATAAAGTCTTACACTGTTTCTACTGTTTCCCCATGTATTTCCCATGAAGTGATGGGACCGGATGCCATGATCTTCGTTTTCTAAATGTTGAGCTTTAAGCCAACTCTTTCACTCTCCTCTTTTACTTTCGTCAAGAAGCTTTTTAGTTCCTCTTCACTTTCTGCCATAAGGGTGGTGTCATCTGCATATCTGAGGTTATTGTTATTTGTCCTGGCAATCTTGATTCCAGCTTGTGTTTCTTTCAGTCCAGTGTTTCTCATGATGTACTCTGCATATAAGTTAAATACTAGTAGCATAATATCCAAATATAAAAGTTGAAGTATTTTTGTTAGTAATTAGGGAAATAAATTCTTGAATTAAAACATTTATAGTAAAAATAATTTCAAAGTTATTTTGTTTCCTGTAGTGTCCATGTGTTAAATTCAAAAGTTTTGATAATGGAACTTTTGATTTTTAAATAGAGAAAAGTGAAAGTGAAAGTGTGAGTCAAATTTCAAAGCTATTTTGTTTCCTGTAATGTCTAGGTGCTAAATTCAAAAGTTTTGTTAGTGAAATTTTTGATTTTTGAATAGAGAAAATATAATTTTAAACTTGTGCTTCTTTTTATGCAATACCATCTTTAGATGGCCAGGTATTTTAAAGATTACTTGTTTATCCAATTAATCTGTTGATGGATATTTAATTTGCTTCTGTGTCATGGAAATTATGAACAGTGTTTTCAATAGATGAGTGGGATGGGGGGAGAGTGGGAGAAAGGTCCAAGAGGGAGGGGACATATTCATTGTCTGATTCATTCATTGTTTACAGCAGAGATTAATACAGTTTTGAAAAGCAATTACACCCCGATTAAAAAAAGAAAGTTTTCCTGTTGTTCAGTCACTAAGTAGTATCCAACTCTTTGTAACTCCGTGGACTACTGCATGAGATTACAGTAGAAATGTCATTGTTCTGAGCCATGTGACATGTGTTTACATTTTGTTTGTAATTTGCTGAATAATCTCTCTTAAATCCTTATTTCTCTATCACTGTAATGAAGACCAAAAGCTGTCTTTTCTACTACACATGGTGCTATTAATTTCAAAGGCAAAAAACTTTGCAAAATAACTGTGATCTGTAAATATGTTAAATGAAAATCATACAAAATTCTTTCCTCAAGATTTATGATTGAGAATTCACTTACTAGTGAATGTGTGCTTAATTGCTCAGTTGTGACCAAGTCTTTGTGACCTTGTGAACCATACCCCTCAGTCCATGGGATTTTCCTAGCAAGAATACTGGAGCAGGTTGTCATTTCCTCCTCCTGGGGATTTCCTGATTCAGGGATCAAACTCAAGTCTCCTTCACTGCAGGTGGATTATTTACTGCTGCACCACCAGGGAAGCCCCTCTTCAATTACTGTTAGTTAAAAAGTAATCCTGTTTCTCCAGTAGTCATATGTGGATGTGACTTGGAATTTAAAGGAGGCTGAGCACTGAAGAATTGATGTTTTTGAACTGTGGTGCTGGAGACACCTCTAATTTAACTTTTCCTACACCAAATATCATACCGTCATGTACTCCCCCATGTACTCCATCTGTAGAATTCCCAGTCACAGTAAATTGGAACACCCTTCTTACAGTTCCTAGACCAAAAGTCTTGGCATCCTCCTCACTTCTCATCTTTAATTCACATAACTTCTTCAACCAATCAACATTCTCTTAGCCTTACATTTGAAATAAATTACAAATTACATTATTTCTAAAATGTCTTCAGCAATATTAAACATCCAAGACACATAATCTTTCTCTTCAATTCAGCTCAGTTCAGTCACTCAGTTGTGTCTGACTCTTTGCGACCACATGGACTGTAGCATGCCAGGCTTCCCTGTCCATCACCAACTCCCAGAGCTTGCTCAAACTCATGATCATTGAGTCGGTGATGCCATCCAACCATCTCATTCTCTGTTGCCCCACACTCCTTTTGCCTTCAGTTTTTTCCAGCATCAGGGTCTTTTCCAACAAGTCAATTCTTCAAATCAGGTGGCCAAAATATTGGAGCTTCAGGTTCAACATCAGTCCTTCCAGTTAGTATTCAGGACTGGTTTGATCTCTTTGCAGTCCAAGGGACTCTCAATAGTCCTCTCCAACACCAGAGTTCAAAAACATCAATTCTTCAGTGTTCAGCTTTCCTTATGGTTTAACTCTCACATCCATACATGACTACTGGACAAACCATAGCTTTGACTAGATAACTTTTGTCAGCAAAGTAATGCCTTTGCTTTTTAATATGTTGTCTAGGTTACTCATAGCTTTTCTTCCAAGGAGTAAGCATCTTTTAATTTCATGGATGCAGTCACCCTCTGCAGTGATTTTTGGAGTCCAAGAAAATAATGTCAGTCACTGTTTCCATTGTTTCCCCATTTATTTGCCATGAAGTGATGAGACCTAAATCCATAATCTTCATTTTTTTGAATATTGAGTATTATTTCAGCTTTTTCGCTCTCTTCTTTCACTATCATCAAGAGGCTCTTTAGTTTGTCTTCTTTTTCTGCCATTAGGGTGGTGTCACTACATATCTGAGGTTATTGGTATTTCTCTCTGGCAACTTCATTCCAGCTTATGCTTCATTCAGCGCAGCATTTCACATGATGTACTCTGCATATAAGCTAAATAAGCAGGGTGACAATATACAGCCTTGACATAGTCTTTTCTCAATTTGGAACCAGTCGTTACATGTCCCATTCTAACTGTTGCTTCTTGACCTGCATACAGGTTTCTCAGGAGGCAGGTCAGGTAGTCTTGTATTCTCATTTCTTTCAGAATTTTCCACAGTTTGTTGTGATCCACACAAAGTCATTAGCATATTCAATGAAGCAGAAATAGATGCTTTTCTGGAATTCTCTTGCTTTTGTTATGATCCAGTGGATGTTGGCAATTTGATCTCTGGTTCCTTTACCTTTTCTAAATCCAGCTTGAACATCTGGAAGTTCTCAGATCACCTGCTGTTGAAGCCTACCTTGGAGAATTTTGAGCATTACTTTGCTAGCATGTGAGGTGAATGCAATTGTGAAATAGTTTGAATATTTTTTGGCATTGCCTTTCTTTGTGACTGGAATGAAATCTGACCTTTTCCATTCCTGTGGCCACTGCTAGCTTTTCTATATTTGCTGACATATTGAGTTTAGCACTTTCATAGCATCATCATTTAGGATTTGAAACAGTTCAACTGGAATTCCATCACCTCCACTAGCTTTGTTTGTAGTGATCCTTCCTAATGCCCACTTGACTTTGAATTCCAAAATGTCTGGCTCTAGGTGAGTGGATCACACCACTGTGGTTATCTGGATCCTTAAGATCTGTTTTGTATAGCTCTTCTGTGTATTCTTTCCACCTCTTTTAATATCTTATGCTTCAACTAGGTCCATACCATTTCTGTCCTTTATTGTGCCCATCTTTGTAAGAAATGTTCCCTTGGTATCTCTGATGTTCTTGAAGAGATCTCTAGTCTTTCCCATTCTATTGTTTTCCTCTGTTTCTTTGCACGGATTACAGAGGAAGGCTTTCTTATCTCTCCTTGCTATTCTTTTCATCTCTGTATTCAGATGGATATGTCTTTCTTTTACTCCTTTGCCTCTCAGTTCTCTTCTTTATTCAGCTATTTGTAAGGCCTACTGAGACAATCATTTTGCTTTTTGGCATTTCTTTTTCTTAAAGATAGTTTTGATCACAGCCTCCTCTGCAATGAACCTCTTTCCATAGTTCTTTAGGCACTTTGCCTATCAGATCTAATGCCTTGAATCTATTTGTCACTTCCACTGTATAATCTATTGTATAACCCACTGTGTAATCTTTCCCTTGAGATATTGCAAAAGACACTAACTTTCCATCATTAGCTTTTAATTTCCTACTGTCTATACCCAATGCATTTGTCAGAGGGATGCTTCTAAAATCTCTCTCAGTAACCATCATTTCTCCCCTTAGAAATCTCCAATACTTTCTCATTTTCCTGTGAGTAAAAACAAATGGAAAATTACAATAGCCTAAAAAACTCTGAATGATTTTTATTTTCTTAGTATTTTGATCTCATGTCCTTCAACATTCCCTTTGGCTAAACTGTCTTCTCTATTGTTTTTGAGACATATTAGGCATGCAAATGTGTTTCCTACACTTAGTATGTTCTTGTATTTTGTGGTTTTCACTTTCTTCAAGTTTCTGCATAAAGGTCAGCTTCTCAAGAAAGCTATCCTGACAGTACTATAAACTTCCTTTCTCTGTTCTTACCCACTTTCCCGCTGTGTTTTTCCCTCATAACATCACTCATCCTCTTCTTACGGACCACTGACTCTTAACTTTTATGCTTTATTTTTGGCACTGACATGTGACCTGCATGATCTCTCTTCCCCAATTGATTATAGCTGTGCAATAGCAGTGACTGTCCATAATCCCATCCACTCAGACACCAGGGAACTCCTGGCATTATGTTTAATTTTATTGTTGGTCTACCTGTAGAATTTCCATCTCATGAGAGCAGAATTTTTCATCATCTTATTGATTCATTTTTCTGGTGTCTAAAGCAGTGTCTGATATAAAATATAGGCACTTAATGAATATGAGCTTAATATGTAAATGAAGAGCTTACTGGAAGTGTATGCAAAGTAAACTTTTCTTTTTTATAGTATATCTCCTTCCCTGTAGATGTCTTTTTCATAGCACCTAAATTACTGGCCACCGTAGTCAAGCCTTTGCATTTAAGTAATACCTTCCAAATGTCTATGAAAACTTATTATCTGATTAATTTGGCCTTCATTTTTCTTTTTAATTTTTATTTATTTTTGGCTGTACTGGTTTCTGTTGCTCCCAACGGGCCTTCTTTAGTTGTGGAGAGCAGAGGCTACTCTCTATGTGTGGTGAGTGGGCTTCTCATTGTGGAGGGCTTCTCTTGTTGTAGAGTGTGGGCTCTGGAGAGCATGGACTTAAGTAGTGGTGGTGCATGGGCTTAATCGCTTTGTGTCATGTGGAATCATCCTGGACCAGGGATTGAACCTGTGTCCTCTGCATTGGCAGATGTATTCTCAACCACTGGACCTACAGAGAAGTCTGAAGCCTTCATTTTCTTATCATGTAACAATATTGTATTATCTTGCAGTCATAAATTAAAGCAGCCAGACATAGTGAAAAGACTACAAGAGATAGCAATAGAAATATGTTGACATAGTATAGTAAATTGCACATCACAATAATTTGGAAAGTACTGGGATACACACATACACACACACACAGAGTAATTTCCAAAAGCAATCGGGTTGTGAATGCAAATTATAAACCCTTAAAATCACGTAGAAGTAAAATCAATGACTTCAAAACCTGAATGTCAGAAATATTTGAACCCGATGAAGTAATGATTCGTTTGAAAAATGAACACTTTAAAAGTTCTCACACTTAAGTCATTTACAAAGAAGAACTCACCAAAAATAATTTTCTACAGGGATGAAGTCCATGAGAGCATCTGTTACATCATCACACATATAAAATCAATGTATTTCTAGAGGTGGTAATTAGGCATGTAAGCCACATGAAATAAGTGAAAACACTTTGATTCCACAGTGATATTTCTAAATTTAGTTGTTTAAGTTCTGTTGAATTACATAAAAATCACTTAAAAGAAGTAGTCAAGATAAGCCTGAAGGGACAAAATATTACACTTTTAAAAATATTGTTGTTCTGTAGCTAAGTTGTATCTGACTCTTGACCCATAATTAATTGGATCAAATAACTGTTCTCTACTGAGATATTACATGTTGATTAAGTTTATGTATACAACAAAAGCCTCAGATATTTTTGTAGAGTGTTCTCATTTTGGTACACTGCACATGTAACGATAATATTTGTTTAATAAAAATAATGTTCATAAAAAAACTTCAGGAATAATGAAAACTAAAAGTTGATTAAAGAGTAAATTATTATTGATAATTTATCTTGCCAATGCAAGAGACTTAAGAGATGGAGTTTCCATCCCTGCATCAAGAAGATTCCCTGCAATGAGAAATGGAACCCCCCTCCAGTATTCTTGCCTGGAGAATTCCAAGGGGAGAGGAGACTTGTGGGTTACAGTCCATAGCATTACAAAGAGTTTGACACAACTGAGCATCTGAGCACACACACATCAAATAACTTAAAATTCATCAAATTTTTGAGTATGTATAAGAAAGGATAAAGTAATGTGAATCAGACAGCAATATATTTAAGACTACCTAGAGGAGCCTAGTGGGCTGCCATCTATGGGGTCCCACAGAATCGGACACGACTGAAGCGACTTAGCAACAGCAGCAGCAGCAGAGTTAATATGTGCTAAATTTACTCTGATAAACACTATATATATTTAACATAATCTAATTCTAATAACAAATCCAAGAGTATATCTATTATTATCTTCATTGCACAGATAAGAATATTTAGAGAGCATAATAAATTGCTCATGAAAGCAAGTATTAAAAGGACTTAGATTTAAACTTGGTGGTCCAACTCTGTAGTTTATGTATGTATATATCTATGATCTAACTCTATATTTTGCTGTTTAGTCACTAAGTCATGACCAACTCTTTAGAGATCTCATGGACTTTAGCCCACCAGGATCCTCTATCCATGGCGTTTCCCAGGCAAAAATACTGGAGTGGATTGCCATTTCCTTCTCTAGGGGATCTTCTTGACCTAGGTATTGAATTTGCATCTCCTGCATTGGAAGGCAGATTCTTTACCAATGACCACCAGGAAAGCCCCTTGACTCTATATTCAGTTCAGTTCAGTTCAGTTGCTCAGTTGTGTCCGACTCTTTGCGACCTCATGAATTGCAGCACGCCAGGCTTCCCTGTCCATCACCAACTCCCGGAGTTCACTCAAACTCATGTCCATCGAGTCAGTGGTGCCATCCAGCCATCTCATCCTCTGTCATCCCCTTCTCCTCCTGCCCACAATGCCTCCCAATATCAGAGTCTTTTCCAATGAGTCAACTCTTCCCATGAGGTGGCCAAAGTACTGGAGCTTCAGCTTTAGCATCATTCCTACCAAAGAAATCCCAGGGTTGATCTCCTTCAGAATGGACTGGTTGGATCTCCTTGCAGTCCAAGGGACTCTCAAGAGTCTTCTCCAACACCACAGTTCAAAAGCATCAATGCTTCGGCCCTCAGCTTTCTTCACAGTCCAACTCTCACAGCCATACATGGCCACTGGAAAAACCATAGCCTTGACGAGAAGGACCTTTGTTAATTTAGACCTTTTTTAAAGTAATGTCTCTGCTTTTGAATATGCTATCTTGGTTGGTCATAACTTTCCTTCCAAGGAGTATGTATTTTTTTAATTTCATGGCTGCAATCACCATCTGCAGTGATTTTGGAGCTAAAAAAGAATAAAATCTGATACTACAAAGACCTAAAGTTCCTGTTCCAAAGAGTACTCAAGGCCAAATATATATATAATTTAGGAAAACTCTGCGTGCTTTTTCGAAGACTGATAAGAAATACCTTTTACTCCAGATCTTAGAAAATGATAGAATTTGGGTGAGAAACTAAATCTCTGAGCATTTAGAAGAAATGAGAAATTACCTTTTTTAGATATTATGCCTGTAACTTTGTAGTGTTAAAGTCACTATCAGAATTTGAAGGCAAGAAAAATTTCACAAAAATCAATTTTTGTTTGAAAGTATTCCAGAAAATCAACCTCTTTTAACTAATAGAAGAATCAAAGAAAACAAATCAATATTAATGGATAAACAGTAAGAATTTAATCATGAATATTAGACATTAATTATTTCCTATCTTTATATTATATCCCTTATGTTATTGAAATGAGCATATTTACATAATCTTTGAATACATTTTCAGTACTAGGATAACCTCACAACCAAAGATTGCTTGGAAATGCTGATTTATAAAATATATATGTTTGATACATTTATATTTTTCTTTTTATATTTTTTGTACTAACTTTTGTTAAAATATTTTCTGAAACTTTTTTTTCCTATGCAGCATTTTGCTTTCATTTTCACTTTTACCTTATTTCTTATAAATATAAAATTGAAAAGTCAATACTTTGTGACCCTACTGCCATATGGATAAGTTGAGGCATTTACACTGTGGCTGATAAAGCAAATTCATTGTTTATCCTTTGTACCTGTATGGTCAAGTGAATTGAAAATACACATGATAAAGTGAAATCATCTCTGTGTAACTTTGAGCAAATTTCTGAGAATACTGAATTCGCTAGTGAAAATAAAGCATTAATATATCATTTTCAAATTGGGGGAAAACGTACAATTCCTTGGGCTCGGTATAGTACTGAACTATTTGCATAAGTTTTTGTGGGTTATCTCAGATAAAATATGCTGTCAAAGGAGGATTATAATAAAATAATCACTATACAGAAGAACACACACAGCAATAAGAGCCCATTTGTATATAGCAATAAGAAATGGAAGGAATGACATCATTGAATGGGGGAAATGAAGCAATAATGTATTCTCTCAGATTTCCCATTTGCATAAATTATATCACAGAATGCTTCCTGTATGCTGATGGATATGCATTCAACTGTAACCAAATTAACAGTTATTATCATGGCAAAATTATGCCATTTGTACTTATATTAATGCAGGAGAAAAATGACTGAGATATAGAATACCAGACATTGCTTGGAAAGCAATTTATTATTTTATCCATGAAAGGACTTGAAATAATAGGACATTAAGATAAGAAAGAGTTTAAGATTGATTTTGTGAGAAATTAGGAAATTGAGTGAAATCCATAGAAACACAATGAAGGTTAGTAAATGAAAGAAGTAAGTGAATTATAGGGAAGCATTTGAATATAAACCAGTGTTTTAAAATCTTTGTCAGTTTAGTTTTCTAACTGTAAAAAAACTTTTATGATGGTAAATAAATTACAAAGGAAGATTTGGCTGAGCCTGTTGTTTCAGTCCTATGTGTGTTCAAGCATAGATGTGGTGATTTTCTATGAATAACAAAATTCTATAAAGTACATTAAAAAACCTATAACATGTGTGAGATATGTGCAGTAATTGCAGGTGTTAGAAACTTACATTAACAACGCTTGCAGTAAAAATTCAGTGTGAGACAATTCACACTGATTTTTCTAGACACAATTCATTTGCAAATATATATATTTTTTCACCCTTAGTACTCTCAAGTGCATTTGAGTCTGTAGGAAGTTTAAAGTTTTTACCCAGGCAAGAGTCCATGGATATTTAAAACATAATTCCAAAGAACACTGAATTGAATGAATGCCACAATTACAGTGGTTAAAGGTAAGAGAAATTTTGCAAATTTTTATATGTGAATACTAATTAAAGAAGAGAAACTTTTTTGTTGTTGTTGTTGCTGTTCCATTGCTAAATCATGTCCAACTCTTTGCAACCCCATGGGCTGCAGCACACCAGGCTTCCTTATACTTCACTATCTCCCAGAGTTTGCTCAAACTCATGTCCATTGAGTTGGTGATGCCATCCAACCATCTCATCCCCTGCAACCCTCCTCTCATCCTGCCCTCAGTCTTTACCAGCATTAAGGTCTTTTCCAATGAGACAGCTTTTTGCATCAGGTGGTCAAAGTACTGGAATTTTGCTATATATCAATAAATAGTGTTAATGTTTAATAACATCTTCATTGATAAATGATCTCTGATAATGACAATAATTTCAAGATAAATATATGTTCAGGCTTTTGAGAGTAAGCAACTCCTAATTTGAGGCTGATGGAAAATACAACATTACATTTAAAAAATTCTAAATTATTTACAGGAGGCCAGCATAAGTAGGGAAATAGTTGAATCCACAGATGAGAGAAAATAAAAAGTGTTTCAGTCAAATGTTAGGAAAGAGAAGACAGCTGTTTCAAGTTCTTTAGGGAAGACAATGCCAGAGGGACTAAATTGGGTTCAAATTATAAAGCATATATTATATAAAATTTATTTTACATATGAAAATTTATTTTAAATATAGCTAAAATTGTCAAATGAAAGGAGAATGAAGGAAAGATATGTTTGTCAATATGCCATCGGAACAGCAGATATCACTCTAAGCATTGCAGAAATATTTTAAAGCACAAAATTAGATATAAAAGTGTTGGAAAATATGTAAGTGTAAAATAGGTGGTAACCCAAGGACAAAAAACTGTAGGGAACACTACCTTCTCTCACGGAAGGGACAGTGATAGAAATACTGGCCCCAGGAAGGATCCCTGGCCCAGAGGATACTGGACATGTGTAGATGCTGTGGCTGTTGGAATTCTCATTGTTATTCCAACAATGAGAGCCAGTAGTCTCCAGTTCCACTATACCAGACAGGCTTTCTAGTTTCAATTGCCTAAAACTTAAATTGCTATTGTTACTGTAGAAGCCAGGGAATGGGTGCTCTGCTCAGAGATTTATATGCTCACTGTTGCTGCTGTCACTGTCTGATGAGCCCATGGCAGTTCTGCTGCTGGCTGAAGCTACCAGGAGGTCCTTCATGCTTGTATTGGCACCACACTGCCTAAGCAAGAAGTTGCTGTTGCTGCCATGGGACATATCAACAGAACCGGAAAGAAAAAGGAAAAAAAAAAAAATATATATATATATATATATATATATATATATATATATATATATATATATATAATTCTCTGTCTCTCACCTTCAAATCTTTCATTAGTTCAGTTCAATTTAGTCACTCAGTCATGTCCGACTCTTTGCAACCCCATGAATCGCAGCACGCCAGGCCTCCCTGTCCATCACCATCTCCTGGAGTTAACTCAGACTCATGTCCATCGAGTCAATGATGCGATCCAGCCATCTCATTCTCTGTCATCCCCTTCTCCTCCTGCCCCCAATCCCTCTCAGCATCAGAGTCTTTTCCAATGAGTCAACATTTCGTATGAGGTGGCCAAAGTACTGGAGTTTCAGCTTCAGCATCATTCCTTCCAAAAGAAATCCCAGGGCTGATCTCCTTCAGAAGGGACTGGTTGGATCTCCTTGCAGTCCAAGGGACTCTCAAGAGTCTTCTCCAACACCACAGTTCAAAAGGATCAATTCTTCGGCACTCAGCCTTCTTCACAGTCCAACTCTCACATCCATACATGACCACAGGAAAAACCATAGCCTTGACTAGACGGACCTTAGTCGGCAAAGTGATGTCTCTGATTTTGAATATGCTACCTAGGTTGGTCATAACTTTTCTTCCAAGGAGTAAGCATCTTTTAATTTCATGGCTGCAATCACCATCTGCAGTGATTTTGGAGCCCCCAAAAATAAAGTCTGACACTGTTTCTACTGTTTCCCCATCTATTTCCCATGAAGTGATGGGACCAGATGTCATGATTTTCGTTTTCTAAAGGTTGAGCTTTAAGCCAACTTTTTCACTCTCCACTTTCACTTTCATCAAGAGGCTTTTTAGTTCCTCTTCACTTTCTGCCATAAGAGTGGTATCATCTGCATATCTGAGGTTATTGATGTTTCTCCCAGCAATCTTGATTCCAGCTTGTGTTTTTTCCAGTCCAGCATTTCTCATGATGTTCTCTGCATATAAGTTAAATAAGCAGGGTGACAATATACAGCCTTCATGTACTCCTTTTCCTATTTTGAACCAGTCTGTTGTTCCATATGCAGTTCTAACTATTGCTTCCTGACCTGCATACAGATTTCTCAAGAGGCAGGTTAGGTGGTTTACTGTTCTCATCTCTTTCAGAATTTCCCACAGTTTGTTGTTATCCACAGTCAAAGGCTTTCACATAGTCAATAAAGCAGAAGTAGATGTTTTTCTGGAACTCTCTTGCTTTTTCCATGATCCAGCGGATGTTGGCTATTTGATCTCTGGTTCCTCTGCCTTTTCTAAAACCAGCTTGAACATCAGGGAGTTAATGTTCACGTATTGCTGAAGTCTGGCTTGGAGAATTTTGAGCATTACTTTGCTAGCATGTGAGATGAGTGCAATTGTGTGTTAGTTTGAGCATTCTTTGACATTGCCTTTCTTTGGGATTGAAATGAAAACTGACCTTTTCCAGTCCTGTGGCCACTGCTGAGTTTTCCAAATTTGCTGGCATATTGAGTGCAGCACTTTCACAGCATCATCTTTCAGGATTTGAAATAGCTCAACTGGTATTCCATCACCTCCACTGGCTTTGTTCATAGTGATGCTTTCTAAGGCCCACTTGACTTCACATTCTAGGATGTCTGGCTCTAGATGAGTGATCACACCATCGTGATTATCTGGGTTGTGTGTGACTCCCAACTGGCAAGATAGTATGAGCAATGTAGTTTTCAGATTTCTAGACTCAGGTGATATCTCGGGGAATGTGTAAAGGCAGATATAAAGATAAGAGTCAAAAACAACTAACAAACAAATGATGTTTTGTGTCTCAATTACATTTGTGAACATTGAAAATAAATGAGAATTCTCTGATAGTATCTGAGTTGACTGAAATGCTGTCATTTCTAATAGATTAGAAACCATAGTGACAGAAGTAGAAATTATCTTCTACAGAGGAAGGAACCTAACACAGCAGTAAGGATTCATAAGAATATAGGATCAATAGTCTGAGAGTCTCAAGATACTTATTACACATCCAGAGGTCATCAATCTAGAAAAGATGTAAAAACAAAAACAAACAAATAAACGAAAACAGAAATCAAACCTAGAGGATGAAGAAAAAGCTCCATGGAGTTAAGTTACAAAAAGATAAAAGGTAGGTAGGACAAATGACTAGATCAAAGGCTTCTCAGTTTTGGTCTAGATTATTCAAATTTTTGAAAGCCAGTGAAAAGTTTTCAAATTAAGATTTTAGAATTATTTATACCAATTAGCTTTAATAATCTGCAAAATGTGGTTCTCACCTTACTTGTCTCATTAATTTCTAGCACTCTCTTTATATCTTGTTAAAGTATTTCATAGATTATATAACCTACTTATTGCCACATACTGAAACAATCACTGTGAAACTGTAAGAAGCATAAAGGAGAAATGAGAGAAAAGTAAATTATAATAAAACATGTTTTATATATAATACCTCAGGCATGACAGCAGAATACATAATAAAGATACATTAAAATCCCTTGTGATATATATTTCTTGTTTGCTACTCCACATCCACACTCCACCTTTCCACATCCTGCTATATGCTGCTAAGGAATGGCTCATTTATAATATATGAATAAGGTTCTTTACCATATGTCTTTTGCTGGAATTTATTAACATAAGGCATCACCGGGGGTCACAATGTGTGAGGAAGGAGGATAGGACATTAATTTTGTTTCCATCTGTGGTAGTTTGTAGCAGATTTGTTGCACCTAGGTACAGAAGATCAGTCTTCTTCAAAGTACTGTTGTGTCCAAGTTTCAGTAACTCCTCTCCCTTGTTTCTTCAGGTCTAGACTGGGCATGGCACCTTAAACTTATGGCTTTTGGCTTTACTATGCTATTAAATAGAGATAACAACTCAAGACACCATGGTGTGTCAAAGTGGCAAAATAATACTCTAACAAGCGATGAGCTGAATCATATTTGCTTGCAACAAAATCATCTCCTTATAAGTTCATGATTAAGTATTCCAATATGTACAGTTAATATCTTGAAATTTTAGATGTTGACAAATACACACAGATTTAACATATAAAACAGTCTTCAAGAAAATCACATTGTTAGGTAACAGAATAGAAGATGTATTAGAAAAATGAAGCATAGATAATGTGATGGAGTGGTGATAGCATAGATATATGGGAATAGTATCTTCTTTGGAACATAAAAACAAGAAACCCCCCAAACTGTAGGTATGGTCAAGATATCAAATGGCAAACTAAATATTTAACAATTTAGAAGTTAAACAACTAGTTGGACTTCAGCAATAACATTCCCAAAATAAACATGCTATCATTTGATATTTATAAAATAAGACACAGGATGGTTAAATATGAAACATTTAATCAGACTGTTTTACTTATAGCATTAGAAAAGTCATGCTATAATTTATCAAATGTCAGAAGACTACATAGTACCCATTATACAATTTGAACAAATTGCATATAAGTTTTTTTGTATTTGGTACTTGCATTAAAAGAAAAATATAATGTAAAAACTGTAAGCTTACTATCACTGTTGTTGTTGAGTTGCTAAGCCATGTCTAACTCTTCGTGACCCCATGGACTGCCACATGCCAGGCTTCCCTGTCCTTCACTAACTTCTGGAGTTTGCTCAAACTCACGTGCACTGATTTAGTGATGCCATCCAAACATCTCATTCTCTGCCACCCCCTTCTCTCCCTGTCCTCAATCCTTCCCACAATAAGTGTCTTTTCCAGTGAGTTGGCTCTTTCCATAAGGAGGCCAAAGTATTGGAGCTTCAGCTTCAGTCCTTCCAGTGAATATTCAGGATTGATTTACTTTAAGATTGACTGGTTTGATCTCCTTGCTGTCCAAGTTACTTGCAAGAGTCTTTTCCAGCACTACAATTTGAAAGCATCAGTGTTTTGGTGCTCAACGTTCTTTATGGTCCATCTTTCATATCTGTTCATGACTACTGGTAAAGCCATAACTTGGTTTATATGACCTTTGTAGGCCAAGTGATGTCTCTGCTTTTTAATACACTGTCTAGGTTTGTCGTAGCTTTTCTTTCAAGGAGTGTCTTTCAATGTCATGGCTGCAGTCACTGTCTGCAGTGAATTTGGAGGGCCACTGGCAGGAGGAGTCCTGGAGGCACATGATGGCATAAGTCCTTTTAGAGTTCACATTTAGCCCTACCATAGAGTCTGCTCAAACTATCGCACAATTGCACTCATCTCACATGCTAGTAAAGTAATGCTCAAAATTCTCCAAGCCAGACTTCAACAATACGTGAACCGTGAATTGCCTGATGTTCAAGCTGGTTTTAGAAAAGGCAGAGGAACCAGAGATCAAATAGCCAACATTCACTGGATCATGGAAAAAGCAAGATAGTTCCAGTAAAACATCTATTTCTGCTTTATTGACTATGCCAAAGCCTTTGACTATGTGGATCACGATAAACTGTGGACAATTCTGAAAGAGATGGGAATATCAGACCACCTAACCTGCCTCCTAAGAAATCTGTATGCAAGTCAGGAAGCAACAGTTAGAACTGGACATGGAACAACAGACTGGTTCCAAATAGGAAAAGGAGTACGTCAAGGCTGTATATTGTCACCGTGCTTATTTAACTTATATGCAGAGTACATCATGAGAAATGCTGGACTGGAATAAACACAAACTGGAATCAAGATTGCCAGGATAAATATCAATAACCTCAGATATGCAGATGACACCACCGTTATGGCAGAAAGTGAAAAGGATCTAAAAAGCCTCTTGATGAAAGTGAAAGAGGAGAGTGAAAAAGTTGGCTTAAAGCTCAACATTCAGAAGACAAAGATCATGGCATCTGGTCCCATCACTTCATGGGAAATAGATGGGGAAACAGGAGAAACAGTGTCAGACTTTATTTTGGGGGGGCTCCAAAATCAATGCAAATGGTGACTGCAGCCATAAAATTAAGAGATGCTTACTCCTTGGAAGAAAAGTTATGACCAACCTAGATAGCATATTCAAAAGCAGAGACATCACTTTGCCAACTAAGGTCCGTCTAGTCAAGGTTATGGTTTTCCTGTGGTCATGTATGGATGTGAGAGTTGGACTGTGAAGAAAGCTGAGTGCCAAAGAATTGATGCTTTTGAACTGTGGTGTTGGAGAAGACTCTTGAGAGTCCCTTGGACTGCAAGGAGATCCAACCAGTCCCTTCTGAAGGAGATCAGCCCTGGGATTTCTTTGGAAGGACGGATGCTAAAGCTGAAGCTCCAGTACTTTGGCCACCTCATGTGAAGAGTTGACTCATTGGAAAGGACTCTGATGCTGGGAGGGACTGGGGGCGTGAGGAGAAGAGGATGACTGAGGATGAGATGGCTGGCTGGCATCACGGACTTGATGGATGTGAGTCTGAGTGAACTCTGGGAGTTGTTGATGAACAGGGAGGCCTGGCGTGCTGTGATTCATGGGGTCGCAAAGAATCGGACACGACTGAGTGACTGAACTGAACTGAACTTATAGAGTTTGCAGACACCAGAATCTGGCTCCAAAATACAGGGAAAACAGCCCCACCCATCATCAGGAAATCGGATTAAAGATTTACTGAGTATGACCTCATCCACCAAAGCAAGACTCAAATTTTCCCACAATCAGTCCCTCCCAATAGAAAGCTTTCACAACCCTCTTATCCTCTTCCATCAGAGGGCAGACAGAAGCAAGAACTACAATTTCATGGCATCTGGGAAACACACACACACACACACACACACACACACACACACACACACACACACACAGAAACTGAACCAAAATGATCACAGCCTTGTTTAACTCAATGAAGCTATGAGTCATGCCATGCAAGGCCACCCAAGATGGATGGGTCATAGTAGACCATTCTGTCAAACTGTGGTCCACTTGAGTAGGGATTGGGAAACCACTTCAGTGTCCTTGCCTTGAGAACCCCATGAACAGTATGAAAAAAAAAAAAAACCCACTATTATAACCAGAAATAATAGTGACATTTTCTCCACATGCCAGCTTTCTCATCTTTTGTATTGTTATGTCATTTTCAAGCTTCTCCTTTTATATTATATTCTATAAGTTTAATGGAGGCTGCCCTGGTATTATGAGAATTTGTTCCCTTTTAAATCTAAGAAGTCTAATTATAAACTATTAGTTCACTAAGCTTTCTATAGTTTTTAACAGAAATATAAATATAGAAGGGAAAATGATTAACAGTTATTTCATATCACCTCAGAGGGAAATTTGAGAGGTTTAATTGGATAATATCTGCAAAGTGTTTTAATTCCTAGGAGAAAATAATATGTAATCATAAGAAGAAAAAAGCACCACAATAAAATTATACTACATAAGTAACAATAAAAGTAAGTTTAGTTTGGATTCTGAAAGCAGTAGGATATGATAAAAACTGCTCTAAATCTCTCTTTCAAATGTTATTTGGAAGATTTCTAATCTCTATTTCAAATGTTATCAGCAAATACTCATAGAACTGTGAGCTATTATGGAAAGTGTAATAGATTGATAAACTATATGAGGGCTCTGCTTTGTTATCAATTGTAGGGCTGTAAAACTTATAGAAATGCTGAGATTCAGTTTCCTTAGCTATAAGAAAATGATGAAAATTCCTTTCTCTTTCACGGGCTTTCTGTTAAGATCATATTTTTAAAAGTTACATGAAAGCACAGGAATCTCTAATAGGCTCTATAAATGTTTGCTTATATTCACACACACACACACATATATATATATATAATATATATGTGAGTACTATTCAGTCATAAAAAAAAAATGAAAACTTGCCCTTTGTGACAATGTGTGTGAACCTTGAGAATATTATTCTAAGGGAAATAAATCTGACAGAGAAGACAAATATGACTTCACTCATATGTGAAATTTAGATAGACCAAACAAACAAGAAACAAAGCAGAAATAAACTCAGATACAGAGAAAAGACTGCTAGCTTTTGACAGGAAAGTGAAAAAAGTCAAGGAAGTCAAATGTACAGAAGTGGTTGGCAACTTGATCTTTAGGAATGACCATTTTATAAGCGGTTTCCTGTGGTCATGTATGGTTGAGAGAGTTGGACTGTGAAGAAGGCTGAGCGCCAAAGAATTGATGCTTTTGAACTGTGGTGTTGGAGAAGACTCTTGAGAGTCCCTTGGACTGCAAGGAGATCCAACCAGTCCATTCTGAAGGAGATCAGCCCTGGGATTTCTTTGGAAGGAAGGATGCTAAAGCTGAAGCTCCAGTACTTTGGCCACCTCATGAAAAGAGTTGACTCATTGGAAAAGACTCTGATGCTGGGAGGGATTGGGGGCAGGAGGAGAAGGGGACGACCGAGGATGAGATGGCTGGATGGCATCACGGACTCAATGGACGTGAGTCTGGGTGAACTCCGGGAGATGGTGATGGACAGGGAGGCCTGGTGTGCTGCAATTCATGGGGTCGCAAAGAGTCGGACACGACTGAGCAACTGAACTGAACTGAACTGAAGAGATGTCAAATTACAATGTTGTGCAGAGAGTTTCATCAACTCAATGAACATTAATTTGAGCAAACCTTGGGAGATAGCGGAGGACAGAGGAGCCTGGTGTGCTGCAAACGATGGCTGCAAAGAGTCAAACGTGATTTAGCAACTGGACTACATTAAGAACACATATAATGGCCTATACTACTGCTGCTACCGCTGCTGCTGCTAAGTTGCTTCAGTCGTGTCCAACTCTGTGTGACCCCATAGACGGCAACCCACCAGGCTCCACCGTCCCTGGGATTCTCCAGGCAAGAACACTGAAGTGGGTTGCCATTCCCTTCTCCAACGCATGAAAGTGAAAAGTGAAAGTGAAGTCGCTCAGTCGTGTCTGACCCTCAGCGACCCCATGGACTGCAGCCTTCCAGTCTCCTCCATCCATGGGATTTTCCAGGCAAGAGTACTGGAGTGGGGTGCCATTGCCTTCTCCAATGGCCTATACTATTGTACCTCAATTAAAAATTATTAATATACACCCACAATGAAATATGGTAAGAGAAATAAGAAAGTGATCTCAGAATTTGCATGACCAACAAGCATGTCACTTATCTATCTTTTCAAGATATTGTTGACCTCTTTTGATTATGTTTGATGCTCAAAAGAGCATTTTTAAACTGAAGAGTTTGAGCAGCTGGTCAGATGTTGAAGGACAAGAGTTTAAATCAGTAATTCTCAGAGTTGGTGGAATATTAAGTCATCTGGTGTCCCGCAGCTAGAAATTCCTGATTACCTCCTGTGAAGTGAGGTATAATATAAGAAATTTTTGGTGAATCCAGTACACAATCAGGGTTGAGGATCACTGGCCTAAGGGAGCTGCCCTCGTTTCCTCAGGTCCCTGGGAAGACTTGTGTTGTAGGGACATGGTGAGATGTTATGAATAAGGTTGATGCCATTTGTCTGCATTTGGTTGTCTTTGTTTCCGTCGGAGATGTTTTTATTCCTCAGCTCTATCAAGAGTTTGTTAATTTAAGAGAGAAACAAAAACACAAAAATAGTTTGCTTTAAATGAGATAGCTCAAACTATGAAATTCAAGTATGGCATACACACCGAGGAAACCAGAATTGAAAGAGACACATGTACCCCAATGTTCATCGCAGCACTGTTTATAATAGCCAGGACATGGAAACAACCTAGATGTCCATCAGCAGATGAATGGATAAGAAAGCTGTGGTACATATACACAATGGAGTATTACTCAGCCATTAAAAAGAATTCATTTGAATCAGTTCTGTTGAGATGGATGAAACTGGAGCCGATTATACAGAGTGAAGTAAGCTAGAAAGAAAAACACCAATACAGTATACTAACACATATATATGGAATTTAGGAAGATGGCAATGACGACCCTGTATGCAAGACAGGGAAAGAGACACAGATGTGTATAACGGACTTTTTGGACTCAGAGGGAGAGGGAGAGGGTGGGATGATTTGGGAGAATGACATTCTAACATGTATACTATCATGTGAATTGAATCGCCAGTCTATGTCTGACGCAGGATGCAGCATGCTTGGGGCTGGTGCATGGGGATGACCCAGAAAGATGTTATGGGGAGGGAGGTGGGAGGGGGGGTTCATGTTTGAGAATGCATGTAAGAATTAAAGATTTTAAAATTTAAAAAATAAAAAAAGGGAAAAAAATAAAATAGAGACTGTTACAATAGACAATGATAAATTTTACAACATGAGGAATATAGCCAATACTTTATAATAAGTAGAAATGGACTATAACTTTTAAAATTGTGAATCACAACTTTGTACGCCTAAAATTTCTGTAATAATGTACATCAAATATATCTCAAGAAAAAATATACAAAGGACTGTGAAAAAAAATAAAATAAAATAAATAAAAATTAAAAAAAAACAACAACAACAACTGCCATTTATTTATTTATTTATTTTTAGGGAATTAGGTCCTTGTTGGGAATTTGCAATCACATTTTCCACGTGTATTTCTATTCTCTAAGTTCATCATTACTTCACAGAGAATGAACATGATCTTTTTCCTTTCTTATTAAACTTGAAACAAATTTAGAAAACATTTCCTCTTCTTGTAATTAGTTAATGTAGTTCCTGCTACCAATAATGCCCATTGTGTCAGTTCAGTTCAGGCACTCTGTCATGTGGGACTCTTTGTGACCCCGTGAACTGCAGAACGACAGGCTTCCCTGTCCACCACCAACTTTTGGAGTTCACCCAAACTCATGTCCATCGAGTCGGTGATGCCATCCAGCCATCTCATTCTCTGTTGTCCCCTTCTACTCCTGCCCATTGTGTAAGAACAACAAAACCAAACATGTCTATAATTTAGTTGATATTTTATCAGTTTTGTCATGGGAAAATTAGTACCCATCCATCAATACAAGTGTGAAATGATATCTTAATATATTGCAATATTTCTCTGCATGTTACTTTAGATAGAATTTTTCTACATAATGAAAAGCAGAAACAGCAGTATGAAATCCAATGTCTTGACAATTAAATACCAATGTAAGGTGTAGAATATAACATCACTTTTAAATAGCTGTTTCATTTTACTTTCCAGTCAAATTCTGACATATTTTTTTTAGTACTGTGACATATTATAAATGAGATTATTCTTTTGTTCATATAGTCCATATTGTTCATAGATTTTATTGCATGAATATATCTTTACTCCATTCCCTTTAAGTTTCTAACTAGTATTACATTTTATGGATATGATACAATTTGGTTATCAATTTTTCTGTCAATGTATATTTCTGTTGTTTCATTTTTAACTGTTATTAATATGGCTGAAGTCAGCATTCTTATATAAGTTTGGTGTAATTATATTTTAATTTTTCATGGATAGAAAACCAGAATTGTTATTATTTAGCTTTATGATAAAAAATTTTCATAAATTTTCTTCTAATGCTCTTACTATTTTACTTTCAAATCAAAATAAATGATGTTTCAGTGTTATATTTGTGAGAGTATGGTAGAGATGGTATTTTCTTATTTTTTGTTTTAATTAGCATTTTGCTGATGACTAATAATACTGAGAAACTTTTGCTATGACTACTACTCCTTCATATATATTTTTTAATGAAGTGTTGCAACAAGTATCTTGCTCATTTTAATGGTTTGTGTTTTATTTTGGAGTTGTAAAAGTTTAAAAAATAAACTTTAGACACATGTCTTTTGTCAAATATTCAATACATGTATATTTTCTTTCAAATATGGCTTGTATATTAATTTTCTTGAAAATGTTTTGACAACTACAAATTTTGCCCTATTTTAAAATTTTTATGAAACCTATTTAATTGATATTTTTTCTTATATTTATATCTGCAAATTGTTTAAGGATTTTTGTTATATTATAAAATACCTATTATATTTAATATAATATTATAAATATAATATAATATATATAATATATATTCTATACCCTTATGTTTTAAGACTCTGATTTATCTTATTCTTTTTGTATGGTTTCAGGAAGGTGAAGGAGTTAACTGTTTTACTCATATGAATATCTAGTTGTTTTGAAAGCATTTGCATAAAATGTTTTCATTTATTCACTGAATTATTTAGACTCCAATAAAAGTCAATTTGTCATATGACCATGGGTCTATTTGTGAACTGTATTCTGTTCCATTGTTTTATTCAATTATTCTTGTACTAATATTGTACTATTTGAGTTATGATACATTTGTAGCTAGTATTGAAGTTTTTCATATTGAAGTTAGGTAGGTACGTGACATTCAACGTTGTTGTACTTTTTCAAGACACTTTTCACTAATTAGCAAAACATTTGAATCAGCTTGATAATTTCTACTTTTTATTTTTTTAAATAGTTAAAATAATGATGCTGTTATTTGTGAATTTGGTGAGAATTTATACGTTAATATTTATACTTCCATCAAAGAAAATAGTATAGCTCTCATTTATTCGGTCATCGTTAGTTTCAAGATTATTCTGCAATTTCCCTCTCGATGACTCTTTTAATATTTTTTCCAATTAAAAACATTAAAACTAGTTTAAATTTATTTCAGTTTAGCTCAGTTCAGTTGCTCAATCGTGTCTGACTCTTCGTGATGCCATAGACTGCAGCATGCCAGGCTTCCCTGTCCATCACCAACTCTCGGAGCTTGCTCAAACTCATGTTACTGAGTGGGTGATGGCATGCAACCATCTTATCATTTGTTGTCTGCTTTTCCTCCTGCCTTCAATCTTTCCCAGCATCAGGGTCCTTTCCAATGAGTCAGTTCTTTGCACCAGGTGACCAAAATATTGGAGTTTCAGCTTTAGCATTAGTCCTTCCAGTGAATATTCAGGACTGATTTCCTTTAGGGCTGACTGGTTTGATCTCTTTGCAGTCCAAGGGATTCTCAGATTCCTGTCAATGAACCACAATATTGCAAAGTAATTAGCCTCCAATTAAAATAAATAGATAATAAAAAAAACAAGAGTTTTCTCCAACACCACAATTCAAAAGCATTAATTATTTGGTGCTCAGTTTTCTTTATAGTCCAACTCTCACATCCATACATGACTACCAGAAAAACCATACCTTTCACTAGACGGACATTTGTTGGCAAAGTAATCTCTCTGCTTTTCAATATGCTGACTAGGTTGGTCATAGCTTTTCTTCCAAGGAGTAGGCGTCTTTTAATTTCATGGCGGCAATCACCATCTGGAGTGATTTTGGAGCCCAAGAAAGTCTGTCACTGATTCCATTGTTTCCCAATTTATTTGCCCTAAGGGACTGGATGCCATTCATTTTTTGAATGTTGAGTTTTCAACAAGCTTTTTACTTTCTTCTTTCACTTTCATCAATAGGTTTTAGTTCTTCTTCACTTACTGTCATAAGGGTGATGTCATCTGTGTATTTGAGGTTATCGATATTTCTCCCAGCAATCTTGATTCCAGCTTGTGCTTCATCCAGCCCAGCATTTCGCATGATGTACTCTGCTGCTTCTTGGCCTGCATACAGATTTCACAGGAGGCAGGTAAGATGGTCTAGTGTTCCCATCTCTAAGAATTATCCACAGTTTATTGTGATCTACACAAAGGCTTTGGTGTAATCAATAAAGCAGAAATAGATCCTTTACTGGAATTCTCTTGCTTTTTCTATGATTCAACAGATGTTGAAAATATGATGTCTTGTTCCGCTGCCTTTTTGAAATCCAGCTTGAACATCTACATTTGAAAGATCAAGGTTCATGTATTGTTGAAGCCTGGCTTGTAGAATTTTGAGCATTACTTTGCTAGCAAGTGAGATCAGTGCATTTGTGTGATAGTCTGAACATTCTTTGGTGTTGCCTTTATTTCTGTGTTTTATACTTTGTGTATGTAAATAATTGATTTTCATCAGTTCAGTTCAGTTCAGTTGCTCAGTTGTGTCTGACTCCCTGCGATCCCATGAACTGCAGCACACCAGGGATTCCTGTCCATCACCAAATCCTAGAGTTTACCCAAACTCATGTCCATTGAGTCAGTGAGAACATCCAACCATCTTCCTCTGTCATCCCCTTCTCCTCCTGCCCTCAATATTCCCTGCATCAGGGTCTTCTCCAATGAGTCGCTCTTCACATCAGGTGGCAAAGTATTGGAGCTTCAGCTTCAAAATCAGTCCTTCCAATAAACACCAAGCACTGATTTCCTTTAGGATGGACTGGTCGGGTATCCTTTCAGTCCAAGGGACTCTCAAGAGTCTTCTCCAACACCATAGTTCAAAAGCATCAGTTCTTCAGCACTTAGCTTTGTTTATAGTCCAAATCTCACATCTATACATGACTACTGGAAAAATCATAGCCTTGACTAGATGGACCTTTGTTGACAAAATACTGTTTCTGTTTTTTAGTATGCTGTCAATGTTGGTCATAACTTTCCTTCCAAGGAGTACGAGTCTTTTAACTTCATGGCTGCAATCATCTGACAAAGATGCCACAGAAAACAAAACTACAGGCCAATATCACTGATGAACATAGATGCAAAAATCCTCAACAAAATTCTAGCAATCAGAATCCAACAACACATTAAAAAGCTCATACACCATGACCAAGTGGGCTTTATCCCAGGGATGCAAGGATTCTTCAATATCCGCAAATCAATCAATGTAATTCACCACATTAACAAATTGAAAAATAAAAGCCATATGATTATCTCAATAGATGCAGAGAAAGCCTTTGACAAAATTCAACATCTGTTTATGATAAAAACTCTCCAGAAAGCAGGAATAGAAGGAACATACCTCAACATAATAAAAGCTATCTATGAGAAACCCACAGCAAACATGATCCTCAATGGTGAAAAATTGAAAGCATTTCCCCTAAAGTCAGGAACAAGACAAGGGTGCCCAATTTCACCATTATTATTCAACATAGTTTTGAAAGTTTGGGCCACAGCAATCAGAGCAGAAAAACAAATAAAAGGAGTTCCAATTGGAAAAGAAGTAAAACTCTCATTGTTTGCAGATGACATGATCCTCTACATAGAAAACCCTAAAGACTCCACCAGAAAATTACTAGAGCTAATCAATGAATATAGTAAAGTGTTGCAGGATATAAAATCAACACACAGAAATCCCTTGCATTACTATACACTAATAATGAGAAAATAGAAAGGGAAATTAAGGAAACAATTCCATTCACCATTGCAACGAAAAGAGTAAAATACTTAAGAATATATCTACCTAAGAAACTAGAGACCTATATATATATATAGAAAACTATAAAACACTGGTAAAAGAAATCAAAGAGGATACTAATAGATGGAGAAATATACCATGTTCATGGATCAGAAGAATCAGTATAGTGAAAATGAGTATACTATCCAAAGTAATTTATAGATTCAATGCAATACCTATCAACCTACCAATGGTATTTTTCACGGAGCTAGAACAAATAATTTCACAATTTGTATGGAAATACAAAAAAAAAAAAAAAAAAAAAACTCAAATAGCCAAAACAATCTTGAGAAAGAAGAATGGAACTGGAGTAGTCAACCTGCCTGGCTTCAGGCCCTACTACAAATCCACAGTCATCTAAACAGTATGGTACTGGCACAAAGACAGAAATATACATCAATGGAACAAAATAGAAAGCCCAGAGATAAATCCACACACCTATGGACACTATCTTTGACAAAGGAAACAAGAATATACAATGGATTAAAGACAATCTCTTTAACAAGTGGTGCTGGGAAAACTGGTCAAACACTTGTAAAAGAATGAAACTAGATCACTTTCTAACATCATACACAGAAATAAACTCAAAATGGATTAAAGATCTAAATGTAAAACCAGAAACTATGAAACTCCTAGAGGAGAATATAGGCAAAACACTCTCCAACATACATCACAACAGGATCCTCTATTACCCACCTCCCAGATTATTGGAAATAAAAGCAAAAAGAAACAAATGGGGCCTAATTAAACCTAAAAGCTTCTGCACAACGAAGGAAACTATAAGCAAGGTAGAAAGACAGCCTTCACAATGGGAGAAAATAATAGCAAATGAAGCAACTGACAAACAACTAATCTCAAAAACATACAAACAACTCCTGCAGCTCAATTCCAGAAAAATAAAAGACCCAATCAAAAAATGGGCCAAAGAACTAAATAGACATTTCTCCAAAGAAGACATATGGATGGCTAACAAACACATGAAAAGATGCTCAACATCACTCATTATCAGAGAAATGCAAATCAAAACCACAATGAAGTACCATTTCACACCAGTCACAATGGCTGCAATTCAAAAGTCTACAAGCAATAAATGCTGGAGAGGGTATGGAGAAAAGGCAACCCTCTTACACTGTTGGTGGGAATGCAAACTAGTACAGCCACTTTGGAGAACAGTGTGGAGATTCCTTAAAAAACTGGAAATAGAACTACCTTATGAACCAGCAATCCCACTGCTGGGCATACACGCTGAGGAAACCAAAATTGAAAGAGACACGTGTACCCCAATGTTCATGGCAGCACTGTTTATAATAGCCAGGACATGGAAGCAACCTAGATGTCCATCATCAGATGAATGGATAAGAAAGCAGTGGTACATATACACAATGGAGTATTACTCAGCCATTAAAAAGAATACATTGAATCAGTTCTAATGAGGTGGATGAAACTGGAGCCAATTATACAGAGTAAAGTAAGCCAGAAAGAAAAACACCAACACAGTATACTAACGCATATATATGGAATTTAGAAAGATGGAAACAATAACCCTGTATGCGAGATAACAAAAGAGACACAGATGTATAGAACAGTCTTTTGGACTCTGTGGGAGAAGAAGAGGGAGATGGTGGGATGATTTGGGAGAATGGCATTGAAACATGTATACTATCATATATGAAAACAATCGCCAGTCCAGGTCCGATACATGATACTGGATGCTTGGGGCTGGTGCTCTGAGACGAACCAGAGGAATGGTATGGGGAGGGAGGAGGGAGGGGGGTTCAGGATGGGGAACATGTGTATACCTGTGGCAGATTCATGTTGATGTATGGCAAAATCAATACAATATTATAAAGTAATTAATCTCCAATTATAATAAATAAATTTATATTTTAAAATGATTTTGTAAAATTTTGATATTAAAGAGAGTCTCTATATCCAGAGAGTTTTACATTTTTTTTTCAAATTGTGCCTTTTAAAAAAATTCATTGCAGTAAGATTCCTAGGACAATAATAAATAGAAATGGTGATGGTAGAAAATCTTCTTTCTGATTTCATGAAGAATATGTCCAGTATCTTTTCATTATATTTTGTGTTAGCTCTATTTTTGTTGTTGTTTAGCTATAGGTTTTTACCTAGGAAGTCCTTATTACTGTTGATTTGTTGTGAGTTTTATCCAAAATGGGATGTAAAGATGTTGAATATCTGATCTGCTTTAAGTGATATAATGGAACTTTTAAATACATATATGAATGTAAAATTTAATATAATGATTATGTTCATTATATTTCAAAATTTAAGCCAAATTATTTTAATAGGATAAAGTAAATTCAATCATTTTATATTTTTATTTGTTGTTAGGAGCCTGATGGGCTGCTGTCTCTGGGGTCACACAGAGTCGTACACGACTGAAGCCACTTAGCAGCAGCAGCAGCAGGTTTGGACTTCCCTGGTACTTCAGTCAGTAAAGCATTTATCTGTAATGCAGGAGACCAGATTTGGATCTCTGGTAGGGAAAATATCCTGGAGAAAGAAAAGGCAACCCATTTCAGTATTCTTGCCTGAGAAAGCTCATGTGCAGAGGAGCCTGGCAGGCTACGGTCTATGGGGTGCAAAAGTCAGACACTACTTAGCCACTAAACAACCACCACGAGGTTTAATTGTTTCTATTTTATAATACGTTTTTGCAAATAGCCTCATGATTTTCATTCTTTAATATCTTTCAGATTTTGGTTTCATGTTTATGTCATTCTCTTACAAAATTTTGGGAAAATATACTACTTTCTCATCTATTCTTTGAAATATTATTGTACAATATACTGCTTTCTTAAAACATTTGAGAGATTTCAATATTTTACTGTAGAGTAAAATATTGCTTTTTTATTTTTATTTAGCTTATTTTGTTATACATGTTCTAGCATTTCAGTTAAATGTCATTTTGTATTCATACATTTGCCATAAAGTACAAAGTACAGAAGATTCAATTATTAAATGCCTGCTATCTGCCAGACACTGTCCTAAGTACTCTGCATATACAAACTAATTTGAAACCCTGAATTAGTCTGAAAGTCTTGTATCTTTATTTTATTGATGCAGAGATTCAGAAGCAGCTTTATTATGTAACTTAACTACAGTTGGGATTTCTAAGTGGCTCAGTGGTAAGGAATACTCCCACAAATCCGCCTCCTGTAGGAGTTGCAGGAGACATGACTTCAGTCCCTGGGTCAGGAAGATCCCCTGGAGGAAGAAGTAGTAATCCAACCCAGTATTTCTGCCCGAAAAATCCTATGGACAGGGGAGTTTTTTGGGGTGATAGTTCATAGGGTCTCAGAGAGTCAGTTGTGACAGAGCATGCATGTAGCTACAGTTACACTTTCATTAACATAGGCAAAACACTCTCAGACATACATCACAGCAGGATCCTCTATGATCCACCTCCCAGAATTCTGGAAATAAAAGCAAAAATAAACGAATGGGATCTAATAAAAATTAAAAGCTTCTGCACAACAAAGGAAAATATAAGCAAAGTGAAAAGACAGACTTCAGAATGGGAGAAAATAATAGCAAATGAAGCAACTGACAAACAACTAATCTCAAAAATATACAAGCAACTTATGCAGCTCAATTCCAGAAAAATTAATGACCCAATCAAAAGATGGGCCAAAGAACTAAATAGACCTTTCTCCAAAGAAGACATACGAATGGCTAACAAACACATGAAAAGATGCTCAACATCACTCCTTATTAGAGAAATACAAATCAAAAGCACAATGAGGTACCACTTCACACCAGTCAGAATGGCTGCGATCCAAAAATCTGCAAGCAATAAATGCTGGAGAGGGTGTGGAGAAAAGGGAACCCTCCTACACTGTTGGTGGGAATGCAAACTAGTACAGCCACTATGGAGAACAGTGTGGAGATTCCTTAAAAAATTGCAAATAGAACTCCCTTATGACCCAGCAATGCCCCTGCTGGGCATACACACCAAGGAAACCAGAATGGAAAGAGACACATGTACCCCAATGTTCATCGCAGCACTGTTTATAATAGCCAGGACATGGAAACAACCTAGATGTCCATCAGCAGATGAACGGATAAGAAAGCAGTGGTACATATACACAATGGAGTATTACTCAGCCGTTAAAAAGAATTCATTTGAATCAGTTCTGATGAGATGGATGAAACTGGAGCTGATTATACAGAGTGAAGTAAGCCAGAAAGAAAAACACCAATACAGTATACTAACACATATATATGGAATTTAGGAAGATGGCAATGACGACTCTGTATGCAAGACAGGAAAAAAGACACAGATGTGTATAACGGACTTTTGAACTCAGAGGGAGATGGAGAGGGTGGGATGATTTGGGAGAATGGCATTCTAACATGTATACTATCATGTAAGAATTGAATCGCCAGTCTATGTCTGATGCAGGATACAGCATGCTTGGGGCTGGTGCATGGGGATGACCCAGAGAGATGTTATGGGGAGGGAGGTGGGAGGGGGGTTCATGTTTGGGAACGCATGTAAGAATTAAAGATTTTAATATTTAAAAAATAAAAAACTAAACAAAAATTAAAAAATAAAAATAAAGGAAAAAAAAATGAAGCGATCTCCAAAAAAAAAAAAAGAAAGAAATTGTGAACAATGACTGAAAGAGACTACTTCAATTTGATTATTTCCTGGGAGAATCTGCTCTTTGATTACCCAGGCTAGAATAAAAAGTTATTGGTATGGATTGAACTTGTTAAAAAAAAAAAAAAAAGAAAGAAATTCAAACCTCAGTTATGGTTGGTTTGACTACATGGTCCAGACTTTTCATCACACTGTTATTTATTTATTTACTATTTATTTTTTATTGGTGTATATCCAATTAACAATGTTGCGATAGTTTCAGGTGAATAGCAAAAATATTCACACTGATTTTTATGATAACCTATGTGAATAAATAACACAATAGGTTGCATGTCCCCTTTTGTAGTTTGTATATTAACTTAGTCCCAGGAATTCAAAAGGAGAGAGAGATTTAATGACTAGCTTCAAAGTACTATATTTACCTGGAAATATGATACTTAATTTATTAAAAATTAAGGCTTTCATCTTTTTTATCCTCAAATGAAATAACCAGTCCTTTAAAATAGCTTTCTGTTAGTTAGTGATAAGACTGATGAGAAAGCTAATCTGTAATTTTCTCCTTACTCATTAATCTGAACACAATATTCAGAAAAACAACGTTTCTATCATGGTATCTGAAATAATTAGTTATATAGAGATTTATCATTAAATCTGCATTTCCTTGTTTTATGTTCAAAACTTCTTCTTGACATATAATATGAAAAGTTGTGGGCCCAGACAAAACTACTTCATCTCTACCTTTAACTTATATGTTATGTATCTTCCTACTACATAAGTTATACTTTATAGCTAAGTATGTTCAACTCTGAAAAGACTGAATGGCTATGCATCAAAAATGTCAATATCTCTATGTATGATCTTTTTGACCTTTCTACCTTAGGTAATAAAATTATGTCACTGGATAATTTTTCTTTCTAAATGCCTCTAAGTTGATCAGTAAGTTATTCAATATTGAACTAAATAGAGAGGTCAAGAACACACATAAAGCTGTGAATATAAGGGAAGTTTTGACTCTGGGAAAGGGTGAGGGTGAGATGATTTTGGAGAATGGCATTGAAACATGTATAATATCATATGTGAAATGAATCACCAGGCAAGGTTTGATGCATGATACAGGATGCTCTGGGCTGGTGCACTGAGATGACCTAGAGGGATGGTATGGGGAGGGAATTGGGAGAGGGGTTCAGGATGGGGAACACGTGTACATCCGTGGCAGATTCATGTTGATGTATGGCAAAACCAATACAATATTGTAAAGTAATTAGCCTCCAATTAAAATAAATAAATTTATATTAAAAAATAAAAACCATTGAATATTTAAAAGATGAAAAGGATAAAATGTTACTTTCCTAATAAGAATGTTCAAGCAATTGCTTGCACAATGATGTTTGGGATATAGAACCAAAGAAATAAAACTAATTTTGTTTTATGATGTCAAATAAAACTTCAAATATTATGTTGCCATAAACAAATAATTTTCGATAACTGAGAATAAATAGAATTCTTCTATTTTCATTCTCAAAAAGAGTTTAAGTTTATCAAATTAAGATCATTTTGTAATCTCAGTTTATGAAAGTGTTACATAGTCAACTTTTAAAAGGTGCTGTTAACATAGAGAGCTAATGAAAGAGTTTCAGTCCACCTCAAGTATTTTTGAAATTTAAATAACCTCAGCCATGAAGATGACACCACCATTATGACAGGAAGGAAAGAGGAACTAAAGAGCCTCTTGATGTAGGTGAGAAGGGAGAATGAAAAGCTGGCTTAAAACTCAACATTCAAAAAATAATCATAGCATCTGGTTCCATCACTTCATACTAAATAAAGGGGGAAACAATGGAAACAGTGATACACTTTATTTTCTTGGGTTTCAAAATCAATGTAGGTGGTAACTGCATCCATGAAAATAAAAGACACTTGCCTCTTGGAAGAAAAGCTATGGCAAACATAAACAGCATATTAAAAATCAGACATCACTTTGAGGACAAAAGTCTGTATAGTCAATGTATGTTTATTTTTCCAGTAGTCGTGTATGGATGTGAGAGTTGGACCATAAAGAGGATGAGTGCCAAATAATTGATGCATTTGAACTGCGGTGTTAAAGAAGTCTCTTGAGAGTCCCTTGAACTGTAAGGAGATTAAATCTGTCAATCCTAAAGGAAATCATTCCTGAATATTCATTGGAAGGACTGATGCTGCAGTTGAAGCTCCAATATTTGGCCACCTGATAAAAAGAGCCAACTCATGAAAGGCCCTGATGCTGAGAAAGTGATTAAATAAAGAATTTCCAGGTAAACAATACACTTTGAAGGCAGGAGGAGAAAGAGACGACAGAGGATGAGATGTTTGGGTGGCATCACCAACTCAGTGGACATGAGTTTGAGCAAGCTCTGGGAGATGGTACAGGATAGGGAAGCCCAGCATGCTGTAGTCCATGGGGTCGCAAAGAGTCACACACGACTGAGTGACTGAACAAGGTAATTTGATGCTTATATAAAGTATTTTTATATTTTCTTGTTGAATGCTACATCTTTGACACGGACATTTTTTTAACAAATAATTGACTTTTTAATTTTTTTACTTCTTTCATTTCTCTGTACCTAATACAATTTTTCCTTTTTATTTCTTTCATTTCTCTATACATGATACAATTTTTTTAACTTCTACTTCTTTCATTTTATTTTTACATCTTTCATTTCTCTATACCTAATGCAATTCTAGATAATCTGTACTAAGTGTAACGAATATTTATTGGCAATATTCCATACTATCTTTTTTTCAGAAATGTATGTATTATGATTAATAGAATATATAAAATGTTTATTTGATTAAAGCAACAGTTTTGATAGGTGTAGATCCCTTTGCTAGCTTTCAGCTGCAAATACTCTATGTATCCTCTGTGGGTTAAAGGATTTATTGCACCAGCAATAAATAGTATGGTTCTCACATGAGATAAAATAATAATTTGAAAAACACCATAGCATCATTTTCTAACCTATGTAGAATCAGTCTTTGGCAAAGCATGACTTGATTCAAGCATCTGTTGTCTACCCAATAGCTGCTGCTACTGCTGCTAAGTCGCCTCAGTCGTGTCCGACTCTGTGCGACCCTATAGACGGCAGCCCTCCAGGCTCCCCATCCCTGGGATTCTCTAGGCAAGAATACTGGAGTGGGTTGCCGTTTCCTTCTCCAATGCATGAAAGTGAAAAGGGAAAGTGAAGTTGCTCAGTCGTGTCCGACTAGTAGCAACCCCATGGACTGCAGCCTACCAGGCTCCTCTGTCCATGGGGTTTTCCAGGCAAGAGCACTAGAGTGGGGTGCCATTGCTTTCTCCAATAGCACTTACAAATAAATAAACTCGCATTTTTACACACAACCGAAAGTTATGTACCATGAGTAAAATTCTCACTTTAACCAACTAATACAATAAGTAATACTTGAAGATTATTCCAAGTAATGTATTTATTTTTGATGATACAAAAGTGAGCAAAAATAACCACATTCTTCCTAAAAACATCTATAAGGAGGACAAATAGTTAAATGAGAAGCTATGATAAGGTGGGATAAATTTAACAACTGCTAAAGTATCTCTTCGTCTAGTCAAGGCTATGGTTTTTCCAGTAATCATGTATGGATGTGAGAGTTGGACTGTGAAGAAACCTGAGCACCAAAGAATTGATGCTTTTGAACTGTGGTGTTGGAGAAGACTCTTGAGAGTCCCTTGGACTGCAAGGGGATCCAACCAGTCCATTCTGAAGGAGATCAGCCCTGGGATTTCTTTGGAGGTAATGATGCTGAAGCTGAAACTTCAGTACTTTGGCCACCTCATGCGAAGAGTTGACTCACTGGAAAAGCCTCTGATGCTGGGAGGCATTGGGGGCAGGAGGAGAAGAGGACGACAAAGGATGAGATGGCTGGATGACATCACTGACTTGATGGATGTGAGTCTGAGTGATCTCTGGGAGTTGGTGATGGACAGGAAGGCCTGCTGTGCTGCGATTCATGGGGTCACAAAGAGTGGGACACGACTGAGCGACTGAACTCAACTGAACTGAAAGTATCTCTATTAAGAGACTGTAGCAGGGTTAACATGTTCTGGAACAAAAAGGGGGTCTCTCTGTGACAAACACTATCAAAATATGAAATAATATTTGAGGATGAATATAGGTAAACTAGGTTAAGTGTTTATGTTAAGAAATTTAAGTTCAAGGCATAATGTGATTAACTGTTTGTATGGGAAATGAACAAAATCCAAAAGGTATATAATAGGTTCAAGATGACTTGGTTACAAATTTCCATCCGTATAGGAGTGGGTAGGCATTTGCCAAAAAAAATTATCTTGAAGGGAAGGCTTGGATATATCACAAGAAATTAATGGTTGTATTGATGCATTTGCAAAGTATAATTTGCTATAGAAATGTCTTATCTTTCAGAAAGCTAATGATCACATTTTTCACTTTTAATAAGATTATATTATGTTCTCTACCATGACATTGATGCTTATTCACTTCAACATATATTCATATACTCTTTTTATGTTTTTTTGTATCTTTTTGTCTGTTTACCAGTCTTTTAATCTCACATTTTTCCTTTTGTATTAGCCAACTGTTTTCATATTAACTTGCTGATCATTTAAACCATTGTTTTCTATACATTGCTTCCTTATGTGCGGTTTTGCCTAATGATTGCTATTTTTCCCTGAAAAAGAGATGAAGAAAAGAAACAGGAGAAAAAAATCAAATAATTATTTTACTTTCATGAGCAGGCAATGAGAAGAAATGAGAGTTTAGGGGGTGTGAAATGACTCCACATGGTTCTTTGTCAAAGAATTCAATGAATAGCACAAATTAAATTTTTGAAAATGTTTTTAAACAGAATTTGAAGAATATATAAGAAAGATATTCTTAAAATGACAGCTATATATTAATCTGCAACATAGCTTACTGTTGAAAGTTATATATTAAAAATACGCAGTGCAGAATTGTGTCCCTAAACTGTGCCATCTAGAGAGTACCTATTCTAATTCTTCATCCACTATAATCGGTTTTAATCTATAAAATGTCTATTAAAATGAGTTGTTTTTTATGTAATTCACTGAATACACTAGAAACTATCATAAAATGAAATTGTCAAAAATAATTTTGGCAACACTACAAGCACCAAAAACTTAATTTCATTTTAAAATAATTATATAGTAATGGAATTTGTTTTCACTTCTTTGTAGAATTGAAAAAAAAACACAGTTTCTTCTAGAACTTGGTTAAAGGAACAAATTACCACCACACTAGCCACATAACACTCATTCATACACTGATAAGGTATAAACATTGAATGAACAGAGCAAATCCACTGAGAAAGGAAATAAACTTTATTTCTTAATATTGGCTTTATTTCCTAATAATTCCTTTATTTCCTAATAAATTCAATTATTTAGTAAAATCCAAAATTTTACTCTAAAAGGCCATAGTATAGGTTTTAATATTTTATACTTGTAGCTTTATATGTGGAAAATTTATTTATAATTTTGACTCATGATTATATTTTGTATATTTTCCCATAATGAGTGTTCAAACTATAGCATAATTCCACTCATTTCACATGCTAGCAATGTAATGGTCAAAATCCTTCAACCTGTGCTTCAACAGGACAGGAACTGAGAACTTCCAGATGTACAGGCTGGATTTAGAAAATGCAGAGGAACCAGAGGTCAAGTTACCAACAACCATCTGGTCATAGAAAAAGCAATGGAATTTCAGAAAAACGTCTACTTCTGCTTCATTGACTATATTAAAGCTTTTGACTGTGTGGATCACAGCAAACTGTGTAAAACTTTTAAAGATGTGGGAAAATAAGACTACCTCACCTGCCTCCCGAGAAACCTGTATGAAGATCAAGAAGCAACAGTTAGAACCAGTCATGAAACAACAGACTGGTTCCAAAGTGGAAAATGAGTACATCAAGGCTGTATATTGTCACCCTGCTTATTTAACTTATATGTGGAGTACATAATGGGAAATGCCAGCCTGGTTGAAGCTCAAGCTGGAATCAAGATTGCCGGATAAATAGCAATAACCTCAGATTAGGCACATGATGCCACCCTAATGGCAGAAAATGAAGAGGAACTGATGAGCCTCTTGATGAAGGTGAAAGAGAAAAGTTTCAAAGGTTGCTTAAAATTCACCATTCATAAAATGAAGATCATGGCATCTGGGCCCATCACTTCATGGCAAATAGGTGGGGAAACAATGGAAACACTGAGAGACTTTATTTTCAGGGGCACCAAAATCACTGCAGATGGTGGCTGCAGCCATGAAATTAAAAGATGCTTGCTCCTTGGAAGAAAAGCTATGACAAACATAGAGAACACATTAAAAAGCAGAGATATCACTTTGTGGAGAAACATCTATCAAAATCAAGCTGTTTTTTTCTGTAGTTATGTATGAATGTGAAAGGTGGAATATATAGAAAGTTGAGCACCAAAGAATTTATGCTTATGAACTGTGGTGTTAGAAAAGACTCTTGAGAGTCCCTTGGCCTGCAAGGCGATCCAACCAGTCCATCCTAAAGGAAATCATTCCTGAATAGTCATTGGAAGGACTGATGCTGAAGCTGAAACTCCAATACTTCAGCCACCCTATTCGAAGAACTGCCTCATTGGAAACAACCCTGATGCTGGGAAAGATTGAAGGTGGGAGGAGAAGGGGACGACTGAAGATGAGATGGTTGGATGGCATCACAGATTCAATGGACATGAATGTGAGCAAGCTCCAGGGATAGGTATGGAAAGGGAAGCCTGGTGTGCTGCAGTCCATGGGGTCAAAAGAATCAGACACAACTGACAAACTGAACTGAACTGATTGTCTCAATATATATTTTGCATAGAAACAGTGTAATGGTTTTATGCTGTGGACCAACACATGCTGTGCGCCACAACTACTGAGCTGGTGTTCTAGAGCATGGAAGCTACAACTAGTGAGCCTACACGCTGCAACTACTGAAACTCAAGCGTTCTAGTTGCCTGTGTTCCAAAAGAGAGGCCACTGAAATGAGAAACCCATGCACCTCAGTTAGAGAGTAGACCTGGCTTGTAACTAGAGAAAAGCCCACACAGCAATGAAGACTCAGCACAGCCCAAAATAAAATAAATAAATAAAATTATTTAAATAAGAAAAAAAATAGTGCAGCCTTGGGAAAAAGTTCCAAGTGATATACATAATGGTGTCTTTAAGCTCTTCTACAGAACTAAAACCCCTAACAAATGGAAGATGAACTGCTTGATTAAGCAATCTTTATTCCAGAGAGAAGGTCATAGTTTGCAACCTCAAGAACCACAGAAGGTCATTAAGAGACCACCTCAGGCCAGATCAAAGGGATGCAGGTCCTGCACACTCTCTGATCCTTACCAGCAACCCTACTCTTGAACCATTGCTATAAAATTCTTCATCAAATCCTCCTGGGTTGGCATACAGTTTTTGAGGGCTCGATTTTGTTGTGTCCCCCTATGCCTGGCAAAGCAATAAAGCTATTCTTTTCTACTTCACTTAAAACTTATGTATCTGAGATTTGACTTGGCACCAGTGCACAGAGGCTGAGAGTTTGGCATCAAAACTATTCTGATTGCTGTTTCCATTCTTCTGTCCACTAAGGTAATTATGACCTTCTTTCCTTTGTTGTTGAGTACCACCATTTGGTCCCTGTGACCCAGGGATTATACATTTCTTAAAGAATACTTTCTGTTTATTCTTCTTTTGGCTTCATAATATAGTATTCCCCAAATACTGCTATTGGCTCGATATATATTTTGAACAAAAACACTGCAATGGTATCATACAGAACCTTTAAAGAAGACTGCTGCAAATACATATATACATTTATCTGGGAGCTAATAATCTCTAAGATACTTGAATATATTGAATTACAGAAACATAATTTGTGTGCAGCTTTATTTCTGTCACATGTACATATCTATGTATGATGTATTTTTATGTGGCATTATGTTATGAATACACAGGTAACATAATGCCAAACCTCTAGTTCTTTTTAACATTTTTTTAAAATTGTAATATCTTTAATTCTTACATGCGTTCCCAAACATGAACCCCCCTCCCACCTCCCCTCCCCATAACATCTCTCTGGGTCATCCCATGCACCAGCCCCAAGCATGCTGCATCCTGCGTCAGACATAGACTGGCGATTCAATTCTTACATGATAGTACACATGTTAGAATGCCATTCTCCCAAATCATCCCACCCTCTCCCTCTCCCTCTGAGTCCAAAGGTCCGTTATACACATCTGTGTCTCTTTCCCTGTCTTGCATACAGGGTCGTCATTGCCATCTTCCTAAATTCCATATATATGTGTTAGTATACTGTATTGGTGTTTTTCTTTCTGGCTTACTTCACTCTGTATAATTGGCTCCAGTTTCATCCATCTCATCAGAACTGATTCAAATGAATTCTTTTTTATGGCTGAGTAATACTCCATTGTGTATATGTACCACAGCTTTCTTATCCATTCATCTGCTGATGGACATCTAGGTTGTTTCCATGTCCTGGCTATTATAAACAGTGCTGCGATGAACATTGGGGTATATGTGTCTCTTTCAATTCTGGTTTCCTCGGTGTGTATGCCCAGAAGTGGGATTGCTGGGTCATAAGGTAGTTCTATTTGCAATTTTTTAAGGAATCTCCACATTGTTCTCCATAGTGGCTGTACTAGTTTGCATTCCCACCAACATTGTAGGAGGGTTCCCTTTTCTCTACACCCTCTCCAGCATTTATTGCTTGCAGATTTTTTGATCGCAGCCATTCTGACTGGTGTGAAATGGTACCTCATTGTGGTTTTGATTTGCATTTCTCTAATAATGAGTGGTGTTGAGCATCTTTTCATGTGTTTGTTAGCCACCCGTATGTCTTCTTTGGAGAAATGTCTATTTAGTTCTTTGGCCCATTTTTTGATTGGGTCGTTTATTTTTCTGGAGTTGAGCTGCATAAGTTGCTTGTATATTTTTGAGATTAGTTGTTTGTCAGTTGCTTCATGATCCTCTACATGGAAAACCCTAAAGACTCCACCAGAAAATTACTAGAGCTAATCAATGAATATAGTAAAGTTGCAGGATATAAAATCAACACACAGAAATCCCTTGCATTCCTATACACAAATAATGAGAAAGTAGAAAAAGAAATTAAGGAAAGAATTCCATTCACCATTGCAACGAAAAGAGTAAAATACTTAGGAATATATCTACCTAAAGAAACTAAAGACCTAGATATAGAAAACTATAAAACACTGATGAAAGAAATCAAAGAGGACACTAATAGATGGAGAAATATACCATGTTCATGGACTGGAAGAATCAATATAGTGAAAATGAGTGTACTACCCAAAGCAATTTACAAATTCAATGCAATCCCTATCAAGCTACCAGCCACATTTTTCACAGAACTAGAACAAATAATTTCAAGATTTGTATGGAAATACAAAAAACCTCGAATAGCCAAAGCAATCTTGAGAAAGAAGAATAGAACTGGAGGAATCGACTTGCCTGACTTCAGGCTCTACAACAAAGCCACAGTCATCAAGACAGTATGGTACTGGCACAAAGACAGACATATAGATCAATGGAACAAAATAGAAAGCCCAGAGATAAATCCACACACATATGGACACCTTATCTTTGACAAAGGAGGCAAGAATATGCAATGGAGTAAAGACAATCTCTTTAACAAGTGGTGCTGGGTAAACTGGTCAACCACTTGTAAAAGAATGAAACTAGATCACTTTCTAACACCGCACACAAAAATAAACTCAAAATGGATTAAAGATCTAAATGTAAGACCAGAAACTATAAAACTCCTAGAGGAGAACATAGGCAAAACACTCTCAGACATAAATCACAGCAGGATCCTCTATGATCCACCTCCCAGAATTCTGGAAATAAAAGCAAAAATAAACAAATGGGATCTAATTAAAATTAAAAGCTTCTGCACAACAAAGGAAAATATAAGCAAGGTGAAAAGACAGCCTTTTTAATATTTTTGTTGCCAAAATTGTAAGCTGGTGGTATTTAAAGGTACTGAATAAATTCTTAAGAAGTGAAACTATAGTTCATGTACTAAAAACTTGGTACAATTAACCTAATTAAGTACTATTACTGATTTTAGACTAGTTGACTCTTACCACAGTATCTTATTTCTTTAAACATATTATTAAATTTATATTGATAATAAAGATAAAAATAAATAAAAATGACAATGAAATTGCATTATAAATGGTGAAGCTCCCCTTGAATTTAGAAAACTTAAATTTAGCCTTCTTAGAGGACATGTTCTAGACAGGACAACAGACCAAATAAAATCTTCTATTATCATGTCCTACACTCTGACAATTTTTTGCTGTAATTTTTCACATGTATTTACTAGCCTAGTAATTTTCTTATTGTCTTGAATATCTGGATCCCTAATATTTCTAAAATGATATCAAGGAATATTTTGGCATTGATAATGGTACTTAACATTGAATAGATATTTAGAACAGCATCTGCATAATTTCTCTTTGTCTAGTTATTTTTTATTCTCCTCAAAATGATGCATTTTTAATTTGGTTTTATAGTCTACCACACATCTCTCCTTGGTATTGCTATTAGAAAATGATATTAAATATATTCCCTTAATCATTAAGATAAAATGGAATTTTAAGAGGTAGAATTATATGAAGCTATACCCTAAAATGTATAGTTTTCCCTCCTGTATATTTGACTATATAAAAACTCAGAGAGTAGAGCTATTCAAGACACTGCCAGAGTATTAAAACAAGACTCAGATATGCTAAATACAAGTCTGAATTCTTGTGTTAACATTACTTTGTTGGATTAACTGGAATAGGACATATTCCCTTTGTCTCCCATTTAGGATTCTGTAAATCAGACCATCTAGTTTCCTGTTGCTGTACTATACAATCAGTAAGAAACAAAAATGAAACCTTTGAAAATGACTGTTAGGCAGAGTGTTGTAGCACAGACAAAAGATGAAAAGAAAGGACTTGAATCAAAATGATTGAATAAGAGGCTGTGGAACTCAACTCCCCCTAAGAACACATTAAAGATACATTTACATGTGGAACAGTGGTCACTGAAAATTAACTAGGTACTAGTAGAAAGACTTCTATACAGAAAAGGCTATGAGAAAATTCCACACAGAATAGGATAGGAAGGGAAAAGACCCAGATCTGTAGCTCAAGAAAGGAATCAGAGAAAAGATTAATAGTGGGTTACATGGATGGAAACTTCACTGGCAATGAGTGATTTATATTTTTGGTACTGGCCCTTGGATACAATAAAAGGAACATGAGCTCCCTTGACTGGTTGGAGGGCTGATGAGACCAATAAGAGGGCTGTGGAAAGCCTAGATTCCACTTATGACGAGTGAAGAATGCTTGTGGACACGAAAAGCAGGACAGACAGAATGGCTTGAAACTGCATGGGGTTTTGACTGGCTTATTGCAACCTCAGTGTTATGCCCCAGTCTGAGCCAACTGAATGCTACAACAGTTCTCGCCTCATGTTGTAGTTCCATAATGAAGCAAAGACTGCTACATCCTAGGGAAAACCTCAGCCATTAGAGGCTGAGGCAGCTCAAACCACATGTGGCATCTGAAGTAGAAGGCAGCCATTACTGGTGATTGCACAGCCAGCAAGTCAGAAGTCTGGATCACTGATGGCAGCTAAGCAACCCACAGACCATTGTAAATTCTCACATCAGCTTGGGTACTGCTCCTCTCTGGGCAAGGATGCCAGTACTCAGAGGGTGAAAAGCACACACTTGTGGGATTACTGAACCAACTCTCACCCAATACTCAGGGCTTCTTCCCCAGAAACTTGAAACTGTTCAGTCACTAAGTTGTGCCTCTTTGCAAACTCATGGACTGCAGCATGTCAGACTTCCCTGTCCTTCACTAGCTCCCAGAGTTTGCTCAAATTTATATCCATTGAGTCAGTGATGCTATCCAATCATCTCATCCTCTGCTGCCTTCTTCCTTTGCCTTCAGTCTTTCCCAGCATCAGAGGTTTTTTCCAATGAGGTGGCTTTTCCCATTAGATGGCCAACATATTGGAGCTTTCACTTCAGTCCTTTCAGTGAATATCCAGGGTTGGTTTCCTTTAGGACTGGCTGGCTTTACCTACTTTCAGTCCAAGGGAATCTCAAGAGTCTTCTCCAGAATGACAATTCAAAACCATTAATTCTTCAGCTCTCAGCCTTCTTTGTGGCCCAACACTCACATTCATACATGACTACTGGAAAAAAAAAAAAACAAAAAACAAAAACAACATAGCTTTGTTTAGATGAATCTTTGATGACAAAGTGATGTCTCTGCTTTTTAATATGCTGTCTAGGTTTGTCATAGCTTTTCTTCCAAAGAGCAAGTTTCCTTTAGGAAAACTGCATTCATCATCCACAGTGATATTGGAGCCCAAGAAAATAAAATCTGTCTCTACTTCTACTTTCTCCCTTTCTATTTGCCATGAAGTGAAGGACCTGAATACCATGATCTTATTCTTTTGAATGTCAATTTTAATTCAGTTTTTTCACTCTACTCTTTCACCTTCCAGAGACTCTTCAGTTCCTCTTCACTGTCTGACATTAGAGTGGTATCATCTACATATCTGAGTTTGTTATTTCTCCCAGCCATCTTGTGATTCATCCAACCGGGCATTTCTGCATGATGTATTCTGCATAGAAATTAAGTAAGCATGGTGACAATATGCAGTCTTGTCATACTCCTTTCCCAGTTTGGAACTAGTCAGTCATTCCATGTAAGGTTATATCTGCTGCTATCTGCATACAGATTTCTCAGGACTTAAAGATATCACAAATAGGGTGTGACAGATACTGAGCAGAGGGAAAGCTCCACCTCACACCCAGCTTTGTCCTAGCCCCTCCAATTCCAACTATACTTTCAACAAAGATGATAGGTGACAGCACATCTGCCAGCTGCCAGAGAAAGGCTGTGACTAGTGGTCACATCAAATATAGCTCTCACACAAGCTACTGAGCTACTGTAGACTATATAGCTACTGTAGACTATACTGTAGACTATATGTAGTATATCCTCACTATATGTGAGGGATACTCCTTCAATAAATAATTGTTAATCATTTCATCTAATTTCATATAGACAAAGATAAAGAAAATGAGAAGACAAAGGAATTTGTCTCATTTGAAAAAGCAAGAAAAAACTACCAAAATGCAACTCCTGAAATAGTAATAAATGATTTACCATTAAGAATTCAAATCATTAGTAATAAGAATAATAACTGCATTGGGAAAATAATAGATCAACACAGTGATAATTTACCAAAGAACTAGAAGATGTTAAAAGATCCAATCACAATGAAGAATATAGCAACTGAAATGAAAAACACACTAGATAGAATGAACAGCAGATTAGGTGATACAAAAGTGTGCATCAGTAGCCTGGAAGAAAGAATAATAAAAATCAACTAATCAAAACAACAAACATAAATTAATTACAAAATGAGAACAGATTTTGAGAGATTGTTGGCACAACATCAAACGTACCACCATCAGCATTATAGGAATACCAGAAAAAGAAAGAGAAAAGGATATATTTGATGGACTCATGGTTGTAAACTTTTCAAACCTGAAGAAGGAAACAGATATCAAGGTATAGTAAACACAGATGGGATCAAATACGATAAACTCAAACAGACCCACATCAAAACATATCATAATGAAAATGGCAAAAATTAAATATAAAGAGAAAATGTTAAAGGCAGTAAAAAAAAAAAAAGTAATATACTAGAAAACTTCTGTAGGATTCCAAGATAATTTTTTCTACAAAATTTTGCAGGACAGAAATGAGTGGCAATATTCAAAATGCTAAAAGGAGGGGGAGGGAATCTGAAAACTGATACTCTACCTGGTAAGATTATCATTTATATCTGAAGGACAGATAAGGAACTTCTCAGACAAAAACTAAAAGCATTTATCAGTAATAAACCTACTGCAAAAGAAATGTTAAATGGTATTCTTTAAGCAGATAAGAAAGGGCTGTGACAATAATGTATCCATAGAAAAGGAAAAATCAACTGGTAGGCAAATATATATAAAGTCTATGTGTCAAAAACTTAAACAAAGCAATGCAAATATTGAGACAAAAATTGTAATATTAAGTATAACTACAATAATAAGTAAATGGATAAACATGAAGATATAAAATATGACATCAAAAACACAAAGTATCAGTAGAAAGACTAAAAAGTATAGATATTTTTGAATGTTTGAACTTTAAAGGGCAGTATGTTTGAACTTAAAGGACTGCTTGTTTAAAACAAATAGACATATTTAGATCGCAGCCATTCTGACTGGTGTGAAGTGGTACCTCCTTGTGGTTTTGATTTGCATTTCTCTAATAATGAGTGAGGTTGAGCATCTTTTCATGTGTTTGTTAGCCATCCGTACGTCTTCTTTGGAGAAATGTCTATTTAGTTCTTTGGCCCATTTTTTGATTGGGTCGTTTATTTTTCTGGAATTGAGCTGCATAAGTTGCAGGTATATTTTTGAGATTAGTTGTTTGTCAGTTGCTTCATTTGCTATTATTTTCTCCCATTCAGAAGGCTGTCTTTTCACCCTGCTTATAGTTTCCTTTGTTGTGCAGAAGCTTTTAATTTTAATTAGATCCCATTTGTTTATTTTGGCTTTTATTTCCAGAATTCTGGGAGGTGGATCATAGAGGATCTTGCTGTGATTTATGTCGGAGACTGTTTTGCCTACATTCTCCTCTAGGAGTTTTATAGTTTCTGGTCTCACATTTAGATCAGAAGTAAGCCAGAAAGAAAAACACCAATACAGTATACTAACGCATATATATGGAATTTAGAAAGATGGCAATGACGACCCTGTATGCAAGACAGCAAAAAAGACACAGATGTGTATAACGGACTTTTGGACTCAGAGGGAGAGGGAGGGGGTGGGATGATTAGAGAGAACGGCATTGTAACAGGTATACTATCATGTAAGAATCGAATCGCCAGTCTATATCCCACACAGGATACAGCATGCTTGGGGCTGGTGCACGGTGATGACCCAGAGAGATGTTATGGGGAGGGAGGTAGGAGGGGGGTTCAAGTTTGGGAACGCATGTACACCCGTGGTGGATTCATGTCACCGTATGGCAAAACCAATACAGTATTGTAAAGTAAAATAAAGTAAAAATAAAAATTAAAAAAAATAAAATAAAACAAATAGATATATTTATAAGTCACATATATAAACCCCATGGTATCTACTAATCCAAAGCTTACCATAGACCATAGATGAACAAAACAAGAGAGAAAACAACACTAGCATATCATAAAGAAAATCATCAAACATAAGGTAAGAAACTAAAATAAGAATAACATACATGTTAACAATCACTTTAAATGTCAATGTACTAAATGTTTTAATCAAAAGACATAGGGTGGCAGATTGGTTTAAAAAATAAGACATCTATGTGCTGCTTACAAGAAATTCACTTCAAAACTAAAGACACATACAGACCGCAAATAAAGAAATGGAAAAATATAATTCATGCAAGTGAAAATGACAAGAAACCAGGTGTAGTGATACTCAAATTAAAAAAAAAAAAAATAGGGGGAGGATCACGTCTTTAGCAAAATTCAATGAAGAACATTTATTATAAAGAAAGAAATAATACAAGAGAATATTAGACTCATTAACATACATGAACCCAATACAGGAAAAACTAAATCTATGGAGCAAGTAATAACAGACATAAAAGAATAATTAATGTACAATCATATAATAGAAGACTTTAAAACCCACTGTTATCAATGGGCTAATTATCCAGACAGAAAACTAATAAAGCAAGAGTAGTCTTAAAGAGCACAATAAACAAATTGGACTACATAGGACATTCCACTGAACAACAGCAGAATATACACTCTTTTCATGTAAAATGTATGTTCTCCAGTATAGATCACAAACATGCCAGGCCACTGCATAAGTCTCAACACATTTAAGTGGATAGAAATTGTATCAAGCATATTTTTTTGCAACCACAGTCATATGAAGATAAAAATCAGTTACAGGAAGAAATTTGGGAAAAGCACAAACACTTGGAGACCAAATAACATGCTATTAAAATACTAATGAATCAATGAAGAAATTAAATGAGAAATCAGGAAACAACCTGACAACTTCCAGTATAACAAATAAAAGCACAACTTTCCAGAATCCATGGACCACAGAAAAAGCAGTTCTCAGTGGAAAGTTTGTAGTGAGACAAGTCTACCTCAAAAAATAAGAAAAATCTCAAATTAAAAATCTAACATCATTTAAAGGAATTTGAAAAAGGAAAACAAAGCTGAAAGTCAGCAAAAGGAAGGATATAAAGATTAGAGAGAAAATAAATGAAATAGAGACCAAAAAGAAAAAAAAAAAAAAACAACAACAACAACAAAACAAACAAAAAAAAAAAAACAGAATCAAGGAAATCATGCATTGTTTCTTTGAAAAGATAAAAAAAGACAAAATTTTAGTCAAGCTCATCAAAAAAAAAGGTAGATGACCCAAATAAACAAAAAACAATAACAAAAAAAGTGGAGGAATAACAACACCAAAGAGATACAAAAAATCAGAAGAAAATACTATGAATACTTGTATGCCAACAATTGGAAAATCTAGATGAAATGAACAAGTTTCTGGAAACACACATCCTCCCAATATTGAATCAGGAAGAAACAGACAATCTGAACAGACCCAAAAAAACTTCAGGACTGGGATTTTCCCAGCATCACTGGGAAACTCTACCAAACATACAAAGAAGAGCCAATAAGTATACTTTCCAGAATAGTCCAAAAAATTGAAGAGAATGAAACACTGTCAAATTCACTCTACTTGGCTCTTGGTCATCCTTACTCTGCTATTGAAACCAAATACAGTACTGGAAAAAAGGAAAAGAAAATTACAAGTCAATATCTTTGATAGAAATATATGCAAGGATCATCAACAAAATATTAGCAAATCAAATCCAACGATATATAAAAATAATAATACACTGTGGTCAGTGGGTTTTATTCAAGGGCAGAAAGGATGATTCAATATCCACACATCAATCAATACAACAGACCACATTAACAAAAGGAAGGATAAAAAATCTCATGGCTAGCTCAATAGATGCACAAGAAGCATTTGACAAAATTCAACATTCACTTCTGATGCAAACTCTAATCAAAGTGAGTATAGAGGAGACATATCTCAAAAGAATAAAAGTCGTTTATGACAAACCCACAACTAACATCATGACCAACAGTGACACACTGAAAGCTTCTCCTCTAAAATCTCAAACAAGAAGGATGCCCACTCTCCTCACTTCTACTGAATACTCTACTGGAGATTCTAGCACAGCAATCATATAAGAAAAGAAAATAAAAGTCATTCAAATCAGAATAAAAAATATTAAAACTCTCATTATTTGCAGATTACAAAACACTGTATATATAAAAAGCCTAAGGTCTCCACCTAAATTGGTTAGAAGTAATAAATTAATTCAGTAAATTTGAAGAATGCAAGATTAATATTTAGAAATCAATTGCTTTTCTATTCATTAATAGTGAACAGAGATATATTGGATTTCCCTGGTGGTCTAGTGGTTAAAAATCCTCCTGACAATGCAGGGGACACAGGTTTTATCCCTGATTGGTGAAGATCCCCTATGCCACAGAGTGACCAAGACCATGCGCCACAACTACTGGAGCTTGCATGCCTGGAGCCTACACTCTGCAATGAGAGAAACCAATGCAATGAGAAGCCTGTGAACCACAACCAAGAGTAACCCCTGCTTGCTACTGCTAAAGAAAATCCATGTACACCAACGAAGACCCAGGGCAGCAAAAAATAAACAAGTAAAGTATTTTTTTTAAAGAAAATTGCATTAAAGCAGTAATACTATTTATAAACACATCAAAAAGAATAAGTTACCTAAGAATATGCTTAACCAAGGAGAGGAAAGACCTATACTCTGAAAGCTATACAACCTTGATGAAGGAATTTGAAAACAATACAAAGAAATTTAAAAAAATCCCATTATCTTGGATTGGAAGAATTAATATAGTTAAAATATTGATGCTACCCAAAGCAATCTATAAATTTAAAACAATCTCTTCCAAAATAGCCATGGCATTTTTCACAGAATTAGAACAAATAATTCTAAGGTTTATATGGAACTGCACTAGACACCAAATTGCAAATGAAATACTGAGAATAAAGAACAAACCTGGAGTTATGATGTTCACTTATTTTAAACTCAACTATACAGCTACAATAATCACAACAGAAATCAAAACCATCCATACAACAAAAAGGCAACTTAATAAGATAAAATATTTGTAAATGATATTACCAATAAGGGGTTAATATCCAAAATATAGAAACAGTTCATGCAATTCAATATCAAAAAGCTGAAAACCCAATTAAAATATGGGCAGAAGACTGAAACAGACTTTTTTTTTCCCCCAAAGAAGATATACAGATAACCAACAGGCATGTGAAAACAATGCTCAACATTGCTAATTATCAGAGAAATACAAATCAAAACCAAAATGAGATACCCCCCTCACACTGGTCAAATGGACTATCATCAAAGAGTCTACTAATAACAAATGTTTTTTCCACATTTGGTAAAAAGGGAACCCACTCTTGGTGGGGTTGTAAATCGGTGTAACCACTAAGGAAAATAGTATGGAGTTTCCTCAAAAAAATTAAAGAAGAGAACTACCATAAGATCCAGCAATTTCTCTCCTGGATATAGATCTAGAAAAACAAAAATAAAACACTAATTCAAAATGATACATGCATCCCAATTTTCATATCAGCATTATTTATAATAGCCCATGCACAGAAGGAACTTAAGTGCCCATCAATTTAGGTTAGATGAATGGATAAATAAGATGTGATACACTCACACACACAAAATGGAAAGCTACTCAGACATAAAGAATAAAATCCTTCCATTTGGAACAATGTGTATGAAAACTTAGCAATAATTATTCAGTGAAATAAGTCAGAAAAATACATTCTATTATTACTTACATGCAGAATGTAAAAATAAATTTGTGTTAAAAAAAAGACAAATATAGAGAAAAAGCTAGTGGTTACCATTAGAGAGAAAGAAGGGAAGACTGAGGAGTATGTGACTGAGGCATAAACTATTCTGCATAAATTTAAAAACAGCAAGGATATGTACTGTATGGCACAAGGATGTATAATCATTATTTTGTAATAACTTTAAATGAAGTGCAACCTATAAAAATAGTGAATCACTGTGTTGTATACCTGAAATTAATATTGTAAATCAACTACTTCAATCAAACCCTTATTTAATTTTAAAAATGAAAAAAAGAGCAAAAACAGAAAAGAAATGTATATACAAAAGTACACACAAATTCATTCTAAATATCAACGTGAAAAATAAAGACTGCAGCTGAAATAAAATTTAGAATGCTTCTTCATGGAAGATGTATTCATAAATGGTAATTTAATAAGAAGATTTTCTGAAAAATAATCTGAAACTTGGAAATACACCAAAGACATTGTTCAACTTTCTTGCAGTGAAGTACAATTTAGTGTTTGCAACTTTGATATATTTACATATATTATAAGTCAATAGAAATATGTTAATTTTTAAATTTTAACAAGTGGAAAAAATTCAAATATTTTCTGCCACTGAGAAATATAACCAAAATTATTATTGTTTATTTTCTCAATATGCATTTATGGCATTATCTACAAATACCCAGCTCTTCATTATGAATTTTGAACTGGTCCTAATATCTCCTTATTAATATATTATTTTAATAAAACTTTTGATACATATTGTTTTATATTTTCAGTTTTGTGTATCCTATTTTGTTACCACAATGGATTTATTTGATGTGGTCAAGTATACTTTGTTGCTTGAAAAGAGCACGTCATTGGCTGGGTAAGTTCAGGCACATAATTTTTTCTTTCTTGACCTCCAGTGGTAAATCTGAGAAGCAACAGAATTTTCCTCTACCTCTTTCTTTCCCTCTCCCTTTCCTTTTGTTTTTGGATACTAGTTCACACACATCCAGTAACTTACTTCCCAATGTGACTATAATTTAGAGTTTGATTTTTAGTCTGATAATTTGGATATTTTTATTAGATGGATGATGAAGATCTGTACCCTAACAAGTGAAAGGTGACAGAACATCTATGTTCTAGTTTTTTTTGTTTGTTTGTTTGTTTGGTTCTTTGTATATTTGCTGCTCGCTTTTATTGCAATCGAGTGCTTTCCCTTGCATTTATTATTCTTAGTCAAAGGATCATGCATTCTCTGACAACTCCCTTACAATTCTCTGACAATAGTGTTCCTCCAGTGTCTGATTCTATGTTTTAGGGGGGGAAAGAGCTTTTTCACCACAAACTATCTTTAAAATTTCTCAGAGGCCCTTGAAATCACAAAGATTTTTTCTTTCACTATGCAATAAAAGATGCCAGGAATTTTTCATATGTATAAAGTATATATTTTATGTTATCTCATCGCTATTGGAGGAGCTGCATGGGAAAATTGTGAAACTGGAAGACATATCACCTGTTTCTAAGTCAAGCTTCTACTGTTAAATATTGTTAATATAAATACTTCAGAAACTATATGCTTCATAAGTGATGGGGGAGGGCACTGGGTATATCCATACTTGCTGTATGACCTTTGGAGAAACATGAATAACATCCTTCTTAAATAGTTATGTATTATAATTCAAAGCCAAAATTACAATAGTCCATTTTTATGTAGTTACTAAAGTAAGTTACTGACAGCCATTCAGTCTTGAAATCGAACAGATCTTTGCTTCTCTATATAGTTCATGTATATTCCCCACTGTAGTTTAGAAAAGGTCTTCACAGTCTCAGAGCTCTGTGCAAAGAATTGCATCATGCCCTTTGAAAGATTCACATGTCATAAAACAGGTAACTTTGTGCAGGCTACCCAGCTCTCACTGTATGTACAGCTCTTAACTGTGCAATTAGTCACAGTTAGAATTTTGGGAATTTAACTCATAATCAGAGGGACTAATGACTCAAAATCAGACAACCTAAAATTAATTCCACAAAACTGAATGAACTAGTGAGAGGATAGTAATTCTTACTTTATTTGGAATATTGTTTGTAATGTTTTCACTGACATATAGGTATTTGATATTCAGAATTTGTGTCGCAAGTGGTAAGGAAGTTTACAAACTTTAGCAAAGTTTGAAAACCTCAGAGAGAATGTAATTAATCCAACTTAGTAGATATAAACAAGTAGAGAGAGTGTTTTATCCTTAGTTTTCTAGCCTCAATACACAAAAACAAATAATAGAGGATTTTAGATGTGCAATCTAAATTCCATATGAAAATTTCTAGATGAAAGTGAATTCTCTGGTATTGATGTGTTCGATATTCCATGATCAAAGAACTATATGTAATTAGTTAACACCTGTTGGATTCCTATGTTTAATAATCAGCCCAACTCTTACGAGATGATTAACATAATTAAGATTGATCTTTGAAGATTTTTATCACAAGGGCAGTGGGAGACTGTCAGAAGTTATCTGCACATTGGTAATAAGCAGAAGAGATTATTAGTTATTCCTTTAGGATATTTCCAATCTTGTACCTTTAGACTGATTTTCTGCTGACTGGTTTATTTTACATTCTATAAGGAAGTTTTATTTTGTAGATTATTTTCAAGTAAAGATACAAGAAATGTGTTCCTGCTAAAAAAGATGAGTTTAAAGATTACAATATATTGTCTTAAGGACATAAATGAGCTCTGGATCTAAAAATCTAATTTTATCTTACATTTTTTTATTAGATTGTAGATACAGCTTAAATGAACTTTTAACTAGTTTCATCACAGTACATTTTCTTCATGAACTAATGAAAGTGATAAAGTGCTTGACATATATTCACTACATAATTTCCTTCTGTTTTTTTAACCTTTTAATATTTTAACATTAGAAAAATACACATTAAAACCACATATCACAGAACAAAACAACAAACAGTATTGGTCAAAAACAAAAATTAAAAACAAATAAAAAAGGCTGTCAACCTTAAATGTTAGCAAAAATGTTGAGTCACTAAGACCCTCATGCATAATTCATTGGAGAATAAATTGATAACCACTTAGGAAAGTGTTTAGCAGTGTCTATTAAACCATAATATATATAGATTTGTGACCTAAAAATTTTGTGTATATAAATATGCATATACATATATATATACAAAACACTAAATATTCATATATCCAACATATATGAAAGCATATGTTCAGCAAAGAGATGTAGTAGGATGATTATGGCGATACTATTTGGAATATTTGAAAAGTGGAACCTTACCCAAGTATCCATCAAGAGTATACATAAAGGATGAATTGTGTGTGCTTTTAGGAAATAGACTGTATATAGCAATGAGAACAAATTGATAACTATGTGCATTAGTATAAATAAATTTCACAAAATTGATGTTGAGAGAAGCCAGATATTAACAAATATAAACTCCATAACTCCATTTATAGCTATTTTGGTGATGGTTTAATCACTAAGTCCTGTCTAACTCTTGCCAACCCCATGGACTGTAACCTACCAGATTCCTCTGTCCATGGGATTTCCCAGGCAAGAATACTGGAGTTGGTTGCTATAAGATGTTTCTTATAAAACTAGTTAAAACCAATCTATCCTATTAAAACTTAGAATGATGGGGTAAGTTGCCTGGAAAACCTCCATTAAGAGGGGCAGGGGGGAGGGGTGGGGAGGGGGAGTGATATTTGAAGTACTGATTAATTATTTAATTTGTTAAACTCAGATGTGAAATTTTAAAAATATCAGCAAAGTATATTGAAATCAACAGCAAACTCTATGGTAAAATCAAGACGTGTTACATTCTAAGTATAGGAGTGTTCATCCTATTGTTTAGTTGGCAAATCTTATAGTTCTATAAGAAAATGTTTTAGGCATAATGTGACTTCCAAGTAACTGTGAATCAACAATAGGTAGCCTCAAACCAAAGTATGGGTGAAAGAAAGAAAACCATTTATGATTTGATTTAGTGTTCAAATCAATATTCATTAAATTGTAGGTTTCTTAAGGGGAAGTATTATATTTTTGTACATTTTATTTCTTATATTTCTATGTCATGTTAGTCTTTTAAGCTATTTAGTCTACTTATGATAACATAGGCTAGAATAAAAATAAAAATAAAATAACTAACCTATTGATCATATAGCATGTATAAAGTACTATGAAAATTCAATTAAAGTGGATTACCTTATTTAAAATTTTAATAATTGTCTGGGAATGATTTTTGGGTGTTTGTATCTTATGCAAACAAGTTTATGGTTGTCAAATGTAGCTATGAAGACATTGATTTCAGAGCAGTCTTAACAGTCTCTTTGTTTTTCTGTACAGTCATACTGGTTTCGTTGTTTAGGATTCCAAGATATCTATTACACCTCCAACCATGAAATAGGCATTCCAAACAGGAAGAAAATGAGAGAAGGGGAAAAAAATCTGAATGCTGTGTTCCTCTTCTTTCTTTTTTTCAGAAAAACAAGAACTTTCCCAAATTACATGCCAAGAAGTCTTTTCACACTTCTGATTAGCCAGAATCATATCACATGTTTATCCCTGCTGCTGCTGCTGCTAAGTAACTTCAGTAGTGTCTGACTCTGTGTGACCCCATAGACAGCATCCCACCAGACTCCCCCATCCCTGGGATTCTCCAGGCAAGAACACTGGAGAGGGTTGCCATTTCCTTCTTCAATGCATGAAAGTGAAAAGTGAAAGGGAAGTTGCTCAGTTGTGTCCAACTCTTTCCAGCAACATGGACTGCAGCCCACCAGGCTCCTCCGTCCATGGGATTCTCCAGGGAAGAGTGTTCATCCCTAGATGTATGTACTAGCTCAAGTAGTTTAGACCAATCACAAATATTTCCCTGGATTAACCAAATTTGGGGGTGTCATAAGCAGGAAAAAGATTGGAAGCAAAGTCTGTTGAGTGAGCAAAGGACATTAGATGCAGATTTCTTCCTGGGCAGTTAATGAGTTAATCATCTCAAGGTAAATGTTTATAATGTACTTTTTGATTTTGAACTACGTGAATATATTAACCAAATCAAATCTGCAGATTTAACAACACTGAAAATAGGATAAAAGCAAATACATTAACTCATGCTACCCATATAATGCAATGATAATACAGCATCATTGTATGATGTTACTGCTAAAGATGCAAAATCTGTGTCTAACAAGCCCAGCCAGAGAAATATTCTACATATTGTCTTCCCGGGTGGCACTATAGGTAAAGAAAACGCCTGTCAAAGCAGGAGACATAAGAGATGCAGGTTAGATCCGTGAGTCAAGAAGATCTTCTGGAGGAGGGTGTGACAATCCACTACAGTATTCTTGTCTAGAGAATCCCAAGGATGGAAGAGCCTGGAGGGCTACAGACCACTGGGTCACAAAGAGTTGGACACAACTGAAGTGACTTAACACACACACACACACACACACATGGCCTGTAACCAGTGAAATGATCACCATCATGAAAGATGAAAAAACAGAAATTTTTCTGTATTTAATGAAGGCATGAGGACATGCAAACTTTATACAAACATGATTCTTGTCTGGATACATTTGTTTTAAAGACATTATTAGAAAGATCTGTGAAACTTTATTGGTTTTATTATATCAATATTAATTTATTGGCTTTGATGATTACACTGTAATTATGCAGTAGAGTCCTACTGCATAGGAACTACACACTAAAACATATGTGAAAATGATTTGGCCTTATTTAGTTGGCAATTTAGTTGTAAATAGTTGAAGAAAAATGTGCTCTTTGTGATGTTTTTGCAAAAAAAAACTTTGTAATATATTTTCTTTCAATGGAAAGAGTTAAAGAAAGGAAAAAAAAAAAAGAGAGAGAGAGAGCTCAAAGTCTGTTCTTTGTATAGGTTTTGAATCCTGATTACCACTTGCCAGCACAGAAATTCCAATCTAAAACCAAACCACAAACAAACCAAAAATGGGAGAGAAAAGAGAGGGATCCACAATTCATGAAACCTGTAGAGTCTGGTAAAATAAATGTGAAATGTGTGAATTCTATATTTGTAAACTTCACATCTCATGATATATGGTTGACTTCCATGAAAGTGTTGTGGAAAATAAAACCTCCAGATTTTACACACACACACACACACACACACACACACACACACACACACACACACACGTATATGTAAAATGTTTACATATATATGTAACATATAAATACATGTACAATGTATACATATATATGTGTATGTATATGTGAATTGCCTAAGGAAAGTAATAAGCATGCTTAAAAACCAGTGACTTGAAATCTTTCCTTAATTATATTTTCAGCTTTTCTTTTATATATAGGTATATAATATCCTCATATTCTGGGGGACAGCAAAGATTAAAGAACCTCATGAAACTTTGGTATATTGATGAAGACTTTGGCATTGTCAATAAGTGGGGAAGGGGTAGGATCTGTAGCCTAATTTAGCAAAACTTTAAAAAGCTATTTGAAAGGAATTTTAATGACATGTCATAAAGGTTTTGGTTTCTGTCCAGTAGAATATTATCATTTCATTTAACATAATAATTTATTTAATGATCATTTATCTTTCTAGCTACTGATATGCAGTGATGACTTACGGAGGGACTGATTTCTTTATCAGAGAGCAACTTCCACTTAAACTAATTTCACAGGCAAAATGACAAAGCACAACAGGAAATCCACAGATATGAAAATAGATTTTAAAATTGAAAGAAATGAAAAAAATTGAAAGAGAAAGAACCATATATTTTAAAGGCATGTGAAGAGGAAAGTGAAAAGGTTGGCTAAACGTCAACATTCAGAAAACTAAGACCATGGCATTTGGTCCCATCACTTCATGGCAAATAGATGGGGAAACAGTGGAAACAGTGACAGATTTTATTTTTTTGGGCTCCCAAATCACTGCAGATGGTGATTGCAGCCATGAAATTAAAAGATGCTTACTCCTTGGAAGGAAAGTTATGACCAACCTAGATAGCATATTCAAAAGCAGAGACATTACTTTGCTGACTAAGGTCCGTCTAATCAAGGCTATGGCTTTCCCAGTGGTCATGTATGGATGTGAGAGTTGGATTGTGAAGAAACCTGAGTGCCGAAGAATTGATGCTTTTGAACTGTGGTGTTACAGAAGACTCTTGAGAGTCCCTTGGACTGCAAGGAGATCCAACAAGTCCATCCTAAAGGAGATCACTCCTGGGTCTTCATTCGAAGGACTGATGTTGAAGCTGAAACTCCAATACTTTGGTCACCTGATGTGAAGAGCTGACTCATTTGAAAAGACCCTGATTCTGGGAAAGATTGAGGGCAGGAGAAGGGGACAACAGAGGATGAGATGGCTGGATGGCATCGCTGACTCGATGAACATGGGCTTGCGTGGACTCTGGGATTTGGTGATGGATAGGCTGGCCTGGGGTGCTGCAGTTCATGGGGTCACAAAGAGTCTGACACGACTGAGCAACTGAATGGAACTGAACTGAAGTGATGGTGAAAGTCGTTTAGTCCTGTCCGGCTCTTTGCGATTCCATAAACTGTAGCTTACCAGGCTCCTCTGTCCATGGAATTCTGCAGGCAAGAATACTGGAGTGGGTTGCCATTCCCTTCTCCAATGTGAAGGGGATCTTAAAATAGGTTTTGATTAAAATATGCAAAGAGTAAAAGGAAAGAACACAATAAGATTAAGTGAATATTAGTACCTTGCCCAAGATTATATAGTTTCAAAGAGATAGGTATAAATTCAAACTCAGATCATCATGACCACAGAGCTTCCTCTCTCACTCTCTCTCTCTCTCTCTTTTTTTTTTTTTTTTTTGTAAGCCAAGTTACCTGTCTTCCTTATATTCTAATACTGTTTAGGTAAAGCATAAGATTCAAAACTGCATTTATCATTGCTCTGGCATTTTTAGTTCTGACTTTTTCGTGTACTAACTGAACAGACTTGGGAAGGTTACAGTCTTTCTGGGACTTAGACTCATAATTCATATTACCTGACACATAGGGCAAAAAGGAAGATGAATAATACACTGCATACAAAAGTGTTCTATACTCTTAACCCAACAAAACAACAACAACAAAAAAATAAAACTCAATTGTTTATGACAGATGCATTACTCAATTTTTAAAATGCTGGATGAATTGTAGATCTAAAAGGAATTTTATTTGGCAGTCAAAGGCATTTTCCTTCTATTGCAAAGAAAAGACACATTGAAAATTCAGGGATATGGATTAAAAGCTTGCTAGGTTACTGACTAGTAATTTATTGGCTACTGTTTGGGTGCTGTTATTTTGCATTTAAAAGCAAATGGGTTTTAGACCTCCTGACCATATATGAAATATTTATGCAGACTATAAAAATCAAATCCTCAATCCCAAGTTCTAAAATGTTCTTTTATAAAGTAGGAAAGTTTTAAAAAGTACCCTTTTGATGCAAAATCTGACTTGTTTCAACTCATTTGATAGAATACACACTTTGAAATGATGTAAGACTATTTGCACTGAAGAACTGACGCTTTTGAACTGTGGTGTTGGAGAAGACTCCTAAGAGTCTCTTGGACTGCAAGGATTCCAACCAGTCCATTTTGAAGGAGATCAGCCCTGGGTGTTCTTTGGAAGGAATGACGCTAAAGCTGAAACCCAGTACTTTGGCCACCTCATGTGAAGAGCTGACCCATTGGAAAAGACTCTGATGGGAGGGACTGGGGGGAGGAGGAAAAGGGGTCGACAGAAGATGAGATGGCTGAATGGCATCACCGACTCAATGGATGTGAATTTGAGTGAACTCCGGGAGCTGGTGATGGATAGCGAGGCCTGGCATGCTATGATTCATGGGGTCACAAAGAGTCGGACACGACTGGACAACTGAACTGAACCTAAGATTATTTTAATTCTACCTTTATAATTAATATTTTAATTAATATATTTTTAGAGAGTTTAATGTAAGTAGAAATTGCTGTCCAAGCCCATGCTGAGAATAGTATACACTATCATGTAAATTTAATCTATTTATTAAATGTGAAAACCTCTCAATTGGAAATATATCTGGCACAAAGTGTTTCAATAAGAGAACTTGGATCAATAAAAATCAAAGTAAACCAGTATCTTCAAAACTCTAATGAAATTAAAGAAGCTCCCAATAGTTACAGTGCTATTCCAAATGAAATATCTGAGCTAGAAATACTCTAATTCACTACTATGTTATAAATGAAACAACTATATCAAGATTGATTATATTCTTTGCAGCCAAAGATGGAAAAGCTGTATACAGTCAACTAAAACAGGACCAGGAGCTGACTGTGGCTCAGATCATGAACTCCTTATTACCAAATTCAGACTCAAATTGAAGAAAGTAGGGAAAACCACAAGACCATTCAGGTATGACCTAAATTAAATCCTTTATGATTATACAGTGGAAGTGAGAAATAGATTTAAAGGCCTAGATCTGATAGATAGACTGCCTGATGAACTATGGAATGAGGTTCATGACATTGTACAGGAGACAGGGATCAAGACCATCCCCATGGAAAAGAAATGCAAAAAGCAAAATGGCTGTCTGCGCAGACCTTACAAATAGCTATGAAAAGAAGAGAGGTGAAAAGAAAAGGAGAAAAGGAAAGATATAAGCATCTAAATGCAGAGTTCCAAAGATAGCAAGAAGAGATAAGAAAGTGTTTTCAGCGAACAATGCTAAGAAATAGAGGAAAAGAACAGAATGGGAAAGACTAGAGATCTCTTCAAGAAAATTAGAGATACCAAAGGAATATTTCATGCAAAGATGGGCTCGATAAAGGACAGAAATGGTATGGACCTAACAGAAGCAGAAGACATTAAGAAGAGGTGACAAGAATACACGGAAGAACTATACAAAAAAGATCTACACGACCCAGACAATCATGATGATGTGATCACTAATCTAGAGCCAGACATCTTGAAATGTGAAGTCAAGTGGGCCTTAGAAAGCATCACTGCTAACAAAGCTAGTGGAGGTGATGGAATTCCAGTTGAACTGTTTCAAATCCTGAAAGATGATGCTGTGAAAGTGCTACACCCAATATGCCAGCAAATTTGGAAGACTCAGCAGTGGCCACAGGACTGGAAAAGGTCAGTTTTCATTCCAATACCAAATAAGGGCAATGCAAAAGAATGCTCAAACTACCACACAATTGCACTCATCTCACATGCTAGTAAAGTAATGCTCAAAATTCTGCAATTCAGGCTTCAGCAATATGTGAACCGTGAACTCCCTGATGTTCAAGCTGGTTTTAGAAATGGCAGAGAAACCAGAGATCAAATAGCCAACATCCGCTGGATCATGGAAAAAGCAAGAGAGTTCCAGAAAAACATCTATTTCTGCTTCACTGACTATGCCAAAGCTTTTGACTCTGTGGATCACAATGTGAAGTGAAGTTGCTCAGTTGTGTGCGACTCTTTGCGACCCATGGACTGTAGCCTACAAGCCTCCTCCATCCATGCAATTTTCCAGGCAAGAGTACTGGAGTGGGTTGCCATTTCCTTCTCCAAGGGATCTTCCCTACCAAGGGATTGAACCTGGGTCTCCTGCATTGCAGACAGACACTTTACCGTTTGAGCCACCAGGAAAGCAATTCTGAAAGAGATGGGAATACCAGACCACCTAACCTGTCTCTTGAGAAATCTGTATGCAGGTCAGGAAGCAACAGTTAGAACTGGACATGAAACAACAGACTGGTTCCAAATAAGAAAAAGAGTACGTTAAGGCTGTATATTGTCACCCTGCTTATTTAACTTCTATGCAGAGTACATCATGAGAAACGCTGGACTGGAAGAAACACAAGCTGGAATCAAAATTGCAGGGAGAAATATCAATCACCTCAGATATGCAGATGACACCACCCTTATGGCAGAAAGTGAAGAGGAGCTAAAAGCCTCTTGATGAAAGTGAAAGAGGAGAGTGAAAATGTTGGCTTAAAGCTCAACATTCGGAAAACGAAGATCATGGCACCTGGTCCCATCGCTTCATGGGAAATAGATAGGAAACAGTAGAAACAGTGTCAGATTTTATTTTTTTGGGCTCCAAAATCACTGCAGATGGTGACTGCAGCCATGAAATTAAAAGATGCTTACTCCTTGAAAGAAAAGTTATGACCAATCTAGATAGTATATTCAAAGGCAGAGACATTACTTTGCCAACTAAGGTCCGTCTAGTCAAGGCTATGGTTTTTCCTGTGGTCATGTATGGATGTGAGAGTTGGACTATGAAGAAGGCTGAGCACCGAAGAATTGATGCTTTTGAACTGTGGTGTTGGAGAAGACTCTTGAGAGTCCCTTGGACTGCAAGGAGATCCAACCAGTCCATTCTGAAGGAGACCAACCCTGGGATTTCTTTGGAAGGAATGATGCTAAAGTTGAAGCTCCAGTACTTTGTCCACCTCATGCAAAGAGTTGACTCATTGGGAAAGACTCTGATGCTGGGAGGGACTGGGGGCAGGAGGAGAAGGGGACGACTGAGGATGAGATGGCTGGATGGCATCACTGACTTGATGGACGTGAGTTTGACTGAACTCCGGGAGATGGTGATGGACAGGGAGCCCTGGCATGTTGTGATTCATGCGGTCGCAAAGAGTCGGACACGACTGAGCAATTGAACTGAACTGAACTGAGATGAATTCTATTTATTTTTTATTGGAGTACAGGAAAGTGATTCAATTTTACATACATATTTTTTTTCAGAATCTTTTTCTTAATAAGCTATTATAAAATATTGAGTAGAGTTCCCTTTTCTGTGGAACAGATCCTTGTTGATATATATATATATATATATATATATATACACATACATATATATATAGTGTGTGTGTTTAGATTAATATCAAACTTTGAATATGTTATATTTGATAGTTTTTAAAAGAGAACTGACCAAAAGACTGTTCGAGATTATTGTGGAACTGTAGCTTTTATTTTTAGATATATAGGGAAATTTCTAAACTCCGGGAGCAATGGGGTCATCATTCAGTTTAGATAACAGAAAGGAGAGGAATGGATGGACTGTACCATGTATGAGCATTCACCCGTATGTTAATGGATATGCTAATTTGTCCTGTATATTAAATATTAAATCAAATAATTTCTACTTTTTGGACAGTATAGCGGAGAAGGCAATGGCACCCACTCTAGTACTCTTGCCTGGAAAATCCCATGGACAGAGGAGCCTGGTAGGCTGCGGTCCATGGGGTCGCTAAGAGTCGGACACGACTGAGCAACTTCATTTTCACTTTTCACTTTCATGCATTGGAGAAGGAAATGGCAACCCACTCCAGTGTTCTTGCCTGTAGAATCCCAGGGACCGGGGAGACTGGTGGGCTGCGGTCTATGGGGTCGCACAGAGTCGGACACAACTGAGGTGACTTAACAGCAGCAGGAGACAGTGTAGATAAAAACGGTATGTCTAAAAGAGGAATGATAATATTTATAAATCCCCAAGGCCTTTGAACTTGTACTTAACTATGACACGTAATGAGGGTAGTTTATAAAGATTTGAGTATCTGAAATTTTGTAGTCTGGCTTCAATTTAATCAGTATTTTTCCTAGGAAATTTTTTGGTAGCTACTTAAACAGGGACAATTATTCTAATCACACTCAGAATATAGAATAAATAGAAATAAAGTCATAAAAACAACACAAACATTCTGCTTATCTTTGAGATTTAAATCATGAATATTTGTAATTTTCTCTATGTTTGATTCAATGTAAAAGAAAAATGCTATCTATATTTCACTGTAGGGAGTATAAATACATCTAGATGGAAAAATTACTTTGAAAAAAATGAAAAATTATATAAATAGAATATGTATCATATGTCAATAATTTTAATATAGAAAATATTGGTAAATTATACACTGAAGTAATTAATTCCTAGCTCTGGATTCTTAACTAATGGCAAAACAATAATGATACTTGCATAATAATTTTAGTTTAAATATTAAAAATTACATTTTAAGGTATCCCAAATGCTTTGGTTACACTTACTGGTAGATTTATAGTAATGTGATTTTATGTTAATATTAACACATATTTTACCAGTCTTATGCCAAGGGCATTAAAGTCAGGAGACCCATAACAAGTCTACTCTGTATAAGTTAAAATATATCACAGATCAATGGAAATATCTCACTTTTTAAGTATTAAATATCAGTGAGAATTAGGAATTTGGTAATTGAGTTATGATAGACTTTTTGTCCAGAGAAGGCAATGGCACCCCACTCCAGTACTCTTGCCTGGAAAAGCCCATGGATGAAGGAGCCTGGTAGGCTGTTGTCCATGGGGTCGCTAAGAGTTGGAACCAACTGACTGGCTTCACTTTCACTTTTCACTTTCATGCATTGGAGAAGGAAATGGTAACCCAATCCAGAGTTCTTGCCTGCAGAATCCCAGGGATGGGGGAGCCTGGTGGGCTGATGTCTGTGGGGTTGCATAGAGTCAAACACGACTGAAGTGACTTAGCAGCAGACCTTCTGTCATCATATGAATTAAAATTCAAGTTCAAAAAATCACAACATATTTATTCTAAGACTGTATATAAAACATTGTTGTTCAGTTACTAGATTGTACCCCACTTTTTGTGACCCAACGGACTGTAGTCCACTAGGCTGTTCTGCCTATGAGATTAACCAGGCAATAACACTAGAGTAAATTGCCATTTCCTTCTCCAGAGGATCTTCCCAGATCAGAGACAGAACTTATGTCTCTTGCTTTGGCAGACAGATTTTATCACTGGGCCACTAGGGAAGCCTGATACATAAAGCATACATCATTAAAAAGGTGAATGCCTACTCAAGAGATGCTTGAATATGGACCCTTATCATCCTTGGTAGTAGTTGTATCTTTGGAAAGTTTACTTACTCCTGGAATTAGTTTCCTTCTTAGTAAAATAAGATTCATTAGAATTACTTGAAATTATTGAGAGCTTTTGTGAAATAATATTAGATACAGCTCAGTATTTAACAGGCTTCCCTGGTGGCTCAGATGATAAAGCAACTGCCTACAATGTGGGATACCCGGGTTTGATCCCTGGGTTGGGCACATCCCCTGGAGAAGGAAATGGCAACCCACTCCAGTACTCTTGCCTGGAAAATTCCATGGATGGGGGAGCCTGGTAGGCTACAGTCCATGGAGTCACAAAGAGTTGGACACAACTGAGAGACTTCACTTTCACTTTCAGTATTTGACACACACAAACCAGAAATTGATTGTTTTGAATTTTTAATGTATGTTTTATATTTTTTTCCTTTTTCTTTCCTGTTCATCTTCAGCCCTCAACATATACTGTGAAACAGCTTGTCTGGCCTGGACCATATACTTGGTTAATATCTTCCAGAACTTCATATCCACTCAAGAAAAAACTGTGGGCCTCACAATGATGCACACATTTAACATAAGGATTGCAGAAGACTCTGATGATGGGAAAGATTGAGGGCAGGAGAAGAAGTGGGCAATGGAGGATAAGATTTGGATGGCTTCATCAACTCAGTGGGCATGAGTTTGAGCAAACTCTGGGAGACAGTGAAGGACAGGAAAGCTTGGCCTAATGTAGTCCATGGGGTCCCAAAGAGTCCAACACGACTGAATGACTGAACAACAACATCAACAAAAACATCAGGGTTGGGAGGGGCTCTAAAGTTATGTTACCTTACCCATGTGATGTCTGAATTTGTATTAAGAAATCAGTTGCTGAACACAGATGACTAAAGCTTTTAAAAATACTTTCGCAATGGAGTATTACTCAGCCATTAAAAGGAATACATTTGAATCAGTTCTAATGAGGTGGATGAAACTGGAGCCTATTATACAGAGTGAAGCAAGCCAGAAAGAAAAACACCAATACAGTATACTAACGCATATATATATGGAATCTAGAAAGATGGCAACGATAACCCTGTATGCGAGACAACAAAAGAGATACAGATGTATAGAACAGTCTTTTGGACTCTGTGAGAGAGAGAGAGGGTGGGATGATTTGGGAGAATGGCATTGAAACATGTATAATATCATATATGAAACAAACAGCCAGTCCAGGTTCGATCTGTGATACTGGATGCTTGGGGCTGGTGCACTGAGATGACCCAGAGGGATGGTACAGAGGGATGGTACAGGGAGGGAGGAGGGAGAGGGGTTCAGGATGGGGAACACGTGTATACCTGTAGCAGATTCATGTTGATGTATGGCAAAACCAATACAATATTGTAAAGTAATTTACCTCCAATTAAAATAAATAAATTTATTAAAAAAATAAACAGAAAAAATACTTTCAAAAAATGTTTATAGTGGGAGTGAACATCATTATCTAATGCTTGAAATGCTCTTATCTGTTACTCAAAGTACTAGCACATATCAGGCAACATGAAATCAAGATTAAGGACATTATATTCAGCCAGTTCTGGAATAATATGTATCTCCACTTTTGGAAAACAGAGATACATATGTTGTAGGTTTGCAGTCTATAGCAAATAAGCTGTAATGTTTAGAGTTCATATAATTTACAATATCACTACTACTACTACTAAGGCCAAATATTTATTTCAGTGCTCATCCGCCTAGCAGTCTTTTCCTTTGTAGTTTATAATTTAATAAATTTTTTTAAAAATATTTAATTTTACTAAACTGTTGCTAAAATTATCTGTTCTTATTACAATAAAATAGTGCCTGATCTATTGATTATGTACACATACACATTCTTTTTTTAAAAAATACTTTTTGCATCTATAGGTAAGATTTATGTAAAATAATTTGAATTTTCTGTACATAAATGTGCTTAGAAAAAATAAGACAAATGTTCCACTGTCCCTTAAGATCTGTAAATTAAACTCTAGACAAAATATATGGGAGTCAATAATGCAGTGAAAAATATACTTTGAGATGATATGATAGCTATTACAGATAGAATTATTGGGAACTGATCTGAGAAATGAAGGTGAAGAAAATTTGCCTCTTGATAATATTTACATTTAACTTACAAAGACTTTGTAATAAATATTAATTTTGAGTACTATTTTGAATGAAAAGCTGAACATTATGGAAATCAAATTGAAAAGATTTTAGAAGTATTCTGGTCCAATAATAATGTCCAGTGCTTTGGGATTTCAAGGTGATCATATTTAGTTTGGAATTTTTCAAAGTAAGCTTTCTGTCACCTTTCTATCAGAAAAAAAAAATCTACATCTGTCACCAGAACCATCATATTTCATTGTACATGTAATTTATTTTATAATAAAGAAAAACATAGGCATTTTCAGTAATTTTAGTGTTTCAACTAAAGACTAAAAGCCTCATATTTATTCTTTTGAGAAATCTAGTACAAACTAGGGAATTAAGTTTAGCATTTTTAAAATATAAAATACTTCAAATTATGCGCATGTGATAGTATAGATCACTGAACTTTCACAAACTTTACGCCTGTGTAACCTCTATAAACAACAGAATGGTTCTAAATAGGAAAAGGAGAACATCAAGGCTGTATATTGTCACCCTGCTTATTTAACTTATATGCAGAATACATCGTGGGAAACGCTGGGCTGGTGGAAGCACAAGATGCAATCAAGATTGCCGGGAGAAATATCAATAAGCTCAGATATGCAGATAACACTACCCTTATGACAGAAAGTGAAGAGGAACTAAACAGCCTATTGATGAAAGTGAAAGAGGAGAGTGAAACAGTTGGCTTAAAGCTCACCATTCAGAAAACTAAGATCATGGAATCTGGTCCCATCACTTCATGGCAAATAGATGGAGAAACAGTGGAAACAGTGTCAGATTTATTTGGGGAGGGCTCCAAAATCACTGGAGATGGTAACTGCAGCCATAAAATTAAAAGACAGTTACCCCTTGGAAGGAAAATGATGACCAACATAGATAGCATATTTAAAAGCAGAGACATTACTTTGCCAACAAAAGTCCGTCTAGTCAAGGCTATGGTTTTTCCAGTGGCCATGTATGAACGTGAGAGTTGGACTGTGAAGAAAGCTGAGAGCCAAAGAATTGATGCTTTTGAACCGTGGTGTTGGAGAAGTCTTGAGAGTCCCTTGGACTGCAAGGAGATACAGCCAGTCCATTCTGGAGGAGATCAGTCCTGGGTGTTCTTTGGAAGGAATGAAAGCTGAAACTAAAGCTGAAACTCCAGTACTTTGGCCACCTCATGTGAAGAGCTGACTCATTGGAAAAGACTCTGATGCTTGGAGGCATTGGGGGCAGGAGGAGAAGAGGGCAACAGAGGATGAGATGGCTGGATGGCATCACTGACTCGATGGACGTGAGTTTGAGTGATCTCTGAGAGTTGGTGATGAACAGGGAGGCCTGGTGTGTTGCAGTTCATGGGATCGCAGAGTCAGACACGACTGAGTGCCTGAACTGAACTGAACTGAACCTCTATAAATTAAAAAAAAAACATATATTACTAACACCACAGAAGCCACTTCTTTCTTTCTAGTCAGTAACCTGTACCTTTAAAGTTTATATTGACTTCTAACAAAGTATTTATCTCCTCCTGTTTTTTACACTCTATAAATACAATCATATAGCATGCACACTTTCATGTTTGCCTTTACTTATTTGAATTTACGTTTGTGACCCTTTATTTTCATCTCAGCATGCCATTTCATTACATGTTATAATTCATTTATTTTTCCAGTGTCCATGTAAAATTGTTTAGTTTTCAGCTTGGACCTATGACAAATAATAAACCCATAAACAGTCTCATATGGATTTCTCATGAACACATGCATAATTTTCTGTTGAATATCTATTTAGACTTGGATTCACTAGGTCCTAGTGTAGAGCCAAAACTGACTGGACTAGCTAGATCTGTGACCTGATGCTTCATGTTGCAAGTCCTTCTCTTTCTGTGTGTTTTTCCTTTCTTTCTTTCTTTAGGGAATGATTCCTTTGCACCTAATTGCTTAAAGTAACACATCTTAGTTAAAGCTCTGTCAAGCATCTGGTGTTTTTCCTCTTTGAAACACTACCTACTACTCTTCTTCTTTGTAAGCATTCTTCACTCCAGAAGAGAAAGTCATGTAGGATAACCCCGGAGACAATTATTTAAATGTAATTTGAATGCAAATAGTATTCACAATTAATATTTATTACAAATTATTTGTAAGTTAAATGCAAATTTTATCCAAAGGCAAATTTTCTACACCTTCATTTCTCAAATCAGTTCCCAATAATTCTATATGTAATAGCTATTATATCATCTCAAAGTATATTTCACTGCCTGGCCCCTTCCCTGATCCTTATCAAGAACCCTATTTTGAGCTAACATGTTGACACAGTCTTGAGGGCACTAGCTTGCTTTGCCCTCCTTTGACAGGCAAATAAATAAAGCTACTCTTTACTTCTTTACCTAAAACTGTCTCGGTGATTTTGATTTGGTGCCAGTGTACCAAAGAACAAAATTTCAGCAGCAATAGTTTTTTTTTTTTTTTTTTTTTTTTAGTCAGACTAGGTAGAAATTGCCAAACAGCTTTTCCAAGTGGTTGTATCAATTGTATCTCACTGGCAGCCTGTGATTGGTCACACATATACTCTTCATTTATATGTTTATTTATAATCTATCAATATTTATATCTATTTTGTATTTTAGTTTATAATCTCCATCCCATGCTATATGTTGTGGTGTCACATTGTGCTTTTGGTGATGGTGCTGTATTACTCTTTAATTTTTTCTAAAACTAAGGAGACAGAATCATTGCATATACTTGCTGGCTTATTTGATATTCTCTTTGGAAAAATGCATTCTCAACTATCATGCCCATTTTTATTGGATTGTTTGACTTTAATTTTGGTTTTTGAAAGCTGGCTTATTTTCTGATTTTTTATATCATATGTGTGAATTGGAAGTTTTCCCTCACATTTTGTGAAGTACTTTTCTAATATCAGGTGTTTTTAAAACAGATGTAATAAATTTTAATATATTAAACTACATATTTTATCTTCATGATTTTGATTGCTTTAAAAGGGAGCTATTTTAAGGCAGGTCTATGACTTTTCTTCTAGAAGCTTCATGATGTTACCATCTGAATTTGTATCTACAATTTATCAGGAATTTACTTTTGTATATAATGCATGATAAAAATCCAGATTTATCTCTTTTTTTTTCCCATATGGACATCAAGTTAGTCAAGAACAATTATTAGAATGACCATTTCTCTAATTTATGCCAGAGTCATTGTTATGAATTATATGAATGGGTGATTTTTTTCTAGAATCTATTCTACATGTTGGTCTAATTGTTAATCTTCATGTCACTATCATACTTCCTTGAGTGATATAGCTTTATATTTTCATCTTGATGATCATGAGGAGCTTAATTTTTGTTCACTTTAATGTAAGGATTTTATATATCCTTTTTTAAAAGCAACTGTTTGCCCCAAAATATTATGTAGTTCTGCAGGAAATAAACAGCTAATATCTGAGATCATTATCATCGCTAAGCCAGTTGAACTTTATGGTTCAAATGAACACAGTATGGAAAATACTGGTAGAAAAATGTAAAGGAATGAAGAAAAGTTTTACCATGTCTTGGAGAAGCCTGTGTGATTTTCAGTTTCCACATGTCAATGTTAAATGGTTTATCTGTATATATAGTACTGGAAAATACTAGGGCTGGGATGATGGTCGTGATTCAATACAAGAATTTCTCCCTCAGTGTCAGCACTGTAGCATCACAACAAACTGTGAAGGGTTCTCAAAGCCAGAGAAATGGAGCTGTCAAGCAACAATCTTAACTGCATCTATTGTTTGAGAGTAGACCTCATGGCAGGTGTTTCTATAAGGTATCAGCCAACAATAATTATAGAGTAATTATAGAATTGAAACATATTTCTCATTAAATGATTTAGATCTAGTCCTCAAATAATTTCTCAACTATTTAATATAAATATACACGGAATAAAAACACATGTGAATACTCATTGTTCCATTTACCCACCCTCATTGCACATGCACACATCTGTGTAAACACATAAATACATGTACACACATTGCTAAGGATGATATCTTTAGGAAAATCATAGGGAATATAAAAATGAGACATTTCCTAACAGGACTGATTTTCCTAAATTGTGAGAAATCACATATTGCTTACCCCTTTTCATTAAGGCTAAATTCTTAAAAATTAAATTTCATCTGAGAGCAAAATCTCCAAAACAATTGCTGCTGCTGCTGCTGCTGCATCACTTCAATCATATCCGAATATGTGCGACCCTGTAGATATCAGCCCAACAAGATCCCCCATCCTTGGGATTCTCCGGGTAAGAACACTGGAGTGGGTTCCCATTCCCTTCTCCAATGCATGAAAGTGAAAAGTGAAAGTGAAATCACTCAGTGGTGTCCAACTCTTTGCGACCCCATAAGGCTGCAGCCTACCAGGCTCCTCCGTCCATGGGATTTTCCAAGCAAGAGTACTGGAGTGGGTTGCCATTGCCTTCTCTGAAACAATGGCTAATCATTTCCAAATTTTGTAAAAGTCAAGCAAACTACCTCCAATTGAGATTATCATGTAATGAAAGACTTAGATATTATAAAATTGATTTTCAATTTGGTCATGGATATATTTAATGCTTTTAAAAAATATGTGTATTCTTCAGAATTACATAACCCTCATGTGAATTTTTCAGAAGCTATATTCTATCTGCTTTATTGTTCTAGAAATATCTTCCAAAATTGTTACTGTTTCTAATGCCAGCATTCTTAAATTAATAGCTTAATCATTGTTACTAACAATAATATAGCTATTTTAAAAGATACAAACAATATTATTAGTCACTCTCTTTAATTTTCATGTGAAGATGCACGTTAGAGTATTTTCTTTTAAATTTGGAAAAGATATTGGATATGTCAATAGCTTATTTATATCTGTGGGCATTTTAATTTGTGTATCTTATTTCTACTAATAGAGTTCCTTCCATTTATCCAGAAAATCTTTAGTATAACTACTCATATTCTATCAGTTTTATATTCTCTTTAATGCTTTTATATATATATCCATGTAGGGATTTTGACTATTTTGAGAATTATAAGTTTATATTTGGTACTGATTCTTTGTTCAGTGTTTTACCTTTATGAATAGATTTAGCTGATTTCCTGTATTTGTAAAGTTTTCTATATTTGTTAATATAAAACAACTATTATGATTTTTATAATTATAATTGTATAATTATAATATACATTGCAATATTTTCTATATTTGCTAGCAAGTTTATATTATGGGAACTTTTTCTTTGATAATTGTCAAACATCTGAAAATTTATATAGAAACTACTGTAATATGTTAAATGCTTATAATTGATTCAGTGAAAAGTTTCTTATTTTTCTTATAGATTTTAAAATAAACATCTATTTCTTTTACAAATATAGCTCTTGGATTATATCTGAATCTATATATGAATTTGCATCTTCCAAGCCATCAAAATAGTATATCTTTATATTTATTTGAGGCTTCCCTGGTGACTCAGTTGGTAAAGAATCTGCTTATAGTTCAGGAGATCAACTGCACTGCAACTGATCTGCAACTGATCTGGATTCCATCCCTGGATCAGGAAGATCCCCTGGAAAAGGAAATGGTGACCCACTGCAGTGTTCTTGCCTGGAGAATCCCATGGACAGAAGAGCCTAACAGGCTACAGTCCATGGGGTTGCAAGAGTCTCACATGAATCAGTGACTAAACCAGCACATACATTTATTTTGATTTTTTATTTCTTTCATCATTATTTTATTCAGCAACAGGTCTTACATGTACTTTGTTGGATTCTTACCTAAGTATAATTTTTCATAAATTTTCTAACTGATTCGTTCTGTCCTGATCACCTACATAAAAGCTCCATGGATTACTTTCCCAAACTTTGCATCACATTTCTTTGCTTTTTTTCCTGAAGTCTTACCATTATGTGTTATATAATATATTTTTCTCTCTCTCCCATTTATATATAAAATCCTCCTGAATCAAGTTTTTTGTTGTTGTTGTTATGTTTTGCTTTTTAACAGTATATAGAAGACTTCCTGATGGGTGGTAGTTGCTTGATAGATATTTGTTGAATGAAGTAATAGCTGAGAAAAAGGCAAGAAAAAAATAAAAGTGTGCAATGATTTTTCAGTAAGTTGGCAAAAAATAATGAGAAGAAATTAGTGTATCTTATAGCTCAGAGTTTAAAAATATCACTGTGGCATATGGGGTAGTGTCAAAGTTTTCATTTTGACCAATGTATTTTATTTACACTTGTAATGCATCAACGCTTGGAACAAGTGTGAGAAGTTTATATCTCCATTGACCCATGAATGCTATTTTTGGAAATGCATGAACAGCCATTCATGTTGAAATATAATGAGGGATATTAAAGAGTCAGCCCAAATTTGGCTGAACATGCAGGATTTTTTAGAGCCCACAAAACCAGACAAATAAATTTAGAATAATGTCTAACATCTTTACAATAACATATCTTAAATTTTATTTTTTCCTACAAGACTATGTACTCATCCAAGTAACTGACTTTGCTTTAGGTAAACTTACTTTGGAAAATTATTGAGACATTACTTGAAGAATCATAGATTTTACTGTTTGAAAGAGCATTAATTGATTTTTTTTTCATATACCTTTTAGTCCTATCAAATTTCTGATAAAATAAGCATCCGATTTATGATAATAATTAACATTTATATTGTAATTGTTTCAAACTCTCTTGTAAATTCCATTATATATGCATTATTCATAATCTATTGGGTTGGCCAAAAAGTTCCTTCTGTTTTTAATTAAAAATAAAAGACACACTTTTCATTTCCACTAATAACTTTATTGAACAACATATTCACAGCTTTGTTCCACTACTTTCTGCCATTTTGCATGCAACTTCATAATTCCATCTTCCCAAAACTTTTTAAATTTTTGAGCAAAGAACTAGTCCAGGTGCCTTTTACAGTCTTCCAGGGAATTGCAAGTTTTTCTATTAAGAGAGTTTTGTAAAGGCCAAAATAAATGGAAATCTGGAGGTATAATGTCTGATGAATTAGATGAACTTCCCAGCCACGCTGTAATGGCTTTTGCTTTGTCATCAAACAAATATGCACACTTGTGTTATACTGATGAAAGATTATATATTTTCTATTGACTCATTTTGGATGATTTCATAAAGTGCTACTTTCAGTTGGTCAACCTGAGAGAAATGCTTGTTGGATTTTGGTTTTCCAGGAAGCATTCATGATGGAGGACTCCCATCCAGTACCAACATACACAGCGTCACTTCTTTGGATGAAGACCTGCCTTTGATGTGATCGGTAGTAGTTCATTTTGTTTGCCCCATGACCTATTCTGTTCCCCATTGTTGTACAATCCCCGTTTTGCGCTGCCTGCCACCATTTATCTTAAAACCAGAATGCTTTTTTTATATTTAAGTAAGGTTTCTTTCAATTAACCTATGTGGAATTCAAACATCAAAGCAATTAATATAACAAAGCTGGCTCAAATGCTTTCCAACCCTTGATTTGAATATTTTGGGTATGCCAGCTATCTCCCACATGATATAGCATTGATTTGAGGTTAAAATGTCTGCCTGCAATGCAGGAGACCTGGATTCGATCCCTGGGTTGAAGGAAATGGCAACCCACTCCAGTATTCTTGCCTGAAGAATCCCATGGTTGGAGGAGCCTGGTCCATGGGCTACAGTCCATGGGGTTGCAAAGAGTCGGACATGACTGAGTGAGCGAGTTAATTAATTAATAAACTTAAACCAGTCTACTAGACCTTGCAGCAGCATTGTTGAATGAGAAATCTCAAGCACAAAACTTCACAAACCATTTTTGACACATTCAATCAATCATCACATCTTCTCCATACACTGCACAAATATTTTTTGTGTGTTTCAATTGTGTTTTTACCTTTCTTGAAATAATAAAGCATACTATACTGAAAGTGTTTCTTTTTAAAATTCTACCTTCAATATTAAAATGGCTGCACAAGATTCATTACTTCTGATTTTTTTTTTAATTCACACTAATATGACAGCTATCACATCACAATGCAATCTAACGAAAGTGTGTCAAATGAAGTTAAAGCTAAGAACTGCTAGCATCATTTTAAGGAAAAAAAACAAATAAAACTTTTGTCCAACACAATGTTTACCGCTATTTACTTATAACATAGGTGTAATCATTATTATCACTTTATAGATGAATACTGCTGTGCATGGCAATATGTATTTCTCAGTGGTTTAGATATTCAGTTCACAGTAGACAAATCAGTTTGCCTGGTAATTTGATGGCCCATGGTTAAGCATTTAGTCTCTACTAAGTTCCACTAGGAAGCCAAGAACTGTTTCTCAAGAAAGAGAGCAGAGATCTGTGGAGTAACAGAGAGTTTTGCTAATAAAGTGCTAAGGGCCTAAATTCAGATTCCTCCATAAAGGTCTATTAAATGCTACAAACACCATTTCCATCTGCCACTGATACTTCAAGTACCATTGACTCTGCTGGATCAAATGACCTGAATGGCAAAACCGCTTGCATTATGGTCTGGACTGTTGTACTGTCTTCCCTTTTTCTGGTCCCCATTTAAATCTACCAGTGTTTCAGGGAATTTTGCAAATGGGCCAGAGTAACATACTCCAATGAAGAATATGTTGTCTCCAAAATTCAAAGAGGCCCAATAGGCATGGGTCTCCTTTTTTGGTTATAGAAGGATCAGATGCAGCTACTTATCCTTCACCTTTGTAGGGATATCTTCACTTTCCCTACATCATTAAACTCCTAGAAATTTTAGTAAGGTAGAAGATCCTTGATTTTTTAAATTTATTTTATTTCAACGGTCACGAATATCTTAGAAATAGGTCTAAATTAGTTGTTACTTCTTGTTCACTAATTCCAGTCAGCATACTCTTATCAGTGTAACAGAGGAATGTGACATCTCAGAGAAAGGAAAGCCAATCAAGAGCCTTACAACCTAATTTAGAGCCTATGTCTAGAGAGCTTGTATATCCATGAGGAAGGAGAATAAAAATATATTGCTCAACTTACAATATTACTTGATTTACAAGCTATAAGCAAACAGCTTCTGGTGTTTGTTTGTTTGTTTTAACATGGGTAGATTTTTAAAAAGCATCTGCAAGATCAATAGCCATATATCAAGTACAAGAGAATCTGTTATTTGCTCAGGTAATAAATACACATCTGGCACCAATAAAAATACAACTGGAGTAATCACCTGGATAAGCTTATGATAATATAATATTGTTCCCAATATGCATCTGTCTTCCACACTGGACACATAGGCCTGTTGAATGGAAATGTCATAAAATCATCACCCCTTCAATTTCTTCATGGTACTATTAATCTCTGTAAACTTTCAAGGAATGCACTTTTACATTTTATTTACTGTTTTCCTAGGTTGAGGCAGTTCTAGTAGCTTCCACTTGGCCTTTCTCACATAATAGCTCTCATTTTTCATGTCAGGAAACCAGTTGGGGATTTTGATAACCACTCAATATGTCTATTACAATTTTACATTGCTTAACTGAGTAAATAACTTCAAAATGGGTCTGATGACCCACGGGACTCACTCTGAGATGGATCTGAACTAATACTTAGTTAACCAACTGATTGCTATAAACCACTCTTACTGGTTGACCACAGTGGCATTTAGTTTCTCATGGAATTAATGTTAATTCATAGTTAGTGTCCAGTAGTCCCCAAAAGGTTTGATCATTTCCTCTTCCCCAATGCAGTTACCCATGTAGTAGACCAAAGGTCATTTTCAGGAAAACTGTGAGAAAGATTAAAAGTATAAATTTTGGTTGTGTACTGAAGTCTTTTCTGAAGGAGATCTAGCCTCCCCTTCCTTCAAGGGGCTTAAGACTGAGAATTGACTCAAGGGCCATGACTCATGGTTTTTATGATTCAACTTAAACTTATGTTCAGTTGGCCTGCAATTTTTCTGCTTATATAGATCAAGAAATATTTTGGCAGACTTTCTATCAATTTCATTTGGGGAACAATGTAATTAAGTAGCCAATAACGAAGTTCCGTGCAAGTCAGATCAAAACAGAACAGGACCATGTGGAGCTCCTGGGTACAGAAGATTTTCTCTGTCCCCTATTTCTTATATGTAGGAAATAGGTTTTCCTGACCTTGTTGAGTTTCAAAGGACAGACTAAAACAATTGTTAATCAGGGAAGGAGTGTTGAGACAAGGGAGGGATAGTCAGAAAATAATAGTGAAGGCTTTGTTGGTGGCTCAGTAGTAAATAATACACTTGCCAATGCAGGAGACACAGATTCGATCCCTGATCCAGGAAAGTTCCACATACTGTGGAGCAACTCAGCCTGTGCACAGAAACTATTGAGCCTGTGCTCTAGAGCCCAGGAGCCACAACTATTGAGCCTATGTGCCACAACTACTGAAACCCAAGTGTTCTAGTGCCTGTGTTCCAAAAGAGAGGCCACTGCAATGAGAAACCCATGCACCTCAATTAGAGAGTAGCCCTTGCTTGTTGTAACTAGAGAAAAGCCCACACAGCAATGAAGACCCAGCACAGCCCAAAATAAAATAAATAAATAAAATTATTTAAATAAGAAAAAAAAAGGAAAAAAATAGTACAGCTTCAGGAAAAAATTCTGAGCGATACACATAACAGTCTCTTTTAACTCTTCTACAGTACTAAAACCCCTAACAAATGGAAGATGAACTGCTTGATTAAGCAATCTGTATTCCAGAAAGAAGGTCATAGTTTGTATCCTAGAGAACTACAAAAGGTCATTAAGAGATCATCTGAGGCTAGATTAAAAGAATGCAAGTCCTGCACACACTGATCCTTACCAACAAACCTGCCCTTGAACCATTACTATAAAATTCCTCACCAAATCCCCCTGGGTTGGGATACAGTTTTTGAGGAATTGATTTTGTTGTGTCCTCCTATGCCTGGAAAAGCAATAAAGCTATTCTTTTATACTTCACCCAAAACTTCTATCTCTGAGATTTGACTTGGCACCAGTGCACAGAGGCTGAAAGTTTGGCATAAAAACTATTTTGATTGCTGTTTTCACTCTTCTGTCCACTAGGGTAATTATGACCTTCTTGCCTTTGTGGTCCAGTGCCACCACTTGGGCCCTGTGACCCAGGGATCTAATTTCTCTTATTGTATTTAGATAGCCTAATTCAGAGTCTGTAGTTTTCACTGGAAGATCAGGGCTACAGAGAAAAGAGATCACAGAGCATTTCAAGGACTTGAAAAGTGGTAAGAGCCTTCTGGACCCTACTAGTGTAAGTGAGTGTAAGTAAGTTAAATGAAAAATCCACACTAATGTGCCAACCCTCTAAGACTTTGTTTTCTGTTCTCTACATTAAACCAAGTCATGCCCGGCCTTTCTAACTCATTCACTATGAGCCACTCTTTGGTTCATGTTTCAGTCAAGCAACCAGCCAGTGAGAACACTTTCTAACTCTAACAGAACAGTAAATACAGAATCTCTGCTCAATGAGACTGAGAGGGTAACAGGCAGGAAGGCCAGGGGTCTCCAAATGGAGGAAATAGGGTACAAGTGTCAGACATTTTTTTTTTTTTACCTCTCCCTTAAGCAGCAGGAGGAAACAAACTACAAGTGTCAGATATTTTTTCCTTCTCTATACAAAATTAAAAGGAGGTTTCTCTTAAAATTTTGTGTTGCCATGATGACACCTGGTTCCATCTAAACTTTTCTCAAACCTTGAGCTAATCAACACATTTTTCTTATGGAAATATTTTTCTTAATCTATGTTAATGAAACTATGTATTTGCTTTGGAATTTGCCTTTCTTCAAAATGGTTCCACCTAAGACTATTTTTTTTTTCTTTTCTCAAACCTTGGGCTGATAATAGCTTAACAAACCAGGATTCATATCAACTGTTTTATGGCTGAGGGATGACCCCCCTTGTGCCATCATATCTCAAAAATGTATAGTGTGGGAGAGGGGCCTGGTGAAACTCCCTCAGCCTTGAGGTGTATCTCTTATCTGATTGATAGCCTTCTAACAGACATAAAACAGTTGCTAAAACTAGCAAGGTGGCCACTCTTTCTGCCCCCTTCAGATGATTATGTTGGAAGCTTTATCTCTTTTACACTTTAATAAAACTTTATTACCCAAAAAGTTCTGAGTGATCAAGCCTCATCATTGGTCCCAGACTGAATTCCTCTCTTGGAAAGCAAGAAGATCAAGCCATTCAATCTCAAAAGAAATCAACACTGAATATTCTTTGGAAGGACTGATGCTGAAACTGAAGCTTCAGTACTTTGGCCACCTGATTTGAACAGGCACCTCTTTGAAAAGACCCTGATGTTGGGAAAGATTGAAGCCAGAATGAGAAGAGGGAAACAGAAGATGAGATGGTTGGATGGTATCACTGATTCAGTGGACATGAGTTTGAGCAAACTCTGGGAAATTGTGAAGGACAGAGAAGCCTAGCATGCTGTAGTCCATAGGGTCTTGAAGATTCAGACACGACTAGGCAACTGAACAACAAGAATTAGCCTATGAAATTACTTAATCCATAAAACCTATGATTCCATACTGTGGGACCACTCTCACTTTTGAGATGACCTGCATTTTGTCTATGGAATGCCTATCTCTCTAAATAAGCTTACTTTCCCTTTATTCTGGCTCACTTTCAAATTCTTTCCTGAATGAAGCCAAGAATCCTCATGTGGCAAGAAGTCCTAAGGACTCCTGCAGGTATGATCATGACATGACATTTTCCTCTCCTGAAACACATTTAAGGCTGGGAATTTATTTTGCTGTAATTTGGCAACTTGCAGAGTAAAATTCTGAGCTTAGGTTTCGTCAGTCTCACTCTGTGTCTATAAGAGAAATTTCAGTGTTAATTTCAGGGAAGATATAGAAACTTCCATGTCATTTATGTATTTCTTGATCTGGGAACTTGAATCATGGAGCTCCAGCTTTCCCACTTTCTGCTGTGACATTCAGATCACCCAGCTTATCTCATATACTATTACTTTGACAAAAATATTTGAAAATGTGTCATCAAGAAGTCCTGCTTCTTATAAATGTATGATTATATGTATCCAACAGTGGAATTTTTTTTATTTCTACTGTCAAATCTCTCCATGTATCACAGACTTGTGGTGAAGGGGACTGTATAACTCAGAGAAGCTATGACCCAAGCCATGCAGGACTACACAAGATGGATAAGTCATAGAAAAGAGTTCTGAGAAAACATGGTCGACTGGAGGAGGAACTGGCAGCACACTACAGTATTCATGCCAGGAGAACACCATGAACTGTATGAAAAGGCAAAAATATATGATAAGACACCAGAAGATGAGTCCTCCAAGTTGCAAGGTATCTGATATGCTACTGGAGAAGAGTGGAGGGCAATTACTAACAACTCCAAAAAAAAAGCTTCTGGCCAAAGTAGAAAAAGACTCTTTGCTGTGGATGTGTAAAGAAAAGTAAGATGCTGTAATGAATGATATTTCTTTATAGAGCATAGAAACTTGGAATTTTATGTCAATAAATCAAGGTAAATGGATGCAATCAAGCAGGAGATGGAAAGATTGAGCATCAATATCTTAGAAATCAATAACCTAAAATGGACAAAAATGGGATGATTTAATTCAGATGACCATTATATCTAGTACTGTGGGGAGGAATCATTAGAAGCGATGGAGTAGCCCTCATAGTCAAGAAAAGAGTCCAAAATATAGTACTTAGGTGCAAGCTCAAAACCAACAGAATGATCTCAGTTTGTTTCCAAAGCTAACCTTCACCATCACAGTAATCCAAGTCTATGCCCCAAACACAGATACTGAAGAAGTTGAAGTTGGCCAGTTCTATGAAGACCTACAACACATTCTAGAAATAATGCCATGAAAAAAAAAATCCCCTTTTCATCATAGGGAATTGGAATGCAAAAGGAGAAGTCACATTTGTTCTTGGAATACAAAAGGGCAAAAACTAACAACATTTTGTCAAGAGAACATGCAGATCTTAGAAAGTACCCTTTTCCATTTCCAATAACCAAGACATGATTCAACAAGTGCACACCAATAGATGATCAATAAATTTAGGTTCTTTGCTGCCAAAGATGGAGAAACTCTCTACAGTCAGCAAAAACAAGATCTGGAGCTGACTGTGTCTCAGATCATGAGCTCCTTATTGAAAATTCAGGATTAACTGAATAAAATAGGGAAAAAATCATTAAACTATTCGGGTAGGTATGTGTGTACTTAGTTGCTGAGTCATATCTGACTCTTTGTGACCCTATGGACTGTAGCCTGCCAGACTCTTCTTTCCATGGGGGTTCTCCAGGCAAGAATACTGAAGCGAGTTGCCATGCCCTCCTCCAGGGGATCTTTCCAACCCAGGGATCAAATCCACGTCTCTCACATTGCAGGCAGATTCCTTATTATTTGAGCCACCAATCAAATCGCATGTGATTATACATACAGTAGAGGTGATGCATACATTCAAGGGGTTAGATCTAATAGAGTGCCTGAAGAACTATGGACAGAGTTTTGTATCACTGTACAGGAGGCAGTTACAAAAACCACCCCAAAGAAAAAGAAATGCAAGAAGCTAAAGTGATTGTCTGAGGAGGCTTTGCAAATAACTGAGGAGAGAAGAGAAGAGAAAATAAAGGAAGAAAGGGAAAGATATACCCAACTGAATGCAGAGTAAGATTGCAAAAATATAGCGGAAATAAATAGAATGGGAATGACTAGAGATCTTTTCAAGAAAATTTGAGATATCAAAGGAACATTTCATGCAAAGATGGGCATGGTAAATGACAGAAATGGTAAAGACTTAACAGAAACAGAAGACATTAAGAAGAGGTGGCAAGAATACACAGAAGAACTTTATAAAAAAGAACTTGACCCAAATAACCATGATGGTGTAATAACTAACCTAGAGTCAGACATCCTGGAGTATGAAGTCAAGTGGGCCTTAGGAAGCATTACTACCAATTAAACTAGCAGAGTTGATGGAATTCAAGTTGAGTTATTTCAAATTCTAAAAGATGATGCTGTTAAAGCGTTGCACTCAATATGTCATCAAATTTGGAAAACTCAGCACACAGGACTGGAAAATGTCACTTTTCATTCCAATCCCAAAGAAGATCAATACCAAGAATATTCAAACTACCAAGAAATCACACTTATTTCACATGCTAATAAAGTTATGCTCAAAATTCTTCAAGCTAGGTTTCAGCTGTATGTTAACTGAGAGCTTCCAGCTGTACAACTGGGTTTAAAAGAGGCAGAAGAACCAGAGATCAAATTGCCAACATCCACTGGATCATGGAGAAAGCAAGGGAGTTCCAGAAAAATATATACTTCAAGTTCATTGACTACAATAAACCTTTGGCTGTTCAAATCACAAGAAACTGGAAAATTCTTAAAGAGGTTGGAATACCAGGGCAGCTTACCTGTCTCCTGAGAAACCTGTGTTAAGGAGCAGATGAAAAAGCAACAGTTAGCGCTGGACAAGGAGCAATGGACTGGTTCCAAATTGGGAAAGGAGCATGACAAAGCTGTGTATTGTCATCCTGCTTATTTAAATTAAATGCAGAGTACATCGTGCCAAATGCTGGGCTGGATGAATCACAAGCTGGAATCAAGATTTCTGGGAGAAATATCAACAGCTTCAGCTATGCAGATGATACCACTCTTATAGCAGAAAGTGAAGAGGAACCTCCAGGAAATAAAGAGCTTCTAGATGAGGGTGAAAGAGGAGAGTGAAAAGGCTGGCTTAAAACGCAACATTCAGAAAACTGAGATTGTGGCACCCATTCCCATCATTTCATAAAAGGAGAAAATTGGAAGCAGTGACAGATTTTCCTTTCTTGGGCTCCAAAAACACTGTGGATTGTGACAGTAGCCATGAAATTATAAGACACTTGCTCATGGGAAGGAAAGCTATGATAATCTTAGCATATTAAAAAGTAAAGACATCAGTTTGTCAACAAAGGTTCATATAGTCAAATTTATGTTTTTCCTGGTACTCATATATGAATATGAGAAGTGATCCATAAGGCAGAGTGCTGAAGAATTGATGCTTTCAAATTTTGGTGCTGGAGAAGACTCTTGAGAGACCCTTACACAGCAAGGAGATAAAACTTGTCAGTTGTAAAGGACATCAACCCTGAACAGTCACTGGAAATGCTGTTACTCAACCTGATGTTCCAATACTTTTGCCACCTGATAAAAAGAGCTGACTCATTGGAAAAGATCCTGATGCTGGGAAAGATGGAAAGCAAATGGAGAAGGGGGCAGTGGTGGATGAGATAAGGTTAAATAGCGTTGCTGATTCAATGGACATGAATTTGAGGAAGATTTGGGACAGAGTGGAGGACAGAGGATGCTGGCCTGCTGCAATCCACATCTAAAAGAGTCAGACAGGACTTATCAACAAACAACACAAACTGTCAAGTCGTGCTCTGGATTATCAGTGGTTTCTTTACAACTAAAATAGTGATGTCAAAGCCAATCAGAAGATGAAACTGGAGACTATTATACAGAGTGAAGTAAGCCAGAAAGAAAAACACAAATACAGTATACTAATGTGTATATATATATTTTGGCTCCAAAATCACTGCAGATGGCTACTGCAGCCATGAAATTAAAAGACACTTACTCCTTGGAAGAAAAGTTATGACCAACCTAGATAACATATTGAAAAGCAAAGACATTACTTTGCCAACAAAGGTCCATCTAGTCAAGGCTATGGTTTTTCCAGTGGTCGTGTATGTATAGGAGAGTTGGACTGTGAAGAAAGCTGAGCACCGAAGAATTGATGCTTTTGAACTGTGGTGTGGAGAAGACTCTTGAGAGTCCATTGAGCTGCAAGGAGATCTAGCCAGTCCATTCTGAAGGGGATCAGCCCTGGGATTTCTTTAGAAGGAATGATGCTAAAGCTGAAACTCCAGTACTTTGGCCACCTCATGCAAAGAGTTGACTCATTGGAAAAGACTCTGATGCTGGGAGGGATTAGGGGCAGAAGGAGAACGGGACGACAGAGGATGAGATGGCTGGATGACATCACTGACTCGATGGATGTGAGTCTGAGTGATCTCTGCGAGTTGGTGATGGACAGGGAGGCCTGGCGTGCTGCAATTCATTTGGTCACAAACAGTTAGACACGACTGAGCGACTGAACTGAACTGAACTGAACGCATATATATGGAATTTAGAAAGATGGTAAGGATAGCCCTCTATGCAAGACAGGAAAAGAGACAGAGATGTATAGAACAGTCTTTTGGACTCTGTGGGAGAGGGAGAGGGTGGGACGATTTGGGGGAATGGCACTGAAGCATGTATAATATATAATAAACAAATCACCAGTCCAGGTTCGATACAGGATGCTTTGGGCTGGTGCACTGGGATGACCCAGAGGGATGGTACAAGGAGGTTCAGGATGGGGAACACGTGTACGCCCATGGTGGATTCATGTTGATGTATGGCAGAATCAATACAATATTGTAAAGTAATTTGCCTCCAATTAAAATAAATACATGTAAATAAAAATAAAACAAAAATTTAAAAAACCCTCATTTTCTGTATAAATGAAAATTAAAGTTTAGATCACTCCATTTCTACACCCCACTTATTAGAGTCCACTCATGTTACCAACTTTTCTTGTTTTGAAAGTTTTATCAACAAGCCAAAAATGCCTAGCAACTTCAGGTATTTTGCCAAGTTTGCTTTTATTTTTCTTGATTTTAAAATTGAAATATAACATATAGAATATTTTAAATTTAATAATTGTTCACCTCAGTGACTTATCTGATAATGGCTACTTTTACCATAATTCAGATTGTTAAGAGAAAATTATCAATATTGCAGAATCTCATTATTCTCCTTACTAGACTGCTTCTCCTTTTCCAAAATGTAATCATTAGGTCGAGGTAATTATTCCTAATTAAGCTTTCTACCTTGAAAGGATTGTAGAATTACATGCAGTTGTAAGAAACAGAGAAATACTAAGCATCCTGTACTCAGTTTCTCCCAATGGTAACATCTTGAATACTTACAGCTTTTATCACTAAGAGAATATTAGCCCTGATAAATGCATATGTAGTTAGATACTGCCAAATTTTCCTCTGCAGGTGTTTTACTGCATTTCATTCTCACTTATAATTCTTAAGAGTACTTATTTTCCCTGCTGTCTCATTAAAAGAGCTTTGGGTCAGGTGTTTCAATATTTCCAAAGAAATAATTCAAAAGTGGCAAATCAATGTAATTTAATTTGTTTCCTCTTATTGTGAGTAATATGAAACTTGCTTTTCATTACTTTTCACTTTTGAGTCATTTGTATACTTTTATGTGAAATCTGTTCATTCCCTGTGCTTTTTATTCCCTTGAATTTTTGAAAATATTTATGTACTATACACCTATACACATCAAACACTTTTTCAGATCATTTAAAATTTTATTTTTGGCATTGTTTATGGTTTTATCATGAAATGTTTTCTAGAATGTTGTAATCTAATTTATCAGTCTTTTCTTTTTATATCTCAATATTGAACCACAGTTGGAAGCCTTTCACTATACGTATATATGTCAATTAATTGATGTTTTAATTAAGATATTTGTTTTTTAAATATTTATGTCTTTTACTAGTACCGATGTTTTCTTGAATTTAATATGTCAGATTTTTTAATGGCTATCAAAATATCCCATCTTAGCATAGTAACAATTTAATATTCTCCATAAAGCACTTAACAGATATTGGATTTCCTGATTTGCTTGTTTCTGTTTCTAGGCTTTATATATTTTGCCTTTATGGTCCGTCTTTTCATGGATCACTATGCTGCTTTAATTATAGAGGTTTACAAATGTTTTAACACCTGTGAAAGATGTTTGCTCTTTCACTGACCTCTTTATTAAATATCTTTTAATATTGGATGTTAATGTTGGTTCTCTATGTGAACAACAGAATTATTTTAAAATACCTTGGGTAAAGAATAAAACTCACTTCTGTTTATATGTGGATTACACTAAAATTTCATATTTGTATGGGAGAAATTAACAATTATATATTACTAAAATAGCCTTTCCTCACCAAAAAAGAAAAAAGTTGTCTTCAAATTCACACAAGTGTATTGTGTATATTTTGTGTGACATTATTTTGACCACCTGATGTGAAGAGCCAACTGACTCACAGTGAAAGACCCTGGGAAAGATTGAGGGGAGGATGAAAAGAGGATGACAGAGGATGAGATGGTTGGATAACATTACCTCCTCAATGGACATGAGGTTGAGCAAACTCTGGGAGATATTGAAGGATGGGGAACCCTGGCATGCTGTGGCCCATGGGGGTCACAAGTTGGACACAACTTGCTGACTTAACAACTTTATATTACTTTTTTCTTACTTTTATCTTTAATGTTTCATTAAAGCATAAAAAATTGTGAGAAAGTACATAGTAAGGTATGCAAAGTAAGGAAATCTTCTTGCTTCACATCAAGTGGTACATGATATAAATTTTTATATCTCTTTACAAGTAAAGTGCACCTTGATTTTTAGCACAGTAAGGTTACTTATACATACAGCTTCATATTCTGCTCATTAGAAGCAAGTCACTATGCACTGTCCACTTTCAAAGAGAAAGGAATTAAGCTCTACTTTTTCCCACACATATCCAAGAAATTTCTGGTGCTCTTCCTGAAAGAATCGCCAGGAAATGTGTGGGAAACTCCCTATATCTGAGATTGTCATAGGCTTCATACTCACATACTTTGTAACACTTGGATGTTAACAAGTCATTAGAAATCTCTAATATGGCAAGCTAAGACAGAATTAACAAGCTGTCTCTCCAAAGTAATCATATTTTGGGTATAATTTCTTCTTTAAGGCACCAATTCTTTTCCTCTCATTTTTGGACTTCATGTGTGTGTCGGTGTGTTAGTCACTCAGTTGCGTCTGACTCTGTCCATGGGAATCTCCAGGCAAGAAATCTGAAACCTGAAATGAGATGTCACTCCCTTCTCCAGGGGATCTTCTTGACCCAGGGATCAAATCCATGTCCTGCATTAAAGAAAGATTCTTTACTGTCTGAGCGAATATCACAAATAAATTTGTATCTTCATTTCATATAAACCTTATACTCTATGTTTTCTAACGTTTTATTTCTCTGTGCTTCACTCTAAATATTTATTCAATTATCTCTTTCTGTTTCCTATTTTTTCTACTGCTCTGCTTAATCTATTAAACATAACTGAATTATTAAACTGTTATTGTGAATTTTACATTTTAGCTTTAAATTTTCTACTGTTTTTCTTAGAATTGTCATTTTCTCTAGCAGTCATTCGGGTATTAAAACTACCTGTTTATATTACTGAAAAGTTATTCTGAAATTATTATCTGACAATAGGCTATTCCTATGGTTTGTATGCTTCCTAGGTTTTTGTTTTTATCGCATCTTCTTAGTCAACATGATATTTCTATTGAATTTTTGTCAATATATACAAAATGAAAATATATTTCATGTTTTTAGTTAAAATTATTTTTAACTATCTAAACACCCTAAATTCATGCAGGAAAAAAAAAAAACAATTTGAATATGTGTGTCAATCCTAGAGAGCCTGCTCATTGGCATTTTGGGATCCCACAGGAAAACCGGGGATTTTACTAGGATCTCCAAACTTTAGTGAGCTCTAAGCTTTATTTTGTACCTGGCTCATGCATCCGTGAAGCTTTCTGTCTTCTCATTGTTGTGTTACTATCTTAGGAAATAGAAAACTCCTGAAAGGTTAAATTAGCTCAGATGCTAATCTTGCTCCTCTAGATATATATCTTTGTTTCTGATGAATTGATTTTCTGTTCATTTGACAAGTGTCTGATGCACTTTTTTATTTTGTTCATTTCTTTTCTCATTGTTCATGACAAGAGTTATTGTAAAATGCAATCTATTCTGCCATTCTCATAGGCAGATATTTTTGGTATCGTTTTACATATACTATTTTTTTATCTGAGTGGACATATTTTTAAATATCTCCATCAAAAATATGCAATTTGAAACTGTCCATCTAGATGAGACAGTGATAGTTGTTAGTAAACCTGAATGATTAATAAAGCTTTGATGCACATTATGAAACAATGATACAAAAATGGCTTCTATATTTCCAGTACAAAAGACAATAGATATCAATTAAGTAGAAAAAGAATGAATGTTCAAGTTATTGTTCAATTGTTCTCATTTCACATGCTAGCAAAGCAATGCTCAAAATCCTTTAAGTGAGGTTTCAGCAGTACGTGAACCAAGAACTTGCAGAAGTACAAGTTGGGTTTAGTAAAGGAAGGGGTCCAGATCAAACTGCTAACATTTGTTGCATCATAAAGAAAGTAAGGGAATTAAAAAAAAATCGACTTCTGCTTCATTGACTACTCCTGTGACTGTATAGATCACAACAAATAGAGATGAGAATACCAGACCTCCTTACCTGTCTCCTGGGAAACCTGTATACAGGTGAAAAATCAACAGTTAGAATCAGACAAGGTTACGGTCTTTCCAGTATTACTATATGTATGTGAGAGTTGGTCCATACAGAAGTCTGAGTGCTGAAGAGTTGATGCTTTCAAATTGTACTGGAGAAAATTCTTGAGAGTTCTTTGAAATACAAGGAGATTTAACTAGTTATTTTTAAAGGAAATCAACCCTGAATATTCATTGGAAGGACTGATGCTGAAGCTGAATATCCATGGCAACCTGGTGCAAAGAGCTGACTCATTGGAAAAGGCCCTCATGAAGGAAAAAAAAATGAGGGCAAGATGAAAAGGGGGCAGCAGAAGATAAGATGGTTTGATAGCATCATCGACTCAATGGACAAGAGTCTGAGCAAATTCCAGGATATAGTGAAGATAGGGAAGCCTGACGTAACTGAACAACAACATGGGAAAACAGAATTATAATTAAGTCAAGAAAAGCAGTGAACCAATTAGAATTGCTATGAAATACTACACTCAATATCTATCATATGCTAGTGACTGAAAAGCAACATGTGAAAACTAAACTTAGTGAAACATGAATAGGGTCAATGCACTAAGCATATCCAGACATAGACTGGCGATTCAATGATAGTATACATGTTAGAATGCCATGAGTGTCCGTGTGATGGGTCATCATTGCCAGTGTTAGTATACTGTAACAACATAATCGGCTCCAGTGAACTGATTCAAATGAATTCTTTTAACGGCTGAGTAATACTCCATTGTGTATATGTACCACAATCCAGCTGATGGACATCTAGCCATGTCCTGGCTATTATAAACCATGATTATGCCCAGCAGTTTTGCTGGGGTCATAAGGTAATTTTGCAATAAGGAATCTACACTGTTCTCCATAGTACTAGTTTGCATACCAACAGTCATCTCCAGCATGCTTGCAGGGATGATATTCTGACTGGAAGTGGTACCTCATTGTGATTTGCAAAGAGTGAAGCAAAGCCATTTGTATGTCAGAAATGTCTGTTTAGTTCTTTGGCCCATTGTTTGATTGGGTCGTTTATTTTTCTGGAATTGAGCTGCATAAGTTGCTTGTATATTTTTGAGATTAGTGTCAGTTGCTTCATTTGCTATTGTTTTCTCCCATTCAGAAGGCTGTCTTTTTCACCTTGCTTATATAATTTTAATTAGATCCCTTTGTTTATTTTTGCTTTTATTTCCAAATTCTGGGAGGTGGATCATAGAGGATCCTGCTGTGATTTATGTCTGAGAGTGCCTATGTCAGGAATTTTATAGTTTCTGATCTTACATTTAGATCTTTAATCCATTTTGAGTTTACGGTGTTAGGAAGTGATCTAGTTTCATTCTTTTACAAGTACCAGTTTTCCCAGCACCACTTGTTAAAGAGATTGTCTTTACTCCATTGTATATTCTTGCCTCCTTTGTCAAAGATAAGGTGTCATATGTGTGTGGATTTATCTCTGTTTCTATTTTATTGATCTATATAGTACCATACTGTCTTGATGACTGTGGCTTTGTAGTAGAGCCTGAAGTCAAGTTGATTCCTCCAGTTCCATTATTCGAGGTCATACAAATCTTGAAATTATTTGTTCTAGAAAAATGTGGCTGGTAGCTTGATAGGGATTGCATTGAATTTGTAAATTGCTTTGGGTAGTATACACTATATTGATTCTTCTGATCCATGAACATGGTGTATTTCTCCATCTATTAGTTTCCTCTTTGATTTCTTTCATCAGTTTGTTTTCTATATATAGGTCTTTAGTTTTTAGGTAGATATATTCCTAAGTATTTTACTCGTTGCAATGGTGAATGGAATTGTTTCTTAATTTTTCTTTATTATTCGTTATAGGAATGCAAGGGATTTCTGTGTGTTGATTTTATATCCTGCAACTTTACTATATTCATTGATTAGCTCTAGTAATTTTCTGGTGGAGTCTTTAGGGTTTTCCCATGTCATCTGCAAACAGTGAGAGTTTTACAATTACAGAAGCTTTTATTTTATTTTTTTACAGCTTCCCAAAGTACTTTGCTTTATCTTTATATTTATAATTCAGAGTGCAAAATCGTGTATTTTAATCAATAGTAAGGTAATTTCAAGTGGATATTATCATGAAATTAAGAAATTTTAAAAATTCATCACGAGTTACATACACTCTTATTTTAGCATCTGAAGCTCGTTCATTTAAAAAAAATTTTCTCTTTTACTTTATTAGCAAATTCTTGTACTTCAAAAATTCTGAGATATTAGTCAGTTATATGCCATGATTTTTATTCTAGTTTTATTTTAAAATGGACAAGGACTAAATGTAATACAAGAAAAATTTTCTTGACCAGGAATGACAGGGGTTTCAATTAAGATTTTAACAAATTGTGCAAGCCTGTTAGTATTTAATTCAGACTGTTGGAAAATTTTCATAAAATATTGTACTTTTGAATATGAATTGTTTTAAATAGGAATTATTAATATTTTGTTAAACTGTTCACCAATTAAATTTTATAAAGAAATGAAAGCTAAAAGTGAATTATAAAAATGGGAGGGAAATCCCTCTGATTTTAATGTATTTCTCAAAAGCTAACAATATTCTCTTTCATGTCATTCATAAAAATGTGGTGCTTCCTAGGTGGCCCAAACAGTAAAAAAAATCTGCCTGCAATGAAACAGATCTGGGTTCAGTCCCTGGGTTGAGAAGATCCCCTGGGGAAGGGAATGGCTACCCACTCCAGTATTCTTGCCTGGAGAATTCCATGGACAGAGGAGCCAGCCCGGCAGATTACCGTCCATAGGGTCACAAAGAGTCAGATACCACTGAGTGACTCACGCAAAACCCAGAGGGATGGTATGGGGAGGGAAGGGGGGAGGGGGGTTCAGGACTGGGAACACGTGTACACCCGTGGCAGATTCATGTTGATGTATGGCAAAAGTAATACAATATTGTAAAGTAATTAGCCTCCAATTAAAATAAATAATTTTAAATTTTAAAAAATAACTTGTGCAGATAACATTTGTACAACCAAAGCTGTAGATATAGCAACTGCATGATGTTTGCTTGTAGTTCAGTTCAGTTCAGTCGCTCAGTCATGTCCATCTCTTTGTGACCCCATGAATTGTAGCATGCCAGGCCTCCCTGTCCATCACCAACTCCCGGAGTTCAGTCAGACTCACGTCCATTGAGTCAGTGATGCCATCCAGCCATCTCATCTTCTGTCGTCCCATTCTCCTTCTGCCCCCAATCCCTCCCAGCATCAGTCTTTCCCAGTGAGTCAACACTTCAAATGAGGTGGCCAAAGTACTGGAGTTTCAGCTTCAGCATCATTCCTTCCAAAGAAATCCCAGGGTTGATCTCGTTCAGAATGGATTGGTTGGATCTCCTTGCAGTTCAAGGGACTCTCAAGAGTCTTCTCTAACACCACAGTTCAAAAGCATCAATTCTTCAGCGCTCAGCTTTCTTCACAGTCCAACTTTTCCATCCATACATGACCACTGGAAAAAGCATAGCCTTGACTAGATGGACCTTAGTTGGCAAAGTAATGTCTCTGCTTTTGAATATGCTATCTAGGTTGGTCATAACTTTTCTTCCAAGGAGTAAGTGTCTTTTAATTTCATGGCTGCAATAACCATCTGCAGTGATTTTGGAGCCCCCAAAAATAAAGTCTGACACTACTTCCACTGTTTCCCCATCTATTTCCCATGAAGTGATGGGACCAGATACCATGACCTTCGTTTTCTGAATGTTGAGCTTTAAGCCAACTTTTTCACTCTCCACTTTCACTGTCATCAAGAGGCTTTTTAGTTCTTCTTCACTTTCTGCCATAAGGGTGGTGTCATCTGCATATCTAAGGTTATTGATATTTCTCCCGGCAATCTTGATTCCAGTTTGTGTTTCTTCCAGTCCAGCATTTCTCATGATGATGTTTGCTTGTAAAGTATAGCCTTATGTTATTATAAATGATACATATTTATGTGAAAGGTAAATGATCGCATTGAACACTCAAGTTACATTGTATAAGTAATTTTGATTTAAAATTGAGCAATCTCATTATAAAATCTTTTAAATCAAATCATATTTTTGCAAATATTATTACCTAACGCTCATTGTTAAAATATATTTTAATTCTTATATATCAGCTTATCTACAAGTAGCTGAACCAAAGTAATATATTGAGGTCATATTTTGTAGGATAGGTATATAATATGTTTCTATACTACACTAAATATATAGTTGCATCTATTTCTATACAAATTTTAAAATATATTTAAATTTTTAATCTATATGGAGCAAAGTGCAAATTGTATATATATACATTTATTTGTTTTAAGTAACTTGATGCTTATATGTTTTGCATATAGTATATGCATAAGTATACATATAAAACTCTTATGTATGTAAAACACATATATAACATATATATGCTTATATACCACACACACTTGCAATTGTTCAATAATTAAATATGAAATATGTGTTACATCCTTTAACAGAGTAACAAGTGAGTGATTGTACTTATCTTCATACATATGTGCAATATTGGCATATGTGTGTGCATATGAGTGCTCAGTTGTTTCCAAGTCTTTGTAGCCCCATGGACTGTAGCTAACCCATACTCCTTTGTTCATGGACTTTTCCAGGCTAGAATACTGGAGTAGGTTGCCATTTCCTTCTTCAGTGGATAGTCCTGACCCAGGGATGAAATGCACATCTCTTGTGTCTCCTGCATTTTCAGGTGTATTATTTACCACTGCACAATCTGGGTATGTATGCACATTAATGCCATACATCCATAAATAAGTTCATGAAGATTATTTAGAAGTGAATTTTAAATTATTGGAAAGTATACGTATTTAAATGTGTTAAATAGAACCGCAAATACTTAACCAGTGATTATATATGAAATACCTCAGGAAACAAGAAAAATGCCAAATAAATAACCTAACTCTACACCAAAAGCAACTAGAAAAGGAAGAAATTAAGAACCCCAGGGTTAGTAGAAGGAAAGAAATTGCAATAATTAGGGCAGAAATGCAAAAGAAACAAAAGAGACCATTGCAAAAATCAACAAAGCCAAAAGCTGGTTCTTTGAGAAGTTAAATAAAATTGACAAACCATTAGCCAGAATCATCAAGAAACAAAGGGAGAAAATTCAAATAAACAAAATTAGAAATGAAAATGGAGAGATCACAACAGACAACACAGAAATAGAAAAAATTCATTACAGACTACTATCAGTAACTATATACTAATAAAATGGACAACTTGGAAGACATGGACAAATTCTTGGAAAAGTACAACTTTCCAAAATTGAACCAGGAAGAAATGAAAAACCTTAACAGATGCATCAAAAGCACAAAAATTGAAACTATAATCAGAAAACTTCCAGCAAACAAAAGCCCAGGACCAGATGGCTTTACAGCTGAATTCTACCAAAAATTTAGAGAAGAGCTAACACCTATCCTACTCAAACTCTTCCAGAAAAGTGGAGAGGAAGGTAAACTTCCAAACTCATTCTATGAGGCCACCATCACCCTAATACCAAAACCTGACAAAGATGCCACACAGAAAAAAAGAAAACTACAGGCCAATATCACTGGTGAACATACATGCAAAATCTTTAACAAAATTCTAGTGATCAGAATCCAACAACATATTAAAAAGATTCTACATCATCACTAAGTGGGCTTTATCCCAGGGATGCAAGGAGTTTTCAATATCTGCAAATCAATCAATGTAATACATCACATTAACAAATTGAAAAATAAAAGCCATATGATTATCTCAATAGATGCAGAAAAAGCCTTTGACAAATCCAACATCCATTTATAATAAAAACCCTCCAGAAAGCAAGAATAGAAGGAACATACTTCAATGTAACAAAAGCTATATGTGACAAACCCACAGCAAACATTATCCTCAGTGGTGAAAAATTGAAAGCATTTCCCCTGAAGTCAGGAACAAGACATGGGTGTCCACTCTCACCACGAACATTCAACATAGTTTTGGAAGTTTTGGCCACAGCAGTCAGAGCAGAAAAAGAAATAAAAGGGATCCAGATTGGAAAAGAAGAGGTAATAGTCTCACTGTTTGCAGCTGACAAGATCTGCTACATAGAAAACCCTAAAGAGTTCACCAGAAAATTACTAGAGCTAATTAATGAATATAGTAAAGTTTCAGGGTATAAAATCAACACACAGAGATCCCTTGCATTCTTATACATTAACAATGAGAAAAGAGAAAGAGAAATTAAGGAAACAATTCCATTCACCATTGCAATGAAAATAATAAAATACTTAGGAATATATCTACCTAAAGAAAAAAAAAAGACCTATATATAGAAAATTATAAAACACTGGTGAAAGAAGTCAAAGAGGACACAAATAGATGGACAAATATACCGTGTCCAAGGATCAGAAGAATCAATATAGATTCAATGCAATCCCTATGAAGCTACCAATGGTATTTTTCACAGAAATATAATTTCACAATTTGTATGGAAATACAAAAAACTCAAATAGCCAAAGCCATCTTGAGAAAGAAGAACGGACCTGGAGGAATCAACCTGCCTGACTTCAGGCTCTACTAGAAAGCCACAGCCATCAGGAAAGTATAGTACTGATACAAAGACAGGAATATAGATCAATGGAACAAAATTGAAAGCCCAGAGATAAATCCAAGCAACTATAGTCACCTTATCTTCGACAAAGGTGGCAAGAATATACAATGGAGAAAAGACAATCTTTTTAACAAGTGGTGCTGGGAAAACTGGTCAACATCTTGTAAAAAAGTGAAATTAGAACACTTCCTAACATCATATGCAAAAATAAACTCAAAATAGATTAAAGATCTAAATGTAAGGCCAGAAACTATAAAACTCCTAGAGAAAGACATAGGCAAAACACTCTCCAACATAAATCACAGCAGGATCCTCTATGACCCACCTCCCAGAATATTGGCAATAAAAGCAAAAATAATTAAATGGGACCTAATTAAATTAAAAGCTTTCACACAACAAAGAAAACTATAAGCAAGGTGAAAAGACAGACTTCAGGATGGGAGAAAATAACAGTAAACAAAGCAACAAAGAATTAATCTCAAAAATATATAAGCAATACCTGTAGCTCAATTCCAAAAAATAAAAATAAACAATCCAATCCAAAAATTTACCAAAAAACTAAACAGACATTTCTCCAATGAAGACATACAGATGGCTAACAAACAAATGAAAAGATGCTCAACATCACTCATTATTAGAGAAATGCAAATCAAAATCACAATAAGGTACCATTTCATGCCAGTCAGAATTGCTGTGATCCAAAAGTCTACAAGCAATAAATGCTGGAGAGGGTGTGGAGAAAAGGGAACCCTCTTACACTGTTGGTGGGAATGCAAACTAGTATGGCTGTTATGGAAGACAGTGTGGAGATTCCTTAAAAAACTGGAAATAGAACTGCCTTATGACCCAGCAATCCCACTGCTGGGCATACACATGGAGGAAACCAGAATTGAAAGTGACATGTGTACCTCAATGTTCATTGCAGCACTGTTATAATAACCAGGAAATGGAAGCAACCTAGATGTCCATCAGCAGATGAATGAATAAGAAAGCTGTGGTACATATACACAATGGAGTATTACTCAGCCATTAAGAAGAACACATTTGAATCAGTCCTAATGAGGTGGATGAAACTGGAGCCTATTATACAGAGTGAAGTAAGCCAGAAAGAAAAAACACCAATACAGTATACTAATGCGTATATACAGAATTTAGAAAGATGGTAATGATAACCCTGTATATAAGACAACAAAAGAGACAGATGTATAAAACAGTCTTGTGGACTCTGTGGGAGAAGGTGAGGATGGGATGGTTTGTGAGAATGGCATTGAAACATGTATATTATCATATGTGAAGAGAATCGCCAGTCCAGGTTTGAGGCATGATACAGGGTGCTTGGGCTGTTGCACTGCGATGACCCAGAGGGATGGGATGGGGAGGGAGGTGGGAGGGGTTTCAGGATGGGGAGCACATGTACATCTGTGGTGGATTCATGTCAATATATGACAAAACTAATACAATATTGTAAAGTAATTAGCCTCCAAAAAATTATTTAATTAATTTAAAAAAGAAAGAAACAAGGGTTTCAATATTTTAGCTAACATATTATTTTTGTCTATACATACATAACAAAAGCTGACTTCTGTATCAAGATAAGTAAATAATAAAAGCCAAAATAAATGATAAATTATGAGATCCTCTAGAAAGGATCTCTACTTATGTATATAAAATATGTGTTGCTTATTACATATAATATGTTACAACCTATTTGTTTTCAAGTGGCAGAAGACTCAAGATGAGCAATATTTTATTTCTATTTACGCCCAAGTTAGAAAAATAATCAGTTATCAAATGTGCTAATGTGAAAGTCTTGCAATTATTTATTTGAGTTTGTGAATGAGAAAAATCAATCTATAAAAGTGGATTTTATTTTTTCTGAGATAAAATTATACTCACCTCAATTTATATATATATAGTATATATATTATAGTATATATATATATAGTCTATAGTATATATAGTCTATAGTATATATATATATATATAGTACCACTTTTCTCTTCCAAAGAGTAATTTATGTATGTCTTTCCAGGATTATGTTATAATAATATTGATATTACATCTTTTATAACATGGAAATCTAGGCCCACATTTAGTTCTTGCAATACTGATAAAGATAAATAGAATCATTTTAAAATTTATTTACACATTGCCATGTTACAAGAGAATATAGGACTTTTCTGTATATAAGTATTCTTCGTTTGTTTCCAGTCTTTTGAGACTTATTTATACTATTTAATTTTTCCCTTTGAAATACCTCGACTGAATTATTTACATAAAACTAAATATGTTCAATATCCTTTTACTTAAGGGTAGCATTTATTGCATCCAATTCTAGTACTGAATGTTTTATTCTATTTTTTCTTTCATTCATGAAGCAGAAAAGTTTGTTCTCATTTTAGAGGGGAAAAAATAGTTCTTAAGCAAATTGTCTAATGATATATAAATTACATATTATACATCCAGCTAATTAAAAATGAAATGTATATAAAACATTGTACACTTTATGGATAAAACAAAACAAATGTACAGATATTTTTATTAATAAATTAATAAGGAAAATTATTCTTATTAAATCAAATCCAAGTATAAAAAGAAATTCTTCATCTAGAATATACAGAAAATCCTAAATTTGACTGATATTTATATAAGCTGACTAATGAAGATCAGGTAATGATGTATGTACAGACCAGAAAAATTCCAAAAACACATGGCAGTCTACATTTCTGGGAAAGATATAAGAGAAATTATTTGGCAGCAATCAGAGACACACCAGGCATGAACAAAGCCACCTTGGAAAAAGTGTAATACAAATAGCTAAATAAGATGGCATTTTGAAATAAGCTAGGTTAAAGTTTATAACCAAAATGAACTGATATATCTAAATCTGAACTGCTAGACTATTTGAAATGCACACACATACACACACACACACACATATACACACAAATATGTGTGTGTATACACAAGAAATTTAGATGGCCCATGCCATTTTGCCGTTATATATTTTTTCCTTAATCATATTTTTAGTCGAATGAAACATTCAAATATATTTTCTTAGCAAAAATTATTGATTGAGTTTTCTATAGTGATTTGGAAGTAAATTTCAGACAATACAAATTAAGAAATACTTACAATACTTGAAAGGAGTCTGAAGCAGGGTGGATTTTTCCTCTTGGAATTATATATATATATATATATATGTATATATATATATACACATATATGTATGTATATATATATAGTATTTATCTAATTTTAATAAAATTCAAGCTTAATTTGAAATCATTCATTTAAATTAAAGTATCACTGTATTTGGTTTCTTGAGGGCAACTGAGGGAAAAAAAACATCATTTTATGAGCAGGTTTTAAAAGAAGCATAAATTTGTCATTCCAAATTTTGTTGGCACAAAAAAATAGAATTATAAATGAATATGCTTTATGACTACCTTTGTTGGCAATTTGATCTCTGGTTCCTCTGCCTTTTCTAAAACCAGCTTGAACATTTGGAAGTTCTCAGTTCACGTAGTGATGAAGCCTAGCTTGGAGATTTTTGAGCATTACTTTATTAGCATGTGAGATGAGTGCAATTGTGCAATAGTTTGAGCATTCTTTGGCATTGCCTTTCTTTGGGATTGGAATGAAGACTGACATTTTCCAGCCCTGTGGCCACTGCAGAGTTTTCCAGATTTGCTGGCACATTGAGTGCAGCACTTTAACAGCATCATCTTCTAGGATTTGAAATGGCTCACCTGGAATTCCATCACCTCCTCTAGCTTTGTTCGAGTGATGCTTTCTAAGGCCCACTTGACTTCATATTCTAGGTGCTATTGGTAAAAAAAGAATCCATCTGCCAATGCAGGAGATGCAAGGGATGGGTTTGATCCCTGTGTTGGGAAGTTCCCCTGGAGAAGGAAGTGGCAACCCACTCAAGTTTTCTTGCCTAGAAAATTCCATGGACAGAGGAGCTTGGTGGGCTACAGTCGATGGGGTTGCAAAGAGTTGGACAAAACTGAGTGAGCGCAGTATAATATATGATTAATGTTCTACATATGTAGTTCATAGAGGACTTTGAATCAAAATGAAGCTTATTCCATTTTTATACATATCTCAGATGTCTAAATCAGTTTTCTGAATACATATTAATGATAGTCATGTCATCATAAAAAGCAAATCTCTTGGCAATCCTTACATGTATTCATTCTACAAGTAAAATCATATGTATCATCAAAAATACCAGGCTTGTCACCAGTTAGTTCATCTCATTTTTTTGTTCCTTTTGGCCCACATGAAACCTTACAGATAAATCAGCCCAACAAAATTACAGTGCATTGATATGTTTTTACGGCATATACTTAAACTTTAATTATATGAGATTAGATTTTATTTCTTAATGCATTGTGCCACTAACACTCAAAACCACTGATAGAATATCAGTATGCTATTAAAAGCTACAAATGTGAAAGGCCACATAATGTAGAGCTCTGTGGCTCTGAGAAAATGATATTAACAGAGAACAGCTTCTGGAAAGATTTGTATAACCTTATACATTTCAGAGTTGAAAAGTAGTTGTAGTGATATCATTCCAGAAACACTTAGGGACATGCTAGGAAATATTACACCAATTACTTTTACATTCTGTTATGGTCAAAATCTTGGCAACTCTTTAAAGTATTTAATTAGGGAAATATTTAGAAAAACATCCCTTGACTAAAGTTTATGCATTGTGCTACAAAAAAAAAAAAAAAAAGACAGGACTTATTAATGTATTTGAAATCATTAGAACTCCAGTTGACTTTGGACAGCATAAAACCAATTTTATTGAGGATGAGAAAACTTAAGAGTTTAGGTCCATTGTTAGAAGAGTGGATGAAAAAATGGATAATTAATATTTAGCACTATATATTATTATTTTCATTCTACTCAAGAATAACTATTTTATAATATTAAAGCATACAAAATGCTTTACTTATAATATCTAAAAGACACTGATGCAACTTTCAGATGGCAAATAGCAAAACAGAGTTCTTTATTTTTTAAAGAATCATGATCCTAATCTATTTTCCATTTTAGCAGACTAGAAAACAATGCTCCATTAATTTTATCCAATTTTAAAGAAAATAAGTATAATAATCTTTCCTTCTAAAGAGGATCCTGCCATTGATTAACTTGTGAAAAAAATTTTCTGATATTTGATATTTTCAGCAAAGTTTTCATCTTAATGATTTTTTTTCTCTTTTACATAAATATATTACTGAAATACATTCATGTCAAAGTTGAAATCCAGACATTATTGTGAGCTGCTCTTTTCTTACATATAGTTAGTTACAAATTTTTGACCTAAAACAAATAGATATTTCTTAAACATAAATGAGTTTATTAGGGATCATCAGAAAATTGCAACTTGGGGACTGCAACCATGACAATCCATGTGAAAAGACTCCCCAAGGCAAGAAAAGAGGAATGCTTTTATAGAGGAGAAAGGAAAACTGAAAGTTTATAGTAAACAGAATCCATGGTTTTTCATTAACTGAGTTCCTGCCAGGAATATAGTGTCTTTCTTCTTCCTCTTGGGCTCAACTATCATCTCAGGGCACAAGAGCTTGCTATTTTGATCTCCCAAATCTATTTAATTGAGGATTACTTTTATTTTTTCAAAATGGGTGGCTTATACTTTTGCAAAGAATGGTAGAAAACATTTAAATGAGTGTTTGAATAGGAATTAAATTTGAATAGAATTTTTTTTCTTTTTAGAACATTTGAGTTTATATTAAGAATATCAAAGCAATGGTTATTGCCTACACACTGAAGTTATCATTTAGATACACTGTTTCTTAAAAATGTTCCTAGATTCTACCTGCTTGTTTAAGCATTCTTTGATATTAGTGTATTTTGAATGTAGTACATTCAACAAAATTAATGTCTTAGAGCTGAACATGAACTTAGCTCATTATATAATTCATCATGTAACAAATCCTTTATTACTTAAAAATCTCTCTAACCCCTTTTTTGGGTTTCTCTGGTGACTATGTAGTAAAGCCACAATCCACCTGCCAATGGAGACCCGGGTTTGATCCCTGGGTCAGGGAAGATCTCCTGTGGTAGGAAATAGCAACCCCCTGCAGTATTCTTGTCTGGAAAATCCCATGGACAGAGGAACCTGTCAGGCTAGGTCCAAACCTGGCTCGGATCATGAACTCCTTATTGCAAAATTTAGACTGAAATTGAAGAAAGTGGAGAAAACCACTAGACCATTTGGGTATGACCTAAAACAAATCACTTGTTACTATACAGTGGAAGTGAGAAATAGATTTAAAGGACTAGATCTGATAGACAGAGTGCCTGAAGAACTATGGAAGGAGGTTTATGACATTGTACAGAGGACAGGAATCAAGACCACACCCATGGAGTCATAAAATAGTTGGGTAAGATTTAGTGACTAAACAACAACAACAATCTTTCTTAACACCTCTATTCCCTTATTTCTCTTTTGTTTATGAGAAGTGAAGTCGCTCAGTCATGTCTGACTGTTTGCGACCCAGTGGACTGTAGCCTACCAGGCTCCTCCATCCATAGGAGGGGATTCTCCAGGCAAGAATACTGGAGTGGGTTGCCATTTCCTTCTCCAGGGGATCTTCCCGACCTAGGGATCGAACCCAGGTCTCCCACATTGCAGGCAGACGCTTTAACCTTTGAGACACCAGGGAAGCTAGCCAAAACCTAATTTTGGCATTGTCAACTTGCCAAAATTTGAAAAATTTCACTCTTCTATACACTTTTCGTGGTAGAAAATGTCACTGTTCTTTGCATAATTTAGTCACTAAGTCATGTCCAACTCTTGAGAACTCATGGGCTGTAGCCTCCTAGGCTCCATTGTCCATGGGATTCTTGAGGCAAGAATACTGGAGTGGGTTGCCATTTCCTTCTCCAGGGGTTTTATATATAGTCATTCTTTAAATTATCTCTATGTGTTTAGAGAAAGGCATTCAGATTTGGGTCCAAAAATATGTCATTAATATTTCTGGCATGTGGGTAGATGAAAGCATGAGAGAGACTGTCATTCTCTATTACACATTGGTAGAGCTATTCTAGACATGTTAACACATCATGCTTTATACCTCATACTCAAAGTCCAATACTTCAGCAGCAAATGCCATACATTTGATTCACATCTTTAGTTCATTTTACATTAGCTTTGAATTGAAAAAGACACTCTTTTAAGATAGATTTTTCAAAAGAAATATTAAACCATCATCCAACATCTGAGGTCTTTTCTGTAAAAGTTATAAAATTCTCAGTGAATTTCTTCTATAAAGTATGCTTTAAAAAATAAATCAATAATTATATTTTTATTATCCAGTAATTATTCACTATGTGTTAGGCATTGTGCTAGTCACCATGCACATATTATTATTTGAACCACTACACTCATGAAAATTATAGTCATCTTTATACTGATAAGAAAACAGTACCTTAAATAACTTTACACAGCTAGCGTATCAGAGTGGGAATTTGAAATGAATTAATTCTTCCAACAACACAAGAGAAGATTCTATACATGGACATCACTAGATGGTCGACACCAAAATCAAATTGACTATATTCTTTTCAGCCAAAGATGGAGAAGCTCTATACAGTCAGCAAAACCAAGACTGGGACCTAATTGTGGCTCAGATCATGAACTCCTTATTGCAAAATTTAGACTGAAATTGAAGAAAGTGGAGAAAACCACTAGACCATTTGGGTATGACCTAAAAGAAATCACTTGTTACTATACAGTGGAAGTGAGAAATAGATTTAAGGGACTAGATCTGATAGACAGAGTGCCTGATGAACTATGGAAGGAGGTTTATGGCATTGTACAGAGGACAGGAATCAAGACCACCCCCAAGAGAAAGAAATGCAAAAACACAAAATGGCTGTCTGAGGAGGCCTTACAAATAGCTGTGAAAAGAAGGGAAGTGAAAAGCAAAGGAGAAAAGGAAAGATATACCCATTTGAATGCAGAGTTCCAAAGAATAGCAAAGAGACATAAGAAAGCCTTCCTCAGCAATCAATGCAAATAAATAGAGGAAAAAAAGAATGGCAAAGAATAGACATCTCTTCAATAAAATTAGAGATATGAAGGGACCATTTCATGCAAAGATGGGATCGATAAGGGAAAGAAACGGTATGGACCTAACAGAAGCACAAGATATTAAGAAGAGTTGGCAAAAATACACAGAAGAACTGTACAAAAAAGATCTTCAAAACCAAGATAATCACGATGGTGTGATCACTCACCTAGAGCCAGATATCCTGGAATGTGAAGTTAAGTGGGCCTTAGAAAGCATCACTATGAACAAAGCTAGTGGAAGTGATGGAATTCCAGTTGAGCTATTTCAAATCCTGGAAGGTGATGCTGTGAAAGTGCTGCACTCAATGTGCCAGCAAATTTGGAAAACTCAGCAGTGGCCACAGGACTGGAAAAGGTCAGTTTTCATTCCAATCCCAAAGAAAGGCAGTGCCAAAGAATGCTCAAACTACCGCACAATTGCACTCATCTCACATGCTAGTAAAGTAATGCTCAAAATTCTCTAAGCCAGGCTTCAGCAATACATGAACCGTGAACTTCTAGATGATCAATCTGGTTTTAAAAATGGCACAGGAACCAGAGATTAAATTGCCAACATCTGCTGGATCATGGAAAAAGCAAGAGAGTTCCAGGAAAAAAAAAAAAGTCTATTTCTGCTTTATTGACTATGCCAAAGCCTTTGACTGTGTGGACCACAATAAACTGTGGACAATTCTGAAAGAGATGGGAATACCAGACCACCTGACCTGCCTCTTGAGAAATCTGTATGCAGGTCAGGAAGCAACAGTTAGAACTGGACATGGAACAACAGACTGATTCCAAATAGGAAAAGGAGTACGTCAAGGCTGTATATTGTCACCCTGCTTATTTAACTTCTATGCAGAGTACATCACGAGAAACGCTGGACTGGAAGAAACACAAACTGGAATCAAGATTGCCGGGAGAAATATCAATAACCTCAGATATTCAGATGACACTACCTTTATGGCAGAAAGTGAAGAGGAACTAAAAAGCCTCTTGATGAAAATGAAAGTGAAAGTGGAGACTGAAAAAGCTGGCTTAAAGCTCAACATTCAGAAAACGAAAATCATGGCATCTGGTCCCATCACTTCATGGGAAATAGATGGGGAGAGAATGGAAACAGTGTCAGACTTTATTTTTTTGGGCTCCCAAATTACTGCAGATGTTGATTGCAACCATGAAATTAAAAGACACTTACTCCTTGGAAGAAAAGTTATGACCAACCTAGATAGTATATTCAAAAGCAGAGACATTACTTTGTCGACTAAGGTCCATCTAGTCAGGGCTATGGTTTTTCCAGTAGCCATGTATGGATGTGAGAGTTGGACTGTGATGAAGGCTGAGCATCGAAGAATTGATGCTTTTGAACTGTGGTGTTGGAGAAGACTCTTGAGAGTCCCTTGGACTGCAAGGAGATCCAACCAGTCCATTCTGAAGGAGATCAACCCTGGGATTTCTTTGGAAGGAATGATGCTAAAGCTGAAGCTCCAGTACTTTGGCCACCTCACCGGAAGAGTTGACTCATTGGAAAAGACTCTGATGCTGGGAGGGATTGGGGGCAAGAGGAGAAGGGGACAACGGAGGATGAGATGGCTGGATGGCATCACTGACTCAATGGACATGAGTCTGAGTGAACTCCGGGAGTTGGTGATGGATGGGGAGGCCTGGTGTGCTGCGATTCATTTGGTTGCAAAGAGCGGGACTGGACTTAGCGGCTGAACTAAACTGAATAAAGAAAGTCTGTCACTGTTTCCATTGTTTTCCCATCTATTTGCCATGAAATGATGGAACCGGATGCCGTCATATTACTTTTCTAAATATTGAGTTTTAAGCAAACATTTTCACTCTCCTCTTTCACTTTCATCAAGAGGCTCTTTAGTTCTTTTTCACTTTCTGCCATAAACGTGGTATCATTTGCATATATAAGTTTATTGATATTTCTCCTGGCAATCTTGATTCCAGTTTGTGCTTCATCCAGCCTGGCTTTCACATAATGTGCTCTGAATATAAGAAAGATGACAATATAAGAAAGGTGACAATATACAGCCTTGACACACTGCTTTCCCAAATTGGAACCCATCTGTTGTTCCGAGTCCAGTTTTAACTGTTGATTCTTGTCTGGCATACAGATTTCTCCGAAGGCAGGAAAGGTGGTCTCGTATTCCCTTTCCTTTAAGAATTTTCTACAGCTTGTTATAATCCACATTCAAAGGCTTTAACATAGTCAATAAAGCAGAACTAGATGCTTTCTGGAACTCTCTTACTTTTTTAATGATCCAACGGATTTTTGCCTATTTTATGTCTAGTTCCTCTGCCATTTCTAAATCCAGCTTGAACATCTGGAAGTTCACGGTTCATGTACTGTTGAGGCTTGGCTTGGAGAATTTTGAGCATTACTTTACTAGTGTGTGAGATGAGTGAAATTGTGTGGTAATTTGAATAATCTTTGGCATTGCCTTTCTTTGAGATTGGAATGAAAACTGACTTTTTCCAGTCCTGTGACCACTGCTGAGTATTGCACATTTGCTGGCATATTGAGTGTAGCACTTTCACAGCATCATCTTTCAGGATTTGAAACAGTTCAACTGTTTCAAATTCTATCACCTCAACTAGATTTGTTCGTAGTGATTTTTCCTAAGGTCCACTTGACTGCACCCCAGCATGTCTGGCTCTAGGTGAGTAATCACACCATCATGGTTATCTGGGTCATGAAGATCTTTTTGGTATAGTTTTTTTTTTTTTAATTCTTGCCACCTCTTCTTAATATCTTCTGCTTCTGTTAGGTCCATACCATTTCTATCCTTTATTGTGCCCATCTTTTCATGAAATGATCCCTTGGTGTCTCTAATTTTCTTGAAGAACTCGCTAGTCTTTCCCATTCTATTGTTTTCTTCTATTTCTTTGGATTGATCACTGAGGAAGGCTTTGTTATCTCCTTGCTATTCTTTGAAACTCTGCATACAAATTTGTATATCTTTCCTTATCTCCTTTTCCCTTAGCTTCTCTTCTTTTCTCAGTTATTTGTAGTACCTCCTCAGACAACCATTTTGCCTTTTTGTTTTCTTTTTCTTGGTGATGGTCTTCATCATTGCCTCCTGTACAATATCATAAACCTCCGTCCATAGCTCTTCAGCCAGTCTGTCTATCAGATCTAAGCCCTTGAATCAGCTTGTCACTTCCACTCTGTAATGATAAAGAATTAGATTTTTGTCATATCTGAATGTTCTAGTGGTTTTCCCTACTTTCTCCAATTTAAGTCTGAATTTGGCAATAAGGAATTCAAGTTCTGTGTGACAGTCAGCTCCCGGTCTTGTTTTTGTTGACTCTATAGAGCTTCTCAATCTTTGATTGAAAAGAATATAATCAATGTGGTTTTGGTATTGACCATCTGGTGATTACATGTGTAGAGTTGTCTCTTGTGTTGCTGGAAGAGTATGTTTGCTATGACCAGTGAGTTCTCTCAGCAAAACTCTGTTAACCTTTGCCCTGCTTCATTTGGTACTCCAAATCTTTATTTAAGATAGATTATATGCTTAATTTTTTTTCACTTTCTTAAAAATATAAATTTATTTATTTTGATTGGAGGAAAATTCTGGAGAAGGAAATGGCAACCCGCTCCAGCACTCTTGCCTGGAAAATCTCATGGATGGAGGAACCTGATAGGCTACAGTCCATGGGGTCGCAAAGAGTCTGACACGACTGAGTGACTCACTTCTAGAACTTTAAGGAAAGGTAATATTACTTTTAGAGATTTAAAATTTAAGGTAAATATACACTGGAAACGTGTACAATTTTAACCTAGTGTACTCTCTCTATTAATTTTTTGGGCTCCAAAATCACAGCAGATGGTGACTTCAGCCATGAAATCAAAAGATGCTTGCTCCTTGGAAGAAAAGTTATGACCAACATAGACAGCATATTAAAAAGCAGAGACATTACTTTTTCAACAAAGGTCCATCTAGTCAAAGCTATGGTTTTTCCAGTAAGCATGTATGGGTGTGAGAGTTGGATTATAAAGAAAGATGACTGCTGAAAAATTGATGTTTTTGAACTGTTGGAGAAGACTGTTGAAAGTCACTTGGACTGCAAGGAGATCCAACCAGTCCATCCTAAAGGAAATCAGTCCTGAGTATTCATTGGAAGGACTGACGCTAAAGCTGAAATTCCAATACTTTGGCCACCTGATGCAAAGAACTGACTCATGGGAAAATACCCTGATGCTGGGAAAGATTGAAGGTGGGAGGAGAAGGGGATGAGTGAGGATGAGCTGGTTGGATGGCATCACGGACTCAGTGGACATGAGTTTGAGTAAAATCTGGGAGGTGGTGATGAACATGGAGGCCTGGCATGCTGCAGTCCTTGGGGTCACAAAGAGTCGGAAACAAACTGAGGAGTTGAACTGAACTGAACTCTCTCTATATCCTCTTATACATCCTTTTACTAATGGAAAAGGTCAATTTTCATTCCAAACCCAAAGAAAGGCAATGCCAAAAAAATGCTTAAACTACCATACAATTGCACTCATCTCACATGCTAGTAAAGTAATACTCAAAATTCTGCAAGCCAGGCTTCAGCACTATGTGAACCGTGAACTTCCAGATGTTCAAGCTGGTTTTAGAAAAGGCAGAGGAACCAGAGATCAAATTGCCAACATCTGCTGGATCATGGAAAAGCAAGAGAGTTCCAGAAAAACATCTATTTCTGCTTTATTGATTATGCCAAAGCATTTGACTGTGTGGACCACAATAAACTGTGGACAATTCTGAAAGAGATGGGAATACCAGACCACCTGACCTTCCTATTGGAAAATCTATATGCAGGTCAGGTAGCAAGAGTTAGAACTGGACATGGAACAACAGACTGGTTCCAAACAGGAAAAGGAGGACGTCAAGGCTGTATATTGTCACCCTACTTGTTTAACTTCTACGCAGAGTAACTCATGAGGAACGCTGGGCTGGAAGAAGCACAAGCTGGAATAAAGATTGCCAGGAGAAATATCAATAACGTCAGATATGCAGATGACACTACCTTTATGGCAGAAAGTGAAGAGGAACTAAAAAGCCTTTTGATGAAAATGAAAGAGGAGAGTGAAAAATTTGGCTTAAGGCTCACCATTCAGAAAACTTAGACGATGGTATCTGGTCCCATCTCTTCATGGGAAATAGATGGGGAAACAGTGGAAACAGCGTCAAACTTTATTTTTGGAGGCTCCAAAATCACTGAAGATGGTGAATGTAGCCATAAAATTAAAAGACACTTACTCCTTGGAAGGAAGGTTATGACCAACTTAGATAGCATATTGAAAAACAGAGACATAATTGTGCCAACAAAGTTCCATCTAGTCAAGGCTATGGTTTTTCCACTAGTCATGTATGAATGTGAGAGTTGGACTATGAAGAAAGCTGAGCGCCCAAGAATTGATGCTTTTGAACTGTGTTGTTGGAGAAGACTCTTGAGAGTCCCTTGGACTGCAAGGAGATCCAACCAGTCCATTCTGAAGGAGATCAGTCTTGGGTGTTCATTGAAAGGACTGGCACTGAAGGTGAAACTCCAATACTTTGGCCACCTGATGCAAATATTTAACTTATTGGAAAAGACCATGTGACAGAGGATGAGATTGCTGGATGTCATCACCGACTTGAAGGACATGTGTTTGAGTGACCTCTGAGAGTTGGTGATGGACAGGGAGATCTAGCATGTGGCAATTCATGGGGTCGCCAAGAGTTGGACATTACTGAGCAACTGAACTGAACTGAACTGAATGGTAGAATGAAATTACCCAGTAATTGTGTTCTCATTTTACTTCTAAGAACAAACTCAAAGATGAGGAACAAATTCTTATATTAAACACTATCTGTTATGCTAATGTACCTTTCATCTGATTATTAGATAACATTCACATAGGTCTAAAATTGAATGAATAGCTTTAAAGACAGTTTCTAAAGAAGTTAGTTTTCTTTAACAAAATTCTTAAATTTTAGACTTCCTAACTGAAGGAATGATGCTAAAGCTGAATCTCCAGTACTTTGGCCACCTCATGCGAAGAGCTGACTCATTGGAAAAGACTCTGATGCTGGGAGGGATTGGGGGCAGGAGGAGAAGGGGACGACCGAGGATGAGATGGCTGGATGGCATCACTAACTCGATGGACGTGACTCTGAGTGAACTCTGGGAGTTGGTGATGGACAGGGAGGCCTGGCGTGCTGTGGTTCATGGGGTCGCAGAGAGTCGGACACGACTGAGCGACTGAACTGAACTGAACTGAACTGAGTGTTAAAAAGGAATATGCTCTTTTAATTTATTAATAATTTTATATGCAATTTGTTAATGATAAAACTTTCTGATAACCATCTTAAAATTGAATTTATAGCAGATAGTGCTACATTAATGTAATATGCTTCCTCAATTAGATACCACCATACACATGGAAGTTTTAAAACACGCAATATTGAGATTAAGTTTACATGTTTTCAGAAACTGCTTTATGATTTCACTGTTAATGCAAAACTTTATGTGTAACTTTTATTACAGAAACAAGATCCTCAGAAACTGTAAAACATAAAGCACATTTTGTGAAATACCCATTAAGTAAGCAACTATATTTAAATTTTTATCCACAATATTAATGATTTATTCATGATGTACCAACAGATACTCTAGAGAACAAAACAGGAATATTGATTTTATAAATGTTTTTAAATTGTGTGTAAAATTTCTAACCATGTCAATTATGAACAGCATGAAGCTAGTTCCCATATGTTTATTTACAAATTTAATTTCACAATGCCAATTAGATATCATCAAATTCATCTGCCAAAAGTTTCATGCAATTTTTAGGTTATAAAATTGTTTTGTAGACCTAATGCTTCATTATGCAACCAAAGGCATAAGGAGTAATCACTCTGCAATGAACTGCTTTTATTTCATTATTATTTAATAATTAACCTATCCCTTCTGGCCAAAGCTGTCATTTATGATACAGAATAGCAGATTAATTATAGTTTCCAGAACTGATCACCATGAAATTGTTGTTGATGTCACTCACCATGTGGCCTTCTCTCTGATTTGCACTGTTTTATGAAGCTCTTCACTGAATTATCTGTCTGTAAGATGCCAAGAACAGTCATGTACTTATACCCTCAGATAACCATCTCTTACAATTTTCCTCAATTCTAACATAGCCTAATTCCAAATTCCCATTCTTTTTTGCCACATCCACAAACATGAACTCTACCACAAATGAGAATGATCCAGGATTTCTAAAGCTCTCTTAATATATTAAAATGCCGCTAGCTATTTTAAATTAATGCTTTTGTGAGGCCAAAATATATATAAACACCAAATATTTATGAAGCAATATATTGGTTAAAGGAAGATACTCTGGAGTCAAATCAGGATTTCAGTATCTGCTGTCTATTTACCAACTATACAAATTTATGAAAGTTACTTACTAATTATGTCTTAGTTTTCAATAAAATGAAGCTATTCTCTTTATTTCATACAATTTCTAGAAGAAATAAACAGTGATATGGATAAGGTACTTTGCATGGTGTTTGGCCTATGACTAATAAATCTTAGTTACTTTTGAAAAGATGGCTTAACATGCTGTTTAAAGATGTTTATGATCCTAATAAAAATATTTAAAGAACTTGATTTACATCCTTGGCTACCATTTGACAGGTTTACAGAGTCTAACAAGACTGTGAAAATTAACTTTTTAAAACATTTTTTACTGTGAAGATAACTCTTACTACTAAATCTTGTTTTGCTTGATAATATTATTATGAGAAAATTTATATACTTGAAGTTTTTGAAAGTTGTACACTTTGCAGCAGAAACACTTGGATTGTTTTTCGTAAATATGTGAACTAGTTGAGGACACTAAACTGAGGGAAGAAAAATTGAAGAATGCAAATTTAGAAGCAAAAATTCAAATGCACATATCCTAGATAGAGTGGTTAAAGTCTAAGTGAATATGGAAGCAATGGGTAACAAATCATGATTTTTAAACTTTGCCACATAGGGTGAGAGATCTGTGTAAAATCCTTTCTTCCCTACCAAAAGTCTGGACAGGAAGTCAAATGATATATTTTAACTATTCAGATAAATGACTACTAAAGCATAAATGAAAGGCATACTTGTATGTGCACCCAAATGGACTGTCACACTCTAAACTGGATAATCTTGCCCATCCAGTTGCAAGCAGCATTAATTAAAGACAAGCCACATGCAAAGTTTAGAGAAAGAGTAGAAGAGAGGGACTCTAGACCAACTGACATTCTTTTAAACAAGAAATTTGCATACATTACTCTAGGTCATATTTCATGCCCAAATGAGTTCATAAAAGAGATAGAAAATCTATCTCTAGCTTTGGCAGCTATATATCTTGTTAAAATTTATACTAATGAAAAGATCATTCTGTTTCCTTACATTTATTCTAGAACACCTTTTGTACTTAAACAGGAGGTGACATATTATTATTTAAGATGATTGCATAATTAACAATACAGATAAAACAGAAACATTATACACTAATTTCATGATATTGTTTGTTTCTGAGATAGGAAAGGAAAATGGAAAAGTGAAGAACCATAAAATTTCTGAAATGGAAAGCAGTTGAAAAATTGCAACTGAATAGCAAAGATGAGAAAGCTGAAATATAAGTGACTATATAAATAAAGACAGAAAGCCCAGAGATAAAACCACACATATGGACACCTTATCTTTGACAAAGGAGGCAAGAATATACAATGGAGTAAAGACAATCTCTTTAACAAGTGGTGCTGGGAAAACTGGTCAACCACTTGTAAAAGAATGAAACTAGATCACTTTCTAACACCACACACAAAATAAACTCAAAATGGATTAAAGATCTAAATGTAAGATCAGAAACTATAAAACTCCTAGAGGAGAACATAGGCAAACACTCTCAGACATAAATCACAGCAGGATCCTCTATGATCCACCTCCCAAATTCTGGAAATAAAAGCAAAAATAAACAAATGGGATCTAATTAAAATTAAAAGCTTCTGCACAACAAAGGAAAATATAAGCAAGGTGAAAAGACAGCCTTCTGAATGGGGAGAAAATAATAGCAAATGAAGCAACTGACAAACAACTAATCTCAAAAATATACAAGCAACTTCTGCAGCTCAACTCCAGAAAAATAAACGACCCAATTAAAAATGGGCCAAAGAACTAAATAGACATTTCTCCAAAGAAGACATAGATGGCTAACAAACACATGAAAAGATGCTCAACATCACTCATTATTAGAGAAATAAATCAAAACCACAATGAGGTACCACTTCACACCAGTCAGAATGGCTGCGATCCAAAAATCTGCAAGCAATAAATGCTGAGGGTGTGGAGAAAGGAACCCTCCTACACTGCTGGTGGGAATGCAAACTAGTACAGCCACTATGGAAAACAGTGTGAGATTCCTTAAAAATTGCAAATAGAACTACCTTATGACCCAGCAATCCCACTTCTGGGAATACACACCGGAAACCAGAATTGAAAGAGACACATGTACCCCAATGTTCATCGCAGCACTGTTTATAATAGCCAGGACATGGAACAACCTAGATGTCCATCAGCAGATGAATGGATAAGAAAGCTGTGGTACATATACACAATGGAGTATTACTCAGCCGTTAAAAGAATTCATTTGAATCAGTTCTGATGAGATGGATGAAACTGGAGCCGATTATACTGAGTGAAGTAAGCCAGAAAAACACCAATACAGTATACTAACACATATATATGGAATTTAGGAAGATGGCAATGACGACCCTGTATGCAAGACAGGGAAAGAGACACAGATGTGTATAACGGACTTTTGGACTCAGAGGGAGAGGGAGGGTGGGATGATTTGGGAGAATGACATTCTAACATGTATACTATCATGTGAATTGAATCGCCAGTCTATGTCTGATGCAGGATGGCATGCTTGGGGCTGGTGCATGGGGATGACCAGAAAGACGTTATGGGGAGGGAGGTGGGAGGGGGTTCATGTTTGGGAATGCATGTAAAATTAAAGATTTTAAAATTTAAAAATAAAAACTAAAAAAAAAATAAAGACAAAATGAAACAAGACCATATATATTAGAGAATGTTTCTAAAATTTACTACTTCATACGTTGTAGGAAGAAAACAAATTAAATATATTATCATTTCACTGTAACATTTATTTTAACTTTCTCATGTAAGAAAGATATTGTATGGTTTTATAACTTACCACTTTTCAAATTTATTTATCGTTCAAATGATTTGTTCCTCATATTTACTGCAAGAATTAGGAACATGAGTTTATTTCTAGTACAGTTTATATCCGTGTATTCTGTAGAGCATCACAAACTTATGACACAGAGCCATCTGGATCCACTTAGTTGTCATTATTTTCTTTTGGAAGATCAAGTTGTCACTACATCACCTCTCGGTACATGATGGTGAGGTAGTTGTATTCACTGAGATCCTGCTACCTGTCAGCGAAATCTTGATTTCTGATAATCGCAAGATATCAGGATCATCTTGAATTCTCTCTACTAAATAAGGAGCCAACGAGTCCTGTATCCTTTCAGTAGAAAATAGTTTTGATGTCTTGTTGGAGCAAACTATACTGCTTCTCCTTGGTACTGAATCTATGGATGATGACACCAGGGCAGAAATAAATTAAATCTTCAAACAAGAGTTATCTTAGAAAAATAATTATGAGAAGATAAAATGTAGCATGCATTTAAGCAGATACTTCCAATCCACATAAAATCATTGCTATCTGGTTTTCATGAAAGTGAAACTGTTAGTCGTTCAGGTTTGTCTGACTCTTTGCAATTCCATGTACTGTAGATCACTAGGATCTTCTGTCCACGGAATTATCCAGGCAATAATACTGGAGTGGGTAGCCATTTCCTTTTCCAAGGGATCTTCCTGGCTCAGGGATCAACCCTGGCTCTCCTGCATTGTAGGCAGATTCTTTACCATCTGAGCCACCAAGGAAGTCCGTGAGATTTATTAATATTTTAAAGTATTTTATTTAATCTTGATATATTATGATAAATGTTATTATAACAAACTGCAAATTAAAGTGACATTTTCCCTCAAATTTAGTACTCTCCATAATATTGATCGCTTTTTGATTCTTGTACTAGGTACCCTGAAATTATTTTGAAATATACAAGTTTTCATGGCCCCATTTGTCAGTAGTATTTCTCCCTCACGTACTGAGGGAGAAAAAGAAAAAGAAAAAAATAAATAAATTCTGCCCCCAAGAAAACACTAAATAAAACACAAACATAACAATACATAGTCTTTCAGATAACCTCTATATTATTCAATGGCAATGATGATGAAGTAGTCCAGAAACACATGTGACTGTAGGGATTTATTTGAAATTGGCCTTTAACTTCACAATGGGAAAATTATTTTTCTTCTATCACAAATATCTTAAAATGGAAACCAAGCTTCTAAAGGTATTTAAATAAATGAAGATAGATATTCAAGAATCAAAAATCATGTTAGTGTTAGTCCTTCAGTCGTATCTGACTCTTTTCCATGAGTTTTATAATCATATGAACTCAGACTATTAAAAGCTGATTAACAATGGCATAAAGCCCAGCAAAATTAATATCAAGAACATTTAAAACCAAAGTGTAAAAAAAAAAAATCACCTTGTGTACTGTTTCCAGAAGAAATCAATTTATTAACATGTAAATATTTGGATAATCATTTCATAGTAGTGTTATTCTCACTTAAATCTTGATATAAGTCAATGCTTAAGGAATTTCTAGAGTCAATATATCATGAGATGATTTTATTATCATATAAAAGATATAGAAATTTAGAAAAATTTTATGCAAATATCTTTTGGTTTTAAAGCACCTTATTCCTGTACCACTTTTGCCTTTTACAGGTAATGCCATTTTCTTGTAGTTTTCTTGGTAATAGAGTGTGCTTTGCTATATTAAGTTGGCATAGAACATTGGCTTACCAATTTGCTGATTAGATTAGCATGGTGATTTTCTTTAATAAATATATAATAGCCAAAGATAAGTAGATAATTGTAAGAAATAATAATATTAAAATAATGAAGTCAAAATACAAGAAAAACCTGATGTTGAAAACCATTGAGGGCAAGATGAGAAGGGGCAACAGAGGATAAAATGGTTAGATAGCATAACTGATTAAATAGACATGAGTTTGAGTAACCTCTGGAAGATAGTGAAGGATAGGCAAGCCAGGCAGGTTGCAGTTCATGAGGTCACAAAGAGTCAGGCACAAGTTAGTAAATGAACAATAACAACTTGCATAATATATTTGTATAATAGTCTTCACTAAAAACGGTTAAATTTTTTCAAGGCCCTACAGTTCAGGAATGTATATATTTTAAGTGCTTTTCAAACACTTATTATTTCCTTATCATAGTCCTACTTTGCCTCTATTTCTTTGCATTGGTTACTTAGGAAGGCTTTCTTCTCTCTCCTTGCTATTCTTTGGAACTCTGCATTCAGATGGATATATCTTTCTTTTTCCCATTGACTTTCAACACTCTCTTCTCAGCTATTTATAAGGCCTCCTGAAACAATCATTGGACTTTTTTCATTTCTTTTTCTTGCATATGGTTTTGATCTCGACCTCCTGTACAATGTTAGGAACCTCCGTCCATAGTGATTCAGGCAATCTTTCTATCAGATCTAATCTGTTGAATCTATTTGTCACTGCCACTGTATAATCGTGAGGGATTAGATTTGGTCATATCTGAATGGTCTCTTGCCTGGGAATCCCAGGGATGGGGGAGCCTCGGGGCTTCCGTCTGTGGGGTCGCACAGAGTCGGACACTACTGAAGCGACTTAGCATAGCATAGCATAGCATAGTATGAATGGTCTAGTAGTTTTTCCTACTTTCTTCAATTTAAGTCTGAATTTGGCAATAAGGAGTTCATGATCAGAGCCACAGTCAGCTCCTGGTCTTGTTTTTGCTGACTGTATAGAGCCTCTATATTTGGCTGCAGAGAATATAATTAATCTGGTTTTTGTATTGATCACCTGGTGATGGCCATATATAGAGCTGTCTCTTGTGTTGTTAAAAGAGGTGTTTGCTATGACCAGCACATTCTCTGGTAAAACTCTGGTAGCCGTTGCAATGCTTTATTTTGTGCTCTAAGCCAAACTTGCCTGTTACTCCAGGTATCTCTTGACTTACTATTTTGCATTCTGTACCCCGATGATGAAAAGGACATCTTTTAAAGTGATAAATGCAAATAAATAGAGGAAAACAATAAAATGGGAAATATTAGAGATCTCTTCAAGAAAGTTAGAGATATCAAGGGAATATTTCATGCAAAGATGGGCACAATAAAGGGCAGTAACAATACGAATCTAACACAAACAGAAGACATTAAGAAGAGGTGGCGGAAATACACAGAAGAACTATACAAAAAAGGTTTTAATGACAAAGAGAACCACGGTGGTTTGATAACTCACCTAAAGTCAGACATCCGGAGTGTGACATCAAGTGGGACTCAGGAAGGATCAGTATGAACAAAGCTAGTGGAGGTGATGGAACTCCAGGTGAGCCATTTCAAATCCTAGAAGATAATGCTGTCAAAGTGCTGCACTCAGTATGTCAGTAAACTTGGAAAATTCAGCACAGATTACAGAACTGGAAAAAGTCAGTTTTCATTCCAATCCCAAAGAAAGGCAATGCCAAAGAATGTTTAAACTAATGCACAATTGCACCCATCTCAAGCGCCAGCAAAGTAATGCTCAAAATTCTCCAAGGAATGCTTCAGCAGTACATAAACAGAGAAATTCCAGATGTTCAACTGGATTTAGAAAAGGAAGAGGAACCACAAATCAAATTGCCAATGTCTGCTGGATCAAAGAAAAAGCAAGAGCATTCCAGAAAAACATCTACTTCTGTTTCATTGACTACACTAACATCTTTGACTTTGTGGATCACAACAAACTGTGGAAAATTCTTAAAGAGATGGGAATACCAAGCCGCCTTACCTGTCTCCTGAGAAATCTGTATGCAGGTCCAGAAGCAACAGTTAGAAGCAGACGTGGAAAAATGCACTAGTTCCAAATAAGGAAAGGAGTATGTCAAGGCTGTATATTGTCACCTAGCTTACTTAACTTCTAGGCAGAGTACATGATGTGAAATCCTGGCCTGGATGAAGCACAAGCTGGAATCAAGTTTGTCAGGAGAGATATCAATCACCTCAGATGTGTAGGTGACATGAACATCATGGCAGAATGCAAAGAGGAACTGAAGAACCTCTTGATGAAAGTGAAATAGGAGAGTGAAAATGTTGGCTTAAAATTCAACATACAGACAACTAAGATCATGGTGTCCAGTCCCATCATTTCATGGCAAATAGATGGAGAAACAGTGGAAACAATGGCAGACCTTATGTTTGGGAGCTTCAAAATCACTGCAGATGGTGACTGAAGCCATGAAATAATAAGACACTTACTTCTTGGAAGAAAAGTTATGACCAAGCTAGACAACATTTTAAAAAGCAGAGACATTATTTTCCAAAAAGGATCAGTCTAGTCAGTTCAGTTCAGTTCAGTTGCTCAGTCGTGTCCTACTCTTTCTAGCCCCGTGACTCACAGAATGCCAGGCCTCCCTGTCCAACACCAACTGTCAGAGTCCACCCGAACCCAAGTCCATTGAGTCGGTGATGACATCCAACCATCTCATATTCTGTTGTCCCCTTCTCTTCCTGCCCTCAATCTTTCCCACCATCAGGGTCTTTTCAAATAAGTCATCTCTTTGCATCAGGTGGCCAAAGTATTGGAGTTTCAGCTACAAAATCAGTCCTTCCAAGGAACACCCAGGACTGATTTTCTTTAGGATGGACTGGTTGGATCTCCTTGCAGTCCAAGGGACTTTCAAGAGTCTTCTCCAACATCACCACTCAAAAGCATCCATTCTTCAGTGCTCAGCTTTCTTTAATAGTCCAACTCTCACATCCAAACATGACCAATGGAAAAATCATAGTCTTGACTGGATGGACTGTTGTTGACAAAGTGATGTCTCTGCTTTATAATATGTTGTCTAGGTCGGTCACAACTTTCCTTGCAAGGAGTAAGCGTCTTTTAGTGTCATGGCTGCAGTCACCATGAAAGTGAAAACCAAAGTTTTCACTCTCCTCTTTCACTTTCATCGGAAGGCCCTTTAGTTCTTCTTAACTTTCTGTTATAAGGGTGGTGCCATCTGCATATCTGAGGTTATTGATATTTCTCCCAGCAATCTTGATTCCAGCTTGTGCTTCTTCCAGCTCAGCATTTCTCATGATATACTCTGCATATACGTTAAATAAGCAGGGTGACAAAATACAGCCTTGACGTACTTTTTTTGCATTTGGAACCAGTCTATTGTTCCATGTCCAGTCTAACTGTTGCTTCCTGACCTTCATATAGATTTCTCAAGGGGCAGGTCAGGTGGTCTGGTATTCCCATCTCTTTCAGAATTTTCCACAGTTTATTGTGATCCACATGTTCAAAGACTTTGGCATAGTCAATAAAGAAGAAATTAGATGTTTTTCTGGAACTCTCTTGCTTTTTTGATGAGCCAGTGGATGTTGGCAATCTGATCTCTGGTTCCTTTGCCTTTTCTAAACCGAGCTTGAACATATAGAAATTCACAGTTCGTGTATTACTGAAGCCTGTCTTGGAGAATTTTGAGCATTACTTACTAGCATGTGAGATGAGTGCAATTGTGCGGTAGTTTGAGCATTCTTTGGCATTGCCTTTCTTTGGATTAGAATGAAAACTAACATTTTCCAGTCCTGCGGCCACTGCTGAGTTTTCCAAATTTGCTGGCATATTGAGTGCAGCACTTTCACAGCATCATCTTTCAAGACTTGAAATAACTCAACTGGAATTCCATCACCTCTACTAGATTTGATCGTAGTGATATTTCCTAAGACCCACTTGACGTCACATTCCAGGATGTCTGGCTCTAGGTGACTGATCACACCATCTTGATTATCTGTGTCATGAAGATCTTTTTGTGCAGTTCCTCTGTGTATTCTTGCCACCTCTTCTTATTATCCGTCTAGTCAAGGCTATGGTTTTTCCAGTAGTCATGAATGGATGTGAGAATTGGACCATAAAGAATCGGTGTACTGAAGAACTGATGCGTTTGAACTGTGATGTTGGAGAAGACTCTTGAGAGTCCCTTGGACTTAATGAGATCCAGCCAGTCAGTCCTAAAGGAAACCACTCCTAAATATTCACTGGAAAGACTCGATCTTATAGCTGAAACTGCAACAATTTGGCAACCTGATGCAAAGAACTGAGTCATTGGAAAAGACCCTAATGCTGGGAAAGATTGAAGGCAGGAGGAGAGAGGCATGGCATAACAAGATGTTTGGATGGCATCATCAGCTCCATGGGCATGAGTTTGAATAAGCTCTGGGAGTTTGTTATTGACAGGAAAGACTGGAATGCTGCAGTCCATGGGATCACAAAGAGTCAGGAGCACTGATAACTGAACTAGCCCTACTTTTATCACTTATATAGGTATGTGTGTATATTTATATATGTATTTCTCTCCATATATTTATATATGTATATACATATTTAGATAGATATGTGTATCTATCTCCAAACATTTCATGTGAATTTGCTGGAATCTGTTGGTACGTATATTCGCAGAGTAGATTATAATGTAAAAGAGTGATCTTGTTTACTGGTATGTTATCTGTGCCCAGTGGCTTCTTTGGTCACTCAGATGGTAAACAATCTACCTGAAAGGTGGAATCCCTCAGGTGGCAAGATGCCCTGGAGAAGGAAATGACAACCCATTCCAGTATTCTTGGCTGGAGAATTCTATGGACAGTTCAGTTTATGGGATTGCAAAGAGTTGGACACGATGGGTGACTAACACTTTCACTTTTATCTGTGCCCTCCACAGTTCTCAGTATCTTGGCATTTCTTAGTATTTAACTGTTATTTAAATGGATAATTATAAAAATCATCCTTTCAAATTCAATTAGCTATCTTAATCATTCACAATCTAAACTTTCAGTAGACTGAATGTTTCCTTTGTTCAAAAGCACCATTATGGCTTTTATTTTGATATTAAATAAATATTAAATTGAACTCTTCTAGTCTTTTTTTTTTGAGTGAAGATCAGATATATATATATATTTATTTATTATATATATTACGTACATTTATAAATCCAATATGAGATGCGCAACCACCTTGAAGAACCAGTTTTCCTTGATCTAACTGCAGTCTCCAGTAACCAAAGTTATTAAAGGTAGACCCACGGATAAGATGAAGATTAGAGTGACATTTTTGAAGTGCTATGCTTTTCTCCCACCTTTTACTAGTGGAAAATACATGCTTTGTTTTTCATCTAACTTTCAGAGAAATAGGATTTAAGGGAATTACTCTGATAGCCTAACAGTTGTAACGTACATTTTCTAGAATTTAAAAGATCCTTGTGCGACTCATTTTAAGAAACACGGAGTTAACGACTAATGTGCTTTCTGATGCCCTGATAAGTAAGATTGGACACTGCATGGGGTTTAGCCTGTGTTCTCAATGTTTGCTTTGGTAACAAACAAGTGTGGATCATGTGTGAAAGAACTGAATTTCAATCATCTTGAATCTTGTTAGAGGGCTACAGGGACAGACAAGAAGAACTCCCCCAAAGAGTGGAACACTGTATTTCCACAGGTTGAGGGAGAGACCTTAAGTGGCCAGTGGAGAAACTGCAAAGGAACTGCACTTGAGAGAAGCCACAGGGCAAAATCTGGATCTCTTGTTTGTAACACAGGCTAAAGTGTATGTTGCATCTCAAATCAATGTTCTATTTTCAGTGAGGGTTAGTGATCTTAATTTTTGTAATAAAATATAATATGAAATTTAATGTTTTAGCTGGTGATTAGTACTTCGTACCCTGTTACATTGATATTGGTACAAAAAATATTACTTCCTCCATACTATTTGAAAACTACTAAGTCTGAGTGGATACTATCCGCACATTACACAAATCCTGTACTGTGTCCTATCATACCCCTGCTTAAATTTTTTCAGTGTTCCCCTTATCAACACAGAACAAAATTAAAATTTCTTAAATCTGACTGGTATTTTCCTCCAATATCCCCTAACTTTCTTTCGTCACCTTGGTGTTCTTTAATTATTATTATTTTCTTTTGATTGTGTTGCAAAGCATATGGGATATTAGTTACCTGACTAGGGATCAAACCTTTGCTATGCTTAACCACTGTATTGCCAGGAAACTCCCACCTTACCTTTCTTAGTGCCTCCAAAAATCCAAGCTCTTGGCTGCTTTATTTCATTTTCACATTTTTCTGTGTTTAACATTTTCTTCAAAACGTACAATGATACCTCCTTCTGTTTCTCAGTTTAAATTCCACTGAGAATTTTTCTAATCACACAATAAAAATATATTTCAACTCACCTCCAGTTATTGTTTCATACGTTTATATGCTTTTTCCCCCTTAACAGCACTTATCTTACTCTATAATTTTTATATTTGTTTTCTGCTTGATTTTTTCTATTTCTGTCACTGAATTTAAACTTGATAAGTGCACCAATTCTGACTTTATCTTTAGCCATTTCTTTACTAGCACTTAACATTGAGCATTCACTTAGTAACTACCCTTTAAATAAATGAGGGCTCTCCTGGTGACTCAGGCGGAAAAGAATCCTCCTGCCAATTCAGAAGGCATAGAGATGTGGGTTTCATTCCTGAACAGTGAAGATTCCCTGAGAAAGAAACAGAAACTCACTCCAGTATTCTTGCCTGGGAAATCTCATGGACAGAGCAGCCTGGTGGACTACAGTCCTTGGGGTTGAAAAGAGTGGGACATGACTGAGCGACTAATGCTTTCACATTTGAATAAATGAAGTTAAAGAGTGAAAATAGGAGAGAGAGAGAGAGGAAAAGAGGAAGAGTGAGAAAAGAAGAAAAAAGAAAGGGAGGAAGAAAGAAAAGAGTGAAGGAAAAATCTGTAAGCATAAAAAGCTCACAGAATCTGAAAGCTCTTCAATAAATGCCAAAGCAGAATTTATTAACATTGCATAATAAAAGTAGTGATTTTTCATTATCTAATATTAAAACCCCCAAAAGGTAGCAAAACCAAAAAAAAAAAAAACTATTGCATGAAATTCATCATTTCCAATATCATAATTTTTTTCTCAAGTCCTGTAACTTTCCATATTATTTTTATGAAAAAAGTTATTTTAAGAAAAAAGAATGAATTACATTTTATAGACAGAGAAACTGAGATTGAGTGGAATAGAGCTTTTTTTTTTTCTCACTAATTGTGATAAAAATACCATGTATTATTTGTCCTCTAAGTGTATTTCAGACTTATTAAAGGGTCTTGTGCTAAATATTCTCATTCTCAATATTATAAAGTACATTTTGAAACTTAAACCTATTACTGTGTACTGAGGCAGTTCTCTCACATCCATACATGACTACTGGAAAAACAATAGCCTTGACTAGACGGACTTTTGCTGACAAAGTAATGTCTCTTCTTTTTAATATGCTGCTTAGGTTGGTCATAACTTTCCTTCCAAGGAATAAGCATCTTTTAATTTCATGGCTAAAATCACCATCTGCAGTGATTTTGGAGCCCACCCCCCCAAATAAAGTCAGCCACTATTTCCACTCTTTCCTCATCTGTTTGCCATGAAGTGATGGGACCAGATGCCATGATCTTAGTTTTCTAAATGTTGAGGTTTAAGTCAACTTTTTCACTCTCCTCTTTCACTTTCAAGAGGAGAGGCTCTTTAGTTCTTCATTTTCTACCGTAAGGGTGGTGTCATCTGTGTATCTGAGATTATTGATATTTCTCCTGGCAAACTTGATTCCAGCTTGTGCTTTTACCAGCCCAGCATTTCTCATGATGTACTTTGCATTTAGGTTAAATAAGCAGGGTGACAATATACAGCCTTGTCGTACTCCTTTTCCTATTTGGAACCAGTCTGTTGTTCCATGTCCAGTCTAACTGTTGCTTCCTGACCTGCATACAGGTTTCTCAAGAGGCAGGCCAGGTGGTCTGGTATTCCCATCTCTTTCAGAAATGTATGGATGTGAGAGTTGGACTATAGAGAAATCTGAGTGCCAAAGAATTGATGCTTTGATCTGTGGTGTTGGAGAAGACTCTTGAGAGTCCCTTAGACTGAAAGGATATCCAACAAGTCCATCCTAAAGGAGATCAGTCCTAGGTGTTCTTTGGAAGGACTGATGTTGAAGCTGAAACTCCAATATTTTGGCCACCTGATGAGAAGAAATGACTCATTTGAAAAGACCCTGATGCTGGGAAAGATTGAGGTCAGGAGGAGAAGGGGATGACAGAAGATTAGATGGTTGGATGGCATCACCGACTCAATGGACATGAGTTTGGGCGAACTCCGGGAACTGGTGGTGGAGAGACCCCTGGCATGCTGTGGTTCATAGGGTTGCAAAGAGTCAGACACGACGACAGAACTGAAGTGAACTGAGGCTTTTCTATATTTCTTTCATAATAAATCTTCAAATATCAATGTTTTTTTTTAGAAAAGTAAAAACAGGCATACTGTGATTTTTTCCCCTTTTCTAAGAAGGTTGTCTTTAAAAAAGCATTAATAAATAAAGGAAGCTACATTTGCTTTTAATAATTCCATAGAAGTCTTCTTTAAGCCTGAAATTTTGGAACACATGCTGCACATCTATTCTTTATCTATGTTGCTGTTTTCATAAATTAATAATTAACATGTGATGCCTGGTTCACCAAAGGTGGTTTAGAAGATAAAACTTGTGATTTGATTTTGATCCACATCTTCAGTTCAGCTCAGTCAGTCATGTCCGACTCTTTGCGACCCCATCAATTGCAGCACACCAGGCCTTCCTGTCCATCACCAACTCCCAGAGTTCACTCAAACTCACGTCCATTGAATCGGTGATGCCATCTAAGTGCTATTGGATTCCATGAAATATAAACATTTCAAAACATCACATATTTATCTGTTATAAAGAACAAAAAGAACTCTGTCCTTATTTTAATAGGGAAGCCATGCATATTAATTAATCATAGTAGTCTATACTATCCATTTGTAAATCATAAAACTGTGAAGTACTTTTTGTCATTATATTAAACATGTTTATTATCATATTATTAGCATAACACTATGATTTATATATACTAATATAATGCCATACTTGCTGATTTACTTAAAACTAAAGTATCACGTTCATTACAAAATATTTTGTATAATAATCTTTCAAACACCGTGGGAATTTCAAAGGATTTATTTGATGTAAGATATGCCATCAAACAATCTAGTATGTTTTCTATGTAATTTGATTATAATTAGGGCAACATACTATTACTGGAACATGGAATTACAAGATATAGAGAAGGGTAATTGGAAGGACTGATGCTAAAGTTGAATACTTTGGTCACCTCATGCGAAGAGTTGACTCACTGGAAAAACCATGATGCTGGGAGGGATTGGGGGCAGGAGGAGAAGGGGACGGAAGAGGATGAGATGGCTGGATGGCATCACCGACTCGATGGACATGAGTTTGAGTGAACTCTGGGAGTTAGTGATGGACAGGGAGGCCTGGCATGCTGCAATTCATGGGGTCGCAAAGAGTCAGACATGACTGAGTGACTGAACTGAAGATTAAAATTAACCTTAATAATAAAGAAATGTAGACATGTGCTGAATCTTGAAATAGATGTAAAATTTGAAACTGTAGAGATGCAGGAGAGAAAAATTTGAGAGAATAGGCACAGAAGACACAATATAGTGAAAAATATACCTCCCTGAGTCTAAGTGAATAAAATGCAATAATGAGTATTGAAAAAGTTATTTTTTCATATCCATAATGCTTATAACCTTGTAAAAGTAGCACAAAACTGATTATTAATGACAAATTGTAAAGGCTATATTAATAGTATTTATTTTACTTGTAAGGCAATTATCACTGGTGATTAAGGTTTAGACAATTAAACCAAAGCTAACTTATATTCACTTAATTAATGCTAACGAACAACTATTTATTTATTCTTAAACATGTTTTAAACACGCACATTGTAGGCAAGTGGAGTGGACCTAAATTAGGCAGTAGGGGTACAAAGATGAATACAGCATATTGTGCATGCATGCCAAGTCACTTCAATCATGCCTAACTCATTGCAACCCCACGGATTGTAGCCCATTAGGCTCCTCTGTTCATCGGATTTTCCAGGCAAGAATCCTGGATTGGATTGACATTCCCTTCCCCAGGGGATCTTCCTGATCCAGGGATCAAACCCACATCCCCTGTGGCTCTTGCATTGCATACAGATTCTTTATCACTGAACCATGGGAGAGGTTCAAAGCATATTGCCCATCATCAAATATTCTACATATTCTGTTACTCTGTTAAGAAAGGCACTTACATAAACATGTACATTACAAAAATATATAGTGCTTTCAGAGGCAGAAAAAGAGGCTAAATCATGAGGAGAAGGATAGTTGCATAGTTCCAAAATGTCTCCAAGAGCTTCAAACAATCTATTGCAAAGGTAAATAAAACAGTAACAGTATGGTGTAGAAACTGAAAACATTTTAATCTTGCTTATCAAAACTAACAGAGATGTATCATGTTTCCCATTATTATAGTCTTGAATATCATCCCCCACATTAGAGAAGAAATAAAAAGAGGCTGAAAAACTACCCAAAAATACATAGGCAGAAAAGATATGTTTTTATTTGACTTAAACTAAAAGTTACAACTCAAGTTTGAGTATCACAAAATCTGTGTTATTTACTACTGGCAGGCAAGAAAATGAGATTTCCCTTTTACTTAGAATTCTGTAATATTTTTGGCAGAATTTTATTCCTCATGCTTATTAAATTTTAACTTCAAGAGTTATAGTGTCCCTTACTTTCCATTTATCAATCTTCCAAATCAGGGCCCAATATTCTTGACTTGTCACACCTGGATGCTAGATATAGGAAATGAATCTCCCATCTCTTGGCTGAATATGTCTGGAATTTAACCTCTTACAATACAGTCACCACCATTTCTCATGCACTTTAGCAATTCTATTTTGCAGAGGTTAAATTCTAGACAACTATACCATAACTTTTATGTATGGAGTAGTACTTTTAAGAATGAAAGATATATGAAATATGGACATTTTCAGTTAAAATTCAAATTTGTCCGTAGATTCTCATAGATATAATTCAGCTTTTTTGAAATAAATATTTATAGAGACATATGAGTTAATCCATCAGTATACAGCTGGAAGTAGGCAATATTAAAATTTAATATTTCCTAATTATATGCTGCTTGAATTTTCCTTGTATAAAGACTTTCTTAGCTAAGAAATTGATCAGTTTCTACTAAGAAACTGATCTTAATATCTTATTCATGCTGCTTTTGTTTCAGTTTCTAGAATTTTCTGAATTCAACTAATTACTATTTCAGATTCCCCATTTTTGATACCAACCTGTATCACCTTATCCATATTCTATATGCCAATTAATTATATCCATTCATCCAATTATTAGCATAGAACCATAGATATTATAATCCTTGATTCTTTCCATAAATCCTCCCTGAACGCTTACCAAGAGCTAGTTCCTATGGATTCTACCTCTAAGTTATGATCACTTATGGTGAATTCATGATCTCTAAAGAAGATTTAGCTTCAGAATCAGGGACCAGGCTTGATCACTCAGTGCTTTGTGTGGAAGAAGTTATATTACACTGAAAAGGAACATGGAAAGATTCTGACATAAACATCAGAAGAGGAAGGAAAGTGCCCCTACTGGGTAGTCTTATCAAGGCCTTCTATATTTTCACCAGATCGACTCCCACAGCTCAGTTCAGTTGCTCAGTCATGTCTGACTCTTGGTGAGACCATGGACCACAGAACACCAGCCTCCCTGTCCATGCCCAACTCCCAGGGCTTACTCAAACTCGTATCCTTTGAGTTGGTGATGCCATCCAACAACCTCATCCTCTTTCATCCCTTCCTCCTCCTGCCTTCAATCTTTCCCTGCAACAGGGTGTTTTCTAATGAGGCAGCTCTTCACATCATGTGGCCAAAGTATTGGAGTTTCAGTTTCAACATCAATCCTTCCAATGAACATTCAAAACTAATTTCTTTTAGGATGGACTGGTTGGATCTCTTTGCAGTCCAAGGGACTCTCAAGAGTCTTCTCCAACATCACACTTAAAAAGCATCAATTCTTCAGCACTTAGCTTTCTTTATAGTCCAAATCTCACATCCATACATGACCACTGGAAAAAATCATAGCCTTGCCGAGATGGACCTTTGTTAACAAAGAAATGTCTCTGCTTTTCAATATGCTGTGTAGGTTGGTTATAACTTTCCTTCCAAGAAATAAGCATCTTTTTATTTTATGGCTAAAGTCATCATCTGTCATGATTTTGGAGTCCAAAAAAATAAAGTCTGCCAATGTTTCCATTGTTTCTCCATCTATTTGCCATGAGGTAATGGGACTAGATTCAATGATCTTAATTTTCTGTATGTTGAGCTTTAAGCAAACTTTTTCCGCTCTCATCTTTCACTTTCATCAAAAAGCCCTTTAGTTCTTCTTCACTTTCTGCCATAAGGGTGGTGTCATCTGCATATCTGAGGTTATTGATATCATTCGCAGCAATCTTCATTCTAGTGTGTACTTCTTCCAGCCCAGCATTTCTCATGATGTATTCTGCATATAAGTTAAAAAAAGCAGGGTGGCAATATACAGCGTTGACATACTTCTTTTTGTATTTGGAACCAGGCTGTTGTTCCATGCTCAGTCTAACTGTTGCTTCCTGACCTGCATACAGGTTTCTCAAGAGACAGGTCAGGTGGTCTGGTATTCCCGTCTCTTTCAGAATTTTCCACAGTTTATTGTGATTCACACAGTCAAATGCTTGGGCATAGTAAAAAAGCAGAAATAGACTTTATTTTTTTTTTCTGGAACTCTGTTACCTTTTAGATGATCCAACAGATGTTGGCAATTTGATCTCTGGTTCCTCTGCCTTTTCTAAATCCAGCTTGAACATCTGGAAGTTCACGATTCATGTATTGCTGAAGCCTGGCTTGGAGAATTTTGAGCATTACTTTACTATCATGTGAGATTAATGCAATTGTGCAGTAGTTTGAGCATTCTTTGTCATTGCCTTTCTTAGGGATTGGCATTAAAATTGACCTTTTCCCGTCATGTGGCAACTGCTGAGTTTTCCAAATTTTCTGGCATATTGAATGCAGCACTTTCACAACATCATCTTTTAGGATTTCAAATAGCTCCACTGGAATTCCATCATCTCCACTAGCTTTGTTCATAGTGATGCTTCCTAAGGACCACTTGACTTCACTTTCCAGGATGTCTGGCTCTAGGTGAGTGATCACACCATCATGATTATCTGGGTCATGAAGATCTTTTTTGTACAGTTCTTCTGCATATTCTTGCCACCTCTTCCTAATATCTTCTACTTTTCTTAGGTCCATACTATTTCTTTCCTTTATTGAGCCTATGTTTGCATGAAATATTCCCTTGGTATCTCTAATTTTCTTGAAGAGATCTCTAGTCTTTCCCATTCTATTGTTTTCCTCTATTTCTTTGCACCAATCACTGAGGAAAGCGTTTTATTTTTATTTTTTTTAATTTTTCTTTGCTCTTCTTTGGAGCTCTGTATTCAAATGGATATATCTTTCCTTTTCTCCTTTGCTTTTGCTTCTCTTTTTTTCTCAGCTATTTGTAAGGCCTCCTCTGGCAATCATTTTACCTTTTTGCATTTCTTTTTCTTGGGGATGACCTTGATCACTGCCTCCTTTACAATGCCATGTCCATCGTTCTTCATGCACTCTGTCTATCAGATCTCGTCTCTTAAATTTATTTCCCACTTCCAGCGTATAATCATAACGGTTTTGATTTTGGTCATACCTGAAAGGTCTAGTGTTTTTCCCTACTTTTTTCAACTTAAGTCTGAATTTGACAATAAGGATTTCATAATCTGAGCCACAGTCAGCTCCCAGTCTTGTTTTCCTGACTGTATAGAGCTTCTCCATCTTTGGTTGCAAAGAATATAATCAATTTGATTTCAGTGTTGGCCATGTGGTCATATCCATGTGTAGAATCTTCTCTTGTGTTGTTGTTAGAAGGTGTTTGCTCTGACCAATGCATTCTTTTGGCAGAACTGTATTAGCCTTTGCCCTGCTTCATTCTGTACTGCAAGGCCAAGTTTGCCTATAACTCCAGGTTTTTTTTTTTTTCTTCAGGTGTTTCTTGACTTCCTACTTTTGCATTCCAGTCCTTTATAATGAAAAGGACATCTTTTTGGGGGTTAGTTCTAGACGGTCTTGTAGGTCTCCATAGACCTGTTCAACTTCAGCTTCTTCAGCATTACTGGTTGGGGCATAGACTTGGATTACTGTGATACTGAATGGTTTTCCTTAGAAATGAACAGTGGTCGTTCTGTTGTTCCTGAGACGGTATTCAAGTACTGCGTTTCAGACTCTTGTTGACTATGATGACTCCGTTTCTTCTAAGGGATTGTTGCACCTAGTAGTAGATATAATGCTCATCTGAGTTAAATTCACCGATGCCAGTCCACTTTGATTCACTGATTCCTAAAATGTCGACATTCACTCTTGCCATCTCCTGTTTGATCAATTCCAATTTGCCTTGATTCATGGACCTAACATTCCAGATTCCTATGTAATATTGCTCTTTACAGCATTGGACCTTGCTTCCAACACCAGTCACATCCATAACTGGATGTTGTTTTTGCTTTGGCTCTGTCTCTTCATTCTTTCTGGAGTTATTTCTCCATTGATCTCCAGTAGCATATTGGGCACCTACCAACTGCTCCTACTGGTTAGTCTTATCAATGCCTTATATACTTTCACCAGACCCACTTCCACAAGATACAACTTAAATTAACAAGATTAGAACTAACAATAGAAAGGCCTTACCAGACCCACTCCCACCACATACCTCTTAATATAACAAGATTAGTCAGAAGGTTCTTGTTAAGAAGGAGAAAAAATGTTCAAATACACTGTTGTTGTATAATCATTAGCACAGAGCTTAAAGAAAATCATTTCCTTGTGCAAGATGAATTGTTCTGTTGTGTAATCATTAGCCTGGGCTTAAAGAAATTTAGTCTTAAAGACTGCTGTCATAACAACTCAGAGTTAAAGAAAAAATGTCTTCATTGACTAGGACAAAGCAAAGTAGGAAAAAGAAAAAGAAACATTATCCCTTTTTCCTCCTCTAGAGTCCTGGACCCCTTGCTCCTTCTCAAGGTCTTGGACCCCTTTCTCCTCCTTGAAGACACTGGACTTCTATCAACCTACCTAAGAATTAACTCTCTCAACTATATAAATTTATTTTTTTTTTCCAGTTACTATTACCTTATTTTGGCTTCTGAGGTGACTCAGATGGTGAAGCATCTTTCTGCAATGCAGGAGACCCAGGCTCAATCCCTGGGTTGGGAAGATCCCCTGGAGAAGGAAATGGCAGCCCACTCCAGTATTCTTGCCTGGAAAATCCCCTGTACAGCAGAGTCTGGTAGGCTACTTACTGTCTATGGGGTCACAAAGAGTCAGACACGACTCAACAACTTTACTTTCACTTTCATTACCTTAGTTACATTAGCACCTCTGTTTCCATTTCTTGTATTGTTGCAAATAAGAAGTCTCTAATTGGAAGAAGAGAGTTTATAGTTAACTTCTAAATAGCCCTTTCCTCTAAATTCAGCAGCTTTCGATTAGTGGACCCTTGGTCAATCCTAACAAAGATTCAAAGATTTATAGGACTACACCCATAGTGAACTCAACACAAAGTGTATACCCACACTTGACTACTTTTTTTATACTCAGCAGCCAGAATGGAGCAGATGAACTTACTCTAAATTACTGGAGATCATTAATTCTAAAACTGCTAGATTTAAAATCTTAAAACAATCCAACAAATGAAGGTTTCTCTGACCCAGGTGATCCTTATCCATTTGGCTCATTGTTGATGATTGTATTCCAAAAATAATCCCTGATGACTTGTTCTCCTAAAAATCTGTGTTGCTATCTTGAAAACCTCATCAAAAATAAGTAACCCTCTCACTAAGTGAAGCTCTTTCTGCTTTGTGAATTAACAAATTTTTATAAAGAACCACAGTTATTGGCCAAGAAAGAAGGATAATATACTAATATTTGCATTTGATTTCATTGTGTATTATTTCTAAAAATCCTTCCCTACCTCCCTAATGTTATCAGGATAAACTCTAAACACTACAAGGCTTCTTGCAAGAATTTCATTATTTGGTCTATTCTGATTTCTCCAGTATCACCTCTTGAGTCAGTAGCTGCTGCTGCTAAGTGGCTTCAGTCATGTCGGACTCTGTGTAACCCCATAGACTGCAGCCCACCAGGCTCCCCAGTCGCTGGGATTCTCCAGGTAAGAACAATGGAGTGGGTTGCCATTTCCTTCTCCAAAGCATGAAAGTGAAAAGTGAAAGTGAAGTTGCTCAGTTGTGTCCGACTCCTAGCGACCCTTGGACTTCAGCCCACCAGACCCCTCCATCCATGGGATTTTTCAGGCAAGAGTACTGGAGCGGGTTGCCATTGCCTTCTCTGGAGTCAGTAGCACATTGGTTTAAATTTAGAATTTCTTCTCTCACAGGAAATATTTTATAAGTGATCCATTACTCCTCTGAACTATAGTATCACTCTATACCAGTACCATGTAAGTTCTTGCCTATGTATGCATGTCTGTTATCAAACTTTATTCTGTTCTCTAACATATTGGAAGCCAATAACCTTAGATATGGAGATGACACCACCCTTATGGCAGAAAGAGAAGAGGAACTAAAAAGCCTCTTGATGAAAGTGAAAATGGAGAGTGAAAAAGTTTGCTTAAAGCTCAACATTCAGAAAATGAAGATCATGGCATCCGGTCCCATCACTTCATGGGAAATAGTTGGGGAAACAATAGAAACAGTGTCAGACTTTATTTTTGGGGGCTCCAAAATCACTGCAGATTTTGGCTGCAATCATGAAATTAAGACGCTTACTCCTTGGAAGAAAAGTTATGTCCAACCTAGATAGCATATTCAAAAGCAGAGACATTACTTTGCCAACTAAGGTCCGTCTAGTCAAGGCTATGGTTTTTCCTATGGTCGTGTATGGATCTGAGAGTTGGACTGTGAAGAAAGCTGAGCACTGAAGAATTGATGCTTTTGAACTGTGGTGTTGGAGAAGACTCTTGAGAGTCCCTTGGACTGCAAGGAGATCCAACCACTCCATTCTGAAAGAGATCAGCCCTGGGATTACTTTGGAAGGAATGATGCTAAAGCGGAAACCCCAGTACTTTGTCCACCTCATGTGAAGAGTTGACACATTGGAAAAGTCTCTGATGCTGGGAGGCATTGGGGGCAGGAGGAGAAGGGGACGACAGAGGATGAGATGGCTGGATGGCATCACCGACTCGATGGACGTGAGTCTGAGTGAACTCCGGGAGTTGGTGATGGACAGGGAGGCCTGGCGAGCTGTGATTCAAGGGGTCACAAAGAGTCGGACATGACTGAGCAACTGAACTGAACTGAACTGAAGCTCCTTAGATAGAGAAACGTTTCTGCTTTTGCAAATTGTAGTAAACCTACCTTGTACAGAATAGATAACAATTGAGTTGAGTTCAGTTCAGTCACTCAGTCTTGTCCGCCTCTTTGCAACCCCCATGAATCGCAGCACACCAGGACTCCCTGTCCATCACCAACTCCCGGAGTTCACTCAGACTCACATCCATCGAGTCGGTGATGCCATCCAGCCATCTCATCCTCTGTCGTCACCTTCTGCTCCTGCCCCCAGTGCCCCCCAGCATCAGGGTCTTTTCCAATGAGTCAACTCATCGCATGAGTTGGCCAAAGTACTGGAGTTTCAACTTTAGTATCATTCCTTCCAAAGAACACCCAAGGCTCATCTCCTTCAGAATGGAGTGGTTGGATCTCCTTGCAGTCCAAGGGACTCTCAAGAGTCTGCTCCACACCACAGTTCAAAAGCATCAATTCTTCGGCGCTCAGCTTTCTTCACAATCCAACTCTCACATCCACACATGACATCTGGAAAAAAAATAGCCTTGTCCATTCTAAAGGAGATCAACCCGGGGATTTCTTTGGAAGGAATGATGCTAAAGCTGAATCTCCAGTACTTTGGCCACCTCATGTGAAGTGTTGACTCATTGGGAAAAACTCTAATGCCTGGAGGGATTGGGGGCAGGAGGAGAAGGGACGACCGAGGATGAGATGGCTGGATGGCATCACTAACTCGATGGACGCGACTCTGAGTGAACTCCGGGAGTTGGTAATGGACAGGGAGGCCTGGCATGCTGCGATTCATGTGGTCGCAAAGATCAGACACGACTGAGCGACTGAACTGAACTGAACTGAACTGAACTTGACTAGGTGGACCTTTGTAGGCAAAATAATGTCTCTGCTTTTCAATATTCTATCTAGGTTAGTCATAACTTTTATTCCGAGGAGTAAACCTCTTTTAATTTCGTTGTTGCAATCACCATCTGCAGCTATTTTGGAGCCCCAAAATATAGTCTGACACTGTTTCCTCTGTTTCCCCATCTATTTGCCACGAAGTAATGGGACCAGATGCCATGATCTTCATTTTCTGAATGTTGAGCTTTAAGCCAACTTTTTCACTCTCTTTCACTTTCATCAAGAGGCTTTTTAGTTCCTCTTCACTTTCTGCCATAAGGGTGGTGTCATCTGTTTATCTGAGTTTATTGATATTTCTCTTGGCAATCTTTAGTCCAGTTTGTGCTTCTTCCAGCCCAGCGTTTCTCATGATATCAATTAGGAAGGTATAAAGTAAACAAAACATCATGCAGTATCTGATATTCACCTTAGACTTTTTCCAATTATTACTATTGCTTAATAGATAGAATTATAAGGAAAGGAGAATCAAAGATAAACATACAAAAAGATAAATTAGTAGATAATTTGCTCATAAAAACTGAAAAAGAAATAATCCTATTATTACTGTTTTTTTTTCTAGTTGTAAATTTTATTGTCAGAATGAAGTATAAAGAATTCATTTAGTTTCATTTACTCATACTTGACAAAATCCCCAATTTCCATGGACAGAGGAGCCTGACAGGCTACAGTCCATGGAGTCACAAAGAGTCAGGCATAATTCAGCATACACAACACACACACATACACACACACACACACACACACACACACACACTGTAGTAGAAAACAAGAAAATAGGGGGAAACCATTGTTTTTCTATCTCAGTAGTCTATAAAGAGATTTATAGTATGTTGTTCAGGTTTCATTTTTGCTCTAGTGCAAACACTTAAGCTAGCTTTATCTGTAGAATTGCCCATTATTAACAGAGTTCTCAACAGATGACCAAGTACATTTATTTTTCAAGTGTCACAGAGAATCTAGATCTTACTTTAGACTTGCAATTTGTTGTTGTTGTTGCTATGTCTAATGCATTGAAAACTTTAATTTTGCACTTTTCAACACAGGCTCACAGGCTTTCTGTTATTTAATATGATTATGATGACAAATATTTGATGACTAGTGTCATCACTTTCAGGACAACTGAGATCCCATACTCTTTACAGAGAGAATAGAAATTACAGAAAAGTACTAGATTGTGTAATACTTTTAAGAATGATATACTGAAAAGTTTGTCACTAGATGCTCATAAATAAAATTCAACTCCTTTTAAAAGTACTAACAAACACATGAGTGAATCTATTTAGCACTCGTGTTTCTACAATTATAGCATACAATATTTTATCATAGTCACTCTTACCATTTATTGGTATACTCAAAATTTCTTATTTTACAACTTGTAATGAAGAAGAGACAGCAATATTTTGATCTACTTGTTAGAACAAGGATATTTCAATGTATACATAGCTATTATAATTCATCAAATATATACTATTTGGTATATTTAGTAATTTTCCCAGGTGGTGCTGATGGTAAAGAGCCCACCTGTCAATATGAAGATGTAAAAGATGTAGGCTTGATCCCTGAGTCATGGAGATCACTTGGAGAAGACCATGGAGAGAGGAGCCTGATAGGCTACAGTCCAAAGGGTCACACAGAGTCTATTAGAAAAAGGATATTTTCAATGTGAACTAAAATGGACAAGAGTGGGCAAATTTAATTCAGATGATTATTATATCTACTACTATTGGCAAGAATCCTTTTGAAGAAATGGAGTAGCCCTCAGAGTCAACAAAAGATTCTGAAATTCAGCACTTGGTCACAACCTCAAAAATGAAAGAATATTCTTGGTTCATTTCCAAGGCAAATCATTCAATATCACAGTAATCCAACTACTGCACCAAAGAAGCTGAAGGTGATTGGTTCTATGAAGAACTACAAGACCTAGAACTAATACCCCAAAATATGTCCTTTTCATCATAGGGGACCAGAATGCAAAAGTAGGAAGGTGAGAAATACTTGGAGTTAACACACAAGCTTGGCTTTGGAGTACAAAATGAAGCAGGGCAAAGACTAGCAGTTTTACCATGAGAATGCACTCGTCATAGAAAATACCATTTCCAACAACACAAGAGATGACTCTACACAAGGACATCACCAAACGGTAAATATTTAAATCAGAATGATTATGTTCTTTGCAACCAAATATAGAGAAGCTCTATACAATCTCTAAAAACAAGACCAGGAACTGACTATGGCTCAGATAATAAACTCCTTATAGCAAAATTCAGACTTAACTTGAAGAAAGTAGGGACAATCACTAAACCATTTAGATATGACCTAAATTAAATCCCTTACGACTGTACAGTGAAAGTGACAGATAGATTCACAGGTTTAGATGCGATAGACAGAGTGCCTTAGAACTATGAACAGAGGTTCATAACATTGTACAGGAGGCAGTGATGAAAACTATATGTAAAAAATAAATGCGAAAAGGCAAAAGGGTTGCCTGAGGAGGACTTACAAATAGCTGATAAGAAAAGAGAAGCAAAATGCAAAGAAGAAAAGGAAAGATATATCCACCTGAAAGCAGAATTCCAAACAATAGCAAGGAGAGATTAGAAAGTTTTCCTAAGTGAGCTATGCCAAGAAAAGAGGAAAACAATAGAATGGGGAAAACTAAAGGTCTCTTCAAGAACATTAGAGATACCAAAGGGACACTTCATGTAAAATAGGGACAAAAATGGACAGAAATGGTATGGACCTAACAGAAGCAGAAGACATTAAGCAGAGGTGGAAAGAAAACATAGAAGAACTATAAAAAGGACTTTGTGACCCAGATGACCATGATGGTGTGATCACTCACCTAGAGACAGACCTCTTGGAATGCAAAGTCAAGTGGGCTTTAGGAAGCAACATTATGAAACAAGCTAGTGGAAGTGATGGAATTCCAGCTGAGCTATTTCAAATCCTAAAATATGATGCTGTTAAAATGCTGCACTAAGTATGCCAGCAAATTTGGAAACCTCAGCAGTGACCACAGTGCTGGAAAAAGTCAGTTCTCATTACAATCACAAAGAAGGACAATGCCAAAGAATGTTCAAACTACCACAGAATTGGACTAATTTTACATGCTGGTAAAGATGCTAAAAATTCTTCAAGCTAGGCTTCGACAGTATGTGAACCGAGAATGTTCAGAAGTTCAAGCTGGATTTACCAAAGGCAGAGGAAACAGATCAAATTGCCAACATCCATCAGATCCTAGAAAAAGCTAGAGGACTCCAGAAAAACACATCTGCTACATTAAATATTCTAAAGCCTTTGAACTTGTGGACCACAACAAGCTGGAAAATTCTACAAGACCACCTTATCAGAACACCTTACTGTCTCCTGTGATACCTATATGCAGGTCAAGAAGCAACATTAGAACATCAGTACATGGAACAATGGATTGGTTCCAAATTGGGAGAGGACTACGTCAAGGCTGTAAGTTGTCACCCTGCTTATTTATCTTATATGCAGAATACATCATGTGAAATGCCAGGCTATGAAGCACAATCTGGAATCAAGATTGCCAGGAGAAATATCAATAACCTCAGATATGCAGATAACACCATCCTTATGGCAACAAGTTAAGAAGAATAAGCAAGACTTTTGATGAAGATGAAAGAGAGAGTGAAAAAGCTGGCTGAAAACTCAACATTCAAGAAACTAAGATTATGATATCTGATCCCATTGCTTCATGGCAAATAAACAATGGAAATAGTGAGACTTTACTTCCTTGGGTTCCAAAATTATTGTGGACCGTGACTGCAGCCATGAAATTAAAAGATTCTTGGTCCTTGGAAGAAAAACAAAGACAAACCTAGACAGTGTATTAAAATGCAGAGACATTATTTGCCAACAAAGATCCATCTAGTCAAACCTATGGTTTTTCCAGTAGTCATGTATGGATGTTAGAGTTGAACAGTTAAAAAAGGCTGAGCACTGAAGAATTGATGCCTTTGAACTGTAATGCTGAACAGACTCTTGAGTTTCCCTTGGACATCAAGGAGATGAAACGCAGTCAATCCAAAAGTAAATTAAATCTGAATATTTATTAGAAGGACTGATGCTAAAGCCGATGCTCTGATATTTTGGCCAGATGTGATGGTAGGATGGCATCACCAGCTTAATGGACATGAGTTTAAGCAAACTCCAGGAGATGGTGAAGGACAGGATAGCCTTGCATGCTGCAGTCCATGGAGTCACAAAGAGCTGGAAATGTATAAATAGTTATTATGATTTATCAAATATATGTTATTTGGTATATGTAGTTGCACATCATTAAAATAAAATGAAATGGGCATATATGTAAATGTTTGCAAAGATAGAATAGTGTAAGCACAAAAGAGTTAGACAATGAATATATTTTTAATAAGAGAACACTAAACCAAATGATTGGTTTCTACAATGTACTCAGAAAGTGTATTGTTTCCTCAATACTATGATCCATATCTCAAAATCTCATGCTAAAAGAAATTAAAATTAAAATTTTTAACATCACGTGTAGCATGAGAATAGTTGCAAGTCAAGTTTCTATCGATGAAAGTAGTGTTCTCATAATCACACATAAATAAAAGGCGATATGTTTTTGACTTGAATAATAATTCTCACATTTAATCTATCAATACCATTTGCTCCCAAGGATAACCTGAGCAATTCCTGATCTCAAACTCCTTCCAAATAATCAGAAACAGGATGAGCTAACAGTTTAGTTTTAATGTCATTATTTTATTAATTGATTGACTTTTGTAATTCTGTCATTTGTTCAAGATGTTTGGCTCTTTACCACCTGCATTTTTATCTACAAAACTATGGGTTTCCAAAGATGTATGTATTGGGTTGGCCAAAAATTAGGGGGGTTTTGGTAAGATGTTGAAGGAAATCCCAATTGCTTTTATGAGATACTATCTTGCTAGTGTGAAAAAGTTGATATTAAGATCATAAAAACTCTAGATATTATTCATATCTATAGAGTCTGAAAAATGCATCTTAGTATGATTTGAAAGTTATTGCAGTTCAGTTCAGTAGTTACTCCATCGTATCCAACTATTTGCAACCCTATGGACTGCAGCCTACCAGGTTTTCCTGTCCATCACCATCACACAGAGCTTATTCAAATTCATGTCCATGGAATCAGTGATGCCACCTAACCATTTCATCCTCTATCACCCCCTTCTCCTCCTGATTTCAAACTTTCCCAGCATCAGGATCTTTTCCAGTGAATCAGTTCTTCGTATCAGGTGGCCAAAGTAATGGAGTTTCAGCTTCAGTATCAGTCCTTCAAATGAATATTCAGGACTGATTTCCTTTACAATTGACCAGCTTGATCTCCTTGCAGACCAAGGGACTCTCAAGAGTCTTCTCCAACACTACAGTTGAAAAGCATGAATTCTTTGGCACTCACCCTTATTTATGCTCCAACTCTTACATCCATACATGACTACTGGAAAAACCATAGCTTTGAATAGATAGACTTTGTTGGCAAATCACTGTCTCTGCTTTGTAATGTGCTGTCTAGGCTGGTCATAGCTATTGTTCCAAGGAGCAAACATCTTTTAATTTCATTGCTGCAGTCATCATTTGCAGTGATTTTGGAGCCCAAGAAAATGATGTCTGTCACTGTTTCCATTGTTACTTCATTTTCCTTGAAGTGATGGGACCGGATGCCATGATCTTAGTTTTCTGAATGTTGAGGTTTAAGCTAGCATTTGCACTCTTCTCTTTCACTTTTATCAAGAGACTCTTTAGTTCCTCTTCACATTCTGCCATAAGGGTGGTTATGCACATCTGAGGTTATTGATATTTCTCCTGCAGTCTTGATTCCAGCTTGTGCTTCATCCAGCCCAAGATTTCACATGATGCATTCTGTATATATAAGTAAAGTAAGCAGTGTGACAATATATAGCCTTGACATACTCCTTTCCTGCTTTGGAACCAGTGCATTGTTCCATGTCCAATTCTAACTCTTGCTTCTTGACCTGCATTCATATTTATCAGGAGGCAGGTCAGGTAGTCTGATATTCCCATCCCTTTAAGAATTTTCCACAGTTTGTTGTGATCTACACAGTCAAAGGCTTTGGCATAGTCAATAAAGCAGAAGTAGATTTTTTCTGGAACTCTTTTCTTTTTCTATGATCCAACAGATGTTGACAATTTAATCTCTGATTCTTCTGCCTTTTCTAAATCCAGCTTAAATATCTGGAAATTCTCTGTTCACGTACTGTTGAAGCCTCACTTGGTGAAATTTGAGCATTACTTTGCTAGCATGTGAGATGTGTGCAATCGTGGGGTAGTTTGAACATTCTTTGGCATTGCCTTTCTTAGAGATTGGAACATAAACCAACCTTTTTACAGTCCTGCAGCTACTTCTGAGTTTTCCTAATTTTCTGGCATATTAAGTGCAGCACTTTCACAGCATCATCTTTTAGGATTTGAAGTAGCTCAACTGGAATTCCATGACCTACACTAGTTTTGTTCATAGTGATGTTTCCTAAGGTCCACTTGACTTTGCAGCCCAGGATTCTGGCTCTAAGTGAGTGATTGCACCATCATGGTTATCTGAGTCATGAAGATATTTTTTTTTGTATAGTTCTTCCCTAGGTCGGGAACATCCCCTGGAGAAGGAAATGGCAACCCACTCCAGTATTCTTGCCTGGAGAAGCTCATGGACAGAGGAGCCTGGTAGGCTACAGTCCACGGGGTTGCAAAGAGTCGGACACGACTGAGTGACTTCACTTTCATTTTCTGTGTATTCTTGTCTCCCCTTCTTAATATCTTCTGCTTCTGTTAGGTCCATACCATTTCTGTCCTTTATTGTATCTAGCTTTGCATGAAATGTTCCTTTCGTATCTCTAGTTTTCTTGAAGAGATCTCTCGTATTTCCTATTCTATTGTTTTCCTCTATCTCTTTGCATTGATCACTGAGGAAGGCCTTTTCTTTCTTTCTTTCTTTTTTAAAAATCTCTCCCAGCTATTCTTTGGAACTTTCCATTCAAATGAGTATATCTTTCTTTTTCTCCTTTGCCTTTTGCTTCTCTTCTTTTCTCAGCTATATGCACGTCCTCCTCAGCCAACCATTTTGCCTTTTTGCATTTCTTTTTCTTTGGGTTGGTCTTAATCACTGCCTCCTGTACAATGTCAGGAATTTCCATCCATAATTCTTCAGGCACTCTGTCTATCAAATCTAATCCTTTGAATGTTTTTGTCACTTCCATTTTATAATTGTAATGGATTTGATGTAGGTCATACCTGATTGCTATAGCATATGCTAGTATTATTTACAAATTGCATCAATTATGTAAAATTTGGTATATGTGAATGTTTATATCTGTGTTTCAAATCTGTTCTCACATTATTTTTTGAATGCAACAGATTTTTTCCAGTTCAAGTGGTCAATAAAAATACCTAAATTATATACTCAAATTGTGATTTTAAACAAATATATTTTGTATATTAATAATTTAGTTATGATATGGAAATGAGTTCGCCAACATATAGTGTAGCTTATTAGTGTACATTTACTTGAAAATTATTTTTTTCTGCATATCACTCTTCTCTATATGTTTCATTCAAGTCACCAACATTTCACCTTTGCCAAGTGCTATCATTAAGTCTTGAATATAAATTTATTTTAGTTATCAGAAGATTTTGACATGGTTGATTCTACATTTTTGTTTCTCCTATCTTACTCCTTTACTGTTCTCTGCTCTTTGATTTCTTAATTTTGGAGTGTTTGCATGCCTCAGTCTTTATCCTTTTCTCTTGAAGATCTTCTCCAATCTCATGGTTTTAAATATCATCTATTAATACATATCAGTGATTTTTATGTACGTGTATGTAGGGCTTTTTAAATATCAAAGAGTTTTTATTTTTCAGAGAATTCTTTGAAAATATCTGAGGTACATTATACCTTCACATCAAACCCTCAATAAATTAATACAACTAAAGTTTATTCTTCCTTTATACAAAGTGTATTACTGGTTTGGGTGACTTATCAGGGATACTTTTATCCATAGGTGGGCTTAGAATCCAAGATTGTTTTGAATTTATAGTATTTCCATAATATCACAGGAAAGCACGGTACACATGAGGAAACTGAGGAGTTGAACTCAACCAATTAAATAATCCTATCTTTGAGTGTAGCAAATTATTTTCAGTCACACCTAATTGACCGAAGTAAATCACACAGCCATAACTAACTTCTGGTTGATGGAGAATTGAAACCTCCTGTGTACCTGCAATAGATATTGATAAACAGATAAAGTACCTATTAAAGATGACTCTGTCTGAGGGATTTCTTTAATTAAGACTTAGTATATTACTAAATGCTTTGAACAGTGTCTGGAAAAAATTAAACACAAATATTTATCAGTTATTATTATTGTTTGAGACAATCATAATTCTTAGCTGACAATTTAAGGAAACAATCAGAATAGAATTTCAGCTTGTAAATCACTAATTTAGAGTCTATATCATAGAACGAACAGCTGTCAATCAAGAAAGGAAAACAGTGGGTTAGTATCTGTTAGGGAAAGAAAATTTAAAAAACAGACTAATTTCTAAAAGAGTGTGTTTTTTGAAACTGAATATAGGAAAAAGAAAATTTTAAAAGTGAAAAAAGATTTTAGCTGCAAAATATAATGTTTTCCTGACAATTCAGGTACCATAGCTAAATCCATTAAAATTAGACATTATGGAGAATTATAATTTTGTATTTTGCTGATATAAGATAATACAGAAGACTATCAAACTTCCGTTAAGGGTGATAAAATCTCCATTATTAATATGCAATTATGCAATAATTATACAAGAGCTTAACAGGGACAGAAACTGAAATTACTGGCTTGAAGAAGTAAAAGCAAATTCTACTTACCATTTTCCTTTTCTATTCGGCAGACTGGTAAACATTCACTCAAAGGTATCACCAATAAATACTTGCTGATAAATGTAAGAACATAATTTATAAGAAGATGCAGAGTAAGGTATTGTTAATATCTATGAAAGTTCATTGAAAAACAATCAAGATAAAATGATATCAGATTATTAGATGATTACATGAATAAAGAAAAATCTTATTTTTTTTGTCTTTACCTCGATTTGTATGGATATTATGAGACAAATATCCTGGGAGCAAAATGTACAAAACCAAAAATATAATCAAGACAACATTGGATGCTGTGGTGTCTTTAATTTTAAGAATATTCAGAAAAAGGAGGTGGATGGAAAATGCTTGAAAGAACTAGATGTAAGAAAAAAAGCAATAGTAAAATAAGTAGTTTCTACCTAAAGTGCTCATAATTTCTCTGTGCAAAATTGCAAGTCACTAATATTACTACCACAGCAATTTTTTTTAATGTCTGCAGGACAACCTGAAACAGATTGAAATAATGCTTTTGAAGGATAATGATCCTCAGTTAAAGGTGGTATAAATAAATTTTCAAATTTGAGTAAAAATTGAAAAGATACTGCAAGTTGACTGATTATGATCACTTCCTTAATATGAAAATGTTCTCGCTGCTTTCAAAGGGACACAAAAGGAAATGTTGTAATCTTTAGACATCGAAAAAATAGCACCCATTTTAGATAAAAGTAAGAATCTTTACTTTGACCACGGATGTTTGGAGTTAGAGCTTGGCCAAAAAAACTTGAAACGGAACATACAACATGACTTCAAACATACCAAAGGTCATTTTCACGCACACACACACACACACACACACAAATGATTAAACTTTTTTTCTTTATCTACTACAAAATCCAAAAGAAAGAAAAGTAAAGAGCAATCCTCAAAATGTTACTAAAAGCTATTTCATCTGTTAAATACCATTTACCTTGAAAGAACTAACTCTCTACCTTGCTAGGGTGGCTAAAGCTACATATATCTAAACCCTGAATTTTAGTTATATATATTTGGGGTTTTTTGAATTGTTTTTCTCCTCCTTTCTCCACCTCTTCCTCACCTCTTATTTTTGTCCTTCTCATCTTTCTTCTTTTCCTTCCCTTCCTCCTTTTCACCATCGTCTCTTTTTGAGGTAATTTCAGTAACTTCCATTTCCCTGCTTGAAATATATATAATCCATTTTTACATAGCATTTAAAGTGTTTATTTTTCTTATATTTTTTTTCACTTTCACAATAGAAGTGTTCAAACATATTAGGATAGGATCTTTAACACAGTGTTAGAACATGAAAGGGTTCACAGGTTTTACTGAGCTGACATATGCCATGTTTATTTAATATTTTAAACACATTTTATTTTATTTCTCCATTTTCCATGCCATTTTCATATCATGCCTGATAAAAATGGGTCTTTTGTTGGAGGATTTCCCTCAAATTGTAAGTGACTTCTTCATACAGCTGTTTAGCTTTTTCTTCAACTGAATAATATTTTCTAAAAACCTATTGGAAAGTTATTTCATTAAAGCTCATTACTTGGCAATAAAAAATACACAAGTTGTATGGTTTACATTCTATTGCATAACAAGATAATCTTCACAGTGCTATTTGTCCCTTCTTCCAGAAATAACATCAAGAATTTTCAGCTTAATCTATTCAAAATAAATTTCCCCATCTCTCACTTACCCAACAGTTTAAGTTGCACTGATGATAATTGCAGGGGTCTATTATTTCATTATGGGGTTTACCTAGTGGCTCTGGGGTAAAGAATCTGCCTGTCAACACAGGAGAGGCAAGTTTGACCCCTGGGTCAGGAAGATCCCCTGAGGATCCCTTGGAATGACAACCCACTCCCAGTATTATTGCCTGGGAAATCCCATGGACAGAGCAGCCTGGTGAGCTACAATTTAAGAGGGTGCAAAATAGTTAGACACAGAAACAAAATATCTATGTATAGAAAACTATAAAACACTGGTGAAAGAAATCAAAGACGACACAAATAAATGGAGAAATATACCGTGCTCATGGATTGGAAGAATCAATATAGTGAAAATGAGCATACTACCCAAAGCAATCTATAGATTCAATGCAATCCCTATCAAGCTACTAATGGTATTTTTCACAGAGCTAAAACAAATAATTTCATTTGTACGGAAATACAAAAAACCTTGAATAGCCAAAGCAATCTTGAGAAAGAAGAATGGACCTGGAGGAATCAACCTGCCTGACTTTAAGCTTTACTACAAAGCCACAGTCATCAAGAAAGTATGGTACTGGCACAAAGATAGAAATATAGATCAATGGAACAAAATAGAAAGCCCAGAGATAAATCCACACACCTATGGACACCTTATCTTTGACAAGGTAGGCAAAAATATACAATGGAGAAAAGACAATCTCTTTAGTGATGCTGGGAAAATAGGTTAACCACTTCTAAAAGAAGCTTACTTTTTGGAAGAAAAGTTATGAACAACCTAGATAGCATATTGAAAAGCAGAGACATTACTTTGCCAACAAAGGTCCACCTAGGCAAGGGTATGGTTTTTCCAGTGGTCATGTATGGAGGTGAGAGTTGGACTGTGAAGAAGGCTGAGTGCCGAAGAATTGATGCTTTTGAAATGTGGTGTGGAGAAGACACTTAAGAGTCCCTTGGACTTCAAGGAGATCCAACCAGTCCATTCTGAAGGACATCAACCCTGGGATTTCTTTGGAGGGAATGATGCTGAAGCTGAAACTCCAGTACCTTGGCCACCTCATGTGAAGTGTTGACTCATTGGAAAAGACTCTGATGCTGGGAGGGATTGGGGGCAGGAGGAGAAAGGGAAAACAGAGGATGAAATGGCTGGATGGCATCATGGACTCGATGGACGTGAGTCTGAGTGAACTCCGGGAGGTGGTGATAGACAGGGAGGCCTGGCGTGCTGCGATTCATGAGGTTGCAAAGAGTTGCACACGACTGAGCAACTGAACTGAACTGAACTGAGAACACTTTCTAACACCATAAACAAAAGTAAACTCAAAGTGGATTAAAGATCTAAACATAAGACCAGAAAGTATGAAACTCCTAGAGGAGAACATAGACAAAACACTATCCGACGTACATCACAGCAGGATCCTCTATGACCCACCTCCCAGTATATTGGAAATAAAAGCAAAAATAAACAAATGGAAATACTTTCGCACAACAAAGGAAACTATAAGCAAAATCAAAAGACAGCCTTCAGAATGGTATAACATAATAGTAAATGAAGCAACTGACAACTAATCTCAAAAATGTACAAGTAATTCCTGCAGCTCAATTCCAGAAAAATAAAAGACCCAATCCAAAAAAAAAAAAAAAAAAATGGGCCAAAGAACTAAATAGACATTTCTCCAAAGAAGACATACGGATGGCTAACAAACACATGAAGAGATGCTCGACATCACTCACTATCAGAGAAATGCAAATCAAAACCACAATGAGGTACCATTTCACACCAGTCAGAATGGCTGCGATCCAAAAGTCTACAAGCAATAAATGCTGGAGAGGGTGTGGAGGAAAGGGAACCCTCTTACACTGTTGGTGGGAATACAAACTAGTACAGCCACTATGGAGAACAGTATGGAGATTCCTTTAAAAATTGCAAATAGAACTGTCTTATGACCCAGCAATCCCACTGCTGGGTATACACATGGAGGAAACCAGAAGTGAAAGAAACACATGTACCACAATGTTCATTGCAGCACTGTTTATAATAGCCAGGTCATGGAAGCAACCTAGATGTCCATCATCAGGTGAATGCCTAAGAAAGCTGTGGTACATATACACAATGGAGTATTACTCAGCCATTATAAAGAATATATTTGAATCAGTTCTAATGAGATGGATGACACTGGAGCCTATTATACAGAGTGAAATAAGCCAGAAAGAAATACACCAATACAGTATAGTAACACATATATGGAATTTAGAACGATGGTAATGATAACCCTGTATGCGAGACAGCAAAAAAGAAACAGATGTACAGAACAGTCTTGTGGACTCTGTGGAAGAGGGCGAAGGTGGGATGGTTTGGGAGAATCGCATTGAAACAAGTATATTATCATATGTGAAACAAATCACCAGTCCAGGTTTGATGCATGATACAGGGTGCTTGGGGCTGGTGCACTGGGGTGATCCAGAGGGATGGGATGTGGAGGGATATTGGTGGGGGTGGGGGTTCAGGATGGGGAACACATGTACACCTGTGGATTCATGTCAATGTATGGCAAAACTAATACAATACTTTAAAATAAATTAAAATGAATTAATAAAAATAAATGAATTAATATTTTAAAAAAGAGTTAGACCTAACTTATTAGCTAAACAACATTGTTTCATTATATTTATAAGACAATAATGAAAAACTCTTCATTTTTAATTTCAAATTTCTCTAAATATGAAAAGCTTTCCTGATTAACTATTTGGTTATTCTGAATCATAGTTTACCTAGTAAAGTAGTATAAATACTTGAAACTTTCCTTTTATTTATCTGTCTTCTAGATAATTGGTATGTCAGTAAATCCTAGTGGAGAACTTCACTTTTCTTTAAGTATCATTATGGATCGTTGGACTATAGAGCTTTTATATCTTTTCAGATACTGTAGATGTTTTCCCTTTTCAATGGTCTGTCTCTATTATATGGAATTACATTTAAATTTTTTAGAGTTCTTTTTTTTTCTCTGTCTTTTCTTTTCATAGTTGTCTTTTCCTTTGCAGTAGATGTCTACAGTATTATATATTTTCTAAAAGATAACAGCTTAATTTTGAGAACATTGTAGGTTTGCATCCAAAGATCCATAATGTTTCAGTAAATCCTAATGCAAAACTACACTTTTCTTTAAGTATCATTATTTAAGTATCCAAGGATGAGTCTGCATCCCTGGTCAGAAGATCCCCTGGAGGAGGCAATGGCAATCCATTCCAGTATACTTGCCTGGGAAACCCTGTGGACAGAGGAATCTGACAGAGAAATCCTTCAGTGCGTGGGGTTGCAAAGAGACAGATATACTTTAGTGACTGAGCACTCACACACGTTTTAACATATTATTGTGATGGGTATTTTCTATTGTCTCTATATTCACATTTTTACACTTCTCCATTCTACTTTTTTTTTCCTCACTCAAAAGACTGTCCAAACAGACTTGCTCTCTAGCTGTCCTTTGGTCCAGCAAATGGAAGGAATTTGGAAGAAACTGGAGAGATGGAAGCATATAAAAAAGGAATAGAGTGGTAGCCCTGCATGTGTGTTGTGCATGCCATGTTGCTTCAGTCATGTCTGACTCTTTGCAACCCCATGTACTGTAGTCCAACAGGCTCCTCTGCCTATGGGATTCTTCAGGCAAGGATACTAGAATGGGTTGCCATTTTCTACTCCAGAGGATCTTCTTGACCCAGGGATTGAACACTGGTCTATTGCATCCTTTGCATTGGCAGGAGGATTCTTTAACTGCACCACAAGCCTGATATAAATAAATACTTGTTTTAATTTTCAGCTTTCAGGAAACATCAGAAACCTAATAAAGGCTGAACTAGTACTTTGGGACTGGCAAACAGAGAAAGCCATGTAACCTTTATACTTGAAAAATAAAGGGAACATAGTTGGTGTAAACCCAAGAAAACAGCTCTGGTGAGGTTTGCATCATAGGAGTAGTGAGTTAAGGACTGAAAGAAAAATATCTCTATTTTACATGCCTCCATCTCTCTAGTTTCTTCCAGTTCCTTCCATTTGCAAGAACCAAATGACAGCTTCTCAATCCCTTGAACTGTATAGACTTAATTAATTTAGCTTAATTTATTCTTATTTGGGGCTTCCCTGATGGCTCAAACAGTAAAGAATCTGCTGCAAGGCAGGAGACGTGGGTTCAGTCCCTGGGTCAGGATGATCCCCTGGAGAAGGGAATGGCTATCCACTCCAGTATTCTTGGCTGAAAAATTCCACGGACAGAGGAATTTGGTGGGTTACAGTCCCTGGGGTCGCAAAAAGTCAGACATGACTGAGCACGCATGCACATGCACACATATTCTATCTTTTGTTCTAGGGTATTTTCATTTTTAAAGACACAAATATGTTTTTTTTGAAAGACATAAAATACATCTCGTGCCTTCCTAACTAATAGGTTAGTTGGTGAAACACGCAAATACTTTCATGAAGTATAGTAAATCAATCATAGAACTATGAATAAGCTGTTTTGAGCACAAAATAAAATTGTTAAATCCATCTAGAAATTCATTGTGAGCTTTCTAGTAAATATGTTTCTGAGCTATATTTCCTAAGTCTTTCTATAGAGAAAGTTTTGAGGACAGTATATAACTTGTTGTCTTCATAATATACACAAAACAGAAAATGTACAAGATAGATTAAAAAATGCATTTCGAGTGACTGACTACTTGTATATATGAACACAGATAATCAAATATTAAAAATAGGAAAGAGCTGTACATGTTTTCAACTGAAGAAAACCTCACTGTCACATACACTTTTTAGTAAATTGTACTGTCTTCCATAGAATTCATCAGAAGACTATGTAACTTATTTCTTTGTGCATTTACAAATTTTATCTAAGCTAGATTTGAATGAAAGTTTTGGGGATTGTCAATGCCTATTTAAATAACAGTTACATTTTTTATATGGGCCATGGAAAGATGAATAAAGAAACTTAATATCTAATCAGACCAGTCTTAAAAGTACCTGAAAGCAAAAGAATGGCTAATGCTTGAATGATCATGAAGTGTTCTTCCTTTAATGGTCATAAGCCTGTGATTGATCCCTCCAGTTACTGATATCTTGTTTTCTTTGGAGACAGTTTAGTTCATTTTATTTCGAGTCTGACATTTAGAAAATGTGCAGTGTTTGTAAACTTATCCAAGCTTAATCAGATATAAGGAATAGATTTGTTTACATTATAAAAATTTGATATGCAGTCATTCCAGTTGTATGTCAGGTTAAGTATTAATATAGAATTTCAAATCTATTTTTAAATTTACTAATTTCATAATCAATTTAATTTTTATTTTCTAAACAGGAATTATCAGAAAAGTCAGTGCAAGTATTGTGCTTTAATTGAAGGTGAACAATTAAATTTTAATTCAAATTGTCATGTTATATCTTGCTTAAAATACCAATAGTTATTCTAAAATAAGATAGTGCTTTTCCACTCACGCTATTAACATTTTTAAGCTTAATTCAAGCACAGTTATTAAGAGAAGAATAAAATATTGTGTCAATAACTGAGAGAATATTTCACTATTAACATGTCATAACATCCTTTGGTCCCATATTTGCTTCTATTCCATCTTTTTAATAAACATTAAATTACAATATGGTACTGGCACAAAAAAAGACACAGATATCAGTGGAACAGGACAGAAAGCTCTGCAGATGGTGACTGCAGCCATGAAATTAAAAGACGCTTACTCCTTGGAAGAAAAGTTATGACCAACCTAGATAGTATATTCAAGAGCAGCGACATTACTTTGCCAACTAAGGTCTGTCTAGTCAAGGCTATGGTTTTTCCTGTGGTCACGTATGGAGGTAAGAGTTGGACTATGAAGAAGGCTGAGTGCCGAAGAACTGATGCTTTTGAAATGTGGTGTTGGAGAAGACTCTTGAGAGTCCCTTGGACTGCAAGGAGATCCAACCAGTCCATTCTGAAGGACATCAACCCTGGGATTTCTTCGGAAGAAATGATGCTGAAGCTGAAACTCCAGTGCTTTGGACACCTCATGCGAAGAGCTGGCTCATTGAAAAAGACTCTGATGCTGGGAGAGATTGGGGGCAGGAGGAGAAGGGGACGCCTGAGGATGAGATGGCTTGATGGCATCACGGACTCGATGAACATGAGTCTGAGTGAACTCCGGGGGTTGGTGATGAACAGGAAGGCCTGGCGTGCTGTGATTCATGGGGTCGCAAACAGTCGGACACGACTGAGCGACTGAACTGAACTTAACTGAATGGTCAATTAATCTGTGACAAGAGAGACGAGAATATATCAATACAATGGAGAAGAGATAGTCTCTTCAATGAGTGATGCTTGGAAAACTGATAAGCTATACATAAAAGAATAAAATTTGGCCACAGCAATCAGAGCAGAAAAAGAAATAAAAGGAATCCAAATTGGAAAAGAAGAAGTAAAACTCTCACTGTTTGCAGATGACATGATCCTCTACATGGAAAACCCTAAAGACTCCACCAGAAAATTGCTAGAACTAATCAATGAATATAGTAAAGTTGCAGGATATAAAATCAACACACAGAAATCCCTTGCATTCCTATACACGAATAATGAGAAAGTAGAAAAAGAAATTAAGGAAACAATTCCATTCACCATTGCAACGAAAAGAATAAAATACTTAGGAATATATCTACCTAAAGAAACTAAAGACCTATATATAGAAAACTATAAAACACTGATGAAAGAAATCAAAGAGGACACTAATAGATGGAGAAATATACCATGTTCATGGATTGGAAGAATCAATATAGTGAAAATGAGTATACTACCCAAAGCAATTTACAAATACAATGCAATCCCTATCAAGCTACCAGGCACATTTTTCACAGAACTAGAACAAATAATTTCAAGACTTGTATGGAAATACAAAAAACCTCGAATAGCCAAAGCAATCTTGAGAAAGAAGAATGGAACTGGAGGAATCAACTTGCCTGACTTCAGGCTCTACTACAAAGCCACAGTCATCAAGACAGTATGGTACTGGCACAAAGACAGACATATAGATCAATGGAACAAAATAGAAAGCCCAGAGATAAATCCACACACATATGGACACCTTATCTTTGACAAAGGAGGCAAGAATATACAATGGAGTAAAGACAATCTCTTTAACAAGTGGTGCTGGGAAAACTGGTCAACCACTTGTAAAAGAATGAAACTAGATCACTTTCTAACACCGCACACAAAAATAAACTCAAAATGGATTAAAGATCTAAATGTAAGATCAGAAACTATAAAACTCCTAGAGGAGAACATAGGCAAAACACTCTCAGACATAAATCACAGCAGGATCCTCTATGATCCACCTCCCAGAATTCTGGAAATAAAAGCAAAAATAAACAAATGGGATCTAATTAAAATTAAAAGCTTCTGCACAACAAAGGAAAATATAAGCAAGGTGAAAAGACAGCCTTCGGAATGGGAGAAAATAATAGCAAATGAAGCAACTGACAAACAACTAATCTCAAAAATATACAAGCAACTTCTGCAGCTCAACTCCAGAAAAATAAACGACCCAATCAAAAAATGGGCCAAAGAACTAAATAGACATTTCTCCAAAGAAGACATACGGATGGCTAACAAACACATGAAAAGATGCTCAACATCACTCATTATTAGAGAAATGCAAATTAAAACCACAATGAGGTACCACTTCACACCAGTCAGAATGGCTGCGATCCAAAAATCTGCAAGCAATAAATGCTGGAGAGGGTGTGGAGAAAAGGGAACCCTCCTACACTGTTGGTGGGAATGCAAACTAGTACAGCCACTATGGAGAACAGTGTGGAGATTCCTTAAAAATTGCAAATAGAACTACCTTATGACCCAGCAATCCCACTTCTGGGCATACACACTGAGGAAACCAGAATTGAAAGAGACACATGTACCCCAATGTTCATCGCAGCACTGTTTATAATAGCCAGGACATGGAAACAACCTAGATGTCCATCAGCAGATGAATGGATAAGAAAGCTGTGGTACATATACACAATGGAGTATTACTCAGCAGTTAAAAAGAATTCATTTGAATCAGTTCTGATGAGATGGATGAAACTGGAGCCGATTATACAGAGTGAAGTAAGCCAGAAAGAAAAACACCAATACAGTATACTAACACATATATATGGAATTTAGGAAGATGGCAATGACGACCGTGTATGCAAGACAGGGAAAGAGACACAGATGTGTATAACGGACTTTTGGACTCAGAGGGAGAGGGAGAGGGTGGGATGATTTGGGAGAATGGCATTCTAACATGTATACTATCATGTGAATTGAATCGCCAGTCTATGTCTGACGCAGGATGCAGCATGCTTGGGGCTGGTGCATGGGGATGACCCAGAAAGATGTTATGGGGAGGGAGGTGGGAGGGGGGTTCATGTTTGGGAATGCATGTAAGAATTAAAGATTTTAAAATTTAAAAAATAAAAAAATAAAAAAATTAAAAAAAAAAGAACACTAGTACTATGTACACTAATAAAAACAAAATAGATTCTAGACTCAAATGTAAAAGTGACTATGATACAATTCCTAGAGGAAAACATGGGCAGAACACTCTTTGACATAAATTACAGTAATATCTTTTTAGCTCACTCTCCTAGAATAATGGAAATTAAAAATAAAATTAAAAATTGGGCTTAATTAAGCTAAATCCTTTTGCACAGCAAAGGAAACCATAAACAAGATGAAAAGACACCTTACAGAATGGAAGAAAATATTTGCAAACAGTGTGACTGATAAGATTTTAATTTCCAAAATATACAAGAAACTCATAGAGCTTAATATTTAAAAAATAAAAATCAACCCATTCTCCCTGAAACTCCCCCCTCATCCAGGCCATGACAACAGTAAGCAGAGTTTAACGTGCTATAAGTAGAAAAGATACATGTATACCAATGGCTGAGTCGTTTTGCTATTCACCCAAACTGTCACCATATTGTTCATCATCTATACCCCAACACAAAGTAAAAACTTGAAGCAGTCAAAAAATGAGCAGAAGACCTAAATAGACATTTCTTCAAAGAAAACATATAGATGGCCAAGAGGCACATGAAAATATGCTGAACAATGCTAATTACCAGAGAAATGCAAATTAAAACTACAGTGAGTGATCACTTAACACCATTCAGAATAGCCATCATCAAAAAGTCTACTAATAATAAATGTTATACAGGATGTGGAGAAAAAGGTATTTTCCTACACTGCTGATGGGAGTATAAATTGGTACACCTACTGTGGAGAACAGTACCCCACTCCAGTACTCTTGCCTGGAAAATCCCATGGATGGAGGAGCCTGGTAGGTTGCAGTCCATGGGGTCACTAGGAGTGGGATACGACTGAGCAACTTCACTTTCACTTTTCACTTTCATCCATTGGAGAAGGAAATGGCAACCCACTCCAACGTTCTTGCCTGGAGAATCCCAGGGACGGGGGATCCTGGTGGGCTGCCGTCTCTGGTGTTGCAAAGAGGTGGACACGACTGAAGCGACTTAGCAGTGGCAGTAGAAAACTAAAAATAGAGTCATCATATTATCCTGAGATCCCATTCCTGGGCATAAAACCAGAGAAAACTATAGCTCAAAAAGATACAAGAAATTCAATGCTTATTGCAACAATATTTAAAATACTCAAGGCATGAAGCAATAAAATATAACAAAATAATGCTATTTGTAGAAACATGGATAGACCCAGAACCTAGAGACTGTCATACTAAGCCAGAGAAAGACAAATATCATATAATTTCACTTATATGTGAAATCTTAAAAAAAAAAAGAACTTATTTACAAAACAGAAATAGACCCACAGACATAGAAAGCAAAGTTATATTTACCAAAGGGAAAAGAGGATGAAATAGATAAATTAGGAGATTAGAATTATCATATAAATACTACTATGTATATAATAAATAATTAGAAAACCTGTTATATAGCACAGGAAACTACACTCAAAATTTTGTAGTAACCTATAAGGGAAAAGAATCTAAAAAAGAATATAAATATATATTACATCAGTTCAGTTCAGTTCAGTCACTCAGTCGTGTCCGACTCTTTTCGACCCCATGAATCGCAGAACACCAGGCCTCCCTATCCATCCCCGACTCCCAGAGTTCACTCAGACTCACGTCCATTGAGTCCGTGATGCCATCCAGCCATCTTATCCTCGGTTATCCCCTTCTCCTCCTGCCCCCAATCCCTCCCAGCATCAGAGTCTTTTCCAATGAGTCAAGTCTTCGCATGAGGTGGCCAAAGTACTGGAGCTTCAGCTTTAGCATCATTCCTTCCAAAGAAATCCCAGGGTTGATCTCCTTCAGAATGGACTGGTTGGATCTCCTTGTAGTCCAAGGGACCTTCAAGAATCTACATAACCTATAATACATATAACATATATATATATATATATATACACATATATATATATATACACATATTATACAGGATGGTAATTCATTATATGTATGCATACATATTCAGTTACATGGATTATATCCTTATTCAGTTTTATCTATATATATACACTCAGTTATATGTGTATAGACATATAACTGAATTATTGTGTTGTATACCTGAAACTAATATGACATTGTAAATCAACTACTTTAAATAAAATACAAATAAAATAAAGACTACCATCAAAATTCCACGTTCAGAGAGCTATTCCATGTTCAATTTCAGAAGGGGCAGCAATGAGGAGATACCCCTTGTCCAAGGTAAAGAGCAGTGGCTGCACTTTGCTGGAGCAGCCGTGAAGAGATACCCCACGTCCAAGGTAAGAGAAACTCAAGTAAGATGGTAGGTGTTGCAAGAGGGCAGACACACTGAAACCATAATCACAGAACACTAGTCAATTTAATCACACTAGGACTACAGCCTTATCTAACTCAAAGAAACTAAGCCATGCCCTGTGGGGCTACCCAAGATGGGGGGGCATGGTGGAGAGGTCTGACAGAATATGGCCCACTGGAGAAGGGAATGGCAAACCACTTCAGTATTCTTGCTTTGAGAACCTCATGAACAGTATGAAAAGGCAAAATGATAGGATACTGAAAGAGGAACTCCCCAGGTCAGTAGGTGCCCAATATGCTACTGGAGATCAGTAGAGAAATAACTCCAGAAAGAATGAAGGGATGGAGCCAAAGCAAAAACAATATCCGGTTGTGGATGTGACTGGTGATAGAAGCAAGGTCCACTGCTGTAAAGAGCAATATTGCATAGGAACCTGGAATGTCAGGTCCATGAATCAAAGCAAATTGGAAGTGGTCAAACAAGAGATGGCAAGAGTGAACGTCGACATTCTAGGCATCAGCAAACTAAAATGCACTGGAATGGGTGAATTTCATTCAGATGACCATTATATCTACTACTGTGGGCAGGAATCCCCTAGAAGAAATGGAGTAGCCATCATGGTCAGCAAAAGAGTCCAAAATGTAGTACTTGGATGTAATCTCAAAAATGACAGTATGATCTCTGTTCGTTTCCAAGGCAAAACATTCAATATCACAGTAAATGAAGTCTATGCCCCAACCAGTAATGCTGAAGAAGCTGAAGTTGAATGGTTCTGTGAAGACCTACAAGGCCTTTTAGAATTAACACTCAAAAAAGATGTCCTTTTCATTATAGGGGAGTGGAATGTAAAAGTAGGAAGTCAAGAAACACCTGGAGAAACAGGCAAATTTGACCTTGGAATATGGAATGAAGCAGGCCAAAGACTAATAGTGTTTGCCAAGAAAATGCACATGTCATAGCAAACACCCTCTTCCAACAACACAAGAGAAGACTCTACACATGGACATCACCAGGTGGTCAACACCAAAATCAGATTGATTATATTCTTTGTAGCCAAAGATGGAGAAGCTCTATACAGTCAACTGCTGGTGTCCAGCCCTGGTGGATCCAGGGTAATTCAAAGGGGAGATGGAGTAGGCATCCTAGGAAAAAACTTATTTAATTACAGATATATAGAGAGATTAGAAACAGATAGTGTATTAGGGAATATTAGTGGAGAAAAACATGCTGAATAACTTGGTTTACGCGGAATACCAATCACCACCTATGTAGGCCACAGGCATCTTTCCGTTCTCCCAAAGGAGAGGAGGCACTGAAGCCTCCCCAGTCCAATCTTAGAAGCCCAGGCAAAATTAGCAGGCTTGGTGAGTATCCACGCCCCAGATGGGAATTCAGCCAGAAAAACGGGGATCAAAAAAGAAATGACACAGGGGAATCCGTCTTTCCAGATACTGATCCCATTTCTTTATTTTTTAGGTTTGCTTATATACCTTTTGTTTTACATAGAGACAAATGGAAATTTTAAAGTCATGCAGGGGTCAGCAGTCCTGACATTTATCAAAGTCAGGTGCTTCACATAAAAGTATAAAAAAAGGTCTTGGGTGTTTTACATCATCTTCTGGCCATGAGGCCTGCTGACATTTTATGATCCTTTCTTTCTGATAACAAAAAAACTTATTTTTTCCAAGGGTGTTTTTTCTTAAACCAGGCGCCACCCACTGAAGGTACCAGATAAAGTTGCATTCCTATAGGGTGAGGCTGTAGTGGGTTACAACTAAGAAAGGACTTTATTTAACCTAAGGTTAACATGATTAATCTTAAAGGTTAATACTTATTTCTCCTATATGCTAGTTATATTCATTATAAGGGCAGGGAATATGGAGATTTAGCAGCAAACATGAGCTCAACAAATGAAAACCCTTCACCAATGTTCCCCTTAAGATCTATTTAGTCTTAAGATAGTGACAAAGTTAACATTTTTACATAGCAAGGACACAGTGATTTATAACAAAGTACAGTGATCTGTAACAAAAGAGAAAATTCATTAACTCAAAAGTTCTAGTATTGCTAACATCAAAAACTACTATATTTCATTTTCTATATTCCAAATACATTGATTAATATATTCCCAGGTGCCTAAGGATATGGAGGCCTGGCAGCAATCATTGACTCAACAATGAGAAAAGCCCTATGCTAATTAAGACTTTCAAAATACTCCAAACTCTCTGTGCTGTTTATGGTTTAGAGGTTGTCACACAAGCTAGTCTGTCAGCAGAGAGGTTTGACCTAAGACACCCTTGTCACACCCAGGGCAGGGAATTAGCAGCAATTATTGGCACAACAAATGAAAAACCCTTCACCAATATAATTCCTAACCAACCCACTATACTAATAATTTCTAACTTCCCACAAGAATCTGCCTTTAGTAAGTCTAAAACATCTCGTGCCTCTCACAGTTGGGAGGCTGTAAACAATCACATGTGGCCAGACGAACCTGTACAGGCAGGCTAGATAACCTTCAGAGGAGTTCCTAAGTTGAAACACTCTTGTCATGCCCAGGAATTTTTATTGACTTGGAGCTGTAAGTTAACTCCTTCTCAGAGAGAGGGAATGGGGGTCAGCCCCCCGTAAAGTCAGGGGTATAGGTGAGAGCATGAAACAGTAAAGTAAGTAGACTCTGGTTTTGGGGGTAGATGCTTGGGAGCATGGGGTTTCTTGAGGCTCGATCCGCCTTTGCATATGCCGAAGTTTCCTTCCTCATGACCTTTGCCAAGGGTGGAGTTCCTCACGCTGGCTCCCAGCAGTCAAAAAAACAAGACGAGGAGCTGACTGTGGCTCAGATCATGAACTCCTTATTGCCAAATTCAGACTCAAATTGAAGAAAGTAGGGAGAACAACTAGACCATTCAGGTATGACCTAAATCAAATCCTTTATGATTATACAGGGGAAGTGATAAAGATTTAAGGGACTAGATCTGATAGATAGAGTGCCTGATGGACTATGGAAGGAGGTTCATGGCATTGTACAGGAGACTGGGATCAAGACCATCCCCATGGAAAAGAAATGCAAAAAGGAAAAATGGCTGTTTGAGGAGGCCTTACAAATAACTGAAAAAAAGAGAAGTGAAAAACAAAGGAGAAAAGGAAAGATATAAGTATCTGAATGCAGAGTTCCAAAGAGTAGCAAGAAGAGATAAGAAAGCCATCTTCAGTGATCAATGCAAAGAAATAGAGAAAAACAATTGAATGGCAAAACTAGAGATCTCTTTAAGAAAATTAGAGACATCAAGGGAACATTTCATGCAAAGACAGGCTCTATAAAGGACATAAATGGCATGGACCTAACAGAAGCAGAAGATATTACAAAGAGGTGGCAAGAATACACAGAAGAACTCTAGAAAAAAGATCTTCATGACCATGATAATCATGATGGTGTGATCACTCACCTAGAGCCAGACATCCTGGAATGTGAAGTCAAGTGGGCTTTAGAAAGCATCACTACAAACAAAGCTAGTGAAGGTGATGAAATTCCAGTTGAGCTATTTCAAATCCTGAAAGATGATACTGTGAAAGTGCTGCACTCAATATGCCAGCAAATTTGGAAAACTCAGCAGTGGCCACAGGACTGGAAAAGGTAAGTTTTTATTCCACTCTCAAAGAAAAGCAATGCCAAAGAATGCTCAAACTACCACACAATTGCACTCATCTCACATGCTAGTAAAGTAATGCTCAAAATTCTCCAAGCCAGGCTTCAGCAATACATGAACTGTGAACTCCCTGATGTTCAAGCTGGTTTTAGAAAAGGCAGAGGAAGCAGAGATCAAATTGCCAACATCCGCTGGATCATCGAAAAAGCAAGAGAGTTCAAAAAAAAACACATCTATTTCTGCTTTATTGACTATGCCAAAGCTTCTGACTATGTGGATCACAGTAAACTGTGGACAATTCTGAAAGAGATGGGAATACCAGACCACCTGACTGGCCTCTTGAGAATCCTATATGCAGGTCAGGAAGCAACAGTTAGAACTGGACATGGAACAACAGACCGGTTCCAAATAGCAAAAGGAGTACATCAAGGCTGTATAAAGTCACCCTGCTTATTTAACTTCTATGCAGAGTACATCATGAGAAATGTTGAGCTGGAAGAAGCACAAGCTGGAATCAAGATTGCCAGGAGAAATATCAATAAGCTCAGATATGCAGATGACACCACCTTTATGGCAGAAAATGAAGAGGAACTAAAAAGCCTGTTGATGAAAGTGAAAGAAGAGAGTGAAAAAGTTGGCAGATCATGGCATCTGGTCCCCTCACTTCATGGGAAATAGATGGGGAAACAGTGGAAACAGTGTCAGACTTTATTTGGGGGGGGGGGCTCCAAAATCACTGCAGATGGTGACTGCAGCCATAAAATTAAAAGACGCTTACTCTTTGGAATGAAAGTTATGACCAACCTAGATAGCATATTGAAAAGCAGAGACATTACTTTGTCAACAAAGGTCTGTCTAGTTAAGGCTATGGTTTTTCCTGTTGTCATGTATGGATGTGAGAGCTATACTGTGAAGAAAGCTGAGCACCAAAGAATTGATACTTTTGTACTGTGGTATTGGAGAAGACTCTCGAAAGTCCCTTAGACTGCAAGGAGTTCCAACCAGTCCATTCTGAAGGAGATCAGCCCTGGGATTTCTTTGGAGGGAATGATGCTGAAGCTGAAACTCCAGCACTTTGGCCACCTCATGTGAAGAGTTAACTCATTGGAAGACTCTGATGCTGGGAGGGATTGGGGGCAGGAGGAAAAGGGGATGATAGGGGATGAGATGGCTGGATGGCATCACTGACTTGATGGATGTGAGTCTGAGTGAACTCCGGGAGTTGGTGATGGACAGGGAGTCCTAGGGTGCTGCGATTCATGGGGTTGCAAAGAGTCAGACACGACTGAGTGACTGAACTGAACTGATCTGAACTATCAAAATTATTGCATTTTGTTGAGAATTATAATTTATTAAAAATCAGTATTGCCATACAAACCTAAGATATATCTGACACAACAGAAGCTAAAGGCTAATCCCCCCCCCCCCCGCCCCACAGGACTAGGACTTTCAGGCTACTATAAAGTAATCATGCACTTGAGAGATTTGTGTGTGTGTGTGTGTGTGTGTGTGTGTGTGTGTGTGTGTGTGCCTACAGATGAGTGTGTATGTTCATATATTTTCTTACTATTTTTAACAATTTATATATATATATATAAAATTTTTGATTTTCAAGCTTACCTTATCAAACCATTAAGATACACATCCTTCATGCTCCCATGAGTTCTGTACCCTAAACTATTTGTTTTATGGAAAACAGTGTTGGTAAGTATGACTTCTGAGGACAAATGATATCCTTGCAAGGTTATGTCCTCAAATCTAGTCATTGATAGTGCTTGTTTATTTATCCAAGAGGCTATTAATTTATTCAGAGCAATAGAGTTCTTTTCTTCTGGTAAGAAAGTTCGGAGATATTTGGGGCTTCAAGATTCTCAGCCACATGGTCTATGTTCCTAGGAGGACAATGATAGATATCTAATTGCTAATTCTAAATCTCAGCAAATGCTTTCAAAGTGTATACATATGAAAAGAGGAGCTGATGAAAATAGGTTTAAAAATTTCCATATACATATAAAAGAGAAGTTTTTTGACAGAACTGTGGTCTTCAGAAAGGGAATGGAGCCATGCAATGATGACATGGCAAAGAATAAATATTCTGATCCAAATTCATTCTGATTCTTCAGGCTCCTTCCTCTTTCTCCTAATGACCACATTCATCTAGAAGCAGGACAAAAAATGCACGTCTGTGTGTGTGTGTGTGTGTGTGTGTGTGTGTGTGTGTGTGTGCGTGTGTGTGTGGTGGAGGAGGAGTGACAGTCTAATCCAAAAACAGGGCAGGCTGAAGATGGGGGAAATTTATCTGGAGAGGCAAAAAGAACATTCAGTCTATACATGTAAAACAAATTTAAGTTAGTATGACACATACTGCTGTGTGTTAGCTAAAATTTCTGTCCTAGTCTTCCTGAGGACACAGGTAAACCACTTCCCAGTCTCCCTTCACATGTACATAATTGCAGAAGATACATTTTAATTTTCATTTTAAATAAACAGGTATATGTTTTTAGTACAAATATGTTCCATGAAATATTTGGGACATCTACAATTATACTAAAAAACACATTCATTCTTTGTTTGAAATTTAAATATTAGTGGGCATCCTGCATTGTATTACATTGTTAGATCAATAGAAAGTGAATTGAAGTAATATTAGGCTGATTTGCAATAGGCTTTCCATAAAATAAGATTAGTAACACTAATAATAGTAAATAATAACAACCTGCCTTTGTGGAGTTGGCCCATCTCCGTGGTTTAAGTAGTCTCACTATGGCCAATATCAAACTAACAACATGAACTGAACACAGAGTTGGAAAAAGAGTTGCACAGTTGGCTCTCCAGAGCCTTTACAAGCCAGCTTCAGGACATCACTAAATATACACTACTTTTAATCCTCTCACTTGAAACAAAAAGCTTCATACATAACCCACCATTTCCATTTCCTCTTCTAGCTGGCACAAATGTAATTAAATATTCAGGATAACCTTGGGAGCCATGAGGAGAAGATAGTAAACATCCACAAGCTGGAACAAATGTTAGTGCTCTGCCTCTCCCAGAGGTAAGCTGTGGGTCAGATACACCTGCTTTGCAATATGTGATTTGAGTAGAAATAAACTTGAAGTGTGTGAAACCACTGATATTCTGAGGTTTATCCACTAGAGCACCTAGCATTTATGTCATCCAGTAAGCTAGTATTTTCATATGGATGGTGACATAAGTAAACATTAGGGGACCAAAGTGAAATTTTCACTCTTCTATTCATTATTTAAAATATTTACCAAACGTGTGTTACATAAGAAGCTTGTACTAGATACAGGAGCTATACCAACATTTGTCGTAGTTTAAAAAACTTAGAGAAACTATAGATGCTTACAAAAACTAGAAAAAAAATTAGAAGTAGTTTTTAACAAGCATACTGAAGAATTGAGTGGTGGGATATTTAATATTTTGCTTCTCTACTTCCTGTGAGATGTTCCTGGAGTGGTAGCTTTCTGTTCCTTCCTTGCGAATTGCTGCTTATTATTCAAAGCCTGATTCAAATATTATCTATGTACTTTCCAAATGTATTTTCCTGAATACTTTCTATTTTGAACAAAACTAATTTATAGCTCTCTTTAACTGTTTCATTTCATATTTAGACTATCACTGAATGTTGTAGAACTAGACCCTGATATATATATATATCTTCATTTCATTTTCAGTGTCCCTAAAATGGTTGTGTGCATAATATTTAAGGATAATTTCTGTTCCTTCTGCCGAGTCTGATATATTGATAGCTTATTTCAGATCTCCCATGATACAGCCCCATGCATGTTAAATCACTTCAGTCATGTCCGACTCTTTGCAAGCCTATGACTATAGCCCACCAGGCACCTCTGTCCTTGGGGTCCTCCTGGCAAAAATAATAGAGTGGGTAGTCATTCCCTTCTCCAGGGATCTTCCTGATCCAGAGATCCCATCAGCATCTCTTACGTCTCCTGTATTGGCAGGCGGATTCTTTACCAGTCCCGCCACCTAGGAAGCTCTTATACGCACCTTGTCTTCACAATCATTCTCAGGAAGTCAGATCTCCTTTAGAAATGAGGTTCCATGCAGCTGGCTATTGTGTATCGGGTTTTTAAAAATGTTTCCATGTTAGTCCTTCCTGTCAGTATTAGTCTAAGAGTATGGATGAAGAAATAATCCATATAGTTATTGAACATAGTCCTGCAGAAGTCTTGCATTTCCCTCTGGGTTGTACTTGAGGATTTGGATTGCTTTTTTTAATTTCGATTCCTCCCAAGACTTAGACCAGCGCTTTCTGAATTTAAAATACTGAATAGGATTTCAAACAACCTCTCCTTATCTATTTGTACAATGCTATGCTAATACAATCAATGACGAAAAGTTACACAAGAACCCTGGAGAATTGTCAAATGATGGTAGTCACATTTGCAGAGCCTGGTGGAATTTGCTTTTCTTCTTGCTCTGTATCAGTATCTTCCCCAGGTTTTTGATGGTATACTGCTTTGATTGCTGCTTTCTCGTCTGTTCCATCTGCTGCTCCCTTATTTCCCAGCAGACAAGCCACTATACTGTGCCACTTTAATTTCTGCTTTAGTGCCCTTAAACTGCTTCTCCTACTTATCAGCCAGGCTTTAGTTCACCATAAAGCACCTGCTAGGGAATTCAGCTGCCACACATGTGGCCAGCCTGGTGACTGTGGGACGCTTTCAGAAATAAGGTGAAAATACTTGTGGAATTGAGGTCAAAAACCTCCTTTATTTCTCTTGGCAGTTTATTGACTGTGCTTCTTTGAGTAGGGATGTGAGATATAGCATGCTATTGTTCACAGGGTCAGGAATCAACAGTTTCTGATACAGAGTTCTCTAGCTTCATTAAAAGGCCAAGCTAAGGCCAGAACCCACCTGCACAGGTTTTGGTGCCATACACCTGTTGATGGCAGGTGTTTATTCTGTGAATTAGGATATAGCTACAATGTAAACTTATCAGCTGCTTCAGGTGCCATGATAATTCTACAGCTGACATGCTTGTCTTCCAGAACTCCTGAACAGATCCTCTCAGCTAATTAAAGAGCTTACCCTATGCCATTCTTTATGCTTGACTGAGCTTTATATATAATGTTGCCATAGGTGGCTGAGCATTCAGTTAAGATATGAACGTTGCTTATTTTGATAGCATAGAATGGCCTGAACTAATAAATTGAACAAATATGCTGGCAAGATAAAATTGTATACTTATCTCTATTTATCTTACATATATATTTTTACTTTAAAGAAAAACTTTTTTCCATGATTTGTGATTGATTCTCAAGATTATTGTTTCTTTTATATTTGTACATAATATGTATGTGTAATCAATTTTTAAAAATAAATATTATCTTATTGAAATGTAAGCAGAATATAGATTAGTTGTGTTTTTGCTAATTTACACACTTTCTAGAAGAACAGAAAAAGGAAATATTTCATCTCTAGCAAGTTTGAATCCTGAACACAAATCTAAAAGATTCTTAGATTTTTTTTCAGATCAAGCCTTTATCATTAGTTATATAGAAATCTTACTAACACAGGAATTTTCTGTAATTATGATAAAATGGAAATATACCTGAAGGAGTTTTCCTTTATTTCCTGTTTATTTTTTTCTAATTTAAAAGCTCTGTAATAGTTTCTGTAACTTGTTTAATGAGTTTGTTAAATTAGGAAAATTCTATCCTAAGAGCTTAGTGATATTTCTGCAAGCCAAGAGGAAGCTGTTATTTTTCAAGCCTCTGATCATTCCATGCTAGGATATGGTAAGATGCAGGTGCATGCTAACAACAAGAAAGTTAATCTTCTAAAGGAGATGATTCCAAACATTATTTCTCATCTGGGTGTTCTTTCTTCAAGCAATCCTGTGTGAAAGTATGAAAATGAATGAACAGATAAACGACAAACTGCTCTGTTCAAAGGTAATGAAAATGCAGAAATCTAAAGGTAACCCATCTGCTAGCATTCCCGTAGAAACCTATCAGTGTCTATTAGTGCATCACTCACACACACACACACACGTATGTGCTCTCTTTTTTATTAAACTATTTAAATAGATACAGATAATCTACATACAGTTTTCTAGATAAATAAATGAGTGATAGATGAGTTCATTTCACTTGCTCAGTCATGTACAACTCTTTGTGACCCCATGGACTGTAGCACGCCAGGCCTCCCTATCCATCACCAACTCCTGGAGCTTGCTCAAATTCATGTCCATTGAGTTGGTAATGCCATTTTACCATCTCACCTTCTGTCGTCCCCTTCTCCTCCCACCTTCACTCTTTCCAAGCATCAGGGTCTTTTCCAGTGAGTCAGATCTTCGCATCAGGTGGCCAAATATTGGAGTTTCACCTTCAGCATCAGTCCTTCCAGTGAATATTCAGGACTGATTTCCCTTAGAATGGGCTGGTTGAATCTCCTTGCAGTCCAAGGGACTCTCAGAGTCTTCTCCAACACCGCAGTTCAAAAGCACCAATTCTTAGATACTCAATTTTCCTTATAATCCAACTCTCACATGCATACATGACTACTGAATGATAGATAGTTTCTTATAATATATAATCAAATGCTGATCGTGGAGACAGAGAATGATGAAATACCATTAATAAAATGCAACTATTTTAACTGTCATATTTAAAAGCAATCATTTCATGAGAGAGAAAAAAGTGATTTAAGAGCAAATAATAGGACTTTTAAGAAAATAAGTTCAAAGAAAAAATGTGTAAGTGTGGAATAGCCATAGTCTTAGGTAGGCATAAAACTGCCAACTTTGATTTTAAAGCTCATCATTTGTGTCAGTGGAAATGCAAATACCAAAGTAGTTCTATGTTGTATGATTACAGGCTTAATATAGTGATTATTTTCAGAATTTCTCACATTCTCATCATGGTTGTAATTACTCTGTACTTACAAATACATTATATCTATATTTTGCATAATTTATTTGTGATTTATGATATTTTCAATTTATTATGCCTCAAAGTTAAAGTTTTGCCACAGAAAAATTACATTTCATTCATTTTTATAGAAATGTCTTATATTTTTACAAATACTTAGCAAATTTAGTTTGCTACATAGGATCTGCTAAACATTTCAGAATAGTTTGTCATAATTAAGACAATTACATGATAGAAGGTATTTAGTATCTTCCAAGTGACAGGAGCATACAATTTTATCGAATCCTTACAATTTAAAATAAGTAAATATTTTTGGTCAAAATCGCAAATGATTTTGCAAGGTTTAAATAACCTGCCAATAGCCACATAATATATAAATATTTATGTATATATACATATATATGGAGGGTTTCCCAGATGACGCTGGTGATAAAGACCCACTTGCCAGTGCAGGAGACATGAGAGATTATGATTCTATCTTTGGGTCAGAAAGATCCCCTGGAGGAGTGGGCATGGCAACCCACTCCAGTATTCTTGCCTGGAGAATCCCATGGACAGAGGTGCCATGACCCCACTGTTCTTAGGGTCACAAAGAGTCAGACAAGACTGAAGTGGCTAAGCATGCAGGCATGCACTGTGAGCTAAGAAATAGACTCCAGAAGCCTTAAGATGCTGAAGGTCATTCTCCCTCTCTTGTTTTCACAACAAAACTAATCATAATGATAGTTTCCATCTGTTCCGTTCCTCCTCTGTGCCTGACATTTTGTAGCTCATTTAATCCTCACAGTGTAATATCGTTTACCTCCTAGTATTTATTTGGGTCTCAGGTGCAGAGCTTTAAGATAGTTCTATCCTTAGTTCTACAATGCAGTACCATCAGTGCTCTTTGTTTACTTGCTTCTTTTCAATTGCGTCTCTCTCTTGAATCTCCATCTTTCCATAAATAATAACAAAACATCTTTATTTGTTAAACATCTTTGCATTTGTTTTGTCAAATCATCATAGTGGTTATTTATATGTATACTTGCTATGTTTTTAACAGCTTGAGATATTATTCACTGGCATGCATTCATCCTTATGAAGTGCACAACACCATGATTTTTAGTATATTCAGAGTATGGTATCTATCACTCCATCAGTTTTAGAACAGAGTCAGCTCTCCCTATCCACAGATGCAAAACCCACAGAAACTACACTGTTTTATCTAAGAGAGCATGCAGATTCTAGAATCCAGAACCAACCCTTGTCTGAGACTGAGAAAGTGTGAAAGTCGCTCAGTCATGTCCGACTCTTTGAGACCCTAAGGACTATACAGTCCGTGGAATTCTCCAGGCCAGAATGCTGGAGTGGGTAGCTGTTCCCTTCTCTAAGGAAATTTCCCAACTCAGCGATTGAAACCAGGTCTCCCGCATTGCAGGTGGGATTCTTTACCAGCTGAGCCAGAGGGAAGATGAGAGCTGGTGAGGGATGGTTGTATTTTCCTCAGATCAAAAAGAAACTTTGTACACTGTAATCAGCCCTCCTGAAGTCACCATTAAAATCCATATTTCTGACTCTAGGAATCACTACTCTGTTTTCTGTTTCTACATATCTGCTCATTATGGACATTTCATGTAAATGGGGTCATACAATATGAAATCTTTTGTTACTGATTTCTTTCATTTAGTATAAGTTTCCAAGTTTTTTTTTTTTCCACGTCATAGCATGACACAGAGCTTTAAGACATTTTGTTGCTGAATCACTATCACTATATGGATATATACTACACTGTATTTATCTATTCATCAATTGATAGATATTTGAATCATTTCCAATTTTTCACCTTTAAATAATGTTGTAATAAAAATCCAGGTATAAATTTTGCAAGAATATATTTTATCATTCAGTTCAGTGAGATCAGTCACTCAGTCATATACAGCTCTTTGCAACCACGTGAACTGAAGCACGCCAGGCTTCCATGTCCATCACCAACTCTCAGAGTTTGCTCAAACTCATAGCGATCGTCAGTGATGCCATTCAACCATCTCATTCTCTGTCATCTCCTTCTCCTCCCGCCTTCAATCTTTCCCAGCATCAGAGTCTTTTCTAATGAGTCAGTTCTTTGCATCAGGTGTCCGAAGTATTGCGGTTTCAGCTTCAACATCAGCCCTTCCAATGAATATTCAGGGATAATTTCCTTTAGGATTGACTGGTTGAATCTTCTTGAAACCCAAGAGACTCTAGAGAGTCTTCCTCAACATCACAGTTTAAAAAGTTAATTCTTCAGCACTCAGCTGTCTTTATAGTCCAGCTCATCTGTCCATGACTACTGGATAAACCATAGCTTTGGTTAGACAGACCTTTGTTGGAAAAGTAACATCTCTGTTTTTTAATACATTGTACATGTTGCTCAGAGCTTTTCTTCCAAGGAGCAAGCATCTTTTAATTTAATGGCTGCAGTAACCATCTGCAGTGATTTTGGAGCCCAAGAAAATAAAGTATCTGACTGTCTACATTGTTTCCTTATCTATTTGCCATGAAGTGATGGGGCCAGATGTCATGATCTTAGTTTGCTAAATGTTGTTTTATGCCAACTTTTTCACTCTCCTCTTTCACTTTCTTCAAGAGGTTCTTTAGTTCTTATTTGCTTATTGCCATAAGGGTGGTGTCATCTACATATCTGAGATTATTGATATTTCTCCCAGCAACCTTGATTCCAGCTTGTGCTACATCCACCCCATCATTTCACATGATGTACTCTATATACAAGTTAAATAAGCATGGTGACAATATACAATCTTGACACACTCCTTTCCCGATTTGGAACCAGTCTATTGTTCCATGTTCAGTTCTAACTGTTGCTTCTTGTCCTGCATACAGATTTCTCAAGAGGTAGGTCATGTGGTCTGGTATTCCTTTCTCTTTCAGAATTTTCCACAGTTTGTGGTGATTTACACAGTTAAAGGCTTTGGCATAGTCAATAAAGCAGAAATAGATGATCTTTTTCTGGAACTCTCTTTTTCTATGATCCAACAGATGTTGGCAATTTGGACTCTGGTTTCTCTGACTTTTCTAAATCCAGCTTGAACATCTGGAATTTCATAGTTCACATACAGTGGAACCCTGGCTTGGAGAATTTTGAGCACTACTTTGATAGTGCATGAGATGAGTGCCATTGTGTGCTAGTTTGAGCATTCTTTGGCATTGCCTTTCTTTGGGATTGGAATGAAAAGTGACCTTTTCCAGTCTGTGGACACTGCTGAGTTTTCCAAATTTGCTGGCATATTGAGTACAGCACTTTCACACAATCATTTTTTAGGATTTGAAATAGCCCAACTGGAATTCCATCACCTCCACTAGCTTTGTTCATAGTGATGCTTACTAAAGCCCACTTGATTTCACATTCTAGGGTGTCTGGCTCTAGGTGAGAGATTACACATTTGTGATTATTTGGATCATGAAGATCTTTTTGTATAGTTTTTCTGTGCATTCCTGCCACCTCTTCTTAATATCTACTGCTTCTGTTAGGTCCATACCATTTCTGTCCTTTATTGTGCCCATCTTTGAATGAAAAATTCCCTTGATATCTCTAATTTTCTTGAAGAGATCTGTAGTCTTTCCCATTCTGTTGTTGTCCTCTATTTCTTTGCATTGATCACTGAGGAAGTCTTTCTTATCCCTCCTTGCTATTCTTTGGAACTCTGCATTCTGATGGATATATCTTTCCTTTTCTCCTTTGCCTTAAGCTTTTCTCACCTCTTTGTAAGGACACCTCAGACAATCATCTTGCCTTTTTGCAGTTCTTATTCTTGGTGATGATCTTGATCACTGCCTCCTGTACAATGTCACAAACTTCTTTCCATAGTTTTTCAGGCACTCCATCTATAAGATCTAAACCCTTGAACATATTTATCACTTCCCCTGTATAGTTATAAGGGATTTGATTTAGGTCATACTGAATTGTCTAGTGGTTTTCCCTACTTTCTTCAATTTAAGTCTAAATTTGGCAATAAGGAGTTCATGATCTGAGCCACAGTCAGCTCCTGGTCTTGTTTTTGCTGACTGTATAGAGCTTCTCCATTTTTAGCTGTAAAGAATATAATCATTCTGATTTCTTTATTGAACATCTGGTGATGTCCATATGTAGCATCATCTCATGTGTTGTTGGAACAGGGTGTTTGCTATTTTCAGTGTGTTTCCCTGTCAAAACTCTGTTAGCTTTTTGACGTGTTTCATTTTGTAATCCAAGGCCAAATTTGCCTGTTACTCCTGTTATCACTTGAATTCCTACTTTTGCATTTCATCATTACTCTGGTGTATATATCCAATCATTTCACAATTGTTCATATTAAAATCAAAATAGTATTATTTTATTCAATTTTTGCAGGGTTGGCAATAATATCCTTCTTTCATTGCCAATTTTAGTAAAACATTTGACTCACCTCTCTATTTTTTAGATTATTTTAGCTAAAAACTTATTACTTTCCTAATTCTTTTCAAAGAATGACTTCCTAGTTTTATTGATTTTCTCTATTTATTTTTACACCTTATTTCATTAATTTCCACTGAAATCAATGCTATGTACTTCCTTCTGCTTCTTTTGGGTTTAGTTTAGTCTTGTTTTTTCAATTACTTAAGATTGAAATCAGTCAGTTCAGTTGCTCAGTCATGTCTTACTCTGTAGTCCCATGAACTGCAGCATGCCAGGCCTCCCTGTCCATCACTAACTTCCAGAGTCCACCCAAACCCATGTCCATTGAGTTGGTGATGCTATCAAACCAACTTATCCTCTGTTGTCCCCTTCTCCTGCCCTCGTCTTTCTCAGCATCAGGGTCTTTTCAAATGAGTCAGCTCTTAGCAACAGGTGGCCAAAGTATTGGAGTTTCAGCCTCAGCATCAGTCCTTCCAATGAACAGCCAGGAATGATCTCCTTTAGGGTTGACTGGTTGGATCTCCTTGCAGTCTAAGGGACTCTCAAGAGGCTTCTGCAACACCGCAGTTCAAAGCATCAATTCTTTGGCACTCAGCTTTTTTCACAGTCCAACTCTCACATCTATACATGACCACTGGAAAAGCCAAAGCCTTGACAAGACGGAACTTTGCTGGCAAAGTAATGTCTCTGCTTTTTAATATGCTGTCTAGGTTGATCATAGCTTTCCTTCCAAGGAGTAAGCGTCTTTTAATTTCATGGCTACAGTCACCATCTACAGTGATTTAGGAGCCCAGAAAAATAAAGTCAGACATTGTTTCCCTATCTATTTCCCATGAAGTGATGGGACCAGATGCCATGATGTTAGTTTTCTGAATGTTGACCTTTAAGCCAACTTTTTCACTCTCCTCTTTCACTTTCATCAAGAGGTTCTTTAGTTCTTCACTTTATGCCATAAGGGTAGTGCCATCTCATATCTGAGGTTATTGATATTTCTCCTGGCAATCTTGATTCCAGCTTGTGCTTTCTCCATCCCAGTGTTTCTCATGATGTACTCTGCATTCTGCATAGAAGTTATATAAGCAGGGTAACAATATACAGCTTTGATGTACTCCTTTTCCTATTTGAAAATATTTGGTTATTAACTTGAGATCACCCCTTTCTCTTTTTAGAGTATAATTTTCATTTTATGTATTTATTTATTTATGGCACTTGGTCTTTGTTGCTGCATGCAGGCTTTCTCTAGTAGCAATGAATGGGCTACTCTTTGTTGCAGTGCATAAGTTCTCATTGCAGTAGCTTCTTTTGTTGCACAGCACAGGCTGTAGGCATACAGGCTTCAGTAGTTTTGGTTCACAAACCTAGCCCTATGGTGTTTAGGATCTTCTTAGACTAGGGGTCAAACTTGTGTCCTCTCCATTGGCAGGCAGATGCTTAACCACTGGACCACCAGGTAAGTCAGATCATTCCTCTCTTGTAATGTGGTATATTTAAACACTGCTTTAGTGGCATCTCTTGTATTTTGACATACTCTATCTTAATTTTTCAATCACTGGAAAGTATTTTCCATTTTCACTTGTGATTTCTACTTTGACTCATCTGTTAGTTTAGTTGTGTGTTGCTTATTTTCAACTTGTTTGTGAATTTTCCAAATTTCTTTTTCTTGTTAGCCTTCAGTTTTGCTTGATGTGATATTATACTTCATATGATTCCAATTATTTTAAATTAGTCTAAAATTAGCCTAATAGATATGATGTGATACCTCGATGTGGGTTTGATTTGAATTTCCCTGATGACTAATGGAATGAAGCATTGTTTCATAAGCTTATTAACCATTTATACATAATCTTTGGAGAAACATCTATTCACATATTTTGTCCATCTTTATTGGATTATTTACCTTTTCATTATTGAGTTGTAACTGATGTTTCTATATATTTCTAGAAACTAGATCTTTATCTGAAATATAATCTATGGAAATTTTCTCCATTCTTTGATTTTTTTCACTTTAATTCATAGTGTCCTTTGATAAACAAAAGTTTTAAATTTTAATCAAGTTTAAATTGCCTGTTTATGTCTTTTGCTTTTTGTGCATTAAGAAAGTTTTGCCTAAGGTATGAAGAATTTTTACTGGTTTCCTACTAAGAATTTAATACTGTTATCTTTTACTTTTAGGTCTTTGATCCATCTTGAGTTAATTTTTGTAAATGGTATATCATAAAAGTCCAACTTCATTCTTTTGCAGATGGGTATCCAGTTGTCCCAGAAATATATGTTGCACACATTATGTTTATTTTTTCCATTTATTTATTTTTTCTCATTGAGTGTTCTTGGTACCCTTGATGCTAATCAACTGACTAAATATGAGGACTCATGTGTTGATTTCTGACTCTCAATTCTATTTCACAAATCTATATGTCTATTCTTTGGTCATTAGCACACTGTCCTGTTTACAGTGAATCTGTAAAATGTTTTGAAATTGTAAAGTAAGAATCCTCTAACTTTGTCTTTATTTTGCAAGATTATTTTGACTACTCAGCATCTTTTAATTTTCACATGTGTTTTGGTGTCAGTTGAAAAAAAATGAGACAGCTGAAATTTTGAAAAGGATTACATTGAATTGCAAATCAGTTTGGGAATATTGGACTTCAAATTTAATAAGCCTGCCACCCCATCAACACAGTTTTTTTTTTTTTTAAATCACATAATTGTAGATCTATTTCAGTAGTGTTTTGTAATATTAAATGTATGGCTTGTTATTGTTTAAATGTATTTCTAAACATTTTATTCTTTTTTGATGTTATGGTAAATACAACTATTTTATCGATATAATTTTTATTACCAGATTTTTCATTGCTGGTTATAGGAAAAAAAATTACATTTGAATGTTGCATTTATATACTATAATTTTACTGCACTTGTTTCTTAGCTACATTTTTAAATAGATTCCTTAGGATTTTCAATATTTAAAATCATGTAATCTACGAACAGAGAAAGTAACTTCTTATAAGGAAGCAAAAGAGAATAAATGGCCATCACTGAATGAGCTAAAATCACAAAAGGTCTTGATAGCCAAGCTGAATTGACCCATATATCATATATAGAATAGTGTCTATTTAAACAAATATTTTTCTGTTTATGGATTTCTGTGTGATTAAAAAAATCACTCCAGTGTTCTTGCCTGGAAAATCCCAGGGGCGGGGGAGCCTGATGGGCTGCCATCTATGGGGTCGCACAGAGTCGGACACGACTGAAGCAACTTAGCAGCAGCAGAAGCAGCAGTTCTGACTAAGTGATTTCCTTGTTGGTAATCGATGTCAACTTATAATATTTCTTATGCTTTGTCAAGTTTTTAACATAGTACTCTGAGCTGAAGAGAGTAGTGATAAACTCCATTGCTCTAGTGAAAAAAATTATTGTATTAAAGAATCAGAAATAAACTGAAATTTATGAATCCATGATAATGGAGCAGCCCCTATGGGGCCTTCCCAGGAGAGATCCTCCCTGTCCTCTGCCTGCCCCTTGTCTGTAAAGACTCATTAGTCACGGAATAAGTTTAAATCCAAGAAATGAGAAACTGCAAAATCTAAGGAAAGTAATCAAAACAGACAAAATAATAACAGTTTAGCCATTAACCAAAGTCTAGGACCTTGAACTAAAAGGGTATAAATAATATCCTGAGCCATATCCTTTGAGCAGTTTTGCAGACACTGAAACCTCTGCCAGGTGGACGAAGTTAACCACATGATGACCCCACTGTAGCCGTGACATAAGCTGCTCCATCTTACACAATTCTGAGAACTGGCCTCAAGCGAGTGGAAACAAACCAACTGTGGAACTGAAGTTTAACTGCGCTTAAAACAATCAAGTTGATGGTGACTAGACCACTATATGACAAATTTTGAAATGACTATCAGTGCTGACTGTGGCATTCTATACACAGCCCCTTCCCCCTACTTGTACATTCCTGAAACTCCCCCTTTAAAGGCTCTTGCCCCCTGATAGGCAGTGGGGAATTTGTTCTTTGGGACATGGATCTGCATTCTTCCTAGGTTGCCAACCTCCTGAATAAAGCAACCTTTCCTTATCTATCCACACATGTCTCTCAAGTATTGACTTTCAAGCAGTGAGGAGCGGAACATGAGTTTGGTAAGACTGAATAACTGTTATATGAATAACAAATTGTTCCTTATTGAGACATAGTCAATGTGTAATAAACTGTTCAGTGGAAATTTGGCAGTTGTGTACACTTGAGTAGCCACTACCCAAAATAAATATAAAACATTTCACCTTCTCCCTCTCAAGTGCTCCTTGTTCTTCCCCTAGGAAATTCCTTATCCAGTTAATATCATTGACATTGTTTACTTTGGAGGTGGGCAAAATTTGGGGGCTAGCAGGTGGACAATAATATTGAGCATATTACTTGGCTGGGGGAAGTGAACATTACAGTAAAGAAAGAAGTAGCAGAATCTTCATTCAAATACATTCTCTATCAAATTGTTTCTTAAGCAGTTTATCTGGGACATATTTAGGGACACTTGTGACTTATTAAAAATATAGCTGGTAAATCAATAGACCAGACCACTATTGCCTACAAAATAATTATAATTATCACTCTTACACACATTATCACAGTTATATAATGCCTGCGAAAGCTTTTCATGAATTGCAAAAAAAGTATATACATGATTTTAGTACAAAAAAGCCTGCATTGGGGGGTGCCACTGGTAATTTCTTTTATATTTTATGGACTATTCTCAGTTTTCTTACATCTCTGTAATCATGTGGTTAAACCTCTCATTTCCACCTCAGCTTCCTACCTACACTGAGAGAAAGATTTCTCCTATTTCTGACCCCTTTCTTTCTGAGTAGTCCCATATCATTCTTTGTCTCCCAGACATATCTACTTAAAAGTCTTTCTATCACATCAAATTCACTATGCTTAAGACAAAATGTTTGATCATTTCCTTAAGTCACTTCTTTTGTTTCTCCCTTTCTATTGAAGATGGAACATTTTACCAGTATTTAAACACCCTCTTGAAAATACTAATCCAAACTCACAACAATGTATGTACAGATGTTTTCAACCATCACAAAAACTGTAATAGTTTTATCTTTCTTCATGGATTAACTTTACTAATTTTAACAATGTCACCTGTGTATACAATCAGAAAATAAAGGAAAGTGTAGTTTATTCTTTTTCCACTGTAATGGATAATAGTTTCACAAGTCTTTGAAATACATTACCTGAAGCATTCACCTTGATAATGACTACATAAACTTTGATACATAATGCATTTCTTCTAAGAATGGAAATACTAAATTTTAAATATATATAAAGATAAAGTTATTGAAATTATTGAGATTAGGGTAAAAATTGAGACTGGAAAAGCTATTACAAGAATTTTTTTCAAAGACTCTTTTAAAGAAAAAGAAACAAGAATAAAGTTTAAGCCAATATTCAACTACTCTATTATATTATAGAATTTTTAGTCTCTGAGGGTATATTTAAATTTTCAAAGCATTACTTTATTTCCACAATATCCTAGTTAATATATATCCTGTGTCCAAATTTTTTCAACAGTATTGTCCACATTGAATTTATTATTTAGATGCAAGCACTCTAACAATCAAAAAAAAAAAAAGAATACTTTTGACTTCCAAATCAACGTTTAGAGAAAATAATGCCTCACATCTTACTGATCTTAATTTTCAACAATAGTCTTGTACAAATTAATAACATACAGTATCTGTATCATGTGCTATTAACAAAATTAAAGATATGAAATAAGAGTGAAAGCAACATAGATGAAATACCACACTTCTCTTGATAAGAGTATTAAAAATTTCACAGATGACTGATACTTCAGCTAAAGTTTAGATAAGCTGAAGATTTAGTTATAGGTTTAGCTGAAAGATGAGTAGGTTTTTCCTTTACAAGTAAGTATGGAAAGAGCTATCTAAGCTAATGTTGCAATTTTGCAAATGCATTAAATAAATTAAAACTTTAATTGAATATAGAATTATTCCATGGATAAATAATTGATATAATAGAAATAAGACTAAAAATATAAGCTGGGTAAAATTTTGATTAGCTTTTTTTTTTTTTTTTTTTTTTTTGCTGTGCCACACAGCATGGGCTTCCTAGCTGGCTCAGTGGTGAAGAATCAGTGTGCCTGTGCAGGAGATGCAGGAAATGCAGAATTGATCCCTGGGTGAGGAAAATCCCCTGTATGAGAAAATGGTAATCCAGTTCAGTATTGTTGCCTGGGGAATCCCATGGGCAGAGGAGCCTGGTGGGCTACAGTCCATTGTGTTGCAAAAGTCAGGCACAACTGAGCAAATGAGCATGCATGCAAAGATGACACACAATATGTATGTGGGATCTTAGTTGCCTGACTCAGGATTGAACCTGTGCCCACTGTAGTAGAAACATAGAGTCTTAACCACTGCACTGCCAGGAAAGTCTAGATAAGCTTTACCTTCTTGTTAAATATTTCTGAAAATTGTGTAATAAATAAACATATTAGAGATTGATGGTAAGAAACAAAACATTTTTAATCAAGACTCAATCTCTTGAAAGGGACAGTAAGTCCAGCTCAAGCAAGCTTAATGAACTATTACAAAGTAGGAATGTATTTTCCAAGAACTGAAAAATCTAGAGTGAGCATTTATTTAAGGCAAAGATAGATATGCATTATTACAAAATAATTTTTATTCTAATGACAACATTTTTGTCTGTTGCTATAATTTCCAGAGAGACTCTGCAAATAGTTACATAGCTATTCCCTAAAAATTCAAACATCCTTTAACTATAAATAGCGTCTTTTTGAATATTTGCCTATAATTTTTGTTTGTGATTTACTTGGCTTCAACTAAGGCAGATGCTCAGGCCTGAATCAATATTATTAGGGAGATACAAGGTTCTTACTGGAGAGACTGGATTGTATGTTCACTTCTGTAGCTGGAAGAGACATCAGTCCTAATGATAAAATAATTTTCTCTTTAATAGTGAAAGATAAGAAAATACTGGTAACTTTCACTTAACAAGCTACCAAGCTGGGGGAAAAGAAAAGCCTCATGTAGGACCCCGAGATGAGAATGAGAGAAGGACCCTTGCCTGCATACCTAGCTGAGCTCTCTGGGTATTAGGAAGCATGTATGTCCCACTCTTTGAACTAAGCTGCCTTTAAGTCAACCTTTTTGTTCTGTCAATCTGTCCAGCTGAGTCTACAGGGAGCACAGCATTGTTACCTTTGGGAAAAAGATCTTCCCAAACTCAGATTCTTGAGCAAAATAAAAAATTGCTGTTGTGTAAACCCATTCAGTATGGAATGATTTTTACAGATAACTAGATAGATAACTGGAGAAGGCAATGACACCCCACTCCTGTACTCTTGCCTAGAAAATCCCATTGATGGAGGAGCCTGGTAGGCTGCAGTCCATGGGGTCGCTAAGAGTTGGACACGACTGAGCTACTTCACTTTGACTTTTCACTTTCATGCATAGGAGAAGGAAATGGCAACCCACTCCAGTGTTCTTGCCTAGAGAATCCCAAGAACAAGGGAGCCCAGTGGGCTGTCATCTATGGGGTCGCACAGAGTTGGACACGGCTGAAGTGACTTAGGAGCAGCAGCAGCAGCAGCAGATAGATAACTAGATAGATAGATAACTAGACAGATAACTAGGTACCTAGAATGGATTTGTTGTACCAGGAAGTGTCAAGGTGCCACCTGAAACCTAAAATCTGTGATATTTTACCAGCTTAGATCAAAAAGGACAGATTATAAAATAGTACATATGTATATATCAGTTCAGTTCAGTCACTCAGTTGTGTCTGATTCTTTGCAACCCCTTGAATTGCAGCACACCTGGCCTCCCTGGCTGTCACCAACTCCCAGAGTCCACTCAATTCACGTCCATTGAGTCAATGATGCCATCCAGCCATCTCATCCTCTGTTGTCCCCTTCTCCTCCTGCCCTCAATCCCTCCCAGCATCAGAGTGTTTTCCAGTGAGTCAACTCTTTGCATGAGGTGGCCAAAGTACTGGAGTTTCAGCTTTAGCATCAGTTCTTCCAATGAACAACCATGACTGATCTCCTTTATAATGGACTGGTTGGATCTCCTTGCAGTCCAAGGGACTCTCAAGAGTCTTCCCCAACACCACAGTTCAAAAGCAGCAATTTTTTGGTGCTCCGCTTTCTTCACAATCCAACTCTCACATCCATACAGACCACCAGAAAAAACATAGCCTTAACTAGATGGAAATTTGTTGGCAAAGTAATGTCTCTGCCTTTAAATATGCTATCTAGGTTGGTCATAACTTTTCTTCCAAGGAGTAAGTGTCTTTTAATTTCATGGATGTAATCACCATCTGCAGTGATTTTGGAGCTCCAAAAAATAGTTTGCCACTGTTTCCACTGTTTCCCTATCTATTTGCCATGAAGTAATGGGACCAGATGCCATGATCTTCGTTTTCTGAATGTTGAGCTTTAAGCCAACTTTTTCACTCTCGTCTTTCACTTTCATCAACAGGCTTTTTAGTTCTTCTCACTTTCTGCCGTAAGGGTGGTGTCATCTGCATATGTGAGGATAAAGATATTTCTCCTGGCAATCTTGATTCCAGCTTTTGCTTCTTCCAACCCAGCATTTCTCATGATGTACTCTGCATAGAAATTAAATAAGCAGGGTAACAATATACAGCTTTGATATCCTCTTTTTCCTACTTGGAACCAGTCTGTTGTTTCATGTCCAGTTCTAACTGTTGCTTCCTGACTTGCATATAGGTTTCTCGAGAGGCCGGTCAGGTGGTCTGGTATTCCCATTTCTTTCAGAATTTTCCACAATTTATTGTGATCCACACAATCAAAATCTGTGACATAGTCAATAAAGCAGAAATAGATGTTTTTGTGGAACTCTCTTGCTTTTTCCATGATCCAGTGGATGTTGGCAATTTAACCTCTGTTAAAGAGCAGGGACATGCAGCCTCACTCTAGATTATATCAGTAAATAGGGGAAAAAAAAAAAAACAAAACTATGTATATAGTCTTGTCAGAAAACGCTACCTTTATTAGGCAATAAAATTTAGTTAAGAAAACAAAATAAATGATATTTTAAAGCTCTTAAAATGAAATACAACATCTAGAGTCAATAACTTGATATAAAATATTTTGTAAACCAGACTATAAGCCCTAGTACCTTATAGGTAAACCATAGAAAATTTCAGGTTATTTGTGTTAATTATGTATGGTCTCTGTCTATACCTGTACCATTAGTTAATATGCAATAAAAAAGAAAAATTCTGCCAGTTAGTTCACTGTTAAAACAAAGGTTTACCACAGTGTTTACCAGTGTTGGTATTTGATGAAAATGGAATGAACGTGTATGTATGCATTAAAGTCTCTAAGACATCTGAATTTTTTTTAATGGTGGTAATAAAAATTCAAGCGTACAAGTTCCTAGAACTAAATAAAATTATAAAGAAAAAGAAATATATATAAATATCCTATTTTCACCAAACTAGTTAATGTTGCCAGCTAGTATAATTGCTAAACTTGTACCAAACAAAGTTTGAGTAAACAAAGTTCAAAGTAGAAGGAAGTAACAAATATTAATTCTCAAGTGTTTTCATATATGTATTATATAAATTTTGTTTTGTTGCCATTATTAATATAAATTCTTAATGAGTATCACAAATGTCCCTCAAATTACATATGGACACAATGAAATGGTGAGCTTCAGGAGCAACTTTTTATTTCACAGAAAAAGTATAGTAAAAAGATGGCTTCAGTGGGAAAATATAGACTGTCACATTAAAATAAAGTTCAATGTATAGGGGAATTTTGATCTGCCATAAATTCATTTCCATCGGGATTCTGAAAACAGGGAGCACACATTCCCAACTAAACAGTGGGAAGTGTCATACATTAAGGAGGCAACAAAGAGAATAGAAAACCAGTTACAACCAGTGTTGGAACAATTTACATAGGCAGAAAAATATATATATATGTCACAGATGAACCTATTTTCAGGGTTGGAGTAGAGATGTTGAAAATGGATGTGTGGAATTTGGGTGGTGGGTTAGAGAGGGAGGAACAGAAAAAAATTGGGAGACTGGAAATGATCTATGCACACCGCTTCATGTAAAACAGATAGCTACTGGGGACCAGCTGCATATCCAGGGTGCTCAGCTTGGTGCTCTGTGGTGATTTAGATGGGTTGGATGGAAGTTCAACACGGAAGGGACATATGTGTACATATGACTGATTCACTTCACTGTACAGCAGAAACTGAAACAACACTGGAAAACAACTATACCCTGATTTAAAAACACAATAAAAATCCTCTTGGAGAACATTTACCACAGTTATTTCTTTTGATATTTTTCATGCTTGACTTACCTTCAGTTTCTGAATGAGCAAGCTGACATGACATATTAACATCACCAGCATTGTAGTTTACATTTCAATATAGGAAAATCTGTGACATTGAGTTTAACAAGGAGGTATCACAAGAATACCACTTTTTGAAGAATTCCAAAGAAGAGCAAGGAGAGATAAGAAAGTTTTCCTAACTGAACAATAGAAGGAATAGAAAAAAACAATAGAATGGGAAAGGCTAGAGATCATTCAAAAAAAAATTAGAGATACCAGAGGAATAGTTCGTGCAAAGATGGACATAATAAAGGACAGAAATGGTATGGACTTAACAGAAACAGAAGATATTAAGAAGGGATGGCAAGAATACACAGACGAACTATATAAAAAAGATCTTAATGACCCAGATAAGCATGATGATGTGATCAGTCACTGAATGTGAAGTCAGGTGTGTCTTAGAAAGCAACACTATGAACAAATCTAATGGAGATGGTGGACTTCCAGCTGAGCTATTTCAAATCCTAAAAGATAATCCTGGGCTAGAGGAGGCACAAGCTGGAATGAACATTGCAGGGAGAAATATCAATAACCTCAGATATGGAGATGAAACCACACTTATGGAAGAAAGGGAAGAAGAACTAAAGAGTCTCTTGATGAGGGTGAGAAAGGAGAGGGAAAAACTCAACATTCAAGACACTAAGATCATGGTATCTGGCCCCATCACTTCATAGCAAATAGATGGAGAAACAATGGAAACAGTGAGTGGCTTTATTTACTTGGGCTCCAAAATCACTACAGACGGTGATTGCAGCCATAAAAAAAGAAGAAGAAGAAGAAGAAGATTCTTGCTCCTTAGAAGAAAAGCTATGATCACCCTAGACAACATATTAAAAAGCAAAGGCATTATTTTTCTAACAAATGTCTGTATAAGTAAAGCTATGTTTTTTCCAGTAGTCATGTATGGACTGAGAGTTGGACCACCAAGAAGGCTGAGCACCAAAGAATTGATACTTTTGCTCTGGTGTTGGGGAAGACTCTTGAGAGTCTCTTGGACTACAAATAGATCAAACTAATCAACCTAAAGGAAATAAACCCTGATTCTTTACAGTCCGTGGAATTGCGAAGAGTCGAACATGACTGAGTGACTGAATAACAACAATCACAAGAGGATTGCACCCATTGTTTCTTTTAGAGCTTCCCTCATAACTCAAGTGTCTGCTTGCAATGGAGGAGACCCAGGTTCGATTCCTGAGTTGGGAAGATCCCCTGGAGAAGAAAATGGCAACTCCCTCCAGTATTCTTGCCTGGAGAATCCAATAGACAGAGAAGTCTAGCAGGCTACAGTCTATGGGATCACAAGAGTCTGATACGACTGAGTGACTAAGCACAGACACACTCACTCACACACACACATTGTTTCTTTTGGACAAAAATAAGGTCAAGAAATCTTTCTCCCTCCAAAAATAAGCAAAAGTGGAAAAATGAAACAAAACATTTTCTGGGTAGGATGAGCTAGGAAATAGATTTTGTGGGCCAGGGTCTCTCTTGCACCTGCTCAGTTCTTAAGAGATGGAGATCAGAAAAATAAGTATTTTCCAACCTTTTTCCTGAAGGCATTAATTCCATGCCTTATCTTAAACCTAATTCTCCAAATAGTTTAATACTCTATCTTTATAAAGAGGGTGTGAAGATCTAATGAAAAACATGGTGACTGTAGTTGATAAGCCTGTAATGCATAATTGAAATCTGCTAGGAGAGTAGACTCAAATGTTCTCATTAAAAAATCTTCTTTATAGCCATCTTATGTTGTTTTTATATGATTTCTTAGGTTCATATAACTCAGTTTTAGGAGGTGTAGCTGATGATACTTTTGTTGCCATTTTTGAATAATATTTGGGGGCTTCCTAGGTGACTCAGTGGGTAAAGAATCTGCCTGCAATGCAGGAGACACAGGCAGACACGAGTTCAATCCCGGGGTTGGGAAGACCCCCTGAAGAAGGAAATGAAAACCCACTCCAGTATTCTTGCCTGGAGAATCCCATGGACAGAGGAGCCTGGTGGGCTACAGTTCATAGAGTCACTCAGAGATGAACAAGCCTGAAGTGACTTAGCATGGCATGCACACCCTATTCACCTTTACTCCTCTTCATTGTCCTTTAATCCTTAAGCCCTACCACAATCATGTGATACTATAAACCTCACATGGTCAACTATCTGTGACTTCCAGTGCTTTGAAGTTTTCATCTACATTTGATCTTGCCTGCGCTTTGCATCAGCTCCTAATGGCCATGATCACACATTGGATCTTGTCATTATTTATAGAGGTTTCAACTAGAAAATCACTACTTCAAAGGATAATTTTATTTTATTTTTTTGGCAAAAGATTACTCTTACAGTAATATTTTTAACTCGTTTGTTCATTTAAAACCTTGGTTAGACCTTGAATCAGTGGGCCATTCTTGCTGTGCAGTGCTGTATTTTGTACTCAGTCACGTCTGACTCTTCATGACCCCATGGACTATAGCCTGCCAGGCTCCTCTGTTCTTGGGAATTTCCATGTAAAAATGCTGGAGTGGGTAGCCATGCCCTCCTCCAGAGAATCCTCCCAACCGAGGGATCAAACCTAGGTCTCCCGCATTGCAGGCAAATTCTTTATAGTCCGAGCCACCAGGGAAGTCTGGGCCATTCTTAGTTATTTCCAAATAATTAACTATATCTTTTTTAACTTTCATTTTTACTCAGATTAGCTTCCATAGATTTTGATTACCAATGTTTTTAAAGTCTTTTTCTTCTCACTTTTCGTAGTACAACTGCCCAAATATCCAAGCCAGTATTATTTTATCTAATTCATTTTTTTTCTTTTCACTGAAGAATCAGTAGATTCCATTTTAAATTGAAAATCTTAAAAATAATATTTTTCAGTCTTATCATATTCAATTACTTCCTTCCAATGTTTCATCTCATTTCATCTCTCATGTTTAATTCTCTATTCATCTCCTCTTCAAAATCAGGTTTCTTGAAGAGCCTATTTACATTCACTCTCTCTCTCTCTTTTTTTTTATTTTCTTCCAGCCCAACTCAATCTCAATGCATTTTGTGCTGGTTTGGACAATATTCATCATTTCCACAAGTCTTAATACAAGGTAATCAATGATTTCCATATGTTAAATCGAACTGTCTTTTTTCAAACTGTAAGTTACTCAGTAAGTAAGAACTCAGTTCTTTTCTGTGTTGAAATATTCTTATTTGGCTTCCATGATAAATCCTCTTTGTCCTCAACCTTTTACTTACTTTATCTTTATCTCATTTGCTTGTCTTTTCCATAACATTAGAAGCTGAAATTACTTAAGTTCAAAGACAATACTAACTTTCATTGTACTTTATCTCTGGAGTAAATTGTATATGTTCCTGCAGGATATGTTACAAAAATGTGCAATTGGTACATAGATTTACATATCCAATCTCCTTAACAGTTTGCCACCTGCCTGTCTGACATTCCAGATTTTTCAGAAGTATCTCAATACCAATGTATGTGAAGTTAATTAATTATGGCAAAACCAATACAATATTGTAAAGTAATTAACCTCCAATTAAAATAAATAAATTTATATTTAAAAAAATAAATAAACACCTGACAAAGAAAAAAATTTCCTTTGGTTTAGAAATTTTCTTGCGTTCCTTACTCCAAATACCAGCATTCCATCAACTTGCACAAGCTCAAAATTTACATAGCATCTTTAAATAATCACAGATCATTAATTTTCTCCAAAAGTATCAAGGGTCCAGTAAAATTTTTTCAAATTTTTTGCTATCCATTCAATCCAGACTATAAACCACCATTCTGGCAAAACAATTCATATGTATATATATAATGAATATTTTTACTTTTAAACTAATAAACAAGAAATAATACTGTATAATTTTATATTCCTCACAATGTTGCTGAGAACTCTGTATGCAGGTCAAGAAGCAATAGTTAGAACCAGACATGGAATAACAGACTGGTTCAAAATCAGGAAAGGAGTACATCAAGGCTATATATTGTCACCCTGCTTATTTAACTTACATGCAGAGTACATCATGAGAAATTCTGGGCTGGATGAAGCACAAGCTGGAATCAAGATTGCAGGGAGAAATATTTATAACCACAGATATGCAGATGACACTATCCTTATGGCAGAAAGTGAAGAAGAACTAAAGAGCCCTTTAATGAAAGTGGAAGAGGAGAATGAAAAAGTTGGCTTAAAACTCAACATTCAGAAAAATAAGATCATGGAATCTGGTCACATTGCTGCTGCTGCTGCTGCTGCTGCTGCTGCTGCTGCTGCTGCTGCTGCTGCGTCGCTTCAGTCATGTCTGACTCTGTGTGACCGCATAGATGGCAGCCCACCAGGCTCCGCCATCCCTGGGATTCTCCAGGCAGGAACACTGGAGTGGGTTGCCATTTCCTTCTCCAATGCATGAAAGTGAAAAGTAAAAGTGAAGTCACTGAGTCGTGTCCAACTCTCAGCGACCCCATGGGCTGCAGCCCACCAGGCTCCTCCGTCCATGGGATTTTCCAGGCAAAAGTACTGGAGTGGGGTGCCATTGCCTTCTCCATCTGGTCCCATTACTTCATGATAATTAGATGGGTAAACAATGAAATCAATGAGAGACTATTTTAGGGGGTTCCAAAATCACTGCAGATGGTGACTGCAGCTGTGAAATTAAAAGATGCTTGCTCCTTGGAAGAAAAGTTATGACCAGCCTAGACAACATATTAAAAAAACAGAGGCATTATTTTGCCAACAAAAGTCCATCTACTCAAGGCTATACATCTCTGTATGTGAGAGATGGACTATAAAGAAAGCTGAGCACTGAGGAATTGCTGCTTTTGAACTGTGGAGTTGGAGAAGACTCTTGAGAGTTCCTTGGTCTGCAAGGAGATCCAACCAGTCCATCCTGAAGGAAATCAGTCTTGAATATTCATTGGAAGGACTGATGCTAAAGCTGAAACTACAATACTTTGGGCTCCTGATGCGAAGAATTGACACATCTGAAAAGACGCTGATGCTGGGAAAGATTGAAAGTAGGAGGATAAGGGGACAACAGAGGATGAGATGGTTGGATGGCATCACCAACTCAATGGGTATGAATTTGAGCAGGCTCTGGGAGTTGGTGATGAACAGGAAAGCCTGGCATGCTGCAGTCCATGGGGTCACAAAGAGTCGGACATGACTGAGCTATTGAACTGAAGGGAATGTTGCTATCACTCATCCACTCAGTAGATAATTTTTGAGTAAATGCTATATGTAAATGATAAATGATAACAATTTATCATTAAATTAAATCATTAAATCAGTAAATGATAGCAATAATATTCTCTGTCCAAATTGGGACATTTTATCAATGGAAAGGAGGTCCCAATCAGATAACATAAAAACAGGTACTATCCATGGAAATAACCATATTTTAGTGAGTATATTGTAGTGAGTATATTATAGCAAGCAAGATGGTCAAAAACTTTTCCTTCTCCTAGAATTTGTTCTGGTAGAGGAGATAAGAAATAAGATTGTAAACAAATATGGATCACATTAATCACAGCCTTATATTTTGCCTCTCTTCATCTCACAATAAATAGTCAACCGTCTTGAATTAAAAAAAAAAAATCTTATCAATAATATTATGCTTTCTACCACTTCTGGATCTTCCAAATTTCCACAAACTTTGTCAGGAAATTTTAAAAAGATTTCTATATTGTCTGTTTAATTTTTGGTTTTAGCTTCAATATTACTTAACTTGAGAAAGGATTATCAGTCTTATCAGGGATATTTTAGATGCTTTCTATTCCTCATTTCTCCATTTTGTTCTCAGTCAAGCTTATCTATCTACTTTTAAGGATTGAAACAATGATGACCAATATTCAAATTGCATTTTCTTTTTATTTCCTCTTTCCTTCCTTCCTTCACACATTGGATTTCTTTATATATATATAGACTGTGCAGATGACATATGAAATATAGATTCAAAAAACAAAACTATCAGTGTCTCCTTATTTCTTTATGTAAGAGCAATTGAAAATTGATAATCCATATGTCTCATGAGAAATTAAGCCAGAAGGACTTTAAATTTCAAAGGAACATTGAATCAGAGGCTTTCAGTCTTTTTATGAGTAGTCAATGAGAGAAGTGACAAAAACATTTCTATGGAATAATATAAATTTCTGTTATTCCTCAGGGATATAATTTAGATCTTATTTTTTTGATTTGTTGTATATTTTGTTTTCTCTTTAGATATCCTGCCATAAGCTCATTTATTGCATAGTGTTTCAGAGCGTTATTTCTCTGTATTTTGTGTATATTTTATGAGTGAAAACACTTTGATATCTCCAGTGACTAGAATAATATTTAAAAAAGTAAAAACTTAAAAAAATACATTTTTGATGAGTGTATAAGTCACAAAAATTTTAATATAAAAGTAAAAAGATGACAAAATGTAAAATGATAAATGGAATAATATTTATAACATTTATGACATTCTGTTTTGTAACGTTAATAAGTGGATAAAAGATCAAACAACACTCAACACAAAGAGAGAAAATGTTATAAACACACTATTTTTGACCTGAAATCAATTACATGTGAATAAATATGAAGGTAATAGGAAACAGGCAGCATTTGTCAAAAACTGACTATGTGAAAGCTGGTGAACTATGTCCATTATATGCATTTATATAATTCATATCAAAAACATGATATGCAGTAGTTTTATAATTATTACAATGTCATGGTGAGAAAATTGAAACTTGAAACAATTTTTGTGAATCATCCTGCTTCAATAAATGGTAACTTTATGAAAGAATAATGTATTTCATTTTAGACTGTGTACAAAACTTAAATGATTTTGTTAGTATCCTAGGGATGCCATAACAAAACACTAGACTAGTGACTTCAACAACAGAAATGTATTTTTTCACAATTCAAGGGAGGATAGAATTCAAAGATCAATGTGTTGGCAAGTTTGGTTTCTTATGAGGACTCTCTCCTTGACTTGTAGATGGCTACCATATCACCATGTCCTCACATGGACTTCTCTCTATCTTTGCCCTAATCTCATCTCCTTATAAGGATCCTAATAATATTGGAAGTGAAGTGAAGCCGCTCAGTTGTGTCCGACTCTTTTCAACCTCATAGACTGTAGCCCACTAGGCTCTTCCATCCATGAAATTTTCCAGGCAAGAGTCCTGGAGTGGATTGCCATTTCTTTCTACAGGGGATCTTCCTGACTCAGGTATCAAACCCAGGTCTCTCACATTGCAGGCAGACACTTTGCCATCTTGGCCACCAGAGAAGCCCAATAATTAGGCTCCAATATAATGACCCTGTTTTAACTTAATTACCACTTGAAAGGCTGTATCCCCAAATAATCACTTTCTAAGGTTCTCAGGATTAGGTCTTCAATATATGAACTTGGAGGGAACACAGTTCAGACCATAACATTGATTGAACAAAATATCCACTGTCTCGTTCAAAAGGACTATGTGATTCAAAAACTATGAATGAACACCTGTGTGCCATATACTCTTTTAAACATCATGAGATGTGAAGATAAATGACATTGTTGTTCAGTCATATCTGAAAATTTGCAACCCCATGAACTGCAGCATGCCAGGCTTCCCTATCCTTCACTATCTCCCTGAGTTTGCTCAAACTTACACCCATTGAGTCAGACATGCCATCCATTTACCGCATCTTCTGTGGCCCCTTTGTCCTCTTGCCTTTAACTTTTCCAGCATCAAGTTCTTTTCCAGTGAGTCAGCTCTTTGCATCAGGTGGCCAAATTATTGCAGCTTCAGAATCAGTTACTTTCAAAAAATATTCAGGATGGATTTCCTTTAGGATTGGCCGGTTGGATCTCCTTGCAGTCCAAGGGACTCTCAAAAGTCTTCTCTAGAACCGCAGTTCAAAAGCATCAGTTCTTCAGTGCTCAGCCTTATTTATGATCCAACTCTCACATTTGTACATGACTACTGGAAAAACCACAGATTTAACTAGATGGACCTTTTTCATCAAAGTGATGTCTTTGCTTTTTAATGTGCTGTCTAAACTTGTCATAGTTTTTCTTCCAATGAGCAAGTGTCTTTTAATTTCATGGCTGCAGTCACCATCCACAGTGATTTTGGAACCCAAGAAAATGAATTCGTTCACTGTTTCCACTTTTCCCCATCTATTTGCCACAAATTGATAGGATTGGGTGCTATGATCTTAGTTTTTTGAATGTTGAGTTTTAAGCCAGTTTTGTTCACTCTCCTCTTTCACATTGATCATTTCACATTAATTTCTTCTTTACTGTCATAGCTCTTAATTATTTTAATAAAAGTGAAAGGGTACTTTATAAAGTAAATAAAACAATGAAGTAAAATTCAGGGCAAATTTTCTCCACCAATCAGTTAAAGAATGGAAGAGGGATACAGGGAGCCATATTAGTATTATTGATTTATAAATTGATTCTTATTAATTAAATATAAATCAAAAATATTAATGAAAAGAGTGCCAGTGTTAGGGAGAAGGATGATATTCTGTTAGAGAGGGCATTGAATGACACATGAGTGAGAAACATTCAGATAACTGTTATCTGTTGTTCAGATAACCACTTGTCACTTTTTAATCAGGAAATATTCAGGAAATATATATGTCTTCTCTGGTTTTATTTGCCAAATAATCCCTAATATCTTCTTAAATATACAAAATTACAGACTGAAAAACTCTCTACCAATATCATGGATTATTTGTATTTACTGAACATCTTGTTATTACAATATTTTGAAAGCCTCAATGAAACTATTATCTAATATTAAGAAGTGTATATATATATATATATATATATACTTTTTAATATATTACAATACCCCGACTAGTCAGCATATTTTTATGAGTACTTGTAGCCCACAAGGAGATATAACTACCCTCTTCTGATTTTTTACTAGGAAAATACTGATTTTCCTTACACTTCAAAGTTCACCTCCTTCAGGGAATGAAAATCAATTGAATCGAAATTTAGTTAAGATTATAATTGTTTCTTTATTGGCAATCATATTTCAGTAAAAGTTAACTGGTGAAATTTTACAGTAGTGGATGGTGACTGTAGTCATGTAATTAAAAGACACTTGCTCTATGGCAAGCCTAGACAAGGTGTAAATAAAGAGACATCACTTTGCTGACAAAGGTCCATATAGTCAATGTTATGTTTTTTCCAGTAGTCATATATAGATGTGTGTTGGATCATAAAAAGGCTGTGCACCAAAAAGTTGATGCTTTCAAATTGTGTGACTTATTTTATTTTACACCTATTCAGGACCACAAATTCTTACCTTGGTTCCAGAATCACAAGTACTTAAATGAACACTTTTCCATTCCCTTTAACCTGTGCTACCCATATGTTTCTCACCCTAAGTGTGTGTGTGTGTGTCTGTGTGTCTGTGAATGTGTGGAATGAATGATTACCCTGTTGTACTAGTTTGTGGTGGAAGAAACCCAGCCATTATTTTCAGATCCCTCACCACTTTACTGGAAGAGCCTTCTTAATTAGGACCTGGATCCTCTCTAAAATAATTTTTCTCCTAGATCTCAAGATATCTGAGGATTTTCTGAACACTAATATTAAAAAGAGAAAAATGATCAGCACATTGTTTCAGATAATATCACATTTTTCATCTACTGTTCTATGATTCAAAAATGCAGGATTCGTATAACTATTTACAAATGGAGAAAGTATATTGTTAAAATGCATTGGTTTAATTTTGAAAATTAGAATTTGAAGTGATTGGCATTTGTTAGTTCAGTTAAGTTTCTCAGTCATGTCCAACTCTTTTTGCAACCCCATGGACTGCAGTACATCCGGCCTCCCTGTCCATCATTAACTCCCAGAGTTTATTCAAACTCATGTCCATTGAGATGCTGATGCCATCCAACCATCTCAACCGCTGCCATCCCCTTCTCCTCCTGACTTCCATCTTTCCCAGCATCAGGGTCTTTTCCAATGACCCAGTTCTTCGCATCAGGTGGCCAAAGTATTGGAGTTTCAGCTTCAGCCTCAGTCCTTCCAATTAACATTCAGGACTGATTTCCTTTAGGATGGATTGATTGGATTTCCTTGCAGCCCAAGGGACTCTCAAGAGTTTTCTCCAAAACCACAGTTTTTTGGTACTCAGCTTTCTTTATACTCCAACTCTCACATTCATACATGACTACTGGAAAAATTTTGACTAGACGGACCTTTGTTGGCAAAGTAATGTCTCTGCCTTTTAATATGCTGTCTAGGTTGGTCATAACTTTTCTTCCAAGGGGCAAGCATCTTTCAATTTTTTATATGATTTGCACCTTTCAAGTTCTTTTAAAATTTTGTTGGTTGGTCCTCTTATTTAATAACAACATTCATAGTACTTTGCTGTTTCAAATATTTTTTTTTAGGAAATGTCACATAATATGTATAATAATGTACACATTTATAATAAATAAGATCAATTTGTGTTCACATTAGCAAGGCAATAATGACTTTTGAAGGGCTTCCCTAAATCCCAACAATATGTCATGGGATATCTACCTGATACGTACATCTGTTCTTTTCTGCACATCAACAACATCAGCCCATTACATTGATTCTATAACATTATCATGTGAAGACTTGCCTCTTCTGCAGGACATTCTGAAGGTTTGACTGGGATATCTGCAAGGAAGAAGATGGGAAGTAGAATTTCATAGGAAATTCAAGGCCCAGACACTGTTTTAAAATTTTGGGGAGTCCTTTGGTTGGATAAGAACTCAATTGTCCCAGAATCTGTGATTGCTAACATGTAAGCCTATCACGTGTCTGCCTGGAATGCGGGAGACATGGGTTTGATCCCCGGGTCGGGAAGATCCCCTGGAGAAGGAAATGGCAACACAATCTAGTACTCTTGCCTGGAGAATCCCATGGAGTGAGGAGCCTGGTAGGCTACAGTCCATGGTGTCGTAAAGAGTCAGACATGACTGAGTGGCTTCACTTCACTTCACTTCAAGACTAGCAAACCCTTAACAATGTAAAAAAGATGCAAGTTAGGGATATGGAGGTTTTTCAGGACCTAAAGGGCATGCGTGGGACGTGGGATCAGAGCGTCAATCCACCTTTTAGAAGGCAAAGATACACTCAAGTCAGATCAAAGCTCTGGGCATCTCCTAAACAGGATTACCATTGGAGTAAGATGTGTCTGTGACTACAGATTGTTTGTGTTGGGCTCTGTGCCAAACATCTGAATGAGTTTATAGGATTTCAGTCTTAGGTCTGGAAGGGGGAAGAAAGTTAATATATCCCTAAAGAGCAATAGCTCTCAGCAGTGCATAGCATTCCTCCAGGTAGAACCTCTCACAAAGGAACAGCATTACATGGTAAGAACTTTCCTTCCTATCAAGGGGTGAGATGAGAATATGTTGCATCAACCCACCTCTGCCATTGTTCAGATCTCAGCTTTGACTAAGTGGTAGCCTATTTGCAGCAGAGGAGCATCTTTTGTTTCACTCACTGTCTATAGAAATGTAGGTGATACTAGGCCCTGATAGAGTATGTAGATTTTCCAAATGACCCAACCCCTGTTCCTATTGTAGTGCCTTTGGCCTGTAGGGAGGGAGTGGGGCCACTTCCCACTAATGGTTGACATACAGATGCCTAAAAACAGAGAAACTTTATCCCTCAGAGCAGAATCCAGAGCAATTTGGCTGGTGATTACCATGAACCTTGGCCATTAACCCTTTGAACTGACATTTGGTCTAACTCCAAAGGGATTAACCTTATGGTTTAGACAGTGGGAAAATGAAGGGTAGATGATCGTGAATAAAGCCTTGTAGGATCAGGGTGAGGAGAAGGAAACGGCAACCCACTCCGGTATTCTTGCCTAGAGAATCCCATGGACAGAGGACCCTGGTGGGCTGCTGTCCATAAAGTCACAGAGAGTAGGACACGACTGAAGCAACCTAGCATGCATACATGCATTGGAGAAGGAAATGGCAATCCACTCCATTATTCTTACCTGGAGAATCCCAGGGACAGAGGAGCCTGGTGGACTGCCATCTATGGGGTCATATAGAGGCAGACACAACTGAAGTGATTTAGAAGCAGCAGCATCAACAGCGTCAGTGTGTGTGGAGAGACATTTAGGTCCACCAGCAAGATCCTGAGGCAGACCTGTTTTCCACATCCTGACTTATAAAGCACAGATGCCCCTTGAATACCCAAGGATACAAGAAAACACTCTGAGTGATCCAGTCTCCAGCCCAGGGGATTTAATAAATCACTGGTCTAAATCATGAGACTCTTGAAAAAACTGTTACCTATTTGGGAATCTTTGTCTTAATCGGTACTTTCTCTTGCATGTGCCTATATCCTTCTATGGCATATGCCTCCAGTGCAGCTAGACAGTGGCCAAACAAGTCACCTCCATGCTAGTACTCCTCGCTGAAAATTCAGGGCATGTTGTAGAAGAGGAGACCTGTAAGATTGTAAAAGCCATTCAGTAAGGGTGCAATGTTGGGAGAGATCATGGGGATCATGTGACTGATGATTGACCTGTGAGCTGGAACCAGGCAACTGGATACACTTTACCCTCTGCCCTGTCCTAGGAATTTGCATTCCATCCACTGTCCCCAGGCTGGAGCTCTTTAATAATCAAATCTTGAGAGGGTAATGTGTTGCTGAATCATGTATACAGCTGGGCTATATACTTGACAGTAACCTCAAGGGCTTCATGCTACGCTGTGTTCAGTCATGTTTGACCCTTTTGCAACTTATGAACTGTAGCCCACCAGGCTCCTCTGTCCATGGCATTTTCCAAGCAAGAGTACTTGATTGGATTGCCATTTTTCTTCTCCAGGGGATCGTCTCAATCAAGGGGTTAAACCCAAGCCTCTTGTATCTCCTGGAAAGCCCCAAGAGCTCCAGATATACTTAAAGATTTTGGTGAGCAGTTGTGGAGAACTTTTCATCTTGCAGTCTCTCACACAGACATCTTTATGCAAGTTCCTTTGCTCATTAAACTTGCCACCTAAAATTCTGGAGTGATTTGTTTCTTTTTTGATCTCTCCATGCTCTCCACCACAAGGGTTGGTTTCAGATTACACCTGAGAAGTTCCTGAAGTAGCTGACCAACACACTCCAAACCCAAAATAGTTAAAAACATTGAAAATGTCGTGACAAGTCCTCAAAGTTAATTTTAGTTTATGCTTACTTTTAACAGAGAATAAGTAAAAGAACAAGTATTTCACATTCTCTAATTGTTCATAGATAGATTTGTGAATGTTCCCTTTTCCTCCTAATAACCCAGAATTCTATGAATCTTCTAATTTTCCTGGAGTAGAAAAGTTTACTCATAGGGTTATTTTCTTCTATCCCAGTCATATGGTCAAAGTCAATAACATTTAAGATAAGACAAGAAAGCATTTTGTGTGAGATTTAAAATTCACTCAGTCTCATTCCTCATCTTTCCTTTATCTTATACTGATCAATATTCACTGAAATTATAAAGCATGAAACTGGGAACTAAATATATAGTTTGCATTGAAGTGTCAAAACATTTGTACACATACTAAGATTGTTATTTTTCCTTTACTTCTTTTGAAATCTCTTGTTCCAAATTAAAGTTAATTATCTGTGGGAAATCATTATCTTTTGTAAGAAAGAAAAGCAACTCCACTCTTACTAATTATATTAATTTATAGATGTTCCCTTAACATGTTTTGTAAAATATTAGCAGTGTGTTTCAACAATCACTTACACTTATATTGCTAAGCGATACATGTATATGACCATGCTTCTCAAAACTAGCATCTATCTGTATGCTAAAAATCTGATCTATAGCCTAAATTCACCGAACTAAACATGGAAGGGGGGTCTTGCTCAATTTAAACTCTAAGCCATCTACTTAATTGATGCATGCAGTCCATGCTGCAGTCCTTGGGGTCACAAAGAGTTGGACATTGACTGAGTGAATGAACTGAACTGAACATCTACTTAATGGTATTAGTCACCTACACTAGATTAATAATTAGTGAATGGGCAATTTAATTGTAAGTTTCTACTAACCACAAAAATACTTGTGGAACTGGGTGTGTCTTCATAATAAGAATTAAAATGAGAACTAAGGAGGCCACAGATTGACAGTGAGAAAAAATAATATTTGATAGAAAATGAAATAAAGTTTCAGACTCCATTTGACTGACTATTCAAACTATGATTGAGTGGGTTGACTAGTTGTGAGGTATATAGTCCTGAGTGGGAGGTAATGAGTCAGACTAAATCATTTTAGCTATCTTTATCAGGATCTGGCAGGTGTTCTGAATCTGACTTTTAATTTCCTTTCTTGAATATATTTATGCCAAGATAACGTTGAATTACAATGTTTTTCACAGCTAATCAGTAAAAATGTCTTCAAAAAATTTGACTTGGGAAATATGAAATGATTAGGTGGTGGTTTCTAAAAGGAAAATCCAAACAAATGAAAAGTTATGACTAATGCTTTCCACAATGACTTTTTATTTTTTAACTACTTTTGGACTTCTGTTGATTTTAAATTTGAAATTCCATAACTATCAAGTTAGACACTAATAAAGGTGCATTCAAAGTTCTGATAGCATTGTCAGAAAAAGATTTGGACATATGTCATCCCCTTTCCTCCCTAGTTTCTGCAAACAATTTTAAAAGTTAATATTTCCTAATGCTTTTGAAATTATATCATAGGAAAACAAAACAAAACTTTGCAGGCACAATAGCCATCTATGGAAGAATGTTAGCTGTCATCCTGATTGCAACATAGAGTGTCCCTGAAGATGTTTTCATTGCTTCATCTGCACACTTTCCTTTCTATGAACGTTACCAACCTCCAGCCTGTGAGAGGCAACTGGTCTGTGGGACTTTTGGCAAAAACATTTTGCTAGCCATACTGTACCAAGGATACAAATGGTTGTAATACTATAGGACTGAAGCAAGAGTTACATTCTAGAAACACTTGGCAGAAAATCAAATACAGATATTAAAATAAAACCAGGGGTTATACTGTCATCTTTAAAATATAAGAATAGTGGAAAAGTCCATTAATATGGAGTACACATTATAAGAAAATGTATGAGAAACCAGATGTCAATCCTCATTTGTCATTTTTCAGTCTCTGACTTTGAACAAGCCACTTAATCTCTTTGCAAAATGCATTTTAAAATCATCTACCATATGAATTTTCCTTGGGTCTTTTTGAAAGAAAATGCCTTTGTATATTGTAGGTTGAGACAAATCTACCAGTTGCTACTTAAGGTTATAGTCAAACAATTTAAGGCTTGCCGTGTCTATCCCTATTTCCCACCTTGAGAGGCTGTAAAATATAATATAGTCTAAATTACCAAGGACTTTCTAACAGAAGATGAATGCTAGGTCTTTCCCGGCTCAAAAACCTTTAATTCTGTAATTAAGTAGATCATAAATTCCTTTATTTAATATTGAGACCATTTACTATCTATTATGGAAATGCACATAGTGTATAGATTCTACTATTTGCCATTTGCTTACTACACTCAAAGCATATTGAGATTTTAGTCTTTGAATATGAATTGCAGCCTTCCTGTGTTTTCTTCACACCCTCTACCTTCAGCTAAAATTCCCTTCACAAATATCTCTTCAATTAATAACTAAAATCCTACATATTATTCTCTAAATTTTTTCACAAACCATGACATGGTCCTCTAATTATAACTAATCTTTTTTCCTAATGAAATATTTTATATATTTATTAATTCTCTTTAGAGTAGATAAAATTAGACGTATATAGGCTTAAACCAAATGCTACATATTTAGTAACTGAAAGTTATATGCCAGGGACTTGTAAAAAAATTAATAAAGATGTGATGATTGTTTAGAAAGATGGCAATTTAAATAGGTAAATGAAATGCTATTGTTCATAGATTATTAGATAGCTCATATCAATAGAGAGATGGGTACTCGCAATTTATTTTTGAAATGATTCAATGTTTCCCAAAGTGCTGCCTTAGAAATACATCATCAGAATCATAAATAACACGATGAAATTGAACTCTGGGTCCCAATCTCATACCTATTAGATTAGGATTTCAGAGATAGGGCTTCCCTGGTGGCTCAGAGGTTAAAGCATCTGCCTCCAATGTGGAAGACCTGGGTTCGATCCCTGGGTTGGGAAGATCCCCTGGAGAAGGAAATGGTAAACTACTCCAGTATTATTGCCTGGAGAATCCCATGGATGGAGAAGACTGGTAGGTTCCAGTCCATAGGATTGCAGAGAGTCGGACACGACTGAGAGACTTCACCTTCACCTTCCTTCAGAGATTAGGGACCGGGACCTCTTTATTTCCCCTTGTTTGGTCAATAAATATTAGAGAATGACTGTTATACTACAGACATAATCTTTTTTTGCAAAACAACATAACAAGTAATCACTGAGAAAATCACACACTCTGACAACAGATTTGAGTTTGATCTCACTATGACATGCTGGTGTTATGGATTAATGGCTGTTTTATTCACATTTTGTTTCCCTAACTGGATTAATTATTATTCCTTTTAGGAAAAGTAAAACAGTTTGTTCAGGGGTTGGAAATCAAGATAGAAAATTAAGAATGTGCTAAGCTCAACTACTTCAAAAAATACATCAAAATGTGGAGAAACTCTATGAAAACAAACTGGGAGGGTAGCAGAAAGGCTTTTGTATAATCAAGGCTGTAAAGAAAGATCTACACATAGAAAACACTAAAGATACCAGTGGAAAATTACTAGAGCTAATCAATGAATATAGTAAAGTTGCAGGATATGAAATTAATATGTAAAAATCCTTTGCATTTCTATATATTAACACTGAAAAATCAGAAAGATAAATTAATGGAACAATTTCATTCACCATTACAATGGAAATAAGAAAATACTTAGAAATAAAGTTACCTAAAGAAACAAAAGACTTATATACAGAAAATTATAAAACACTGATGAAAGAAATCAAAGATGACACAGATGGAGAAATATACTGTGTTCATGGATTGGAAGAACCAATATAGTGAAAAGGAGTATACTACCCAAAGCAATCTATATATTCAATGCACTCTCTATCAAACTACAATCGTATTTTTTCACAGAACTAGAACAAATAATTTCACAATTCGTATGGAACCACAAAAGACACCAAATAGCTAAAGCAATTTTGAGAAAGAAGAATGGAACTGGAGGAATTAAACTTTCTGAATTCAGACTATACTACAAAGCTATAGTCATCAAGACACTATGGTACTGGCACAGACAGAATATAGATCAATGGAACAAAATAGAAAGCCTAGAGATAAATCCTGGAGAAGGAAATGGCAACCAACTTCAGTATTCTTACCTGGAGAATCCCATGAACAGAGGGGCCTAGTGGGCTGCTGTCCACAGATTTGCAGAGTTGCACATGACTGAAGCGACTTAGCATGCATGTATGCACTGGAGAAGGAAATGGAAACCCACTCCAGTATTCTTTCCTGGAGAACCGCAGGGATGGAGGATCCTGGTGGATTGCCATCTATGGGGTTACACAGAGCCAAACACAACTGAAGTGACTTAGCAGAAGCAGCAGCAGAGATAAATCCATACACCTATGAACACCTTAGCTTTGACAAAGAAGACAAAAATAAACACTGGAGAAAAGACTGTATCTTCAACATGCAGTGCTGGGAGAACTGGTTCAGTTCAGTCATTCAGTTTAGTCATGCAGTCGTGTCTGACTCTTTGCAATCCTATGAATCATAGCATGCCAGGTCTCCCTGTACATCACCAACTCCAGGAGTTTACTCAAACTCATGTCCATCGAGTCAGTGATGCCATCCAACCATCTCATCCTCTGGCATCCCCTTCTCCTCCTGCCCCCAATCCCTCCCAGCATCAGAGTCTTTTCCAATGAGTCAACTCTTCCCATGGGTGGCTAAAGTATTGGAGTTTCAGCTTTAGCATCAGTCCTTTCAATGAACGACCAGGACTGATCTGCTTTAGAATGGACTGGTTGGATCTCCTTGCAGTACAAGGGACTCTCAAGAGTCTTCTCCAACACCACAATTCAAAAGCATCAATTCTTCAGTGCTCAGCTTTCTTCACAGTCCAGCTCTTGTATCCATACATGACCACTGGAAAAACCATAGCCTCGACTGGACGGACCTTTGTTGGCAAAGTAACGTCTCTGCTTTTGAATATGCTATCTAGGTTGGTCATAACTTTCTTTCCAAGGAGTAAGCGTCTTTTAGTTTCATGACTGCAATCACCATCTGCAGTGATTTTGGAGCTTAAAAAAATAAAGTCTGTTAGCTATGTGTAAAAGAAAGAAACTAGAACACTTTCTAACACCATCACAGAAATAATCTCAAAATGGATTAAAGACCTAAATGTAAGATCATAAACTGTAACACTCTTAGTGGAAAACATAGGTTGAACACATTCTGACATAAATCACAGCAAGATCCTCTATGACTCACCCCTCAGAGTAAAGGAAATAAAAACAAAAACTAAACAAAATGAGACCTAATTAAGTTTAAAACGTTGGGCACAAGGAAAGAAACTATAGCAAGGGGAAAAGACAGCCCTCAAAATGGGACAAAATAATAGCAAACAAAACAACTGACAAGAAATTAATCTCCAAAATACACAAGCAGCTCAGTTCAGTTCAGTTCAGTTCAGTTCAGTTCAATTCAGTCGCCCAGTCGTGTCCAACTCTTTGTGACCCCATGAATCGCAGTTCACCAGGCCTCCCTGTCCATCACCAACTGCTGGAGTTTACTCAGACTTGCGTCCATCGAGTCCGTGATGCCATCCAGCCATCTCATCCTCTGGCATCCCCTTCTCATCCTGCCCCCAATACCTCCCAGCATCAGAGTCTTTTCCAGTGAGTCAACTCTTCGCATGAGGTGGCCAAAGTTTCAGCTTTAGCATCATTCTTGCCAAAGAATTCCCTGGGTTGATCTCCTTCAGAATGGACTGGTTGGATCTCTTTGCAGTCCAAGGGACTCTCAAGAGTCTTTTCCAACACCACAGTTCAAAAGCATCAATTCTTCAGCGCTCAGCCTTCTTCACAGTCCAAATCTCACATCCATACATGACCACAGGAAAAACCATAGCCTTGACTAGATGGACCTTAGTCGGCAAAGTAATGTCTCTGCTTTTGAATATGCTATCTAGGTTGCTCAAAACTTTTCTTCCAAGGAGTAAGCGTCTTTTAATTTCATGGCTGCAGTCACCATCAGCAGTGCTTTTGGAGCCCAAAAAAATAAAGTCTGACACTGTTTCCACTGTTTCCCTATCTATTTCCCATGGAGTGATTGGACCAGATACCATGATCTTCGTTTTCTGAATGTTGAATTTTAAGCCAACTTTTTCACTCTCCTCTTTTACTTTCCTCAAGTGGCTTTTTAGTTCCTCTTCACTTTCTGCCATAAGGGTGGTGTCATCTGCATATCTGGGGTTATTGATATTTCTCCCAGCAATCTTGATTCCAGCTTGTGTTTCTTCCAGTCCAGTGTTTCTCATGATGTACTCTGCATAGAAGTTAAATAAGCAGAGTGACAATATACAGCCTTGACGTACTCCTTTTCCTATTTGGAACCAGTCTGTTGTTCCATGTCCAGTTCTAACTGTTGCTTCCTGGCCTGCATACAGATTTCTCAAAAGGCAGGTCAGGTAGTCTGGTATTCCCATCTCTTTCAGAATTTTCCACACTTTATTGTGATCCACATAGTCAAAGGCATTGGCAGCTTGATATCAGAAACATTAACAGTTGGCAGATATAAAACAGACAGTTGTTTCATCTGACATTGCTTTCTCTTTGCATCATAGACATGTCAATTCTCTTCCAGCAGATGGCTTTCTAAGGATACAGCTGTGTGCCTCATGGAATGTACTCCTTTAGACCTATAGTCAAGTAGTAGACCAGCCTTGAGTTGTGCTAATGCTTCACTTCAGTGTGCAGTACAGACATACTCAACGGCATATCAAAAGTATTTCTGAACAAGTAGGTCCCCAGCTTCTCTAACTAGTCAGAGGCTGAATTCCGCACTTTATTGTGATCCACATAGTCAAAGGCTTTGGCAGCTTGATATCAGAAACATTAACAACCCAATCAAAAAGTTGGCAAAAGATATAAACAGACAGTTCTCCAAAGAAGACATAGAGATGGCTAACAAACACATGAAAAGATGTTCAACGTCACTCATTACTAGAGAAATGCAATCAAAAGCACAATGCCTATCATCTCACACAGGTCAGAATGACCATCATCAAGAGTTTACAAACAATAAATGTGGGAGAAGGTGTGGGCTCTTGATGGGAAAGCAAATTGGTACAGCCACTATGGAGAACAGTGTGAAAATTCCTTAAAAAAAAAAAAGAAAAACTGGGAATAGAACTGCCATATGATCCAACAATCCCACTGCTGGGCATACACTCAATGGAAATCAGAACTGAAAGAGACACATGTGCCCCAGTGTTCATTGCAACACTATTTACAATAGCTAGGACATGGAAGCAACCTAGATGTCCATCGGCAGATGAATGGATAAGGAAGTTGTGGTATATATACAGAATGGAACATTACTCTAACTGTAGAAAGGAATGCATTTGAGTCAGTTCTAATGAGGTGGATGAACCTGGGGCCTATTTACCCAGAGTGAAGTATGTCAGAAAGAGAAAGACAAATACTGTATATTAATGCATATATATGGGATTTAGAAAAACAGTACTGATGATCTTACTTTCAGGGCAGTAAAGGAAACACAGATGTAGAGAACAGACTTTTGGACTCAGTGGGAGAAGGTGAAGGTGATATAGTTTGAGATAATAGCATTGAAATACGTTTGTTACTAGATGTAAAATAAATGGCCAGTGCAAGTTTGATGCATGAGGCAGGGCACCCTAAACTGGTACTCTGGGACAACCCAGAGGGATCAAGTGGGGAGGGATGTTGGAGAGGGGTTCAGAATGGGAAGGACACGTATACCTGTGGCCAATTCATGTTGATATATGGCAAAAACTACCACAATATTTTAAAGTAATTATCCTCCAATTAAATTAATTAATTTAAAGAAAAGAAAGATCTACACAGAATTGAGTATGAAGAGGAAGAAACCATCAAGTAGGGGCCCATATCTTCAGCAGGGGCCACAGAAGATGAGGAGAATATCATGAGCCTGGGGATACTTCCTGGAGAGTAAGTTTCCAGTCACATATTAGGTACTGCAGCTCTGGGATCTAACACCAGGGAGATGAGTTCCTTTAGTTTATTTGAAAGAAATGAGACCTATCGGAAGACTGTAAGAAACCAAGTCTCTGCTCATAAAAAGTAAACATACATCTTCACTCCCAGGAACAAGGCAGAGGAAGCAGACTAAAAATTGTGTGGGGCTTTGGCTGATTTCCTATGACTAAACCAACATACACAGAAACAGATTTCTAGCTATAAAAAGCACAGGGAGTCCCAAAGAAGATGAACACAAAGCACTCCAAATTAGTATTAATAGGTATATTTAAAAGACCAAAAGGTAAAATTATTCTAAAGGCAACAAGAGAAAAACTGTCATATACAACAGAATCCCAGTAAAAACTCAGCTAATTTTTCTGCAGAAACTTTGCAGACAAGAAGAGAGTGGGATAATGCATTTAACAATCTAAAGGGAAAAAGCTAAAGCATAGGATAATCTACCAATCAAGGTTGTCATTAAGAATTGAGAGAGATTTTAAAAACTTTTTAGACTAGCAAAAACTAAGATTTCTTTTATACTAAACTAACCATATGAAATGAGTTAAAGGGTCTAAGAGGAAAAGAAAATACTATAAGGAGATCTTAAAAATTTATGGAGATGAACATTGGGGTACATGTGTCTCTTTCAATTCTAGTTTCCTCAGTGTGTATGCCCAGCAGTGGCATTGCTGGGTCATAAGGCAGTTCTATTTGCAATTTTTTAAGGAATCTCCACACTGTTCTCCATAGTGGCTGTACTAGTTTGCATTCCCATCAACAGTGTAGGAGGGTTCCCTTTTCTCCACACCCTCTCCAGCATTTACTGATTGCAGATTTTTGGATCGCAGACATTCTGACTGGTGTGAAGTGGTACCTCATTGTGATTTTGATTTGCATTTCTCTAACAATGAGTGATGTTGAGCATCTTTATAATAGCCAGGACATGGAAACAACCTAGATGTCCATCAGCAGATGAATGGATAAGAAAGCTGTGGTACATATACACAATGGAGTATTACTCAGCCGTTAAAAAGAATACATTTGAATCAGTTCTGATGAGATGGATGAAACTGGAGCCGATTATACAGAGCGAAGTAAGCCAGAAAGAAAAACACCAATACAGTATACTAACACATATATATGGAATTTAGAAAGATGGCAATGATGACCCTGTATGCAAGACAGCAAAAAAGACACAGATGTGTATAGCGGACTTTTGGACTCAGAGGGAGAGGGGAGGGTGGGATGATTTGGGAGAATGGCATTGAAACATGTATACTATCATGTAAGAATCGAATCGCCAGTCTATGTCCGATGCAGGATACAGCATGCTTGGGGCTGGTGCATGGGGATGACTTAGAGAGATGTTATGGGTAGGGAGGTGGGAGGGGGTTCATGTTTGAGAACACATGTACATCCATGGTGGATTCATGTCAATGTATAATAAAAATTTAAAAAAAAATTATGGAGAGTCCCTAGTGGCTCATATTGTAAATCCCACTAATAAAGCTGTGAGTCAACTACTGAAATAAATAAATATGAAGATTAAAATCCAATATTGTAAAATCTACTAGAGAAAAAATAAACCATTAAAGTATAAACATGAAGATGTAAAATATGATACCAAAACCACATAAAGTGGGAGAAGGGAGTATTTTTTAGAATATATTTCAACTTAAGTGACCATCAGTTTAAAACAAATAGAAATAGATACAGTCAACATACACAAACCCCATGATAAACACAAATAGAAAACTACCATAACAAGAGAAAGGAACACAATCACACTACTAACGAAATCATTAAACCACAAAGGAAGGAACTAGAAGAACATAAGGCAGAGAAGAACTACAAATACAACCAGAAAACAAGTAACAAAATGACACTAAATATATACTTGTCAATAATTATGTGTGTGTGTGTTCTTTTTATTATTTTAATATAAATTTATTTATTTTAATTGGAGGCTAATTACTTTACAATATTGTATTGGTTTTGCCATACATTGACATGAATCTGCCACGAGTGTACACGTGTTCCCCATCCTGAACTACCCTCCCACCTCCCTCCCCATACCATCCTTCTGAGTCATCCCAGGGCACTAGCCCCGAGCATCCTGTATCATGCATCAAACCTGGACTGGTGATTCATTTCACATATGATATTATAGATGTTTCAATGCCATTCTCCCAGATCATCCCATCCTCGCCCTCTCCCACAGAGTCTAAAAGACTTCTATATATCTGTGTCTCTTTTGCTGTCTCACATACAGGGTTATGGTTGACATAGTGTACCAACTGGATAGAAAAACAGTTCAGTTCAGTTGCTCAGTCATGTCCGACTTTTTGGACCAAATGGGCTGCAGCACGTCAGGCTTCCCTGTCCATCACCAACACCTGGGGCTTCCTCAAACTCATGCCCATCAAGTTGGTGATACCATCCAAACATTTTGTCCTCTGTCACACCCTTCTCCTCCTGCCTTCAATCTTTCCCAGCATCAGGGTCTTTTCCAATGAGTCAGTCCTTTCCATCCGGTGGCCAAAGTATTGGAGCTGTAGCTTCAGCATCAGTCCTTCCAATAAATATTCAGGAATGTTTTCCTTTAGGAGTGACTGGTTGGATCTTCTGGCAGTCCAAGGGACACTCAAAAATCTTCCTCAACAGCACAATTCAAAAGCATCAATGCTCATATCCATACATGACTACTGGAAGAAACATAGCTTTGACCAGATAGACATTTGTCAGCAAAGTAATGTCTTTGCTTTTTAATACACTGTGTAGATTGATGACAACTTTTCTTCCAAACAGCAAGTATCTTTTAATTTCATTGCTGCAATCACCATCTGCAGTGATTTTGGACCCCAAGAAAAAATAAAGTCTCTCACTCTTTCCATTGCTTCCCCATCTATTTGGCATGAAATGATGCAACCAGATGCTACGATCTTAATTTCTTGAATGTTGTGTTTAAGCCAGCTCTTTCACTATCCTCTTTTACTTTCATCAAGAGGCTATTTAGTTCCTCTACCACTTTCTTCAATAAGAATGGTACCATCTGTGTATTTGTGGTTATTGATATTTCTCCTGGCAATCTTGATTGCAGTTTGTGTTTCATCCAGCCCAGCATTTCACATGATGCATTCTGCATATAAGCTAAATAAGCAGAGTGACAATATACAGCTTTGTTGTACTTCTTTCCCAATGTGGAACCAGTCCATTCTTCCATGTCCAGTTCTAATTGTTGCTTCTTGATCTGGATACACATTTCTCAGCTGGCAGTTAAGGTGGTCTAATAGTCCCATCTCTTTAAGAAATTTCCAGTTTGTTGTGATTCACACAGTCAAAGTCTTTGGTGTCATCAGTAAATATAACCAGAAAACAAATAACAAATGGTATTAAACATATATACTTATCAATAATTCTTTAACTTTAATAGGAGTAAGTGTTCCAATTAAAGGACATAGAGTACTGATTGGATAGAAAAACAAGACCCATCTATTTGGTGCTTACATGATACTCCATTCAAAGCTAAAGAAACACACAGACTGAAAGTGAGGAGTAGAAATGGAAATGAAACACATATACAAATGGAGACAAAATAACATATTAGACAAAGAGTTTCTTTAAAAATATTCTGTAACAAAATACAAGGACAGGCATTATATAAAGATAAAGGGATCATAGTGATCATAGAAGAGAATATAATATTAGCTATCAAAAATGCACCTAACATGGGGACACCTAACTCTGTAAAGCAAATATTAACAGATATAAAGTAGTTCTAAGAGGGATACTGGACTACCTCAAGAGGAAAGAAAAAATTAAAATAAACAACCCCACCTACCACCCAAAAGAGTTACAAAAAAGAGCAAAAAATGTTTAAATTTAGAAGAAGAAAGAAACTAGTATTGATCAAAAAATAAATTGGTAAAATAGAGGGCAAAAAAATGAAAAAAGGAAAGCACACAAACAATAATTAAATCAACTACTGAATTTAAAAAAAAAGAAATCAACAAAATTTGTCCAGGATCATTATGATAAAAGGAATAAAAGGAAAAAGGGCCTAAATAAACAAAATAAGTAATTAGAAAAGAGAATTACAAACAATAACATAAAGATTAAAAAAATCATGAGACTACTGAGCAGTTATATGCCAACAAATTGAACAAATTAGAAGGACTAAATAAGTTCCTAAAACATAAAATCTTTCACAACTGAATCAGGAAGAAATAAATACTCTGAACAGACTGATTCCTATAAATGAAACTGAATTAGTAATCAAAAACTCCCATCAAACAAAAGTCCAGGAATGGACAGTTTTACAGGTGAATTCTAGTGGACAGTGAAAGCATTAAACTATTCTTCTCAAACTATTCCCCCAAACTGGAGAAGATGAAATATTCACAAATTAAAAAAAATTCTGATAAAAATAGATGTAAACATCTTCAACAAAATATTAACAAACCAAATCCAACAATATATTAAACGTGGGTTTCTCTGATGGTCTAGCGGTTAAGAATCCATATTGCAATGTAGATGACATGGGTTAAATCTCTGTTTAAGGATTTGAGATCCCACATTCCACAGAACAGCTGAGCTCATGCACCACAACTACTGAGCACTTGTGCCTTGGAGTCCATGTACCACAACTAGAGAGCCCACAAGCTTCAACTAGAGTGTCTGTGCACCACAATGTAAGACCTCAGTATATGCAGAAAGAGCATTTGATAAATTCCACATCCATTCATAGGGAAAACTCGAATCACTGCTGGTGTAGAGGAGACCTATCTCAATGGGATTAAAACCATTTATGCCAAACTCAGAGGTGACATAGGTAACATACTTTACAGTGAAAAGCTGAAAGTTTTTTCCATAAAGTAAAAAAAAAAAAAAAAAGAGAATGCTCACTCTCAGCACTTCAATTAACATAGTATTGGAAGGATTAGCCACAATAATCAAGCAAGAAAAAGAAATAAAGTCATCTTAATTAGAATGGAAGAAGTAAAATTATTATTATTTATAGATGACATAATGCAATATATATATAAATAACCCTATAAAGTCCCCACCAAAAAAGATTAGAATTAATAAATGAACTATGTGAAGTTGCAAGATATGGTATCAATATACTGAAATCTATTAGTTTTCTGTATACTAATAATGAACTATCAGAAATATAAAGAGAAACCTCATTTTAAATTTTAGCAAAAAGTTTAAAATACAGAGGAATAAACACAATCTAAGTGGTGAAAGACCTATACTATAAAAACTTTAAAACACTGGTGAAGACATCTGAAAATGATACAGTGAAATGGAAGATACCATATTTTCTTGGATTGTAAGAATTAATATTGTTAAATTGTCCATATTATGCAAAACAATCTATGAATTTAATGTAATACCTATCAAAATATTCATGATATTTTCACAGAACTAACAAAGAATCATCATAAAATTTGTATAAAACCACAAAATATTCCAAACAGTTAAAGCAAACTTGACAAAAAAATAATAAAGCTGGAAACACCAAGCATTCTGACTTCAGACTATACTACAAAGTTATAATAATCAAAAGAGTATTTTACCAGCACAAAAATAGACAATATATCAATAGATGAAAATAGAGATGCTAGATATAAGCCCACATATTTATGTTTAATTAACCTATGACAAATAATAATACAGACTGGGGGAAAGAAAGTCTCTTCAAATAGCCATGCTAGGAAAACTAGGCAGCTACATGTAAAGCAGTGATAAGAATCCACCTGCTAATGCAGGGGACATGAGATCAATCCCTTGTCTTGGAAGATTTCACATGCCACAGGGCAACTAAGCCCATGCCCCACAACTACTGAAGCCCATATTCTAGAGCCTGCGAGCTGCAACTACTGAGCCTGTGCACCGCACCTACTGAAGCCCACATGCCTAGACTCCCTGCAACAAGAGAAGCCACTACAGTGAGAAGCCCATGAACAGTAACTAGATAGGAACTCCAACTCACCTCAACTAGAGAAAGCCTGCATAGCAATGAACATCCATCACAGCCAATAAAAAAATGAATAAACTAATAAAAATATTTTTAAAAATATATTGTATTAAAAATTCTATATTAGTTTTAGGTGTACAACTTCGGTTCAGTTCAGTTCAGTTGCTCAGGTGTGTCCAACTCTTTGTGACCCTATGAATCGCAGCACACCAGTACTCCCTGCCCATCACCATCTCCCGGAGTTCACTCAGACTCACGTCCATCGAGTCCGTGATGCCATCCAGACATCTAATCCTCGGTCGTCCCCTTCTCCTCCTGCCCCCAATCCCTCCCAGCATCAGAGTCTTTTCCAAAGAGTCAACACTTCTCATGAGGTGGCTAAAGTACTGGAGCCTCAGCTTTAGCATCATTCCCTCCAAAGAAATCCCAGGGTTGATCTCCTTCAGAATGGTCTGATGGGATCTCCTTGCAGTCCAAGGGACTCTCAAGAGTCTTCTCCAGCATCACAGTTCAAAAGCATCAATTCTTCAGTGCTCAGCCTGTTTCACAGTCCAAATCTCACATCCATACATGACCGCAGGAAAAACCATAGCCTTGACTAGACGGACCTTAGTCGGCAAAGTAATGTCTCTGCTTTTGAATATGCTATCTAGATTGGTCATAACTTTTCTTCCAAGGAGTAATCATCTTTTAATTTCATGGCTGCAGTCGCCATCTGCTGTGATTCTGGAGCCCCCAAAAATAAAGTCTGACACGGTTTCCACTGTTCCCCATCTATTTCCATTGAAGTGATCGGACCAGGTGCCATGATCTTCTTTTTCTGAATGGTCAGTTTTACGCCAACTTTTTCACTCTCCTCTTTCACTTTCATCAAGAGGCTTTTCAGCTCCTCTTCACTTTCTGCCCAAAGGGTGATATCATCTGCATATGTGAGGTGATTGATATTTCTCCCAGCAATCTTGATTCCAGCTTGTGTTTCTTCCAGTTCAGCGTTTCTCATGATGCATAGAAGTTAAATAAACAGAGTGACAATATACAGCCTTGATGTACTCCTTTTCCTATTTGGAACCAGTCTGTTGTTCCATGTCCAGGTCTAACTGTTGCATCCTGGCCTGCATACAGATTTCTCAAGAGGCAGGTCAGGTGGTCTATTATTCCCATCTCTTTCAGAATTTTCCACACTTTATTGTGATCCACACAGTCAAGGGCTTTGGCATAGTCAATAAAGCAGAAATAGATGTTTTTCTGCAACTCTCTTGCTTTTTCCATGATCCAGCGGATGTTGGCAATTTGATCTCTGATTCCTCTGCCTTTTCTAAAACCAGCTTGAAGGATTCATTATTTTATGCATTTTACTTTAAGTTATTATAAAATAATGGCTATATTTTCTTGTGTTATACAATATTCTTCTTGCTTTTTTTTTTTTACATAGCTATCTGTATCAATTTATCTCAATACCTCTCTCTCAACCCTCTCACTTTCCCTCTTTCTACTAATAACTCCTATCTTATTCTTTATATCTGAGAGTCTGTTTCTGGTGCCTTTTCTTTTTTAAATATATACTCCTTGGTTTTATTTTTAGATTTCACATATAAGTGATAATATGGTGTTTTTCTTTCTGTTTTAAATATTTCACCAAATATAATACTCTATTGGTCCACAAATATTATGAAAATTACTAGAATTTTAATGGCTAAGTAACATTCCCATTGTATATATACACCATGTTTTCTTAAAATATTCATCTGTGGATGGACACTTCTGTTACATACATATCATGTCTAATGTGAATAAGGCTGTTGTGCACATTGGGGTCCATGCATCTTTAAAATTAATATTTTCCTTTTCACTTATACATTCAGTAGTGGACCAGTGGAGAAATAACTCCAGAAAGACTGAAGAGATGGAGACAAAGCAAAAACAACATCCATCTGTGGATGTGACTGGTGGTGGAAGTAAAGCCAGAGGCTGTAAAGAGTAATATTGCATGAGAACCTGGAATGTTAGGTCCATGAATTAGGGCAAATTGAAAATAGTTAAACTGGAGATGGCAAGAGTGAACATCGACATTTTAGGAATCTGATAACTAAAATGGACTGGAATGGGTGAATTTAACTCAGATTACCATTATATTTACTACTGTGGGCAATAATCCCTTAGAAGAAATGGAGTAGCCATCAGAGCCAACAAAAGTCTGAAGTGCAGTACTTGGATGAAATCTCAAAAACAACAGAATGAACTGTGTTTGCTTCCAAGGCAAACCATTAAATATCATATTAATCCAAGTCTATGCCCTGAATAGCAATGCTGAAGAAGCTGAAATTGAATGATTCTATGAAGATGTACAAGACCTTCTAGAACAAACACCCAAAAAAGGTGTCCTTTTCACTATCGCTGCCTGGAATACAACAATAGAAAATCAAGAAATACCTGGAGTAACAGGCAAATTTGGCCTTGGAGTACAGAATGAAGCAGGGAAAAGGCTCAAAGAGTTCTGCCAAGAGAATGCGCTGGTCATAGCAAACACCATCTTCCAACAACATAAGAGAAGATTCTACATATGGACATTACCAGATGGTCAACACCAAAATCAGACTGATTATATTCTTGCAGCCAAAATGGAGAAACTCTATACAGTTGGCAAAAAGAAGACTGTGGTGAACTCCTTATCGCCAAATTCAGACTGAAATTGAAGAAAGTATGGAAAACCACTAGCCCATTCCGTACGACCTAAATAAAATATCGTACGACTATACAGGGGAAGTGACAAATAGATTCAAGGGATAAGATCTGATAGACAGAGTGCCTGGAGAACTTTGGACGGAGGATCCCGACATTGTACAGAGGCAGTGATCAAGATGATACACAAAAAAATAAATGCTAAAACGCAAAATGATTTTCTCAGGAGGTCTTACAAATAGCTACAAAAAGAAGAGACATGAAAGGCAAAGGAGAAAAGGAAAGATATACCCATTTGAATGCAGAGTTCCAAAGACTAGCAAGGAGAGATAAGAAAGCCTTCCTCAGTGATCAGTGCAAAGAAATAAGAGGAAGACAATAGAATGGGAAAGACTAGAGATCTCTTCAACAAAATTAAAGATACCAAGGGAACATTTCATGCAAAGATGGGCACAACAAAAGACAGAAAATGTATGGAATTACATAAGCAGTAGATATTAAGAAGTGGTGGCAAGAATACACAGAACTGTACAAAAAAAATCTTCATGTTCCAGATAATCATGATGGTGTGATCACTCACCTGGGGCCAGACATTTTGGAATGCAAAGTCAAGTGGGACTTAGGAAGCATTATGTGAACAAAGCCAGTGGAAGTGATGGAATTCCAGTTGAGCTATTTCAAATCCTGAAAGATGATGCTTTAAAAGTGTTGTGCTCAGTATGCCATCAAATCAGGAAAGTTCAGCAGTAGCACAGGGCTGGAAAAAGTCAGTTTTCATTTCAATCCCAAAGATAGGCAATGCCAAAGAATGCTCAAACTACCACACAATTGCACTCATCTTACACGCTAGCGAAGTAATGCTTAAAAATCTCCAAGCCTGGCTTCAGCAATACATGAACTGTGAACTTATAGATGTTCAAGCTGGTTCTAGAAAAGGCAGAGGAACCAGAGATCAAATTGCCAACACCTGTTGGATCAATGAAAAATCAAGAGAATTCCAGGAAAAAAAAAAAAATTCTACATCTGCTTTACTGGCTACACCAAAGCCTTTGACTGTGTAGATCACAACAAACTTTGGGAGATTCTTAGAGATGGGAATACCAGACCACCGTGCCTGCTTCCTGAGATATTTGTATGCAGGCAAAAAAGCAACAGTTAGAACTGTACATGGAACAGCAGACCGGCTCTAAAAAAGGAAAGGAGTAGGCCAAGGCTGTACATTGTCACCTTGCTTGTTTTATTTATATGCAGAGCACATAATGAGAAATGCTGGACTGGATGAAGTGAAAGCTGTAATCAAGATTGCCAGGAGAAATATCAATAATCTCAGATACGCAGATGATACCACCCTTATGGTAGAAAGTGAAGAAGAACTAAAGAACCTCTTGATGAAAGTGAAAGAAGAGAGTTCAAGAGTTGGCTTAAAGCTCAACATTCAGAAAACTAAGTTCATGGTATCTGGTCCCATCACTTCGAGTCAAATAAATGGGGAAACAATGGAAATAATGGGAGAGTTTTTCTTGGGAATTCCAAAATCACAGCAGATGGTGATTGCAGCCGTGATATTAAAAGAAGCTTGCTCCTTGGAAGAAAAAAATTAAATAACCTAGTCAGCATATTCCTCTATGACCTACCTCTCAGAATACTGGAAATAAAAGCAAAAATAAACAAAAGGGATCTAATTAAAATTAAAAGCTTCTGCACAACAAAGGAAATTATAAACAAGGTGAAAAGACAGCCTTCGGAATGGGAGAAAATAATAGCAAATGAAGCAACTGATGAACAACTAATCTCAAAAATATACAAGCAATATATGCAGCTCAATTCCAGAAAAATAAATGACCCAATGAAAAAATGGGCCAAAGAACTAAATAGACATTTCTCCAAAGAAGACATACGGATGGCTAACAAACACATGAAAAGATGCTCAACATCACTCATTATCAGAGAAATGCAAATCAAGACCACAATGAGGTACCATCTCACACCAGTCAGAATGGCTATGATCCAAAAGTCTGCAAGCAATAAATGCTGGAGAGGTTGTGGAGAAAAGGGAACCCTTTTACACTGTTGGTGGGAATGCAAACTAGTACAGCATGTACTAGTGTGGAGAACAGTGTGGTGATTCCTTAAAAAACTGGAAATAGAACTGCCTTATGACCCAGCAATCACACTGCTGGGCATACACAGGGAGGAAACCAGAATTGAAAGAGACACCTGTACCCCAGTGTTCATCGCAGCACTGTTTTTAATAGCCAGGACATGGAAGCAACCTAGATGTCCATCATCAGATGAATAGATAAGAAAGCAGTGGTACATATACACAGTGGAGTATTACTCAGCCATTGAAAAGAATACATCTGAATCAGTTCTAATGAGGTGGATGAAACTGGAGCCAATTATACAGAGTGAGGTAAGCCAGAAAGAAACACCAATACAGTATACTAACACACATGCATTTAATTTAGAAAGATGGAAACAATAACCCTGTATGCGAAACAGCAAAAGAGAATCAGATGTATAGAACAAACCTTTGGACTCTGTGGGAGAGGGAGAGGGTGGGATGATTTGGGAGAATGGCATTGAAGCATATATAATATCATGTAAGAAAGGAATCGCCAGTCTAGGTCCAATGCAGGATACAGGATGCTTGGACCTGGTGCACTGGGATGACCCAGAGAGATGATATGGGGAGGGAGATGGGAGGGGGGTTCAGGATTGAGAATTAATGTACACCCATGGTGGATTCATGTTGATGTATGGCAACACCAATGCAGTATTGTAAAGTAAAACAATCATCATCATCATCATCATCATCATAAATAAAGAGCACACACACACAAAAAAATAAATTTTTTAAAATTAAAAAAATTAAAAAAAGAGAAAATCAACCCTGAATATTAATTGGAAGGACTGCTGCTGAAGTTTGAGCTCCAATATTTTGGCCACTTGATAAGAAGAGCTGACTCATTGGAAAGGATTCTGATAACTGAATCTGAAGGCAAAAGGAAATGGGAGCGGCAGAGGATGACATGGTTAGATAGCATCACCAACTCAATGAACTTAAAATTTGAGCAAACTCTGGGAAATAATGAAGGATGGGTGTCTGGCATACTGCAGTCCATGGCATTGCAGAGTGAAACACGACTTAGCAACTGAAGGACACCACACTCTCATTTGTTTAATTTTGCCTTTTCCCCTTGTCTGGACAGACAATTTATGTCAAAGAGAATTCTATGTTCTGTTCTACAAATTTTACATCTAAAAATTTAATCCATTTTATTTTTGTATAGGGTATAACATATGTTCTAATTTCATTCTTTTACATGCTACTGTCCTTTTTCTCAGCACCACTAATTGAAGAGACTGTCTATTCTCCATTGTTATTCTTGCCACTTTCATTATAGACTGAGTAGATTATCGCAGAAAGGGTTAGGACTATCAGGAGATGTGCCTGGGGTTTCTCCTGTTCTTAGTTGCTGTTACCACCCCCACCCTATGAGGCACAGTATCATAGCTTAACCTGCTAGAGCAGGTCCATGTTGTCTTGTTTCCCTCAAGTATGTTTTCTCCCTTTATCAAACACCATCACTCTCAACTCTAGAAGGGAGCAGTGAGCAAGAGGAGTTGATGTGGATATTTGGTTAGTCATGGAGTGTGTCAGTCTGACTGCAAGCGGATATCAAGACTTTCTCTGATGCTCTGTTACCTGACTGTGTATTCACCAGCAATGGTTACCATCTTTTTGCTCTGATGCTGCTTAGGGTTTGAACCACCTCAGTAGCTTGTAGCTAAGACTTTTCCTCAATTATTGTAGTTCTTGCTCTAGTCTGGAGCTGCATAATGAAGCAAAGGGTGCTGGAGCACACATACTAGGTTCTGGCTAATGTATATGTTGACGTCATAGCAAGAAACCAATCAGCCAGCCATGTGCAATCTCAAGTTGCTCTTTCCATCCTGCTTTGAAACAAGAAAATCTGCCTGTTCTGTCAACCCACTCTTCAACCAGCTGAGGGAGGTTCCTGTTCCCTTTGGTGGACCCTATGGATAAGCAGAGACATTACTTTGCCGACTAAGGTCCGTCTAGTCAAGGCTATGGTTTTTCCAGTAGTCATCTATGGATGTGAGAGTTGGACTGTGAAGAAGGCTGAGCGCTGAAGAATTGATGCTTTTGAACTGTGGTGTTGGAGAAGACTCTTGAGAGTCCCTTGGACTGCAAGGAGATCCAACCAGTCCATTCTGAAGATCAGCCCTGGGATTTCCTTGGAGGGAATGATGCTACAGCTGAAACTCCGGTACTTTGGCCACCTCATGCGAAGAGTTGACTCACTGGAAGAGACTTTGATACTGGGAAGGATTGGGGGCAGGAGAAGAAGGGGATGACTGAGAATGATGTGGCTAGATGGCATCACTGACTGGATGAACGCAAGTCTGAGTGAACTCCGAGAGTTTGTGATGGACAGGGAGGCTTGGCGTTCTGCGATTCATGGGGTCGCAAAGAGTCGGACACGACTGAGCGACTGAACGGAACTGACTGATTCCTATGGGAAAGTCAGAGGATGAGATGGTTAGAAAGCATCACCAACTTAATGGACATGAATTTGAGGAAACCTAATAGTGGAGAACAGAGGAGCCTGGTGGGTTGTAGTCCACAGTGTCACTAAAAATCCGACATGGCTTAGCAATCGAACAACAACAAATGGTTATGGTGCCCAATATGTGGCTTGAACCTTTCACTCTTCAGGGAACGTCTCTGTCTGTCTAACCTTCCTTTTCTCTAAGTCCTTGCCAGGAACATAAGTTCTAGTTTAATCACTTCTCTTTCCTTCCTACCTGATTTACATGTGTTTTTCTTATAATCTTAGTCATAGAGGAGTCTTTCTCCTAGTTTTCCCTTAGTTTTCAAAGAGAATTTTTCATCAGGCAGATATATTTCTGGTGTGTTTGTTGCAGGGAGGTGAGTTCCACATTCTTTTACTCCACCATATTGATTTGAGTCCCTAAAGCAGATATACTGCAATTTAAATTAATTAAATAAAAATAAATAAAATAAAATAGTTTGTTCATCTTCCCCAGTGACTTGTGTGTATTTCACTGAGTGGGTGAGAAAATGTTTAAATGAGGGCGCACACAGATTTAATTGCCAAAAGTAAAAGGAACACTGACAATCTGTGTGCATCTGTGTGTGTGTATGTGCATTGTATCATACATGTATAATATTTGTTTCTAGTTTTAACAAAGAAAAACTAAGTTTTACTTATAAGTAAATGTTTTATATTTTGTTTATTTTTTTAATACTTAGTTTTCAATTTCTCACTGCTAGTGAAAGGAAATAACCGTAGGCTTGGGAGACTGATTTGAATCCTGCAGTCTTACTAAAAATTTAATTATTAGTGGTAAACATTATTTATATTTGTTTTGTAGATTCTTTGTTTCTACTTAGGAAATTACATTTGCATGTAAAGATAATTTCATTTCTTCCATTCCAATATAAATTCCTAAAGTTTCTTTTATCCACTTTTTACTGTGTCTAGGATCCCATTCCCATTACACAGATGAAAAACATGAGACTAAAGAAGTTAGGTCAGTTGTCAAGAACTACATATTAGAAAGTGAACCACTGGGAATCTGAACTCTGGTCTGACACCAAAATTGAACATTTGAATATATTAGAACCAATACAGAATCAATAACTTTTCTATACCATCCCCAAGTTATAATACTATATAGTTATAATCAGGAAAATTATCTTACTAGTTAAACATTGTCTTACATACTTTTTAAACATGTAAGTAAAGTTTTCAGTGATTCAGCTTAAAAGATTAAAATAAATCCTTTAGATATTTCCATGTGTATTCAACTTAATATAAGACTAACTGAAGTATAAGTTTAATCAGAATATTATAATTCAGAAAAAATGAAGATATGATCCCCACATATTAATGATAAATGTAAAAATTGATAGTTTTACTTGGTAGAAGTAAAAAAATATATCTACAGAAAGCTGTTTAGAAGCGTTTTGTAATTGTTCCTCTTTCTGCATATCTAGTTATAATCTATGCAAATATACATGCAATTAGTCAGTTTGTCTACCACATGTACTCATTCACAATTACCATTCTCTTCCCTCATTACATTTTATTACCACACATTTAAATGTGTGTGGAAGAAAGAGAAAACCATTTGGTCATAAACAGCAAAATGCAGAAGCCTGAATTGAAGGCAAATTCAGTAATAGAAAGTTAAGCTGTGTGAACAGCCTAGAAATTTCAGATATGTACAATAAATCCACCCTAACATCTGTGCTGAATATTTTTAAATAAAAAGCCACTTTAAGAAAGATTTAACTGGAATATTTCATTATACTTAAACCATTTTGTATTCCATTAATGTAAGTTAAAACATTACCACCTAGCTCATTTAGTTATTTCCAGTTAGATTTATAAAGCATTTTATTTTGGTTATCTAAAGTTATATTATTATCATAATATAATAATAATTTTGTAATAATAATGAGAGTTAAAATTATTAATGATTTCTATACTTAAGAAAGGGATCTTCATACATGACCAGTTATAACATGTTTCAGGATATATGTGGATCTGTAATCTGAATCATGTATTTTCTATCAATAAACAACTACTATAAGTGCATGAGTTTCCTGTGAGTTAACTCCATGCATAATGATCTTGAGATCTACACATTTACAACAAAATTCTATCTTGTCAAAGTCTTAAATCTGTTTTTAAAAGTCAAAAAAAGTCCTCAAAGTGACCTAGCTTTCATTGTCTTATTTTCAACCAACAAAGCACTGAATATTTTTAGGAGAAAGCTCTTTTCTGTTTGATGGTTTATCTCTTTTAGATATCTGGTTGAGAGCCTGGAGAAAAATCAAGTTACATTGAACTAATTTACCATCACTGCCAAATGTATGGTAAATGTCTAATTGGTAGGCTGTTTGTATTTGCTCTTACTTTGACAAGATGACTTTAAAGCAATTTCCATGGATTTTTATTCGAAATTTTATTCTTGTTCCAAAATGTTTAAGAAAAAATAAAACCTAAAATGAATTCCAGTGCATGATATGAGGCAGTTGCTTCCATTTTCATTATATTATATTGTGTGGATTACATATGACTGCATATGCTGAGGCATGGAAAAAGGGAGATTTTTTAAAAATCTAAGAAAAAGCTAGGCTTATGATGAAAATAAGTGGAGACTTATATGCTTAGGTTGTCAACACCACATCCTCTAATAGTAAATCCCTACATACAAATGCATTTCTTTCCAAGAATATGTTCATAGGTCCAATTTGTTAGTAAGTTCAACAAAGTTGGTCTAGGTAGTATCTAACTAGAACAGTCAGCTATATAATACTTTACTGTAATAGGTTTGTAATACTTTTCATACAAATAATACACAAAAAAAGAAACACCACAAAAAATAAAACATTTTTAAGCTCATAGTACAGTACCTTGAAAATTACAATGATCCCAACTACATCACCATTGCTTTTGCATTTGCTTCTGGACATCCTGGGCTTGAAATAAAGATAGTGTTATACTATATATAGTACTGAGCAGTAAAGTACATAAAAGGGCAACTGCTTGTAGGGGATGTATGTACATGACAATATATGCCAGACACATAAACTAACTTAAGTGATTGGACATGTGAACATATGTTCATAGCTTTGAAAGCTTGCAACTTGAAGGTACGTATGGAGGGGACTTACTATACTTATTTGTTAACAATAATTTTGTATGGAGTGAGGTTAAGTGCTGACAACTTAAATGAAAAAATGATAAAAAGGACAAAAATAAAAGAAAAACATTTGAGGCAGCATTAAAAATATTCTGCTTTCAAAATATGGTCACTCTTCAGATAATTGTTTCACCTCTTATGCAATATATACCATTTGGGACTTGTCGGTATTTCCAACATGGGTAACTAACATGATCTCTTGATTCTGTTATTATCCTGCTTGAAATTTTCCAATAGCTTCTTATTACAATGAGAATAAAAATCACAACTTGTTGCATTGGCTTACTTGTTTTATCTTTTCCTTCGTATTCAACCTCATTTCTTACTTCCGAAGGTTTTCTCCTTTATTCACAATGCTGCTCTTTACTAGTTGCTTCAAAACACCAAGTGCTTCCCTACCTTACTGGTAGTGAGAACTCTTCTTTCTGATTATTCCAATTGATCTTTATTTACATAACTCCTTCTTTTAATCAGGATCTCAACTTTTGTGTCACCTCTTCTGAGAACCTTCACTCACCATTGATAATGAGCATTATTTTTGCTGTCACAATAGAAATTCCTTCTTCTCCTGTAGTTTAAATATAATTTCTGATATGAATCCACAATTTATGAGTATTTGACTTCATTCTAAGTTAAAATCAAGATTTTCTCTGAGTTTATCAAAACTATATGCAATTCTCTCCAGTTGCTCTTTATGTATGTGGGTACTGAGCTAGGTAGGATCTATGTGATACAGGTAAAAGTATACTAGGGTTTTCAAAGGAATAGCTTCTTAATATTATGAGAATAATTTAAGTTTCTTTTCTTTCTCTGGATCTTGACATTGAAAAAGTCAAGGAAGCCTGCAGCCTGATATGTGCTTGGCAGACCTAAACAATAAAAAAATCTATTGTAAGATGAAGATTATACTAAGTCTGGTCACTTTGTGGTTATTAATAAGCTACTGATTCTCATTAGCCCCACAGTCCACTATGCCTCTGTACCTTGAAGAACAAAAACATTAAAAATTAGGGATTATTTAAATTGCTAACATTAAATACAAAATGGAGGCTGGACTTGAAAATATCCTAAATAGATGAAATCACTTAAACCACATAAGTAAAACTAAATCTAGCTGATGTCATGAATATGAGTGAAGTTTAACTTAGGTTATATTTTGTAAGAAACTCTCATAACCTTAAAAGAAACTTCAGTCATGATTCAGAAGTGGTATAAGATGACCATTTTTAATCTATCCCTGGTCATCTGGAAACCCCCATTGCACCAACCAATTGTAAAAACAAAAGTTTCCAGAATTTCACTTCCTAAGCCATTCTGTAACGTTATGCCTTTCACATTCATGTCAGTTTTGAATTTGAAAGCTCCCAGTTTGCTAACTGTTCTTATAATAAACTGCAAATACCATTTTATTGATCTAGTGATTTTAATTTATCTTTTTCTAGATTTTTTACAGTCTTTTCATGTTTATATTTCTAGTACATATAATATGATCTGCACATAGTAGGCAAAAAAAAAAGTTGGAAAATAATAAAAATGGCTGGGATCAATAAATCTCAGTCAATTTGATTAACACTAGGTTCTTTAGGCTGTGTCCTCTCACTCTGATAGAAGCTTGCAGATCCCATTTAAATCACCAATCATATTAGGTCTCAAAGTTCTAAAAGTTTTACTGTATTTTTAAAATTCTAACTCTAATCCATGTTAAACTAACACTGTTTATTTTATTTTATTTTACTTTATTTTACTTTTCAATACTGTATTGGTTTTGCCATACATCAACTTGAATCCGCCATGGGTGTATATGAGTTCCCAAAAGTCTACAAACAACAAATGCTGGAGAGGGTGTAGAGAAAAGGGAACCCTCTTACACTGTTGGTGGGAATGAAAACTAGTACACCCACTCTGGAGAACAGTGTGGAGATGCCTTCAGTTCAGTTTAGTTGCTCAGCCGTGTCCGACTCTTTGCGATCCGATGAATCGCAGCACGCCAGGCCTCCCTGTCCAGCACCATCTCCCGGAGTTCACTCAGACTCACATCCATCGAGTCAGTGACGCCATCCAGCCATTTCATCCTCAGCCGTCCCCTTGTCCTCCTACCCCCAATCACTCCCAGCATCAGAGTCTTTTCCAATGAGTCAATCTTTGCATGAGGTGGCCAAAGTACTGGAGTTTCAGCTTTAGCATCATTCCTTCCAAAGAAATCCCAGGGCTGATCTCCTTCAGAATGGACTGGTTGTATCTCCTTGCAATCCAAGGGACTCTCAAGAGTCTTCTCCATCACCACAGTTCAAAAGCATCAATTCTTTGGCGCTCAGCCTTCTTCACAGTCCAACTCCCACATCCATACATGACCACTGGAAAAATCATAGCCTTGACTAGACGGACTTTAGTCGGCCAAGTAATGTCTCTGCTTTTGAAAATACTATCTAGGTTGCTCAAAACTTTTCTTCCAAGGAGTAAGCGTCTTTTATTTTCATGGCAGCAGTCACCATCTTCAGTGATTTTGGAGCCCAAAAAAATAAAATCTGACACTGTTTCCACTGTTTCCCCATCTATTTCCCATGAAGTGATGGTACTGGATGCCATGATCTTAGTTTTCTGAATGTTGAGCTTTAAGCCAAATTTTTCACTCTTCTCTTTCACTTTCATCAAGAGGCTTTTTAGTTCCTCTTCATTTTCTGCCATAAGGGTGGTGTCATCTGCATATCAGCTTATTGATATTTCTCCCGGCATTCTTGATACCAGCTTGTATTTCTTCCAGTTCAGCGTTTCTCATGATGTACTCTGCACATAGATTAAATAAGCAGGGTGACAATATACAGCCTTGATGTACTCCTTTTCCTATTTGGAAACAGTCTGTTGTTCCATGTCCAGTTCTAACTGTTGCTTCCTGGCCTGCATACAGATTTCTCAAGAGGCAGGTCAGTTGGTCTGGTATTCTCATCTCTTTCAGAATTTTCCACAGTTAATTGTGATCCACACAGAACTGGAAATAGAACTGCCTTATGACCCAGCAATCACACTGCTGGGCATACACACGGAGGAAACCAGAATTGAAAGAGATACATGTACCCTAATGTTCATCGCAGCACTGTTTTTAATAGCCAGGACATGGAAGCAACCTAGATGTCCATCATCAGATGAATGAATAAGAAAGCAGTGGTACATATACACAATGGACTGTTACTCAGCCATTAAAAAGAATACATTTGAATCAGTTCTAATGAGGTGGACGAAACTGGAGCCAATTATACAGAGTGAAGTAAGCCAGAAAGAAAAACACCAATACAGTGTACTAACACATATATATGAAATTTACAAAGATGGTAACAATAACCCTGTATGCGAGACAGCAAAAGAGACACAGATGTATAGAAATTAATAGTGTTTCTGTCTAGTTTTTGGACCATAAAGGATTGAATCTTTTGAATCGTGGTGCTTAAGAAGAGTCTTGAAAGTCTTTTGACCCCAAGGAAATCAAACAAATCAACCCTAAAGGAGATTAACCCTGAATATTTATTGGAAGGACTGATGCTGAAGCTGAAGTTCCAATACTTTGGAACTGATGAGAAGAGCCCACTCATTGGAAAAGACCTTGATGATGGCAAATATGGAAGGCAAAAGGAGAAGGGAGTGGCAGAGGATGAGATTGTTAGATAGCATCACTGTTGCAAAGGACATGATTTTGAGCAAACTCCAGGAGATAGTGAAGGGCAGAGAATGCTGGCATGCTGCCGTTCATGGTGTCGCAAGGAGTGGGACACTACTTTGCGACTGCACAACAACCATCTAGCTTAACTGTTTAGTTTAGGGTCTTTTCTATTTAATGGACTTCTTACTAATGCCTGAAACTTAGCCTCAGCTCTAACATCTATGTTTCTAGTCCTAACCTATTTCTTGGGCCGTCCTAACTCTTAACTACTGCCACAAAAATACACTATAATCATCTCGAACTCACCATATATGTTTAAATAAAAGCATTGTGCTTTTCTATTTCTGTTCCTAAGTTTTATTCATTGGAATTTGAAATGTAAGTGCTTGAGCCAAAATAGTTATATAAGACTATTAGGTGAATATGAGAGAAAAGATGGGAAAAAGCTATAACTCTCGCACTATTGAAGGTCATTAAGTTCTTCATTGTTTATTTTTATCTCTTCTATTTAAGAGTGATTAAACATCTATTTTGTTTATTTCTCTACCATTTGTGGTTGCATCATTTGTAAATAAACTTAATTATAACTGATATATAGATGTAGTATGTAACACACACATTTCAGTAGTGCAAAATCTATGACTGGTATATATCTTTGTCCTAAATGTATATACCAGATAATTTTGTAGATTACAGAAATCTGCCTTCTCTGTAATGGTTCAGGCAAGAATAGTAGGGAAAAAATAAGTCAAGATTTTAGAACCAAACAGTTTCTCCCTCTAACTGACTGTGTTCTTGAAAAATTCACTTTTCTGTAGATCTATATAAAAATTATTGTGGATAAAATTAATTTCTAAATCAAAGGACTGCCATAGGATTAAATTAGATAGTATTGCACAAATTTTAAGAATAAAGGGAAATTAGACAGCGTTGTTTGAATTATGCACAAGTATTTGCCCATTTTATAGTGTTGTTTCTTTAAGCTTTCAGAGTGTCAATAGCTTCATTAGCAAATATATAAGATACACTTCATAGAGTTATGAGAAATAAGTGAAATGGTGTATATATATCATTTAGAATAGTTTTTATGTATATAGAATATCAATACTCAATACATATTATAGTTTTATCTATTTTTGCAAAGTTGTTTTGGAGATTTGATTCATGACAATAAATCTTCTAGAAATTAGTTTGGTTTATGAGCAAGTGGATGTTACTTTTCTTCACATATTTGTAATTATATATAATCATTAACTGATTAAGCCCTAAAACATTATTTATTTTAAAAAGAGACATAAATTAAATTTAAAACATCTTAGAGCAGTTTTAGATTTTAAAAAAGGTGCAAAGTTCCAGAGTTTTCAATTATGCTATAAACAATTCTCTTTAGTATTAATATCTTGCTTTAGTATGTGCATTTATAACAATCAACAGACCAAAATTAATAACTTATTTTTAAACAAATTCTATATATTATTTTATTTAGATTTCCTTTTTTTTCTTTTAATTTTAACCTGATGCTCTTTTTATTTTTCAGGATCCCATCCAAGATACCACATTATGCATATTCATCATCTCTCCTTAGATTCCTCTTAGCTGTAATACTTTCTTAGCGTTACCTTGCTTTGCTTGATTTTGACAGTTTTAAGAAATACTGTTAGATATTTTGTAAAATGTGCCTCCGTTGTTATTTGTCTGATATTTTTCTCAAGCTTACACTGGGGTTATATATTTGGGGGAAGAAGGTGGCAAAGATAAAGTGTCATTTTCATCACATCTTGTCTAATGTACCTAATCTTATAGGATTTATCATTGTGGATGTGAAACTTGACAATTTGCCTGAGGTAGTATTTCTCAGGTTTCTTCACTGTAAAAAATTTTTTTATCCTTGACATACTGAATTGTTTGGAATGAAATCATTACTTGAAACACAGAACTGTTCAGATCAGTTGCTAGGTTGTGTCCGACTCTGCGACCCCATGAATCACAGCACTCCAGGCCTCCGTGTCCATCACCAACTCCCAGAGATCATTCAGATTCACGTCCATTGAGTCAGTGATGCCATCCAGCCATCTCATCCTGGATCGTCCCCTTCCCCTCCTGCCCCCAATCGCTCCCAGCATCAGAGTCTTTTCCAGTGAGTCAACTCTTCGCATGAGGTGGCCAAAGTACTGGAGCTTCAGCTTTAGCTTCATTCCTTCCAAAGAAATCCCAGGGTTGATGTCAGAATGGACTGATTGGATCTCCTTGCAGTCCAAGGGATTCTCAAGAGTCTTCTCCAACACCGCAGTTCAAAAGCATCAATTTTTCAGCACTCAGCCTTCTTCACAGTCCAACTCTCACATCCACAGATGACCACTGGGGAAACCATAGCCTTGACTAGATGGACCTTAGTCGGCAAAGAAATGTCTCTGCTTTTGAATATGTTATCTAGGTTGCTCATTACTTTTCTTCCAAGGAGTAAGCGTCTTTTAATTTCATGGCAGCAGTCACCATCTTCAGTGATTTTGGAGCCCCCCAAAATAAAGTCTGACACTGTTTCCACTGTTTCCCCATCTATTCCCCATGAAGTGATGGGGCCAGATGCCATGATCTTCGTTTTCTGAATGCTGAGCTTTAAGCCAACATTTTCACTCTCCGCTTTCACTTTTCTCAAGAGGCTTTTTAGTTCCTCTTCACTTTCTGCCATAAGGGTGGTGTCATCTGCATATCTGAGGTTATTGATATTTCTCCCGGCAATCTTGATTCCAGCTTGTGTTTCTTCCAGTTCAGGGTTTCTCATGATGGACTCTGCATAGAAGTTAAATAAGCAGGGTGACAATATACCGCCTTGATGTACTCCTTTTCCTATTTGGAACCAGTCTGTTGTTCCATGTCCAGTTCTAACTGTTGCTTCCTGGCCTGCATACAGATTTCTCAAGAGGCAGGTTAGGTTAAGTGGGGAGGTCTGGGATTCCCATCTCTCTCAGAATTTTCCACAGTATCTTGTGATCCACACAGTCAAAGGCTTTGGCATAGTCAATAAAGCAGAAATAAATGTTTTTCTGAAACTCTCTTGCTTTTTCCATGATCCAGCTGATGTTGGCAACTTGATCTCTGGTTCCTCTGCCTTTTCTAATACCAACTTGAACATCAGGAAATTTACAGTTCACGTATTGCTTAAACCTGGCTTGGAGAATTTTGAGCATCACTTTAGTAGCATGTGAGATGAGTGCAATTGTGCAGTAGTTTGATCATTCTTTGGCATTGCCTTTCTTTGGGATTGGAATGAAAACTGATCTTTTCCAGTCCTTTGGACACTGCTGAGTTTTCCAAATTTGTTGGTGTATTGAGTACAGCACTTTCAGAGCATCATCTTTCAGGATTTGAAATAGCTCAACTGGAATTCCATCACCTCCTCTAGCTTTATTCATAGTGATGCTTTCTAAGGCCCACTTGACTTTCACATTCCAGGATGTCTGGCTCTAGATGAGTGATCACATCATCATGATTATCTGGGTCGTGAAGGTTTTGTTTGTTTGTTTGTTTGTTTGTTTTTTTGTACAGTTCTGTGTATTCTTGCCACCTCTTCTTAATATCTTCTGCTTCTGTTAGGTCCATACCATTTCTGTCCTTTATCGAGCCCATCTTTGCATGAAATATTCCCTTGATGTCTCTAATTTTCTTGAAGAGATCTCTAGTCTTTCCCATTCTGTTCTTTTCCTCTATTTCTTTGCACTAATTGCTAAAGAAGGCTTTCTTATCTCTTCTTGCTATTCTTTGGAACTCTACATTCAGATGCTTATATCTTTCCTTTTCTCCTTTGCTTTTTGCCTCTCTTCTTTTCACAGCTATTTGTAAGGCTTCCCCAGACAGCCATTTTCCTTTTTTGCATTTCTTTTCCATGGGGATGGTCTTGATCCCTGTCTCCTGTACAATGTCATGAACCTCATTCCATAGTTCATCAGGCACTCTATCAGATCTAGGCCCTTAAATCTATTTCTCACTTCCACTGTATAATCATAAGGGATTTGACTTAGGTCATAACTGAATGGTCTGGAGAAGGCAATGTCACCCCACTCCAGTACTCTTGCCTGGAAAATCCCATGGATGGAGGAGCCTGGTTGGCTACAGTCCATGGGGTCGCTGAGAGTTTGCTATGACTCAATGACTTCACTTTCACTTTTCACTTTCATGCATTGGAGAAGAAAATGGCAACCCACTCCATTGTTCTTGCCTGGAGAATCCCATGGACGGTGGAGCCTGGTCGGCTACCGTCTATGGGGTCGCACAGAGTCAGACATGACTGAAGTGACTTAGCAGCAGCAGTAGCAGCAACAGCATACCTGAATGGTCTAGCGGTTTTCCCTACTTTCTTCAATTTAATTCTGAATTTGGTAATAAGGAGTTCATGATCTGAGCCACAGTCAGCTCCTGGTCTTGTTTTTGTTGACTGTATAGAGCTTTTCCATCTTTGGCTGCAAAGAATATAAGCAATCTGGTTTCAGTGTTGACCATCTGGCAATATCTGTGTGTAGAGTCTTCTCTTGTGTTGTTGGAAGAGGGTGTTTGCTATGACCAGTGCATTTTCTGCTATAACCAGTGCACTTTTTTGGCAAAACTCTGTTAGCCTTTTCCCTGCTTCACTCCACATTCCAAGGCCAAATTTGCCTGTTACTCCAGGTGTTTCTTGTCTTCCTACTTTTGCATTCCAGTCCCCTATAATGAAAAGGACAACTTTTGGATGTTAGTTCTAAAAGGTGTTGTAGGTCTTCATAGAACCATTCAACTTCAGCTTCTTGAGCGTTATTGCTTGGGGCATAGAATTGGATTACCATGATATTGAATGGTTTGCCTTGGAAATGAACACACTGAGATATCATTTCTAGGCCTGCTAAGCTAACTGGGCAAGGACATATATGATGTTTATTAACTTGGGTACACACACATATCATAAATATGTCATACAAGGTCACATGTATCTTTCTAAAGCTAAACATGACTAGTAATGTCCTTAACTGCAATCTACTTTCACATGGATCATTTGAGCTTTCTCCCCTTGCTTATTTTAAAATCTTAATCCATTCATTTACCTAAACACTACCCATTTACCTAACTGTTTAATTTCAGTATTCATGAATGTGTATTAGAACTATGAACCCTTACTCCCTTGGAAAAGAAATGTGAAGTAGATTACACAATTATCTAGAGTTAGTTAATGTGGTACTATTTTTCCTGAATGCCTTCAGTTACTTTATTTCACACACATGTAAACATTCCACATTGTATCCTAGGATACATTGAACTCTTTTCAGTTTTTTTTTTTTCTTCCTTTTTTTAAATTCAACTCAGTTCAGTTCAATTCAGGTGCTCAGTCATTGCCAACTCTTTACCACCTCATGAACTGCAGCACACCAGGGTTCCCTGTCCATCACAAACTTCCAGAGATTACTCAAACTTGTGTCCTTCAAGTTGGTGATGCCATCCAACCATCTCATCCTCTACCATCCACTTATCCTCCCGCCTTCAATCTTTCCTAGCATCAGGGTCTTTTTCAATGAGTCACTTCCTCGCATCAGGTGGCCAAAGAATTGGAGTTTCAGTTTCAGCATTAGTCCTGCCAATGATAACCCAGGATAGATTTCCTTTAGGATAGACTGGTTGGATCTCCTTGCTGTCTAAGGGACTCTCAAGAGTCTTCTCCAACACCACAGTTCAAAAGTATCAATTCTCTGGTGCTCAGTATTCTTTATAGTCCAACTCTCACATCCATACATGACTACTGGAAAAACCATAGCTTTTACCAGATGGACCTCTGTTAGAAAAGCAATGTCTAGGCTGTTTAGGTTGCTCGTAGCTTTTTTCCAAGGAACAAGTGTCTCTTAATTTCATGGCTGCAGTCACAATCTGCAGTGATTTTGGAGCCCCCCAAAATAAAGTCTGTCACTATTTCCACTGTTTCCCCATCTATTTGCCATGATGTGATAGAACTGGATATCAAAATCATAGTTCTCAGAATATTGAGTTTAAGCCAACACATTCACTCTCCTCTTTCACTTTCATCAAGAGGCTCTTTAGATCTTGTTCACTTTCTACCATAAGGGTGATGTCATCTATATATCTGAGGTCATTGATATTTCTCCCAGCAGTCTTGATTCCAGCTTGTGCTTCATCCAGCCCAGCATTTTGCATGATGTACTGAGCATATAAGTTAAATAAGCAAGGTGACAATATGCAGCCTTGACATACTCCTTTCCCAAATTGGAACCAGTCTGTTGTCCCACGTCCAGTTCTAAGTGTTGCTTTTTGACCTGCATACAGATTTCTCAGGAGAAAAGTTAGGTGGTCTGGTATTCCCATCTCTTGAAGAATGTTCCACTGTTTGTGGTGATACAGTCAAAGGCTTTGGCATAGTCAATAAAGCAGAGGTAGATGTTTTTCTGGAACTCTCCTGCTTTTTTGATTATCCAGCAGATGTTGGCAATTTGATCTCTTTTTCTTCTGGCTTTTCTAAATCCAGCTTGAACATCTGGAAGTTCATGGTTCACCTACTGTTGAATCCTGGCTTAGAGAATTTTGAGCATCACTTTGCTAGCATGTGAGATGAGTGCAATCATGTGGTAGTTTGAGCATTGTTTGCCATTGCCTTTCTTAAATTAAGATTCAGTCTGTATTGTAAAGTTCTATAGGTTTTAACAAATGCACAGATATTTTGCACTTTATTTTCTCTGTCCTTTCTGTTTAAACCTAACTCAATAGGGACACAGATTTTCAGTAATGGGTTTAGAATGCATTATTATTTTATTTGGGAATATATTTAATCCACTTAGTCTGCTTTGCTGCCTCCTGTGGAAATTCATATTTGAAGTTAAGCAAAATTTCCTAAAACAATATTTTCTATGTAGTGATAAACTGAATTGAATAAAATATTTATGCAATTGATAAATCTTAGTAGTAGAAATATTGCAAAAATATGTAGAAAAGAAACTACAAACCTTTCTAATAAATAATCTAATTGTTGGTGTTTTTGTGGTTTTTGCTTAGTTGCCAAGTTGTGTCCAGCTCTTTGTGACCCCATGGACTAAAGCATGCCATGTCTCCCTGTCCCTCACCATCTTTCAGAGTTTGTTCAAGTTCATGCCCATTGAATTGGTGATGCCATCCAACCATCTCATCCTTTGTTTGCCCTCTTCTTCTGTGTTTTATCTTTACCTGCATCAGAGCTTTTTCCAGTGAATCAGCTGTTCTCATCAAAGTAATTCTGTAGGTATAACTCACCTTAAATAATAAACATATAAAGACTAAAGCTACTGGAGATGACGGAATTCCAGTTGAGCTATTTCAAATCCTAAAAGATGATACTGTGAAAGTGCTGCACTCAATATGTCAGCAAATTTGGAAAACTCAGAAGTGGCCACAGTACTGGAACAGCTCAGTTTTCCTTCCAATCCCAAAGAAAGGCAGTGTCAGAGAATGCTCAAACTACTGCACATTTGCACTCATTTCATACTCTAGCAAAGCACTGCTCTAAATTCTCCAGGCCAGGCTTCAACAATTCTGTGAATATCTGTGAACTTCCAGATGTTCAAGCTGGATTTAGAGAAGGCAGAGAAACCAGAAATCAAGTTGACAATATCCATTGAATCATCAAAAAGAAAGACAGTTCCAGAAAAACATCTACTTCTGGTTTATTAAGTATTCCAAAGCTTTTGAATTGTGGATCACAACAAACTGTGCAAAATTCTTAAAGACATGGGAATACCAGATCACCTGACTTGTCTCCTGAGGAACCTATATGCAGGTCAGGAAGCAACAGTTAGGACTGGACATGGAACAACAGACTGGTTCCAAATAGGAAAAGGAGTACGTCAAGACAGCATATTGTCACCCTGCTTATATAACATATACAGATTATATCATGCAAAATGCTGGGCTGGATGAAGCACAAGCTGGACTCAAGATCGCTCGGATGAATATCAATAATCTCAGATATGCAGACACACCACACTTATGGCAGAAAGTGAAGAACTAAAGAGCCTCTTGATGAAAGTGAAAGAGGAAACTGAAAAAGTTGGCTTAAAACTCAACATTCAGAAAACTAAGACCATGGCATCTTGTCCCGACACTTCATGGCAAATAGAAGAGAAGCAATAGAAACAGTGATGGATTTTATTTGGAGGGATGGGGCTCCAAAATCACTGCAGATGTTGACTTGAGCCATGAAATTAAAACAGACTTGCACCTTGGAATAAAAGTTATAACCAACCTGGACAGTACATTAAAAAGCAGAATCATTACTTTGCCAACAATGGTCCATCTAGCCAAAGCTATGGTTTTTCCAGTAGTCATGCATGGATGTGAGAGTTGGACTATAAAGAAAGATGAACACTAAAGAATTGATGCTTTTGAACTGTAGCGTTGGAGAAGACTCTTAAGAGTCCCTTGGGCTTCAAGGAGATCCAACCAGTCTGTCTTAAAGAAAATCAGTCCCAAATATTCATTGGAAGGACTGATGCTGAAGCTGAAACTCCAATATTTTGCTACCTGATGTGTAGAACGGACTCATTGGTAAAGACCCTGATGCTGGGAAAGTTAAAGGCAAGAGAGGAATGGGGCAATAGAGGATGAGGTGGCTGAATGGCATCACTGACTTGATCGATATGAATTTGAGTAAGCTCTGGGCATTGGTGATAGACATGGAAGCCTGACTTGCAGCAGTCCATGGGGTCACAAAGAGTCAAAAACACCTGAGCAACTGAACTGAATTGAACTTGTAAAGTGAGCTTGCTGTTCCTCAAGATAGCCCTATCTGGGCCAATTCCAAAGTAGCTTGATCACACTGCTTTCTAATTGTTGATGTCTAACAGCTGAGAGTGTGGTTGGGCCCCCTCCACTGGGATGCTTGGTCTTTCTCTCAGCATGATAGCTACTTTCCAAGAGCAAGTATTCCATGAGACAAGAACTAGAAGTTACCAGTCTTTAAGACCTAGGTCTAGAAACTGGTAAAAGTGTTACTTCTACCATTTTACATTAGTCAAAGCAGTTACCCAAGGTGATGGCAAAGAGACAGGAACTCAATTAAGTGAGAAAAGAATCAACTAATTTGTGGCTATTTTAATCCTTCAAAGAAGTCTTCAGTATATTTCTACTAGATATTTAATTTATTCTTAGATGCATAAAAGATAATGCTGCTGATATGCAAGAGAGGTAGGAGGTGTGGGTTGATCCTTGGGTGAGGAAGATCCCCTGGAGAAGGGCATAGCAACACACTCCAGTATTCTTGCCTGGAGAATCCCATGGACAGAGAATTCTAGCGGGCTACCATCCATAGGTTCACACAGAGTCAGACAAGACTGAAGCACATATTCTGTATAAATTGTTTTATAAAGGTTTGCTGCTTATATGAAGAACTACAAATCCTTTTTCAAAATGAATTTCACAATAGTTGAGGAAGATTAAGAGGTACAATTTTTTTAAATTAATTTATTAATTTTAATTAGAGGATAATGTCTTTACAGTATTGTGGTGGTTTTTGCCATACATCGACATGAATCACCCATGGGTGCACATGTGTCTCCCCATCCTGAACCCCCCTCCGACTACCCTCCCCCCTCATCCCTCTGGGTTGTCCCAGAGCACCTGCTTTGAGTGCCCTGCTTCATGATGCATTGAACTAAAACTGGTCGTTTATTTTAAATATGGTAATATACATGTTTCAATGCTATTTTCTCAAATCATCCTACCTTTGCCTTCTCCCACAGAGTTTGAAAGTCTGTTCTTTATATCTGTGTCTCTTTTGCTGCCTTGCATATAGGATCCCAGTTACCATCTTTCTAAGTTCCCTATATATGTTTTAACATACTATATTAATGTTTCTCTTTCTGACTTACTTCACTATGGATAATAGGCTCCAGTTTCATCAAAGGAGGCACAATTTTCAATTGCAAAAAAATGAACTGAGTCGTGAGTATGAAATGTACCCATGATGAGTGTAGTCAATATCTATGTAATAACTTTGTATGGTGACATATGGTAACAAAGCTTATCGTGTGACCATTTTGAACTGTGTAGCAATATCCAATCACTATGTTGTATAACAGGAACTAACAGTGTTTTAGGGTTACTATACTTTTAAAACAAACTCATAGAAAAAGAAATCATACTTGTGATTAACGGAGGTGAGAGGATGGAGGATTAGAGGAAGATAGTCGAAAATTAGAAACTTCCAATTCTAAGATAAATGAGTACAACAACAAAATATATTATACAATGTACATCATCATAAACGTGACTAACAGTGTATATTACATACAAAAGTTAAGATTGTAAGATTTGAGCTCTCAACAAAAAGAAACTATATTTTTCATACTTAATTTTTTATCTATATGAAATAATAGATGTCCAATAAATTTATTGTGGTAATAATTTCATGATGTATGTATGTCAGATCATTATGCTATATTAGCTCAGTTCAGTCACTCAATTGTGTCCAACTCTTTGTGACTACATGGACTGCAGCATGCCAGCCCTCCCTGTCCAATACCAGCTTCTGAAACTTGCTCAAACTCATGTCCATTGAATCAGTGTTGCCATCCAACCATCTCATCCTCTGTCATCCCCTTAAAATATGCTGTATACCTTAAAATATACAGTGCTTATGTCAATTACATATCAATAAAACTGGAAAAAAATATGACTTGCTGTCATTTACTTTGATAGGTATATTTATTAATTTGAATGGTTTTTTTGGGCATTCCTTTTATATTTCAATGCATAGGATAATGTCATCTTTAAATAATATGATTTTTATCTCTTATTTTTAATTCTTCATATATATTTATTTAGCTGTATAAGAATACATGTGTTCCATTTAAGCTATCATTACCTAAGTCAAAGTCATAATGGAGATTTCTTTCACTGATTCAGATCCCAAGTACATTGTTAATAGAAGCTGTGAGAGTTGACAAGTTTCTTTTCTTATCTCAGGGAAATACTTTGATATTTCATCATTAAGAATCAAGTTTTTTGCTTCAGAGAAAACTTTTATGAGATTAAGGACATTTTCTTTACTTGCTAGTTTGCTAAGAATTTTTATTAAGAAAGGAAGGGGAAGAGGGTAGGGATAAATTGGGAGATTGGGATTGACATAAACATAGTATCATATATAAGATAGATATATTATAAAGACTTACTGATAGCACAGGGAACTCTACACAGTACTTTGTAATGACCTATATGGGAAAAGGATCTAAGAAAGGGTCAACATATGTATATGTATAACTGATTCACTTTGCTATAAACCCGAAACTAATATAACATTGCAAATCAACTACACTCCAAGAAAATTCTTCTAAAAAATGAATAGATGTCACACTGAGCAAATATTAGGACTTTTTTTCCCTTTTATAATCAATTATTGATTTTTTACATGTTGGTACAAATGTTTTTGTTGTTCAGTCACTAAGTCATGTCTCATGCTTTGTGACACTATGGACTGCAGCATTCCATTTCCTTCACTATCTCACAGATTTTGCTCAGTCATGTCCATTGAGTTGGTGAAGCTATTCAACCATCTCAAATTCTGCCACCACTTCTCCTTTCGCTTTCAATCTTTCCCAGCATCTGGGTCTTTTCCAATGAGTCAGTTCTTCACATCATGTGATCAAATTTTGGAGTTTCAGCATATGTCCGTCCAGTGAATATTCAGGACTGATTTCCTTTAGGATTAATTGGTTGGATCTCCTTGTAGTCCAAGAGACTCTCAAGAGTCTTCTCCAACATCACAGTTGAAAAGAATCAATTATTTGGCACTCTGCTTTCTTTTTGGTCCAACTGTCACATCCATATCTGACTACTGGATTAACCATAGCTTTGACTATATAGACCGTTGTTGACTAAGTGATGTCTGCTTTTTAATACACTACAATGGTTTGTCATAGCTTTCCTTTTATTTATTTCATTTTAAATTTTTGTAGACAATTTCAAGCATACCTACATAGTCCTCTGTATTAATGAATAGTTATGAAAAACATCTTTCATAGCCTTTCTAAGAAGCAAACTCAAGATAGAACATGTTCTTTGTAGTCCTTTCTATGGAATACTTTGCCTCTATTTCATAGTATTCTAGAAGGCAGAGGAACCAGAGATCAAATTGCCAACATCCGCTGGATCATGGAAAAGAAAGAGAGTTCCAGAAAAACATCTATTTCTGCTTTATTGACTATGCCAAAGCCTTTGACTGTGTGGATTACAATAAACTGTGGACAATTCTGAAAGAGACAGGAATACCAGACCATCTGACCTGCCTCTTGAGAAATCTATATGCAAGTCAGGAAGCAACAGTTAGAACTGGACATGGAACAACAGACTGGTTCCAAATAGGAAAAGGAGCACATTAACACTGTATATTGTTATCCTGCTTATTTAAACTATATGCAGAGTGCATGATGAGAAACGCTGGACTGGAAGAAACACAAGCTGAAATCAAGATTGCCGGGAGAAATATCAATAACCTCAGATATGCAGATGACACCACCCTTATGGCAGAAAGTGAAGAGGAACTAAAAGCCTCTTGATGAAAGTGAAAGTGGAGAGTGAAAAAGTTGGCTTAAAGTTCAGCATTCAGAAAACAAAGATCATGGCATCTGGTCCCATCACTTCATGGGAAATAGATGGGGAAACAGTGGAAACAGTGTCAGACTTTATTTTGGGGGGCTCCAAAATTACTGCAGATGGTGACTGCAGCCATGAAATTAAAAGGTGCTTACTCCTTGGAAGAAAAGTTATGATCAACCTAGAAATCATATTCCAAAACAGAGACATTTCTTTGCCGACTAAGGTCCGTCTAGTCAAGGCTATGGTTTTCCCAGTGGTTATGTATGGATGTGAGAGTTGGACTGTGAAGAAGGCTGAGTGCTGAAGAATTGATGCTTTTGGACTGTGGTATTGGAGAAGACTCTTGAGAGTCCCTTGGAGACTCTCCCAAGGAGATCCAACCAGTCCATTCTGAAGGGGATCAGCCCTGGGATTTCTTTGGAAGGAATGATGCTAAAGCTGAAACTCCAGTACTTTGGCCACATCATGCGAAGAGTTGACTCACTGGAAAAGACTCTGATGCTGGGAGGGATTGGGGTCAGGAGGAGAAGGGGATGACAGAGGATGAGATGGCTGGATGGCATCACTGACTCAAAGGACGTGAGTCTGAGTGAACTCCAGGAGTTGGTGATGGACAGGGAGGCCTGGTGTGCTGCGATTCATGGGGTCGCAAAGAATTGGACACGACTGAGCGACTGGACTGAACTGAACTGAACTGAACTGAAAGCATATTCTGTTCTACATTTTGTTTTCATGGAGAATTTTTTTATATAAAAGCTTTACTCTCTGAAAGCTGAGACATAGTAACATAAGACACAGGATATAGAATCTAGGGAATCTCCAGTCACATAATTTCCATTTTCTCTTAAACATCTGAAAATTTCTAGATATCTTATTCCTTCTCTTTCCTTAACCTCAAATAATTTTGCTTACTTTCTTGGAAGTCATCTATTTTTTCAAACACGTGTTTCCTATTATTATATCTAAAATATTTAGCTCTGTTTTTGAAGGAGATATTTTCAGCATTCCCACTTTGCATATATCTCAAGGAAGAAGACATATCGTTTCCTCCATCCATTCTGCTCCTATACTTCAATTTCCACCACATTCTTTCTTTCCCCTACCATGTTTGTTTCTTATTCTCTCTTTTTCAACTTACTGCTGTTTTTCAAATGTCTGCTTATACTTGGATGAAAGCTTTGTGTGAATATGTCAAGTATATCAAAGTAATGGGCCTCACTCACTAGTGTGTTTAGTTGAGCTACTTCCTTGAAGGAATCACAGCTGTCAATAAAATAGTTTTTTCCTGTTAGGCTCATTAGCGTCTATTGACTAGAACACTTCAATATTTTTCTAGGAAATACTAGCTTGACACCTTTTTCAGCATTTTGAAAGCATGTGTGTACACACACAGACACACACACACAATTGACCAAGTCCATTTCTTCCAACCCTTGGATTAGACGTTCTTAGACAACAGTTTAAAATGATCAAAACAATCTTTCTCTCTCTCTCTCTCTCGTCTTCTATTTCTATGATATAAATTCTAAATCTAGAATTAAAAGATCATTGTGTTCTAGAAGATCTTAAAGTACTGTTTATTTCTTAAACTGAAAGAAATATTTTTCTGGAAAAGCATACATACATAGATTAATATACTGCTGCTGTTGAATAGAGAGGATTCAAATGTCACTTGCTGCCAAAGCAGAACAGATAGATGTACATGTGGCTATGGCTAATATTTGCTTTTTCTCATCCCTCATTAAATATTTTCCTTGCTATACAGATGGTATCCTAGCTATAGTTTAAAAAATTATAAAAGAAAAAAATTGGCTCCATAAACTATCTATAGACTAAAAACCTGTTAGCAGCAATTTTTAATGATTAGTACCAAGTATTTTATGAATTTTGTAACTGATTTTATTAGCACACTGTTTCATTCTTGAATGCAAAGATGATTGTGTAGGCCTTTGGCAGACACTTATTATTATAGCTAAGTATTTTAGTTTTTATTTGTTTCTTGAGAAACAGGGTTGACAGTGAGGTACCATCTCTTTTATCACAATAATTGACATTCCAAAGAAGGGCAGTCCATTAAGTTTCAGTATTTCTTAAGGTAAACATTGCACTTAAATCAGTTTCTTATATGATACTTATTCCTCTTTCTCCTGTACATTGTTTGTCTCTGTTCATAGAACAATAGTCTTTTGCTTTACTTCTTTATAGCCTATACCCTGTTCATTTTTTTCCAATAAAATTTTAATTTTATACCTGTTTTCAGTTCACAGCGCAATTGAGAGGAATGTACTTAAGCTTCTCATACTTAAGGCTGATACGTTCTCATGTAGTGACTGTTGCTGAAGAAGCTGGCCCACCAGATGTTTGCAGGGTTCTGGGCTAAAGATAATACCCTACTCCACTACATATACACAATGGACTATTACTAAGCCATTAAAAAGAATACATTTGAATCAGTTTTAATGAGGTGGATGAAACTGGAGCCGACTGTACAGAGTGAAGTAAGCCAGAAAGAAAAAAAACCAATACAGTATACTAATGCATATATATGGAATTTAGAAAGATGGTAACAATAACCCTGTATGCAAGACAGCAAAAGAGACACAGATGTAAAAATTTAAAAGTGATTTTAAAGGGGCATACTTAGGATGAATTTCTGATTACTTGGAAGAGATTAATACTCTTTTGAAATTCCTTAAACATATTACATACTTGTAACATTTGTTTTCCATGCATCTCATTTCTATAACTTATGTTTTAATAATCACAAGGACAAGCAAGCATCATAACCTATTATGTCCTATGATTTTTTTTTGCATATTTTCTTATAGTGAGTCTGACCTGTGTAGGTATGCTCAGTACATGTAGACCGAACATATTCAATAGTGGAAGCTTTTTGATAAGGACTATGCAAGGTGCACCCTTATGGCAGAAAGTGAAGAGGAGCTAAAAAGCCTCTTGATGAAAGTGAAAGAGGAGAGTGAAAAAGTTGGCTTAAAGCTCAACATTCAGAAAATGAAGATCATGGCATCTGGTCCCATCACTTCATGGCAAATAGAAGGGGAAACAGTGGAAACAGTGTCAGACTTTATTTTGGGGGGCTCCAAAATTACTGCAGATAGTGACTGCAGCTATGAAATTAAAAGACACTTACTCCTTGGAAGAAAAGTTATGACCAACCTAGATAGTATATTCAAAAGCAGAGACATTGCCAAGTAAGGTTCATCTAGTCAAGGCTAAGGTTTCTCCTGTGGTCATGTATGGATGTGAGAGTTGGACTGTGAAGAAGGCTGAGCACCGAAGAATTGATGCTTTTGAACTGTGGTGTTGGAGAAGACTCTTGAGAGTCCCTTGGACCGCAAGGAGATCCAACCAGTCCATTCTGAAGGAGATCAACCCTGGGATTTATTTGGAAGGAATGATGCTAAAGCTGAAGCTCCAGTACTTTGGCCACCTCATGCCAAGAGTTGACTCGTTGGAAAAGACTCTGGTGCTGGGAGGGATTGGAGCCAGGAGGAGAAGGGGATGACAGAGGATGAGATGGCTGGATGGCATCACAGACTCGATGGACACCGATTAGTGAGTCTGGGTGAACTCCCGGGAGATTTTGATGGACAGGGAGGCGTGGTGTGCTGCAATTCATGGGGTCGCAAAGAGTCGGACACGACTGAGCAACTGAACTGAACTGAACTGATGCAAGGTACTTCAACTATAAAGATAGTTTGGTTGTTACTGAACTCACCAGTACTCCGTTCTTTCTCTGCTTGTTCACACTTTTCAATGTTCTAAATTGATGTTTGCTACAATTCCATCTCCACTGCTGACATCTTGCTTGACCTGATTCTCTGGCTACTAGTCAAGATTCATGACCTATGATTTACTTATCTCTCTTGTTAATATTTGTGGTGATTATTTAGAATTTTTGACTTTTTAATTTTTGACTTTTTGTATTGTCTCAGACTTTTATGGACTTCCCAGGTGGTGCTAGCAGTAAAGAACATACCTGTCAATACAGGAGACATAATAGATGCAGGTTCAATCCCTGGCTTGGGAAGATCCCCTGGAGAAGGAAATGGCAAGCCACTCCGGTATTCTTGCCTAGGGAATTCCATGGACAGCTGGCAAGCTACAGTTCAGAGGTCACACAGAGTCAGACATAACTGAAGTGACTTAGCATGCCTGCATGTTCATGGACTTTTACCTAGGAGCTACCCTAGGGCAGTACTAATACACACCCCAGGTATGATGGTTTCTGAATTTTAATCATTCACTGGTTTACCAGGAAAAATGAGTTACAGAATTTGTGCACTCAAAGAATACAATTTTCTTTTCCATCCAAAAGGAGTGTCATATTTAGTGGCCTACTAGACATGTACATTTTATCAATGTTAGATGGGATAATTTTACATGGAAAAGTAACAGCATGACTTATGCTGCTCATTTAATGACTTGCTCTCTATTTGTTTCTAAACTCTTCATTCAGAAGCAGAAGATTATGATTCCATTTGCCATGCAATTGTATATTCTTATCTATGACACATCAATATTAATATATGTTTTATGGCATATGAATAGTGAATAAATTTAGTGCACAAGTGAAGAGTTAACTATGAATGTTAGACCACAATAAATATGTTACATGGAATAAAATTGTGTTGCCTATATTCAAGTGAGTGTTTTGGAGTATATTGGTGATTTTAATTTTTTTTCTTTATTTGTGGAAGTGACTTTGGAATTTTAGTAAATGTTGGTAAACAAGGCTGAAAACATGGATGCAAGATAGTTAACTTATTTACCATAAGAAACAGTGTAACCCCTCTTGAGAGCACCCAGGACAGGTAAAAGAAGGGGTGTGATATGAAATCACTAGCCAATTTGGGGCACAGTTTATGGGGAGTAGGAGAAGGGGACAGTACAGTGAAACTTTTAGTTGTTGCATGTAGACTTATCTGCATAGACTGTTTATTTATCCAGATTGATAAGAATTCACTGAAACTAGGTTTAATTAAAGAATATTCATAAATTAATGCTAACTTATATCTTGGATTGAACTCACAAAATATATTTTTTAAATTGTTATACTTGGATATCTTAAGGAGACTTTTCCACATTGATGCCTTAGGAGGTGAGCTAATTATTTACACTTGCTTAATCTTCAGAACTATTCTTTAAAAAATTATACACTGAGGGAGAATTTGAAACAAGGCACAATCCTGTGGAAAATATTACACACAGAGAAACAGATATCATGTTAAAAAATATCCTTATATATTGCACCTTTATTTAATATGGTTGAAATTAATCTATTTTAATCTTAATCTGACTGTTTCATATTCACAGTATTTGTCTTTTTGAGGACATTTCACATTCTGCTATATTAAATATTTATAACATTTTCTCTTTATATGAATCAATATTATCACCATTCCTCTTTTCACTTATTTTACAATTGAACCTGCATGACTGATCTGTAGCATTTTTTGAAAAGAAAAATGAAGTGACATACAGCAGGGATATGCTCACCTGACAAGTCATCACTCTAAAGTCTCCATTAGCTCAATCAGAAAATGGCTATACAGTTAAAAATAAAAATAAAAAATAGGAGAGCTTGGAGTCTATTACTCCCCTGGCTGTAGTTTGACAGACTTACAGGAAAAAAATCTCAATTTTTCTCAGAGTCCTATTATATTCAAACTTTTTAAATCACTCCCTTACAGTTAACTTTATTCTCTCAGCTTGAAAAGCAAAGATAAGACAGAGAAAAGATAGACGAAGTGGAGAGAAACAAGGAAGGCAGAGGAAGAGATGAAAGAAAGGAGGGAAAGATTGTGTTCTCCTGAACTCAGTAATAAAATGTAACATTTCCAGAAGTGTCAAGGTTTAAGTTGTAGTTTCCAAAGTCAATCAACAATCTATAGATCATTCTTGGGGTTAGGAATGATTGGTGAAATACAATAAATATGGTAGCTCAGGGATAAAGGGGAAGTAATTCAATAACTATATTGAGGTCATGAATAATGAACTAGTAGCAAGTGAAGGGTTTTTGTAGAGTTTTTCAGTGGGATCTTCTGTGTTGCTATACACAACACTGAGAAGGTAAAAGGTGGGGGAAATAGAATTGGTTATCAGGTTCAAAAGACTAATAATGCAGCATTAGAGTTCATTTTGCTCTACTCTCTCTATAACCTATGAAAGGTTTTATCCCACTTCTCCAGGCAAGAAAACAATTTATCAAAAATGTTAGATTGTTGGTTTGTATATTAGGTAATCACCATTAGCCCTTTAGTCAGGCCTCCAACTTTTCAATTTTTTGTCTTTTACCTTTAAAGATTATTTCTTTACATAGCTCTCTTTATTGAAATATAGTTGATTTACAATATTATATTATTTTCAAGTGTACAACATAGTGATTCAGTATTTTTGTAGAGTATCTTCATTAAAAATTATTACAAGGTAATTGCAGCAATTCCCTGTGCCATACAATATATCCTTGTGGTTTATCTATTTCATTCATAGCAGTTTGTACTTTCATATTCCATTAACTTGACCCTCCCCTCTTCCCTCTCTTCTCTGGTAACTATTAGCTTCTTTTCTATATCTGTGAAGCTGTTTCTGTTTTTTTAATATAATTTCTTTGTACTATTTTTTTAGGTTCCAAGTATAAGTGATACTATACAGCATTTTTCTTTCTCTAACTTATTTCACTAAGCATAATATTCTCTAGATTCATCCACATTCCTGAAAATATAAGATTTCCATTTTTATAGATAGTTAATAATCCATTGCATATATTTGTATATAATTCATATGTTTTTCTTTATTAATCCTTCTGATGATGGATACATAGATTGCTTCCATATCTTGGCTATTGTAAATAGTGCTGCTATAAACATTAAAGTACGTGCATCTTTTTGAATTAGTGTTTTCATTTTTCTGGTTATATACCCAGGAGTAGGAGCACTGAATCATATGGCAGTTATATTCTTAGTTTGTTTAGGAACCATCCTATGTTTTCCATACTGACAGCACTGTTTTACATTCCCACAAAGTGTACAAGGGTTGCCTTTTCAACATAATATTACCGACATTTTGTTATTTGTAGATATTTTCTCGATGGCAGCCATTCTGACTGATGTGAGGATATATCACATTGGGGATTTGTTTTGCATTTCTCTAATAAATAAGAATGCTGATAATATTTTCCTGTGCCTGTTTACCATTTATATGTCTTATTTTGGGGAAAAAAATCTCTATTCAGGTTATTTGCTCATTTTTGTTTTTCTTCGTATTGTGTTGTATGAACTTTTCTCATATTTTGGTTATTAATCTCTAGTCAGTTATAGGGCTTTCCTGATAGTTCAGTTGGTAAAGAATCTGCCTGTAATGCAGGAGACAATGGTTTTATTACTGGGATTGTAAGATCCCTGGAGAAGGGAGAGACTACCCACTCCAATATTCTTGGGCTTCTCTTGTGGCTCATCTGGTAAAGAATCTGCCTGCAATGCAGGAAGCCTGGGTTCAGTCCCTGGGTTGGGAAGTCCCCTGGAGAAACAAAAGGCTACCCACTCCAATATTCTGGCCTGGAGAATTCCATGGACTGTACAGTCCACTGGGTCCCAAAGAGTTTCCACTTGCAAATATTTTCTCCCACTCTATAAGTTGTCTTTCCTTTTTGTGGATTGTTTGATTTGCTGTTCAAAGTTTAATTAGCTTTAATTAGGCTTAACCTTCTTAGCTTTATTAGGTCCCATTGTTTATTTTTTTTTTTTTACTTTTATTTCATTTAACTTAGGAGACAGATCCAAAAAACTATTGCTACAATTTATGTTAAAACATATTCTGGGTATGTTCTCTTCTAAGAATTTTATGGTTTGAAATTTTACCCTTAGGTAATTAATTTGTTTGTTTTTTAAGTGACATGGAGACATGTTCTAATTGTGTTGTTCTACATGCAGCTGTCCACTTTTCCTCACTTGTGGAAGAGACTGTCTTTTCTCCTTGCATCGTCTTGCTTCATTTTTTTGTACATTAATTGACCAAACCCTACAACTTTGTATAAATTGTATAACTTTTTTAAAAAATCTATTTCTGTTTAAAAATAATTGAAAATTTGATGTGTTGAATTAAATATACTGATGGCTTTGGGTTTATGAACATTTTAATTCTGATCCATGAATACAAGGTATTTTTCCATTTGTTTGTGTTTTCTTCAAGTTCTTTCAATTCTTTCTTTCAGTTTCTCTTGATGAGCATGAAAGAGAAGAGTGTAAAAGCTAGCTTAAACTCAACATTAAAAAACTAAGATCATAGCATTTGGTCCCATCATTTCATGGCAAATAGAGAGGGAAAAGGTGGAAACAGTGACAAATTTTATTTTGGGAAGCTCCAAAATTACTGTGCATGATGACTGAAGCCTTGAAATCATAAGACGCTTGCTCCTTGGAAGGAAAGTTATGACAAAGCCAAACAGCATATTAAAAAGCAAAGACATCACTTTATTGACAAAGTTCCATATAGCCAAAACTGTGATTTCTCAATTACTCATGTATGAGTCTGAGTGTTGGCCCATAAAGAAGGTTGAGTGCTTAGGAATTGATGTTTTCAAATTGTGGTGCTACAGAAGACTCTTGAAGGTCCCTTGGATTGCAAGGAAATAAAACCAGTCAATCTTAAAGGAAATAAATCCTGAATATTCACTGGAAGGACTGATGCTGAAGCTGAAGCTCCAATTCTTTGGCCACCTAATGAGAAAAGTTGACTCATTGGAAAAGACCCTGATGCTGGGAAAGATTAAGGGCAAGAGGAGAAGAGGTCAACAGAAAATGAAATGGTTGGATGGCATCCCCGAGTCAATGGACATGAATTTGAGCAAACTCTGGGAGATAGTGAAGGACAGGGGAGACTGGTGTGCTGCAGCCAATGGGGTCTCAAAGAGTCTAACATGAATTAGTGACTGAACAAGAACAAAATGTCCTGAACCACTTAATGCTGTTCTGATGAAAATTTGCAAACTCAGAATGAAGCATAACTTGAGAGGAAAGATAACTGCAATTAATTTCACTTTTAATAGGGAATAATCTCTGTTGGTGGTGATATTAACAGATTAATATATACTGTAATACAATTGCTGTAAGCATTGCCATTCTAGATGTTAAAATAACATCTACTTCATATATAGTACCCTTAGAGAAGGAGACTGATTAAAAACTCTAGCAGAAGTAAAAAATTCTATACATGAAGTCAATTTAGGAAAATTTTAATAAGTTGCTGATTTGATAATATCAAATCTGTACTTAAAATTATGAAATTCCATATAATAATAAAAAGAGAAGAATTGAAAACACTGACACAGACAGGAATATAATGTAGCTAAATGTATCAAATATGAGTAGAGAGAAACAAAATGAAACTCACATTGGAAAAGTACAAGTTAGTGTATTCAGTGAAATAAAATTTTAAGTAAGCATAAAATAAAGGTCAAATGTTAGACAGGACAATGTCTAAAGAAATCTAAGTGAGATATGATCAGAAAAATGAGGCTTTTTCCCATTTGTGAAATAAAAGTGGACCACCTGATTTTAAATCGAAATAGAGACCAATATCTGTATTAAATCTTTATTTATTTTAATATCTAAGGTTAACTGAAAAACTTGTTGAACAGAAGTATTTGTTTACTATTGTTCACCAAATCAACATAAACCAAAAAATATTGATTAATGTCCCCCTGAAAGTAGCAAATAATGATATTTAGAACATAAAATGAGAGGGTCTAGAATTTTTTAGGAGGTAGCATAGTAAAGTAGACAGGAAATCTGAAAAATCTGCTCCAAAATCATATAACAAACGCTGATCAAAACCAAGATTTGTCGGTGTTTTTTTTTTTTTTTCCAAAATCCAGATATCACATATTTTTTTCTGAGTTAGAATTAAATAAGTAATGATATAGAAGAAGAGAGAATTAATTGTTAAGATATGAACCACTATAAAATAAATATATGTAAAATTTTAACACATTTGTTTGCTATTAATCTCAGGTAAAAAAAAATATACTTCTTGTGGGGAGTGACTTCATTTGAATAGATTATGTTTCAGTCTCATAAAGAAAAGAAATTTGTTTGCCATTCATCATATACTGTTTTCAGCATATGATGGAAATGTGGAATGAGAGCAAAATTCAGCATTTAATTAAAAGCACAAAACACATCTACACTTTATTATATGAGTGCACTCCAACAGTGAAATAGTGTTATTAGACTTGCTTTTTGGCAAAAGACAGTTGATTTTAATTTTATTTTAATGTGACAAAGCTAGGTATATTTTGAGTGAGATATAAAATATGAAATCACTAATTTTTTATGACCCTTAAAGATTTGAAAGCAACCTGTAAAAGTGAAAGGGTGTTTGCCCTGTACATCTGGATGAGGTCCAGTTTGGGTAATTGCATTCCACCTGCCAAATTTCTCCCTGTTGTTTCCAGACTGCAGAGCTGTTAGGCAGCTGCTACATGCTATCCCAGTGATGGTTTCAGTTTTGTGATGAATAAAATGCCCTCTTTTCTTTATTTGTTCAAAGATTTAATAGAAATCAATACTATTATCAAAAATATACGCATATCAGACAATCTTTTTATACAGAATCTACAACTTCTAAGTTAGTGTTAATTTCCTTAGAAGAAAAGTTATGACAAACCTAGACAGTGTATTAAAAAGTAGAGACATTACTTTGCTGACAAAGGTCAGTATAGTTCAAGCTATGGCTTTTGCAGTAGTCATGTATGGATGTGATCATAACGAAGGCTGAGCTCACATAATGAAGGCTGAGCAACCAAAGAATTGATGCTTTTGTATTGTGGTGCTGGAGAAGACTCTTGAGAGTCCCTTGGGCTGCAAGGACATCAAACCACTCAACCATAAAGGAAATTAACCCTGAATATTCACTGGAAGGACTGATGCTGAAGCTACAATAATTTGGCCCCCTGATGCAAAGAGCTGACTTATTGGAAAAGACCCTGATGCTGGGAAAGATTGAGAGCAGAAGAGGATGAAATGGTTAGATAGCATCACTGACTCAATGGACATGAATTTCGGCAAACTTTGGGAGATAGTGAAGGACAGGGAAGCCTGGTGTGCTCTAGTCCATGGGGGTCACAAAGAGTTGAACACGACTTAGTGACTGAACAACAAGTAGGGGAATTTTTTTTTTTTTTTTTTTCAGAAACATAGGTGAAGTTTTGATGAAGATGATGACCGGGTCCACGTTACAACAGGCAAAGATATTCATGCTCAAGTCATAAAGAATCAATGTTATAAGTCTTGCCTAGTATTTAGGTTTTCATTTCCATCACTTTGGAAGAATTCATTACAGTAAGACAGCAAAAAAGACACAGATGTGTATAGCAGACTTTTGGACTCAGAGGGAGAGAGAGAGGGTGGGATGATTTGGGAGACTGGCATTAAAACATGTATACTATCATGTAAGAATCAAATCGCCAGTCTATGTCCGATGCAGGATACAGCATGCTTGGGGCTGGTGCACGGGGATGACCCAGAGGGATGTTGTGGGGAAGGAGATGGGAGGGGGGTTCATGTTTGGAAACGCAGGTACACCCGCGGTGGATTCATGTCAATGTATGGCAAAACCGATACAGTATTGTAAAGTAAACTAAAGTAAAAATTTAAAAAAATAAAATAAAATAAAAAAATAAAACCACCTCAGGGCTTCCCTGGTGGCTTAAACGGTAAAGAATCCACCTGCAATGCAGGAGACCTGAGTTTGATCTCTGGCTTGGGAAGTTCAGGGCATGGCAACCCACTCCAGTATTCTAGCTTGGAGTATCTCAGGCTAGACACAGAAGCCATGGACACAGGAGCCTGGAAGGCTACTGTCCATGGGATTGCAAAAAGTTGGACACAACTGATCAACTAAGCACAGTGCAGCAGCTTATATAGTAACTTGTATTTTCCAAATGTGAATACCATTTATTTTTTTCTCCTCATATTTATCTTCAGATTCACATAATCTTGTCTTTGTTAATGTTCTCAATTCTTTTCCAGTTAGACTTTCCATTTCCCAATTGTTATTTTATCCCTCTTTTCCTATGAATATTGAAAATGACTCAGATAGGACATTTGAAAATTGAGGATTCCTCAACTTTATTTTTGAGACTATGTGGATTACAAAAAGTTATTTTTCAGAAAACAAGACTCAAGTACTTTCTGGAAAACGCATGTGTGTGTGGGTGCACACACACACACATACACATCCATCAGTCGGTTATTTATTGAGCTCTTATTCAATTCTATATTTTAATTTGAACTTTGTCTCCTGGGGAAAAACTTTGACTCATCCACACATAGTTAAATTCAGGTTCTTTTGCTACTTTCTATTATGGAAATTCTTTTGTTTTGCTTGCATCAAGGTTGTTCACTTAACATTTAATTATGTTTGTGTTTTTACAATTTTACGGTTACTTTCTGTGTTCTCCACTAGGGTGTAGCTTCATGAAAGCAAAGCATTTTGTGTAAGCACTTTATAAATATTTCTGGAGTTAATCAGAAACGCTTTGGGAAATAGTCATTCTATGCTACTTGCACTTAGAGTTTAACATTTTTTGTATATATATTTAATGTTGAGCATAGAATACTTATTAATCATGATACTAATTTGCTTTACATATATCATTTAGCTTTCATAACAATTAAATGAATGATAAATTCATAGTGTCATTTTACAAGTGAGGAAAAAGATGTAGATATGATATATACTTCTCACTGGAAAGTAACACAACTGAATTTACATAAAGTTGTCTGACTCTAAAATCTATATTCTTAGTATTTTGCTAACCACTATGTTTTAATCTAAATCTATAATAAGAGATTTCATATAATAAGCTTTATATTTTGTGGAATTTGGTGATAATTATATCCAATTTAGAACATTATAGTTTATGGATTGAAATTCTATGAACATTTTTTTTTCTGTCAAATCCTGTTATAATCAATGTGCATCTTACAAAATGTCAAAAGCTGAAGAGCTAAAACCGATTTTTTAGTTTTTGGTAGAAACAAGTAGATTTTTTCAGTGCAATATTTTAAAACTGTGTAATGATAGACCAAAAGTTTCTCTTAAATCAACCCAATATAATCCAAAAGAGAAAGTAATAATCTCATTCATCATGATAACTATTGGTTTCTCAGTACATACTAGATCCAGGGTTTCATCTAGGTAAGTTTTCTATAATAATTTCAAAAGCACATGTGTATTTAATGATTATTTTATTCTAGGCTGATATTAGATCTTCAGTAAGTATGTTAGTCACTAGGAATACACACAGTGGTTCAATGATTCTGAGATTCAGGCTGTACACAAGGTAAATTAAAACCAGAATCTGAGGTTGCAAATCAGACATCATCAGATGATTCCAATGTATAGCAAAAGTGGAGAACACTATTCTACTGAAGTGACAATAGCCAGAGCTTATCATTTAAATACTAGAGTCGGAATGATAGCGGGAGGAATGAGATTTAAGATTCTCCTATTATAAATTTGCTAACCTGGTAGCACAAACACTAAAGAATCTGCCTGCAATGCAGGGGACCTGGTGTCTATTCCTGGGTTGGGAAGACCCATTGGAGAAGGCAATGGCAACCAGCACCAGTGTTCCTGCCTGGAGAATTCCGTGGACCTCTGAGGAGTATGGTGGTCTATAGTTCTTGGGGGTCACAAAGAGTTGCACATGACAGTGATAAACACTTTCCCTTTCGCATTATAAATTTAATTGTATCTTTGATATCTTAATTGTTTCTTCTTATAATCACTCACCTTAGTTGTCACTCACCTTAGTTGAATCTTGCCTTTAGTGTAAAGCAACAGGCTCTTCTGAAACCCCAATTTAGGTGCAATCCATTGACACTCCTACACTTAACGTCTTTCAGAAGCAAGAATATAGTCAACTTTTCTTATTTTGTCATCCCTTTTATAATCCGTTGTCCTAAACCTGCACACATTTTGTGGTTGTTGTTTATTTGTTTTGTTCTCTCATATCATTTACTGTGCAACTTCTGTCTCATTTATATCCTTGGCTCATGCACCATGGCTGGAGACTTTGTTCCTCCAAGGATGCTTCATTCAGCAGAAGCTCAAGGTCTTTGACTTGCTCAAATTATAGGATCTTCAAATTCTTTCTATTTAAATCTTTCAAATGCACATTTAATCTATATTTTGTTATCATACAGAAGTGCTCTTCTTCATATACTAGAATTTTAAAATGGTATTTATCCATACACTTACATTCTTTCAGACTATTAATGTCTTATCCCCACCAAAAATGTCCTTCAAACTTACTGAAGGAAGTATTTATTCACCAATTTATCACTGTATATTAGCTTCCAACAGCATTTAATAATTTTCTAACTTACTGCAAAACCTATAATCCATGCCTTGGACTACCTTGGTACCATCCTTAGATTTTAAACACTTTAATTTTACACTTTATCATTTCTTCCATTTTCTGCATCAGAAAAACTCCTTTCAGAAAATTGTCAAGGGTAATTGTTCTCAACATTTGAGAAATAAGAAAAATATCAAGTAATCAAAGACAGAACCTTTTAGGTTGGCATGGTTAATGGAAAGTCTAGGAATATTTACATTATAAATGATCAAAAACACAAACCTCACCATATCATCAGAACATAATATGCCATTGTCTTTAGAGTCATATCATGATTTTCTGTGTAATCATGCTGAAACATTAATTGATACACCATAGCTAAAGAAGATAAATAGATGGACAGAGATATATGAACATATTAAGTTTTGAATGAATATATGGAGAGATGAAAGGATGGATGATTGGAATATAAACTTATTAGATCATATTCATTTTTTCCCTCTAGGAGAGAAGTTGTCCTTTTATGAAATCAACTGAATTTTTCAACAGGTAAACCACAAGAGAAAGAGAAGACATATTTGCAGATTTAAAGACAAGATATATTTAAAATATTTGAATCATGTCTCAATTAAACTTTCAAAAATACAGCATTTATGTGATAACAAGAAATTATGAGTACTGCCTAGTATTGCATGATATAGTTATTTTGTGCATGTTAATGATATCATGGCTATAATTTTAAGTAAGAAAGATTTTTAGATATGCATATGGTAATATTTGTGTATGCAATGATGTGAAGTGTTGGATTTTCTTCAAAATAATTTGAGCCAGGAAGGAAAGATAGGGATTAAAAGGAGAAAGAATGGCTGAATTTGATGATTATGAAATCTTTGGGATATGTACATGGAAGTTCATTAACCTAATCTTTCTCTGTATGTATGTGATTGAAATTTTCCATAACAAAATGTTTAAATACAATTTTCTAAAGTAAATTTTAAATGGTCTTTCACACAAATTATTTTGATGGATGCAAATTATTGACAGCATTAATAATATAATCTCAAGTAATATTTGACACATCAAATTTTGCCATCAGATATTCAAATCTTTAAAAGATGATATAATAAAATACTTCTTATAGTGAGTTTTCTTTTTCTTGTCTCTGACACTTAAGAGGTGGCTTTCAGTCCAAAGACATTGGGACAGCCCTGTTTCATGCCAGTCAGGAGCCAGTGGTAAATCTGACTGGAGAAACTGCAGGAATAGGACACTGAATGACTAGACACTGTGACGAGAACAACTTTGTGAAATGGAGAAGAGAAAAAACCTTGTTGTGTAACAATTTACTTGAAATACCACTGCACTTGCACACTAAGGTTTATGATGCTGCTGCTGCAGCTAAGTCACTTCAGTCATGTCCAACTCTGTGCGACCCATAGACGGCAGCCCACCAAGCTCCGCAGTCCCTGAGATTCTCCAGGCAAGAACACTGGAGGGGGTTGCCATTTCCTGCTCCAATGCAGGAAAGTGAAAAGTGAAAGTGAAGTTGCTCAGTCGTGTCCAACTCTTAGCGACCCCATGGACTGCAGCCTACCAGGCTCCTCCATCCTTAGGATTTTCCAGGCAAGAGTACTGGAGTGGGGTGCCACTGCCTTCTCCTAAGGTTTATGATAACATTATGTAAAATGAAAACTTGAAAACAAAATGAACTTCAATGTGATTCTGGAGGACATGGCTGTGTAGTGCCAGACCATGCATATAGCACATAAATTAAATTGAGATAAATAAGAGTCAGCAAATGAAATGAGTTTCTGAATACAATTTGTCTTCCTATCTCTATATATATCTTTAATAGTGTACAATCTCACAGGTTCTCTCTCTCTCTCACAATAGGTTCTAGTTTAACTGATGTAAAAAACTAATGACAGTTCTCAGCAATAGATTTTACTGGGTGAGCAGAAAAGAGGGCCAGCATGGGAGCAGATAAGGAATAATCATAATGTATCTTTATAACATATTTTTGCTATTCTTGCTAAGAAAGAAGTAGTGGTTGCTGAAATGAACTGTGGTTTTGGAGAAGACTCTTGAGAGTCTCTTGGACTTCAAGAAGATCCAACCAGTCCATTCTAAAGGAGATCTGCCCTGGGATTTCTTTGGAAGGAATGATCCTAAAGCTGAAACTCCAGTACTTTGGCCACCTCATGAGAAGAGTTGACTCATTGGAAAAGACTCTGATGCTGGTAGGGATTGGGGGCAAGAGGAGAAGGGGTCGCCGGAGGAGGAGATGGCTGGATGGCATCACTGACTTGGTGGACGTGAGTCTGAGTGAACTCCGGGAATTAGTGATGGACAGGGAGCCCTGGCATGCTGCGATTCATGGGGTCGTGAAGAGTCGGGCACGACTGAGCGAATGAACTGAATTGAAGTACTATCAGAAAGAGAATTCATGAAAAGATTATGAATTAAACACTCATTTAGTCCTAAGACTACGTTTAGAGAACCTCCTTAAGGTTTTCCTTAGGTCAGACTTTTCACATGGCAACTTAGATGTTTAAGGAACAAGACAAAACCTGTCCATGTTCTTAAAGGCTGGACCTGGAACCATCATTGGGTAACACTCACTGCATTTTGTTGATTGAAGCAGTCAGAGGCCACCCCCAGATTGAAAAAGAGGGATATTCTAAATTCTTGATAGAGAAACATAAAAAAAAAAAAAAAAGTGAGCTCCTTATTTATTTAGTCCATCATAGAAAGAAAAAGGAAGGAAAATTTTCTTTAAAAATTGACTTGCAAGGCAAGATTTTGAAAACAGGAAATTCAGAATTATTAACTTGAGATTCTGTGATGTAGAGACCTTAAAAACTGAGAGAATTATTGCTGCTGTAGGGAATTCTGCCTTATGTTGGCACACAGCTGAATTCCTGTTCAAAAATTGCTCCCAAGGGAATTTTACTTTACTCAAAAGTCAACCCTTCTGTGGGACAAATCACATCCTTTGACTGGGTGATGTGGGTACAAAGACCTGGGATTCTTGCATTCAATTTGGAATGATGCTCCAGAGTTTCCTGTGGAACTTCTTAGTAACTCAATTTCTCCCTCTGTGCACATCTGCTTTCTTCTTTTTTCATTGGAGTACCCTACAAAAATATATACTTACACAAAACTGAGTTATGATGCTTACTATGCAAAAATTTGTAATTCAAAAAATGTAAGTTTTATTATTTGTTTTTTAACACAAAAGATTCTGTATACTTATACTTTTGATTCAAATCAGTCATAAGAGCTTTATTTGAAATATGATGCATGTAGTTATTTTAATTATTTTAAAAATATTTTCATAAAAAGCATTTAATGACCAAAAGTCTTCACTTTGGACTGAATGGCAGTTCACTGTTTTTAGAGAGATTTTTTTTTTTTAATAAATTCTACAATCAAACGTTTCCTCCTCTGAAGTTCAAACACATTATAATGTCATTATTTATAAACCTCTGCTAATTCACTGTTTATTTTAGAGGAATTGGGGCTTATCTGAAAACAAAATCCCTACAGTCAAGCAGCTTAAAAGTACAAAAGAGGAAAGGCAATCAGAACTGCAGGGGGGCTGCAAATCACATTGATTTTAAGATTAAAGATATGACATAGAATGAGTCAAAAGTAATGCAAATTTCATGCCAAGATCAACCAAAACAAAGTTATTATGTTCAGTTCACAAAACTATAGCTTTTATAATTATTTTCCTTCTTTTTCTTCACCTGCTTTATCTGTTCCTAGGCCTTAAAAAGTGCGGACAGGCTGTGAGGCCGCACATATTGACACAAAGTATTTTGTGCCCAGGGCAGAACGATTAGAATCATTATATTTGAATTTTTGAATACAAATCCTTCTACCCAGTGACTCTCTTTTTATACAACTGACCTCATTTTCCAGAGAAGTCAAGTAGAACGTTTTACTCTCCTCTGAACCTGCTCCATTCTTTCACCATTAGTATTTCTATTTTCTTTGAGTGTGCATGCTAATTCACTTCATTCATGTCCCACTCTTTGCAACCCTATGGACTGTATCCTGACCGGTTCCTCTGTTCATTGGATTCTCCAGGCAAGAATACTAAAGTGGATTGCCATTTCCTTCTCCAGGGGATCTTCCAGAGCCAAGGTTCAGACCTGAGTCTCTTATGTCTCCTGCATTGGCAGGTGGGTTCTTTACCGCTAGGGCCATCCGGGAAGCTTTACTTCCTTCATACAGATACAGACTTTTGATACAGACTTTTCTCAATGTTAAGGCCACTATTGCTATTGACACACTCTCTCTTCATCAACTTTTCATCTCTCTTTTTTTTTTAACTTCACACATCCTTAATATATTAAAAAAAATAAAACTAATAAGCTTACATTTGTATTTTCAGTCTTACCTCTCTTCTGAAACCCAGTTCCTCTTGGTAAGATGTGTCTAGAGAATTTCCACTAAATGTTACACCATTTTTCACCAATCAACATGCTGAAACTTATCTTCAGCTTTCTACCGTAAACTATAAATTAATTACTCCTTATTGTTATATCAATTTTAATAACATCATCTTTCTTATACTTTCTCATATTTTAAATCTAGCATTTTCTTTAGTAAATTCCCTTCTCTCAACATATAGCATGAAATCAGATTTTATTATCAAGACTGCCTGGTCCTTGTTTAGTTTTTTACTTACTGTAATCTAGGTTCTTATAAACTCGTGCCTGGAGTGTTAAATTTGATTCATTCAACACTATTAGTTGAACCCCAATAATATTCCAGGCTCTATACTCAGAACTGGGAAAACAGTTCTTTCAAACACAGATAGAGGCCTGAAATCAAGTATCTTACCTTCTCCAAGAAGAGAAGCAGCTATGGTAACACAGCACATGCTGGCAACTAAGGATGCAAAGAAGTGAGAAATTTTCTGATTTATTCTTACTTTCTTATTCTTTAATGCTCTCAGAATATCCATAAATATGTAATCTGCTTTCTAACCAGAATACAATAGGTGTCAAAAGTAATGAAGAAGATAAAAGTAAAGAAAATGACAATTAGATAACATTAACTACATGACAATGACAGCTTATTAGTAAGTACTTTAGATCATGCTAGGCATATTTTTTGAAGAGTAGCTCAGATAATAGTTTATCAATGTAAATAATTACTGGAGGAACATTTTTCTTAAAATTAAAATGCTTTCTTTTCATTTATCCAGAATCATTGCAACTAATCAGATACCATATTATACAATATGCTATTGTTTTGAAACAATTTTATGGATATTTGATTTTTTAGGAATTACTATCTTTTCATTTGATCTCACTTAAAGTTCTTTGAGGGAGCCATTTTCATTCATATTTCTGTGTCTTAAGTGCTAATTCACTACTTTGTATTTAATATCATTTTATATATAAATATGTGCATGTGTGCTCAGTGCTCAGTCACTTCAGTCATGTCCGACTCTCTGCGACCCCATGGACCATGGCCCACCAGGCTCCTCTGTCCATGGGATTCTCCAGGCAAGAACACTAGAGTGGGTTGCCATTTCCTTCTCCAGAGATAAAGTATGAAGTGAGTGAAGTGAGTGAAGTGAAGTCGTTCAGTGGTGTCTGACTCTTTGCTACCCCATGGATTTTAACCTACCTGGCTCCTCCACCCATGGGATTTTCCAGGCAAGAGTACTGAAGTGGGTTGCCATTTCCTTCTCCAAAATATGTACATATATATGTTATTTTCTTTCTCAGACATTTTAGTTATATCATTCTTCCAATCTAAAATCCCAATTCCTTTGAACTCTTCTAAATGGGTAACTTCTAAAATGGAATCATAGCAGATGCACTATTGTTCACTATTTCTACAAAATTTTATCAAAACTCTTCAGAAGTAGGATTAAAAATCTTAAAGGAAGAACTGCAAATTTTGAACTTTTATAGAGAGATGCCATTGTAAGTCATTTTTTCAAGTACCGTTATTTAGATATAGCAAAGGATGTTCAGCTTGATAGATGGATCTCAAGTTATCTTGTTCATCTTGCCATGTGTTTATGGTGAATGTTGTTCTGCATATCACGTCCGCTGTTCAAAAGCTTTTGTTAAAATGCATACTGCTGCTTCCACAGAGTTCTGAGGATTCCCAGGACAGCCTGTGTGCCTTAGATTCTGGCACCAGCAAACCATTATTTGAGTTAATTAGATAATTGTTTTCCCAAAGACTGCTTTGCAAAGAAAAAGTGAAGTCACTAAGGTAGCTTCTTCTTTTTTTTTTTTTTTTAAATCTCTATACTGCTATAAGTTATTAATTACGGTTCAAATAATTTGAAATTTCTGACTATGTCTTACTAAGGAGAAAATTCCTACAGTGAAGAATTGGCCAATTATTCCTATATTTCACATCAAACCTTTTTTTTATATTTTATAGTTGGAGGGATACTAGCTTCTTTTCTAAAGAATATTATCTGTGTCAAGAAGACATGTTTTTGAATTACCCACATGAATATGCTTGCAAAGAAATTTGGGAATAATATGGTCTACAAATTGTATCTCAAAAGAAATCAAGGGTAATGTTTAGACCATATATATATATATATATATATATCACATATATGAACTTTTATAATCTCATATCAGTATTTTGAATTGATAATGATTTAATTTTCTTCCCTCAAATTCTCAGCTGGCTCATAAAAATTCCTATTCATCATTTAATTATTCAGTAACTTCTAAATGTGATTAAAAATCATTTTCAAATATATTCTCCCCAATTAGTTCTTTTTACAATATTCACATTCCAGCCAAACCATTTTTTATTCCCATAAGTGGAATAAATTATACCAACTTTGTACCACAACAAGTTCTCTTCCCAGGTTTACACATGCCCTCATTTTCATAATATACTTATCATTCAGTGCCCAATACCCAACTAAAAACAGTCTCTGTAAAGTCTTTCCTGAAACATTACCCCATGACAAATTCATCTTTCCTCTATAGTATCATATTATATATAAAATACCAGAGAGACTTGTCTGAATACATCTCAAGTAAAGAATGATGAAATAGAATTTGAGGAGATAGTGTATATGAAGAAGAAAGAACTTGATGAAAGACTTGATTTGGCTTTCAAGATGAAGCTTTATTTGGATGAGATCATGGCAAATTTATAAGATGTAAGGAATAGCTTCCTACTTTTGCATTCCAGTCCCCTATCATGAAAAGGACAACTTTTTTGGGTGTTAGTTCTAAAAGGCCTTGCATGTCTTCATAAAACCATTCAGCTTCAGCTTCTTCAGCATTACTGGTTGGGGCATAGACTTGGATTACTCTGATATTGAATGGTTTGCCTTGGAAATGAACAGAGATCATTCTGTCGTTTTTGAGATTACATCCAAGTACTGCATTTTGGACTCTTTTGTTGACCATGATGGCTACTCCATTTCTTCTGAGGGATTCCTGCCCACAGTAGTAATGGTTATCTGAGTTAAATTCCTAGAATGTCGACTTTCACTCTTGCCATCTCTTGTTTGACCACTTCCAATTTGCCTTGATTCCTGGACCTGACATTCCAGATTCCTATGCAATATTGCTCTTTACAGCATCGAATCTTGCTTCTATCACCAGTCACATCCACAACTGGGTATTGTTATTGCTTTGGCTCCATCCCTTCATTCTTTCTGGAGTTATTTCTCCACTGATCTCTAGTAGCATATTGGGCACCTAATGACCTAGGGAGTTCTTTTGGTATCCTATCATTTTGCTAATACTGTTCATGGGGTTCTCAAGGCAAGAATATTGAAGTGGCTTGCCATTCCCTTCTCCAGTGGACCACGCTCTGTCAGACCTCTCCACCATGACCTGCCCGTCTTGGGTTGCCCCACAGGCATGGCTTGGTTTCATTGAGTTAAACAAGGCTGTGGTCCTACTGTGATTAGATTGACTAGTTTTCTGTGAGTGTGGTTTCAGTGTGTCCACACGCTGATGCCCTCTTGAAGCACCTACCATCTTACTTGGGTTTGTCTTACCTTGGGCGTGGGGTATCTCTTCAAGGCTGCTCCAGCAAAGCACATCCACTGCTCCTTACCTTGGACAAGGGGTATCTCCTTTCCGCCACTATTCCTGACCTTCAACAAGGTATGGCTCCTTTAGGCCCTCCTGCGCCTGCACAGCCACCGCTCCTCGGAATGCTCCTCCTGGCCGCCAGTCCTGGCCTTGGGCGTGGATGGCTCCTCCCAGCTGCCGCCCTTGGCCTCAGGGTCGGGGTGGCTCAGGGTCACTGCCCTTGGCCTCGGGTGTGAGGTGGCTTCTCCCGGCCACCCCTGACCTTGAACTCAGGGTGTCTCCTCCTGTGAAAAGTAGGAAGTCAAGAAACACCTGGAGTAACAGGCAAATTTGGCCTTGAAATGCAGAATGAAGCAGGGCAAAGACTAATAGAGTTTTGCCAAGATAATGCACTGGTCATAGCAAACACCCTCTCCCAACAACACAAGAGAAGACTTTACACATGGACATCACCAGATGGTCAACACTGATATCAGATTCATTATATTCTATGCAGCCAAAGATGGAGAAGCTCTATACAGTCAACAAAAACCAGACCAGGAGCTGACTGTGGCTCAGATCATGAACTCCTTATTGCCAAATTCAGACTCAAATTGAAGAAAGTAGGGAAAACTGCTAGATCATTCAGGTATGACCTAAATCAAATCCCTTATGATTATACAGTGGGAGTGAGAAATAGGTTTAAGGGCCTAGATCTGATAGGTAGAGTGCCTAATGAGCTATGGAATGAGGTTTGTGACATTGTACAGGAGACAGGGATCAAGACCATCCCTATGGAAAAAAAATGCAAAAAAGCAAAATGGCTCTCTGGGGAGGCCTTACAAATAGCTGTAAAATGAAGAGAGGCAAAAAGCAAAGGAGAAAAATAAAGATATAAGCATCTGAATGCAGAGTTCCAAAGAATAGCAGGAAGAGATAAGAAAGCCTTCTTCAGCAATCAATGCAAAGAAATAGAGGAAAAGAACAGAATGGGAAAGACTAGAGATCTCTTCAAGAAAATTAGAGATACCAAGGGAGCATTTCATGCAAAGATGGGCTTGATAAGGGACAGAAATGGTATGGACCTTACAGAAGCAGAAGATATTAAGAAGAGGTGGCAAGAATACACGGAAGAACTGTACAAAAAAGATCTTCACGACCCAGATAATCATGATGATGTGATCACTCTTCTAGAGCCAGACATCTTGGAAAGTGAAGTCAACGGGGCCTTAGAAAGCATCACTACGAACAAAGCTAGTGGAGGTGATGGAATTCCAATTGAGCTGTTTCAAATCCTGAAAGATGATGTTGTCAAAGTGCTACACATATTATGCCAGCAAATTTGGAAAATGCTGCAGTGGCCACAGGACTGGAAAAGGCCAGTTTTCATTCCAATTCCAAAGAAAGGCAATGCCAAAGAATGGTCAAACTATCACACAATTGCACTCATCTCACACACTAGTAAAGTAATGCTCAAACTTCTGAAAGCCAGGCTTCAGCAATACGTGAACTGTGAACTTCCAGATGTTCAAGCTGGTTTTAGAAAAGGCAGAGGAACCAGAGATCAAATTGCCAACATCTGCTGGATCATGGAGAAAGCAAGAGAGTTCCAGAAAAACATCTATTTCTGCTTTATTGACTATGCCAAAGCCTTTGATTGTGTGGATCACAATAAACTGTGGACAATTCTGAAAGAGATGGGAATACCAGACCACCTGATCTGCTTCTTGAGAAATCTGTATGCAAGTCAGGAAGCAACAGTTAGAACTGGACATGGAACAACAGACTGGTTCCAAATAGGAAAAGGAGTACGTCAAGGCTGTATATTGTCACCCTGCTTATTTAACTTCTATGCAGAGTACATTATGAGAAACGCTGGACTTGAAGAAACACAAGCTGGAATCAAGATTGCCGGGAGAAATACCAATAACCTCAGATATGCACATGACACCACCCTTATGGCAGAAAGTAAAGAGGAGCTAAAAAGCCTCTTGATGAAAGTGAAAGAGGATAGCAGAAAAGTTGGCATAAAGCTCAACATTCAGAAAACAAAGATTATGGCATCTGTTCCCATCACTTCATGGGAAATAGATAGGGAAACAGTGGAAACAGTGTCAGACTTTTTTTTTTGGGGGGGGGGTGCTCCAAAATCACTGCAGATGGTGATTACAGCCATGAAATTAAAAGATGATTACTCCTTGGAAGAAAAGTTATGACCAACCCTGATAGCATATTCAAAAGCAGAGACATTACTTTCCTGACTAAGGTCCGTCTAGTCAAGGCTATGGTTTTTCCTGTGGTCATGTATGGATGTGAGATTTGGACTGTGAAGAAAGCTGAGTGCTGAAGAATTGATGCTTTTGAACTGTGGTGTTGGAGAAGACGCTTGAGAGTCCCTTGGACTGCAAGGAGATCCAACCAGCCCATTCTGAAGGAGATCAACCCTGGGATTTCTTTGGAAGGAATGTTGCTAAAGCTGAAACTCCAGTACCTTGGCCATCATGCGAAGAGTTGACTCATTGTAAAAGACTCTGATGCTGGGAGGAATTAGGGGCAGGAGGAGAAGGCGATGACCGATGATGAGATGGCTGGATGACATCACGGACTTGATGGACGTGAGTCTGAATGAACTCTGGGAGTTGGTGATGAACATGGAGGCCTGACGTACTGTGATTCATGGGGTCAAAAAGAGTCAGACATGACTGAGCGACTGAACTGAACTCTACTGAGCTGAAGGCATAGCTGGAGAAGTAATTAAGAGATTTCATAGAGAATTCTGTATAAAGGAATATGAAAGCTCTGAACAAATTAATGAGGAGAATAATATAATAAAATTGGCAGTTTGGGAGGTCTCTATAATTATACTGTAAAAAATGAGCTGGAAATTAATAAATGCATCACTAGAACTATGAGAAGTGGTAGTGATGATGAAGAAAATGCCAGGGATTTGTAAATTTGTAGGCTGTGATTTGGAAAATAATTTGATTTGTAGAATTTGACAACAGTAGTATACATGTGAGGGAGAGAGAGAAGAAAAAGATAGAGATGTCTACATATCTATATTGGGCAATTAGTGTCACATTCTAAGATACAGATTACTGTGCCCAAAGTAGAAGGATAATTTTAAGTTGATGAGTTTAGTAAATGTTGTATTAATTTTAAAATGTTTGTTCTAGATCAAAGTGAATATTTCTAGAATACTTACTTTTTGAATATGCATAATGTGCACATGGGATATATGTGTAGAGAAAGAGATCTAGAGAAAGAACTGTAAGGCTAAGTAATTCCATTATATATAGAAAACATATAAGAATATATATATATATATATATATATATATGAATACTTGTATATTAAGATAGTTAATACTATAATACTATATGAATACATATACACATGTATAAGTAAAGGCATTGCTCTTAAAATGTAGTTAATCCAATTAATCTCAAATTAAATAGGGAAAAAGAAATCTATGTAGGAGAGTTTCTCGGAAAATTATTTCTTTTTTTTTTTTCAGACTGTAACAATTATATTTTCAAAATTGTAATTAGGCATTACCAAATAAAGTAATAAACAACTCTTAATTTAGAGTGCAAAATAAAAGCACCTTATTTTCAAGGTGCAAAAGCAAGAAAATACAACATAAACTTATCCACATTTTTAAATAGTTGTCTGTGTGATGAGTAAATGACATTTAAAAACATTTTCAATAGAAAAATGATTTATAAACCAGTTTACAGAAGATCAAAAAAAATCAAGGTTTAACACCAACTTTAACTATAAATAACTAAAAAGAAAATTGTCCTCTCTTCTGTTTTTGCTTCAACATTTATGTCTTCTGCTCTTTGCCTTTTGGAGAAAACATTGCATTGTAAGGCTGCCGTCTTTTTGGACGAGGACAAGGATCAAGGTCTTCTTTAATGTAACCTCTTTCCATACATGTCTGAGTAGAAGGAAAACCAACTTCCCAGAAATTCTCTGGTGTGTTAGGTGGAATGTAGCGAAATCGGTGTCTTGAGCAGGAAGTCGACTTCTTTTCTCTTTCTTCTGCTGGAAAATCTGCATAATAAATTTCACATTCCTTACATGTGTGTCCAAGCAATTTTCTTCTCTCTTCTTTTTTCCGAACCACCTCAATATGAGGAAAATTTTGTAATTCAGTCTCTCTTTCATCACCTTTAAAATATGGCTCCACAAATGCTTTCTGTTTGACTTTATCTTGTTTATCACCAGGAGTGTTTTGTTTTTGTTTTTGTTTTTGTTTTTGTTTTTTGTTTTTTTTGTAGTAGTTGACAATTCCTTCTCTTCATCTGCTGCCTGCAGGAAGCTCTCTGCCAAACAGGACTCATATTCTTCATGTGTCGTCCGATCAAACATATCTTCCAAGCTATCATTCATCTTTCTTTCTCCATTTGGACTCTCTTCTCCCTTCTGCTCTTGCTTCTTCAGTTTTAAGAGCATGGTTTCACTAACCAATGTACAGTCTATGTCCACTGTCTCTCCTGCTAATCTTGACTGACTGCCATCCTTTGTATCATCTACAGTAACATCCATTTTATACTGGGAAAGGTCTGCTCCTGGATCTATACTCCACTGGATATTTTCAAAGGATACATCTTGGTTGTTTTGTAGAGATTTTGTTTTAGCAATTCTACATGGATTTAACTGAAGAACTGATGCAACTTCACATGCTCCATGGACTGATCTGGTTTTCATCTTTATAGGCCCATGAGAACCAGCGCCCTTTGTGTCATCAAAAAGATTCTCTGTCTCCAAAATTTCACATGGACGAAGAGGGATTTTAAATACTGGGTTTTCTTCCTTTATTTGTAACAGTGTTTTATTATCTGGAGATTTACTCAAGGACTGGAAAAGGGACTCCTGTAAAACAAGGTTCTTCCGGGGAGTCTCTGGTTAGCCCACAGCTTCCTCTCAAGGCCTTGCGGCTTGAGGAAGAGTCCCTTGGAATGGGCTTCAGAGCCTCATAGAGAGTCACTTGCCTAAATCTGATTTTAGAGTTCTCACTTCCTTGGCTTTTCTCTTGACGTTGGATAGCTGAAAATCGATCAGACAGATCCAGAGGTTTATCCATCACGTAGTCTCCATTCATGGAAGAATGACTATCCAGTGGAAAAGGAAAAGCATTTTCTTTATCAAAGGAGTCTTGGGGACAGATTACTTCATCTTCACTTTCTTCCTCAATTTTCTTCCTTTTGGTTCTGCCTCCCAGTGACTTCAGTGGTACCACATATTTATCTGTATCAGTATCTTTAATGTGATCAATACTATCCTGCTCACTTACAGGTTCACTTGTATTTTTATTTATAAGTATCTGCTTATTAGAAGATGACTGACTAGGGATCTTGTTCACTTCAGTCCCAAGAAGATGATGTGTGATAAGGGCTCCATCTTCAGATTTTGATCTAGGTTTCTCTGGTCCAGAAGCAGAAGTATTGCTGAGGGGCACGGTTTTCAGATGGGTTTTTTTCCCCAGTCTCTAAAAGAGAAGGGGACAAACTTGTATTCAAACCTAAACTACTTTTCACGTTAGAGGGAGCTCCAAATACAGGAGATGATACTCGAGCAGTCAATTCTTCTTGAAGTGGAGTCTTTGAATCTGAAAACCTTAAATTATCTTCACTATTTCTTCTACATTCCTCAAAAGCTTGTTTTTTGTGATCTCCTTCCAGACAGTGGTAGAGCTCATCACCAAGAGGGCTCCAAGGGCCTCGAGATTCAGATTCTTCTTGAATACAAAGTCCAAGTGTTTCAGCAACTACTGTAGCTAAATTATCAGGAGGATAACTGCTTTTTCCATGTGGTTTAGCCACTGGAGCTTGACTCTGATCACAAGTGTCAGCCACTAGAATTTCACTTTCCTGAGGTTTATGTTGTGGATGAGCTGAAGACTTTGGTACTGTTCTCAATTCATGTGCACAGCCAGAGTGCTCCAGTTTAGCATGTGTTTGCTCTATATATCGGACACGGAGGTTCTCCTTTCTTCGTAGCCGATTAGTGCCAGAAAATGAAAAGGTTGTTATTGGTGAATCTGGAATAACATCTTCCTCAGATTCAAGATCAGTTGCTTTATGTGGTTGATCATTCTCAATTTTCTGCTGCAGCTGTTCAGAAAGCTTTTTATTTTCTTCCTGTAGAGTGTTCTTTTCATTCATAAGCTCTGTGATAAGTTTAAGATTCTGCTGCCGAATATTTTCAAACTCTTGTTGCTTCTTACGCATATGTTCTTCAGTTACTGCACAGCGATCACATAATCCTGCTCTTAATCGATCTTCTAACACTTTAATGGTTTCATGAAGGACTTTCTGTTGCTCTCTCAGCTGTTGATTTTTGGTGAAGAATTCTTCTAGTCTTTGTGCATCTAAAATTCGTTCCTTTTTCAGTTTGGTTACTTTCACTTGTAAACCTTGTACTTCCTTATCATGATACTCGTTCAGTTTTGTCCAAAGATCCTTGAAATCATTAGATACATCTGCAGAACTAGGCCTTCCATAACTGCTTCCTGAGAGGTTCATCTTGTTTAATATGCTCCACCCTTCTACTGGTTAATGTTTCCTGACCTTTTCTGTTACATTATATAAGTCTGAAGTTGCCTTTAGCCAGTTGAAATATAGCTTACAAGATGGCCTCGAGATTCTCCAAAGCCCCCAGCTGGGAAGCAGACACGCTGTGAGACTGGAAAGTCTGAGACGGCCGTTTGCTTTTCTCCTCGCTCCCTGACTAAACCTACCAAACTGGCGGCGGCCAAGCCGCCCCCTCGGGGCAGCCCGCGCTTTCCCGGGCTGGGGGCGGGCCCAGGAAAATTATTTCTAAGACTGAAATTAAAAGCTATACCAAACTTATAAAATCTTATACATTTTATTAATTGAATTTGATTGCAAAAAAAACTATAAACTTATTCCAATCTTTTATGAATTGTTATAAAAATCAGACAGAAGCAATTTCAGTTATAGAAATATATGCAGAAGTTATTCAATTTTTAGAATGATAAAACCAGCAATATATATAAACAAAATAAATTATCATGCCACAATATTTGTTCTGTTACCTCTCACCCAGAGACTAAAGATGTCTTGCTGCTGCTACTGCTGCTAAGTCAATTCAGTCGTGTCAGACTCTGTGTGACCCCATAGACGGCAGCCCACCAGACTCTCCTGCCCCTGGGATTATCCAGGCAAGAAACTGGAGTGGGTTGCCATTTCCTTCTCCAATGCATGAAAGTGAAAAGTGAAAGTGAAGTCACTCAGTCGTGTCTGACTCTCAGCGACCCCATGGACTGCAGCCTACCAGGCTCCTCCATCCATGGGATTTTCCAGGCAGGAGTACTAGAGTGGGGTGCCATTAAGACATCTTAGCATTAGAAAATATATAAAGGCTTTATGATTTTCTCTTTTACATATTAAATATTTGGGGAATCCGTCTTGTCCAGAACTACTACACATATGACATATATGTAACAGATGTATGTAATAATTATATATTGAACACAATTAAATTATATACACACACATGTAGTATAATGTGTTTTACATGTAAAATATTATATATGCAATGTAGATGATGCATTTTATATGATTATATATGATATATTCAGTTCAGTTCAGTCGCTCAGTCATGTCCGACTCTTTGAGACCCCATGAATCCCAGCATGCCACGCTTCCCTGTTCATCACCATCTCCCAGAGTTCACTCAGACTCACGTCCCTCAAGTCTGTAATGCCATTCAGCCATCTCATCCTGGGTCGTCCCCTTCTCCTCCTGCCCCCAAATCCTCCCAGCATCAGTTTTTTCCAATGAGTCAACTCTTCGCATGAGGTGGCCAAAGTACTGGAGTCTCAGCTTTAGCATCATTCCTCCCAAAGAACTCCCAGGGTCTATCTCCTTCAGAATGGACTGATTGGATCTCCTTGCAGTCCAAGGGACTCTCAAGAATCTTCTCCAACACCACAGTTCAAAAGCATCAATTTTTCGGTGCTCAGCCTTCTTCACAGTCCAAATCTCACATCCATACATGACCACAGGAAAAACCATAGCCTTGACTAGATGGACCTTAGTCGGCAAAGTAATGTCTCTGCTTTTGAACATACTATCTAGGTTGGTCAAAACTTTTCTTCCAAGGAGAAAGTGTCTTTTAATTTCATGTCTGCAATCACCATCTGCAGTGATTTTGGAGCCCCCCAAAATAAAGTCTGACACTATTTCCACTGTTTCCCCATCTATTTCCCATGAAGTGATGGGACCAGATGCCATAATCTTTGCTTTCTGAATGTTGAGCTTTAAGCCAACTTTTTCACTCTCCTCTTTCACTTTCATCAAGAGGCTTTTCAGCTCCTCTTTACTTTCTGCCATAAGGGTGGTGTCATGTGCATATCTGAGGTTATTGATATTTCTCCCAGCATTCTTGATTCCAGCTTGTGTTTCTTCCAGTCCAGTGTTTCTCATCATGTACTCTGCATAGAAGTTAAATAAGCAGGGTGACAATATACATCCTTGAATTACTCCTTTTCCTATTTGGAACCAGTCGGTTGTTTCATGTCCAGTTCTAACTGTTGCTTCCTGGCCTGCATACAGATTTCTCAAGAGGCAGGTCAGGTGGTCTGTATTCCCATCTCTTTCAGAATCTTCCACAGTTTATTGTGATCCACATAGTCAGAAGCTTTGGCATAGTCAATAAAGCAGAAATAGATGTTTTTCTGGAACTCTCTTGCTTTTTCCCTGATCCAGTGGATGTTGGCAATTTGATCTCTGGTTCCTCTGCCTTTTCTAAAACCAGCTTGAACATCAGGGAGTTCACAGTTCATGTATTGCTGAGGCCTGGCTTGGAGAATTTTGATCATTACTTTACTAGCGTGTGAGATGAGTGCACTTGTGTGGTAGTTTGAGCATTCTTTGGCATTGCCTTTCTTTGGAATTGGAATGAAAACTGACCTTTTCCAGTCGTCTGGCCACTGCTGCATTTTCCAAATTTGCTGGCATATTGAGTGCAGCACTTTCACAGAATCATCTTTCAGGATTTGAAACAGCTCAACTGGAACTCCATCACCTCCACTAGCTTCATTTGTAGTGATGCTTTCTAAGGCCCCGTTGACTTCACTTCCCAAGATGTCTGGCTCTAGATGAGTGATCACATCATCATGATTATCTGGGTCGTGAAGATCTTTTTTGTACAGTTCTTCTGTGTTTTCTTGCCACCTCTTCTTAATATCTTCTGCTTCTGTTAGATCCATACCATTTCTGTCCTTTATCGAGCCCATCTTTGCATGAAATTTTCCCTTGGTATCTCTAATTTTCTTGATGTGATCTCTAGTCTTTCCCAATCTTTTGTTTTCCTCTTTTTCTTTGCATTGATGTTATAAAAAGTACATAATATTGTGCAATGTATTTATATGTAATGCATATTGTATATGTTATATACTGTGTACATGCATTTTTAATTGCTTCATGGCTATCTAACTTATTTTAATTTTTTCAGTTTTGCTGAGATAAAATTTATAATGGCATTTTGTGTTTGTTATAGTCAAAATAATTTGACTTACATATGTTGTAAAATGATTATCATAATACATTATTTCTGTTCATCCTGTAAGTGCAAGAAAAAAGAAAGAAAAATATTTTTCCTATGATGTGAACCCTTAGTATTTATTCTCTCCAGAATTATTGTTTTTGTTCAGTTGTTCAATCACTAAGTCATGTCCTACTCATTGTGATCTTATTAACTTCAGCACACCAGGCTTCCCTGTCCTTCACTACCTTCCAGAGTTTGCTCAAACTCGCATATACCAGAAAGCAGTGCTGATCAGCACCAGAGATGTTACCTTCTCCATTTCCAACCTGGACTGGTTCACCCCTCCTTAGGCATTCACCCCTCCTTAGACAACCTGATGGTCTTGCACTCCCAGGAGGTCACCATATTGAGGCCAAACTTACTGCAGACATCCAGTCAACATAGTGTGCTGCAGCCCAGAACTCCTGAGCTCAAGGGATCCTCCAGCCTCAGCGTCCTGGGTAGCTGGAATTACAGGCATGAGATTTTACACAACAAAGGAAACTATAAGCAAGATGAAAGGACAGCCTTCAGAATAGGAGAAAATAATAGCAAATGAAACAACTGACAAAGAATTAATATCCAAAATATATAAGCAGCTCATGCAGCTCAATACCAGAAAAGCAAACAATCCAATGAAAAAATGGGCAAAAGACCGATACAGAAATCTCTCCAAATAAGATGTACAGATGGTTATTAAACACATGAAAAGATGTTCAACATCACTTACTATTAGAGAAATGCAAATCAAAACTACAATGAGGTATTAATTTTACAGTGGTCAGAATGCCCATCATCAAAGAGTCTATAAACAATAAATGCTGGAAAGGGTGTAAGGAAAAGGGAACCCTTTTACACTGTTGCTGGGAATGCAAATTGGTATAGCCACTATGGGGAACAGTGTGGAGATTTCTTAAAAGACTCAAAACAGAACTGACACTATGACCCAGCAATCCCACTGCTAGGCATACACACTGAGGAAACCAGAATGGAAAGAGACACATGTACCCCAATGTTCATTGCAGCACTATAAACAACAGCTAGAACATGGAAGCAACCTAGATGGCCATCAGCAGATGAATGGATAAGGAAGTTGTGGTACTCTACACAATAGAATATTACCCAGCTATAAAAAGGAATATGTTTGAGTCCATTTTAATGAGGTGGATGAACCTGGAGACTATTATACAAAGCAACATCAGAAAAAGAAAGACAAATACTGTATATTAAAACATATATATGGAATTTAGAAAGATAGTACCAATGATCCTACATGTAGGGCAGCAAAGGAGACACAGATACAAGAACAGACTTTTGAACTCTGTTGGAGAAGGCGAGGGTGGGATAATTTGAGAGAACAGCACCAAAACATGTGCATTACCATATGTAATGTAGAAGACCAGTGCAAGTTTGATGTGTAAAGTAAGGCACCCAAAGATTGTGTTCTGGGACAATCCAGAAGGATAAGGTATGGAGGGAAATGGGAGGGGTGGGAATAGGGGAGACACATGTACACCTGTGACCAATTCATGTTTATGTATGGCAAAAACCATCACAATATTGTAAAGCAATTATCCTCCAACTAAAATAAATTAATTGCAAAAAAAAAAAGAAGTGCTAAATATGGTCATCCTCTTGTACATTACTTTCCTAGTACTTATTTATCTTATAACTGGAATTTTGTACCTTTTTTTCACCTTCATTTAATTCCTTCTCCTTCCGTGCCCTGCATCTGGTAATAATACATCTTATCTCTTGCCACAAGTCTATTTATTTCATTCTTTAAAAAAAAAAAAAAGAAAGAAAAAACTTCTACACACAAGAGTACTGATAAAGTATTTGTCTTTTTCTGACTTCTTTCATTAAGTATGACACCCTCAAAGTCAAAACATTTTGTCACAAGCAACAGGATTTCCTTTTTATGGTTGAATAATGTTTCATTCCATAATACTCCACATTTTCTTTAATGGTTCTTCTGTCTATAGATGCTTTGGATTTTTAGTTTTTGTTTGTTTGTTTGCTTTGTTTTCATTTCTTGGCTATTGAAAATATTGCTGCTTTGAAAATGGAAGTGCAGATATCTCTTTGACACAATGTTTTTCTTTCCTTTAGATATATTTCTAGAATTGGAGTTACTGGATCATCTGACATTTATATATATATATTTATATATATATATATATATATATATATATATATATATTATTTTTGAGGAAACTATATTTTCCTTGGTGTTTGTACCAATTTACAATCCCACCAATAGTGAAAGGATTTTCTTTTCTACACAGCCACATCACTATTTGTTATCACTTATCTGCTTTATGATAGTTCATGGCAACTTCTAAAACAAAATATTATATTTGAAAATAGATAAGAAAAAATTAATTTATTTCACTAGTAATTTCTCAGTCCCAAAAGATGTGGAGTTAGAATTAAATAAAATAAAGTGAGAAGGCAATTTAGGATACCAGCAGGGTGGAATATCAGATTAAACTCTCTCCCATTTTAATTCTGAGTATACCTTCCTGTAGAGGAAGATATAAGAGACACCTTCGCTTGAATTTGATTTGACACTGTATATTCCCCTAAAAGCAAGTTTAATATTTAATCTGAATAATCTTTTGGTGCCTGACAGAAGCAGACCTATGCATCATTTGGATGAATGTAAATTTAAAGCAGACATTTACTTCTTTACAACACGGAATAATAAAGATCAAATTTAACAACCTACCTTTAAAAAAACCTAAAACATAATTAGAATATGCAAAATAATGGTTTTACAGACATTGGATATTAGGTAGGGAAGACAGTGATCATTGAGAGATAGGACACACACACATACATGCACACACAATGTGAAACTTGTAATTGCCCAAGGTTACTGCCTGGAGGGTTTCCAGGCTACAAAATGGGAAGATTCCAAGACAGCTGATCTTCTCACTAAGGTGATTAGATGAGATGGATATATGCAAAGGCCAAGATTAGATTTCATAGTGGTGAGTTTCAAAGAAAAGAGCATTAGAAATAAAGCTCCAGAGATGTGAGGAGGGCTCTCCTTGTGTCTGCAGCTGAGTAGAGCATATGTATATGAGAAAATTACTACACTCTGAGGAAATAACTCAAAACAATTAGAGCAAACAAACTCCAAAGCACACATAGGGAATATTATAGCTCCTTTTTACCTCAACCAGTGTGCTAAATCTTATAAATCAAGGATTATTGGGCAGAATACTCTATAGATTATTTTTGTTCTTGTTTCATCATCCAGCCATGTCTGACTCTTTGTGACCTGGACGGCAGCACACCTGGACTCCCTGTCCTTCACCATCTCCCAGAATTTGCCCAAGTTCATGTTCATTGAGTTGGTGATACCATCCAGTCATCTCATCCTCTGAAGCCCTCTCCTCCTTCGGCCCTCAATTTTTCCGAGCATCAAGGACTTTTCCAATTAGTCGTCTGTTTGCATCAGATGACAAAAATACTGGAGCTTCAGCTTCAGAATCAGTCCTTCCAGTGAATATTCAGGTTTGATTTCCCTTGAAATGGACTGATTTGATCTCCTTGTTGTCCAAGGGACTTTCAGGAGTCTTCTCCAGCACCACAGTTTGAAGGCATCAGTTCTTTGGTGTTCTGCCTTCTTTACGGTCCAGCTCTCACATCTACACGTGACCACTGGGAAGACCATAACCTTGACAATATGTACTTTTGTTGGCAGAGTATTGTCTGTACTTTTCAACATACTGCCTAGGTTTGTTGTAGCTTTCCTGCCCAAATCCAATCGTCTTCTGATTTCACTGGTGGGAGTCACTGTCTGCAATGATTTTGGAGCCCAAGAAAAGGAAATCTGTCACTACTTTCACCATTTCCCCTTCTGTTTGCCATGCAGTCATGGGGCTGGATGCCATGATGTTAGGTTTTCTTTTTCTTTGTTCTTATTTTTTTAGTATTTAGTTGTAAGCCAGCATTTTCACTCTCCTCCTTCACCTTCATCAAAATGCTCTTTAGTTTCTCTTCACTTTCTGCCATTAGAGTGGTATCATCCTCATATCTGAGGATGTTGATATTTCTCCCGCCTATCTTGATTCCAGCTTGTAACTCATCCAGCCGGCCATTTCTCATGATGCGCTCAGTATATAGGTTAAACAAACAGTGACATCAGACAGCACTTTTGTACTCCTTACTTGATATTGAACCAACCAGTGGTTCCATACAGGATTCTAACTGCTGCTTCCTGACACTCCTGTTTCTCAGGAGACAGTTAAGATGATTTCCCAGGCTCCCCTAATGGCTCAGATGGCAAAGAGAATTGACTCAGTGCTTAATCGCTCAGTCATGTCTGACTCTTTGCAACCCTTTTGACTGTATCCCACCAGGCTCCTCTGTCCATGGGATTTTCAGGAAAGAACACTGGAGAGGGTTGTCATTTCCTTTTCCAATTGACTCAGGAGTTGGGTAATATTAGCCCTAAACTAAACTTGCTCAGCTCTGCCTGAGAAATATTAAAATAACAAATTAGACATCCTGAATGGTACCTGGAAAGAGGGGGAAAAAAAAAAAGAGTGACAATACTGGTGAAATTTGAATAACTTCTATAGTTTAGTTAATAATATTTTACAAATATTATAATTTAAATTTTGATAATTGCACTGTAATTACATAATATGTTAGTAAAAAATGAGTTAGAGCTAAACAGGATTTCTCCTTAGTAACACTGCTAGTCTTTTGTGCATCTAAAATCATGTCTAAATAAAAGTTAACAATGACAATAACAAAAAGATAAGAAGGAAGTATATTATTCCTAAGTAATTAAGCTATATTTCTTAACAATCCTCAATAATGCTTACAGAAACACAAAAATATTTTACATCTAAGAAAGTAAAAAGAAAAAAAAAGACCACCAGGCATGCAAATAAGTAGAAAAGTACCCAAAAAATAACCTATACTGAGAAGAAAAAGTAATAGATTGAAAGAGATATTCAGAAGTTTTACAACTAGAATTATTAGACAAAAACATTAACAGTTGTTATATCTCTATATTCTACAAGTTTAAGAACAAAGGAGAAAATTAAATGTAAAGATAGAAAAATTACCCAGTTCAAACTTTAGGAATTAAAAACTCTCTTACATTAGTTCTCTTACATATCATCATGTTTTCCTTACCATAATATGCTTGCTAAATATTTTCACATCATGATATACATTGATTTTTTCAACAAAGTACATGGTCCCCATGTAAAAAAAAAAAAAAACTATTTTACATACTTCTGCTATAAGAGAATATGCCATAGACTGACTGGCTTAAACAACAAGGATTTATTAATCATAATTCTGGAGGACAGGAAATCCAAGAGCAAAATAATGGTAGATTTTTTGCTTGGCCAATACACATCTGGTTCATAGATGACTATCATTTCTCACTGTATTCTCACATGGTAGAAAGGAGCAAGTGAGCTCCCTCGGGTATCTTTTAAAAGTGATGTGAGCATTATCATGAGAGTTCCATGTTCATGACCTTATCACTTCCTGAAGACCCTTCCTCCAAACACTATCACAGTATGAATTAGACTTCAGAACATGAATTTTAATTTCTTAAAGTCCATAAAGTACTTTCAGTCCATAGCAAAAACTGAAATTTGTCAGATGGAAAATATACTGAAGGTAATTAATAGCTGATGAGATATTGCAAAAGAAAAGATTATTGTTCTTGAATACACAGCAAGAAACAACCCCAAAGGGAAACCAGAGAAAAATATAGCAAAAAAAAAAAAAAATGTTAACAGAATATCAGTGAGTGAACCAAAACATGCAAGCAAGCAGCTTAATAAATATGTTATGTGAAGGAGGACAGAAAAAAACCCACAAAGATAGCAGCAAAAATTTCAAAATTTGAAATCAAAGCAGTTCAAAAAATAAGAAAAAAATGACATTGAGAGATATTATAATCTAATTCCTCAGAACTAATGATTAACAATCTAAACAATGGCTAAAATAGTGCAGGACAGGGTAGAAGGAAGGGGAATGCATAATGTATAGAGTCAAAGAGATAATAATTATAGTTAACTCCTGATTGCAAACAATACAAACCAGAAGACAATGGAACAAAATCTTTAAAGTGATGAAAAAAAGGTAACAACAACAGAAATCTGTCAACCTTGAATTCTGTACGCAGTTAAAATATATTTGAATAGAGGAAGTATTTCCAGTAATACATCTTCAGATGTGTGAAATCCAGAGGAAATAATCTCCAGCAGAATCAAAGTTTAAGAAATAGTAAAGTTTTTAGGAAGAAAGAAAACTGATAAAAGTGAAAATCAGAATAAAGAAGAACAAAACAAAATGGTTACTATGTGGTTACCAAAAAAATTTTTTAAATATATAATTTAAATTTTTTTAAGAGACAATTGGCTAACTACTAAAGCAAAATTAGTAATAGTGTAATATGAGGTTTATAAAAATGTTTACTTGAAACATATGACAATAAAAGCATACTGTGGTAAAGCAGATGGGGGGCATACACACAATGGAATATTATTCAACTATAAAAATGAACAAAACAATGCCATTTGCAGCCACATAGTGGACCTAGAGATTATCATTCAAAGTGAAGTAGGTCAGATGAAGAAAGGTAAATATTACATGATATCACATATATGAGGATTCTTAAAAAATGATACAAATGAAATTATTTTCAAAATAGAAAGAGACAGCCTTCAGAACAAACTTAAATTATCTCTTCTTTGGATAGATATCTATTTAGATTTTCTGTTCATTTTTGCTTTTATTTTTAAATATTAAGTTGTATGACCTGTTTCTATATTTTTAAGGTTAATCCCTTGTTGGCTGCTTAATTTTCAAATATTTTTTCCCATTCTGTGGTTGTCCTTTCATTTTGTTTTTTATTTCCCTTGCTGTGCAAAAGCTTCTAAGTTTAATTAAGTCCCATTTGTTTATTTTTATTTTTCTTACTCTAGGAGGTGAATCAAAAAATATCTTGTGGTGACTTATATCAAACAGTATTCTGCCAATGTTTTCCTAGAAGAGTTTTATAGTGTCTGGCCTTATGTCTAGGTATTTAATCAATTTTGAGTTTATTTTTGTGTGTGGTGTTAGGGAGTACTCTCATTTGATTCTTCTGCCTGTAGCTGTCTAATTTTCCCAGCACCACTTATAGAAGAGACACGGCCAAAGAGAACATTAAGAGTCTCAATTTCATTCATTAGAGAAATATAAATCAAAACTGCAATAAGGCATCACTTCACATTGATTTGAATGGCTACCATGAAAGAATATTCAAATAATAAATGCTGGGGAGGGTGTGGAAAAAGAAGAACCCTCCTATACTATTGGTGGGGATGTAAATCGGTACTGCCACTACGGAGAACTGTATGGGGTTTCTTACAAAACAAAAATACAACTACCATATGACCCAGAAATCCCACTTCTGAGCATATACCTGGAGAAAATCATAATTCCAAAAGATACATGCACTCTAGTGTTTATTGTGGCACTATTTACAATAACCAAGATGTGGAAGCAACCTATATGTCCTTCAACAGGGGAATAGATAAAGAAGATGTAGTATATATATGGGGTTTCCTGGGTGGCTCAGTTGGTAAGGAATCCACCTGCAATGCAGGAGACCCCAGTTTAATTCCTGGGTTGTGACATTCCCTTGGAGAAGGAATAGGCTACTCAGTTCAGTATTCTTGGGCTTCCCTCATGGCTTACATGGTAAAAAATCCTGCTGCAGTGCAGGAGGCCTGAGTTCCATCCCTAGGTTGGTAAGATCCCCTGAAGGAGGGCATGGCAACCCACTCCCGTATTCTTGCCTGGAGAATCCCCATGGACAGAGAAGCCTGGTGGGCTGCAGTCCGTAGAGTTACAATGAGTTGGACACAACTGAGCAACTAAACACAGCACAGCACACAGTACATAAATACAATGGAATATCACTCATCCATGAAAAGAACAAAATAATACCATTTGAAACAACATGGATGTACATAGAGATTGTCATACTGAATGAGGTAAGTCAGATAGAGAAAAATAACATGTCTCATGATATCATCCACATACAGAATCTAAAAAAAAAAAAAAAAAGGTACAAATGATTTTTTTACAAAGCAGAAGTAGAATCACTGATGTAGAAAACAGAATTTGGTTACCAAGGGATAAGGAGGAGGGGGATAAATTGGGAGATTGGGAAAGACATATACACTTTGCTATATATAAAATAGATAACCAATAAGAACCTAACGTATAGCACTGGGAGCTCTACTTAATATTGTGTAATGGCCATTATGGGAATCTTAAAATAATAGAGTGGATATATGTCACCTATAACTGATCCACTTTGCTGTAAACCTGGAATTATCACAAAATTGTAAACAACTATATCTCAATAAAAATTAAGAAAAAAGTATGGCTACCACAGGGGAAACGTGGGGGAGAATGAGAAATTGGCAGTCTGGGATAAATATATACATACTATTATATATATATATATATATATATACACACACACACAAACACACATATTTTATATATATATATATATATGTATATATTAGAATAATCAGCAAAGACCTATGGTATACCATTCCGTATGGTATAGAAAATTCTAACCAATATTCTGTAATTGCCTATAAGGGAAAAAACACTGAAACAAAGGATATATGCATACATAAAACTATTTATGTGTGTGTATATATATATGTGTGTGTATATATATATATATATATATATATATATATATATATATATATATATCAGTTCAGTTCAGTCGCTCAGTCGTGTCCGACTCTTTGTGACCCCATGAATCGCAGCACACTAGGCCTCCCTGTCCATCATCAACTCCCGGAGTTCACTCAGACTCACTCACATCAAGTCGCTGATGCCATCCAGCCATCTCATCCTCTGTCATCCCCTTCTCCTCCTGCCCCCAATCCCTCCCAGCATCAGAGTTTTCTCCAGTGAGTCAACTCTTCGCGTGAAGTGACCAAAGTACTGGAGTTTCAGCCTTAGCCTCAGTCCTTCCAAAAAACACTCAGGGCTGATCTCCTTTAGAATGGACTGGTTGGATCACTTTGCAGTCCAAGGGACTCTCAAGAGTCTTCTCCAACACCACAGTTCAAAAGCATAAGTTCTTCAGCGCTCAGCTCTCTTCACAGTCCAACGCTCACATGCATACATCTTCACATCCATACAAAACCATAGCCTTGACTAGACAGACCTTTGTTTGCAAAGTAATGCCTCTGCTTTTGAATATGCTATCAAGGTTGGTCACAACTTTCCTTCCAAGGAGTAAGCGTCTTTTAATTTCATGGCTGCAGTCACCACCTGCAGTAATTTTGGAGCCCAGAAAAATTAAGTCTGACACTGTTTCCACTCTTTCCCCATCTATTTCCCATGAAGTGATGGGACTAGATGCCATGATCTTCGTTTTCTGAATGTTGAGCTTTAAGCCAACTTTTTCACTCTCCTCTTTCACTTTCACCAAGAGACCTTTTAGTTCCTCTTCACTTTCTGCCATAAGGGTGCTGTCATACACATAACTGAGGTTATTGATATTTCTCCCAGCAATCTTTATTCCAGCTTGTGCTTCTTCTAGCCCAGTGTTTCTCATGATGTACTCTGCATATAAGTTAAATAAGTAGAGTGGCAATATACAGCCTTGACACATTCTTTTTCCTATATGACTGAATTACTTTGCTGTATGCCTGAAACTAACATTATAAATCAATTATGCTTCAATATAAAAGTTAAAATAAAAAATGAAACTATTTAAATTCTTACTCCATGTGTGAAGTAGCATAATATTACTTGATGGTAGATTTTCAGTTAAAGATGTTTGTTAGAAACACTTCAGGAACCACTGGATCAATAAAGCAAATGTTTTAACTCAATTACCCAATAGATGAGATGACATAATGTTACAAAAGCAAACATTTAATCAAAATCCAAAGAAGAAAATCATAATGACAAAGAATTGGGCTAATGGAAAGCAAATGAGATCATATATTAGATTTAAATTCAGTCATATCAATAATAACATTAAATGTAAGTCAGTGGTGGTGGTGGTTTAGTCACTAAGTCATGTTTGATTCTTCCAACTCCATGGACTGTAGCCTGTCAAACTCCTCTGTCCATGGGATTTCCCAGGCAAGAATACTGGAGTGGGTCTGCCCTTTCTCCAGGGATATATACATGACCTAATAATTAAATGGGAGAGAGAGAATCTAATTCCATTTTATAAAGCAAAAACAAAAAATCCAAAGCCAAACTATCAAGACAGTAGAAATTCACTTAAATATAAAAAGAAACACAAATTAGGGAAAAGAAAGAAAACAAACTAGCCATGGAAATGCTAATCAAAAGGAAAAGTGAAATGACTACATTGATACTAAAAAAAAAAATGAATTTCAAAGAAAATAACGTTACTAAGGAAAAAAAGGTCTTTTAAATATGATGCTGGAGTCAGTTCATCTAAAGGACAAAATCATGAATATCTATGTACCTAGTAACAGAGATTTAAGATAAGTTGAAACATTAAATATTTAAGGGAAAAGAGTCTTATCTACCACTTTCATCAAATACTTTAACACGTTTTACTAGCTAAGTAATAGAAGAGGTGAAGAGAAAATCAATAAGTATATAGTAAATTTGAATAAGACTATCAATCAATCTGAACTAAATATCATCTGTAATATATTTCACCCAACAACAATAAAGTATACATTCCCTTCAACATTTAGAACATTTCCCAGGATATGGTTGACTATAAAAGGGTCTCAATAAATTTAAAATAATTTCAGTCCTGCAAAGTGTGCTGTTTGACCATAATTAGAAAGTTATGGTTAGAAATTAGTAACAGAAAATTATTTGAAAATTTTCCAAATATTTCAAACTAAATAAAATGCTTCTAAAATAACCCACATATAAAAATAAAATTTATAAAAAAATTAAAATATATTATGAACTGAATAAAGAGGAAAATAAAACATCAGTTCAGTACAGTCGCTCACTATTGTCTGATTCTGTGACCCCATGAACTTCAGCATGCTAGGCCTCCCTGTCCATCACCAACGCCCAGAGTTCACTTAAACTCACATCCATTCAGTCAGTGATGCCATCCAGCCATCTCCTCCTCTGGCGTCCCCTTCTCCTCCTGCCCACAATCCCTTCCAGCATCAGAGTCTTTTCCAAAGAGTCAACTCTTCGCAGGAAGTGGCCAAAGTAATGGAGTTTCAGCTTTAGCATCATTCCTTCCAAAGAACACCCAGGGCTGATCTCCTTCAGAATGGACTGGTTGGATCTCCTTGTAGTCCAAGGGACTCTCAAGAGTCTTCTCCAACACCACAGTTCAAAAGCATCAATTCTTCGGCGCTCAGCTTTCTTCACAGTCCAACTCTCACATCCATACATGACCACTGGAAAAAAAACATAGCCTTGACTAGACAGACCTTTGCTGGCAAAGTAATGTCTCTGCTTTTGAATATGCTATCTAGGATGGTCATAACTTTCTTCCAAGGAGTAAGCATCTTTTAATTTCATGGCTGCAGTCACCATCTGCAGTGATTTTGGAGCCCCCCAAAATAAAGTCTGACACAGTTTCCACTGTTTCTCCAAATATTTTCCATAAATGACGGGACCAGATGCCATGATCTTAGTTTTCTGAATGTTGAGATTTAAGCCAACTTTTTCACTCTCCTCTTTCACATTCATCAAGAGGCCTTTTAGTTCCTCTTCACTTTCTGCCATAAGAATGGTGTCATCTGCATACCTGAGGTTATTGATATTTCTCCCGGCAATCTTGATTCCAGCTTGTGCTTCTTCCAGCCCAGCGTTTTTCATGATGTACTCTGCAAGTTAGTTAAACAAACAGAGTGACAATATACAGCCTTGACGTACTCCTTTTCCTATTTGGAACCAGTTTGTTGTCCCATGTCCAGTTCTAACTGTTGCTTCCTGTCCTGCATATAGGTTTCTCAAAAGGCAGGTCATGGTCTGACGTTCCCATCCCTTTAAGAATTTTCCACTGCTTATTGCTATCTACTCAGTCAAAAGCTTTGGTATAGTCAATAAAGAAGAAACAAACGTTTTTCTGGAACTCTCTTGCTTTTTCGATGATCCAGATGATGTTGGCAATTTGATCTCTGGTTCCTCTGCATTTTCTAAATCCAGCTTGAACATCTGGAAGTTCATAATTCATGTATTGCTGAAGCCTGGCTTAGAGAATTTTGAGAATTACTTTACTAACCTGTGGAATGAGTGCAATTGTGTGGTAGTTTGAGCATTCTTTGGCATTGCTTTTCTTTGGGATTGGAATGAAAACTGAACTTTTCCAGTCCTGTTGCCACTGCTGAGTTTTCCAAATCTGCTGCCAGATTGAGTGCAGCAGTTTCACCGCATCATCTTCTAGAATTTGAAATAGCTCAACTGGAATTCCATCACCTCCACTAGCTTTGTTTGTAGTGATGCTTTCTAAGGCCCACTTGACATCACATTCCAGGAAGTCTGGCTCTAGGTGATGATCTCACCATCATGGTTATCTGGTTCATGAAGATCTTTCTGGCATAGTTTTTCTGAGTGTCCTTGCCACTTCTTCTTAATATCTTCTGCTTCTGTTAGGTCCATAGCATTTTGTTCTTTATTGTGTCCATCTTTGCATGAAATATTCCCTTGGTATCTCTAATTTTCTTGAAGAGATCTCTAGTCTTTCCCATTCTGTTGTTTACTCATTGCATTGATCACTGAGGAAGGCTTTCTTATCTCTTCTTGCTATTCTTTGGAACTCTGTATTCAGATGCTTAAATCTTTCCTTTTCTCCTTTGCTTTTCACTTCTCTTCTTTTCACAGCTACTTGTAAGGCCTCCCCAGACAGCCATTTTGCTTTCTTGCATTTCTTTTCCATGGGGATGGTCTTGATCCCTGTCTCCTGTGCAATGTCACGAACCTCATTCCATAGGTCATCAGGCACTCTATCTATCAGATCTAGCACCTTAAATCTATTTCTCACTTCCACTCTATACTCATAAGGGATTTAATTTATGTCATAGCTGAATGGTCTAGTGGTTTTCCTACTTTCTTCAACTTAAGTCGGAATATGGCAATAAGGAGCTCATGATCTGAGCCACAGTCAGCTCCTGGTCTTGTTTTTGCTGACTGTATAGAGCTTCTCCATCTTTGGCTGCAAAGAATATAATCTCTCTGATTTTGGTGTAGACCATCTGGTGATATCCATGTGTAGAGTCTTCTCTTGTGTTTTTGGAAGAGGGTGTTTGCTTTGACCAGTGCGTTCTTTTGGCAAAACTATATTAGAAGTTGCCCTGCTTCATTTCGTATTCCAAGGTCAAATTTGCCTGTTACCCCAGGTGTTTCTTGACTTCCTACTTTTGCATTCCAGTCCCCTATAATGAAAAGGACATCTTTTTTGGGTTTGAAAGGTCTTGTAGGTCTTCATAGACCCCTTCAACTTCAGCTTCTTCAGCGTTACTGGTTGGGGCATAGACTTGGATTGCTGTGATATTGAATGATTTGCCTTGGAAACGAACAGAGATCATTCTGTTGTTTTTGAGATTACATCCAAGTACTGCATTTCAGACTCTTTTGTTGACCATGATGGCTACTCCATTCCTTCTGAGGGATTCCTGCCTGCAGTAGTAGATATAATGGTCATCTAGTTAAATTCACCCATTCCAGTCCATTTTAGTTCACTGATTCCTAGAATGTCGACATTCACTCTTGCCATCTTCTGTTTGACTACTTCCAATTTGCCTTGATTCATGGACCTGACATTCCAGGTTCCTAAGCACTATTGCACTTTACAGCATTGGACCTTGCTTCTGTCACCAGTCACATCCATAGCAGGGTATTGTTTTTGCTTTGGCTCCATCCCTTCATTCTTTCTGGAGTTATTTCTCCACTGATCTCCAGTAGCATATTGGGAATCTACCAACCAGGGGAGTTCCTTTTTCAGTATCTTATCATTTTACACTTTCATACTGTTCATGGTGTTCTCAAGGCAAGAATAATGAAGTCATTTGCCACTCCCTTCTCCAGTGGATCACATTCTGTCAGACCTCTCCATCATGACCTGCCAGTCTTGGGTGGCCCCAAAGGGCATGGCTTAGTTTTATTGAGTTGGACGAGGCTGTGGTCCGTGTAATTAGATTGACTAGGTTTCTGTGATTATGGTTTCAGTGTGTCTGCCTCCCGATGCCCTTTCACAATGCCTACCATCTTACTTGGGTTTCTCTTACCTTGGACGTGGGGTATGTCTTCATGGCTGCTCCTGCAAAGCGCAGCCGCTGCTCCTGCAAAGCGCAGCCGCTGCTCCTTACCTTGGATGAGGGGTATCTCCTCACTGCCACCCCTCCTGACCTTGAATGTGGAGTAGCTCCTCTATGGCCTCCTGCTTATTGGCCCCCAAAACAGACTCATAGATTAAAGAAAAAAAAAAAAGAAATCCCAGAAGTAAATCTACATACTTATTGTCAATGAAGCTATGGCAATAGAAACAAGAATATATCAATACAATGGTGAAAATAGTCTCATCAGTAATTGGTGCATATAGAATTTCTTAAAAACTGTAAGTAGAGTTATCAGGAGGTTCCCAGTTTGCTCAGTGGTAAAGAAAACATCTGCCAATGCTGGAGACTTGGGTTCAGTCACTAAGTGGGAAGATCCCCTGAGGAAGGGAAGGCAAACCACTCCAGTATTCTTGCCTGGGAAATCCAAGAGAAATCTGGTGGGCTATAGTCCATGGGGTTGGAAAAAGTCAGACATGACTTAGAGACTAAACACCAAGAATTATCATGTGCTCTGGAAATCTCACTTTTGGTCATACGTCCAGATAGATGAAAATCTAATTTTAAAGGATGTATGGACCCCAATATTCACAGCAGTGTTATTTGCAGTAGCCAATACATGGAAGCAATATAAATGTCCATTGACAGATGAATAGATAAAGAATATGAAGTATGTGACTGAGTTACTTCACTTTCACTTTTCACTGTTATGCATTGGAGAAGGAAATGGCAACCTACTCCAGTGTTCTTGCCTGGAGAATCCCAGGGATGGGGTAGCCTGTTGGGCTGCCGTCTATGGGGTTGCACAGAGTTGGACATGACTGAAGCGACTTAGCAGCAGCAGCAGGAGTACATATATACAATGGAACAGTACCCAGACATAGAAAAGAATAATACTATCTGCAGCAGCATGGATGAACCTAAAGATTATTATATTAAGTGAAGTAACTCAGACAGAAAAAGACAAATAGGATACAGTAGCACTTATATGTGGAACCTAAAGAAAAAGATACAAATGAACTTTACTACAAAACAAAAATAGATTAACAGACATAGGAAAAAAAGAACTTATTTTTACCAAGGGGGAAGGAGGACAGAGATAAATTAGGAAATTGATATTAACAGATACATTACTATATATGAAATAGACAACAAGAACCTAACATATAGCATAGGAACCTAACATATAACAAGATATATTCAATATCTTTTAATAACCTCTAGTGGAAAAGAATCTGCAAAGAATATCTATATTACTATATATATATATATATATATATATATATACATGTAAGTATACTATATATATACATATAAAATTTATATATTTATGCATGTAAAGCAGAATCACTTTGCTGTATGCCAGAAACATTGTAAGTCATCTATACCTCAAAAAAAAAAAAAAGAGAGAGAGAAGAAGAAGAAAATAAAATGACAGCAAATTGGATCCAAAAATATAGGAAAATTATAATGCATGATTGGCAAATGTTCACCACAATTTGCAAATTTTGTTTAACATTAAAAATTCAAAGTAATTCACCTATTACAAAATTTTTAAAATTTGACTATATGGTTTCAGTCATTTGAATTGATGTAGAATATCATTTGATAATATTCAACATCTATTTTGTACACAAAACTTTAAGGAAACTATGAAGAGAAAACAACTTCTTCAGCCTGATAAATGGGATCTACAAAAAACCTAGAACTGGAATCACATTTAGTGGTAAAACATTGTATATTCTACTGCTAAGACCAAGATCAAGGCAAGGATACTTCCATTCAGTATTTTACTGGAGGTTCCAGCCAATGCAGAAAGTCTGTGTGCACCCATACAAAAAGTACATGGATGTGAATAGAAGGATAGATGATAAATAGGTAGATAAATGGTAAATATATAGGTATTTTATCCAATATACTCCAACAAGTATATTGATAATATATTTGTCATTTTTTCTCATGACATTTATGCAGTAGAGAATATTTGCATGAGTTTCAATATTTCCAAATGGTACTCTAGTTACTTTTCTGTATTGTGTTTCCTAATCTGAATTAGTCTGAAAGCAAATAATCCTGATTTATGTTAACATATACTTTAAAATTCTTTGAAATTATATATGTGATCTTACTTCTAGTAAAAGATATGTAAATATAGATGAACATTTTCTCAACCTTAGTTTGTAGATACTACCTAATACCTACTTTAATTGGAAGTTAAATGCAGGAGATCAAGATTCGGTTCCTGAGTCGAGAAGATCCCTTGGAGAAGGAAATGGCAATTCCCTCCAATATTCCTGCCTGGAGAATCCCCTGGACAGAGGAGCCTGGCAGGCTACAGTCTATGGGGTCCCAGTTGGACACCACTGAGCGACTAAGTGCTCACATACACATAGCAGCTATGTACTTTCCTTCCTTATTGTACTTGCTGTATATAATATTTCAGCATTAAGAAAAGACAAAGCAAAGCAAATATACCTTTTATGATTTCTTTGGAAACCAAGTCTGAAGTGCCCTTGATAAGCTGTATATTGCCAGTAGTGAAAGGAAATTTCAGTTGCTAACTACCTGTTGAAAGAGATGTGTGTCAGTTTCTAGGCCTCTTACAATACTCTCAATTGCCCAGAGGAAAAGCGATTAAAACAATACACCCATGAAAGATTCATGTTGATGTATGGCAAAACCAATACAATATTGTAAAGTAATTAGCTTCCAATTAAAATAAATACATTTATATTTTTAAAAACCAATATATTTACTCTCCTTTGGAACATGTATGTGTAAGTTTAATTTCAAGAGTAAGGTAATGAATGTCACAATTGAAGTGCTATTTCCTCTTTAGATGTTGCAACTTTTTTGAGTACTAGAGAAATAGCAGACTTGTAAGAGCACAGTATCCATGGCAACAGTTGCTTCAAAATTTCACTTTTGTCACACTTGGAAAGGTCATCCATTGTTTTCATCATTTTGCCGTTCACATTAATTACTTTTAATAGATAAGTTAATAGTCATTAATGATAACTTTCAAGCTTTCCTTTGTTCTCTATTATATAATAATTCAAAAACTACTTTATATGTCTTAATTTTACTTTAAACAAATAAATGATGACAATGTTAACATATTCTGTTGAAGGTACTTACTTCTCTCCCAGGGTAATTGCTTTTATTTGGATTATTTGTTTGACCTCACTTAAAATTAGTTTTAATATGTCCTTGTGAAGGAGTGGTGGCTGTGTGGGCACAGGACGGCTTAGAGGAGCTATCCCACTTTGAAGGTAAGGAAGGGTGGTGGTGAGGAGATACTCTTCATCCAAGGTAAGAAGCAGCAGCTGTGCTTTGCTGGAGTAGATGTGAAGAGATACACCATGCCCAAGGTAAAAGAAATCCAAGTAAGAGGGTAGGTGTTGCAAAAGGGCATCAGAGGGTAGACACACTGAAATCATACTCACGGAAAACTAGTCAATCTAATTACACTAGGACCATAGCCTTTTCTAACTCAGTGAAACTAGTCCATGCCCATGGGTCAACCCAAGAGGGGCGGGACATGGTGGAGAGGTCTGACAGAATGTGGTCCGCTGGAGAAGGGAATGGCAAAACACTTCAGTATTCTTGCCTTGAGAACCCCATGAACAATATGAAAAGGCAAAATGATAGGATACTGAAAAGGAACTCCCCAGGTCAGTAGGTGCCCAATATGTTACTGGAGATCAGTGGAGAAATAACTCCAGAAAGAATGAAGGGATGGAGCCAAAGCAAAAACAATACCCAGCTGTGGATGTGACTGGAGATAGAAGCAAGGTCCGATGCTGTAAAGAGCAATATTGCATAGGAACCTGGAATGTCAGGTCCATGAATCAAGGCAAATTGGAAGTGGTCAAACAAGAGATGGCAAGAGTGAACGTCGACATTCTAGGAATCAGTGAACTAAAATGTACTGGAATGGGTGAATTTCACTCAAATGACCATTATATCTACTACTGTGGGCAGGAATCCCTTAGAAGAAATGGAGTAGCCGTCATGGTCAACAGAAGAGTCTGAAATGCAGTACTTGGATGCAAGCTCAAAGACGACAGAATGATCTCTGTTCGTCTCCAAGGCAAACCATTTAATATCAGAATAATCCAAGTCTATGCCCACCAGTAACGCTGAAGAAGCTGAAGTTGAAGGGGTCTATGAAGACCTACAACAACTTTTAGAACTAACACCCAAAAAAGATGTCCTTTTCATTATAGGGGACTGGAATGCGAAAGTAGGAAATCAAGAAACACCTGGAGTAACAGGCAAATTTGGCCTTGGAATTCGGAATGAAGCAGGACAAAGGCTAATATTTATTGAGTTTTGCCAAGAAAATGCACTGGTCATAGCAAACACCCTCTTCCAACAACACAAGAGAAGACTCTATACATGGACATCACCAGATGATCAACACTGAAATAAGATTCATTATATGCTATGCAGCCAAAGATGGAGAAGCTCTATACAGTCAACAAAAACCAGACCAGGAGCTGACTGTGGCTCAGATCATGAACTCCTTATTTCCAAATTCAGACTTAAATTAAAGAAAGTAGGGAAAAACACTAGATGTTTCATGTAGGACCTAAATCAAATCCCTTAAGATTATACAGGGGAAGTCAGAAATAGATTTAAGGGCCTAGATCTGATAGATAGAGTGCCTGATGAACTATGGAATGAGGTTCGTGACATTGTATAAGAGACAGGGATCAAGACCATCCCCATGGAAAAGAAATGCAAAAAAGCAAAATGGCTGTCTGGGGAGGCCTTACAAATAGCTGTGAAAAGATGAGAGGTGAAAGCAAAGGAGAAAAGGAAAGATACGAGCATCTGAATGCAGAGTTCCAGAGAATAGCAAGAAGAGATAAGAAAGCCTTCTTCAGTGATCAATGCAAAGAAATCGAGGAAAACAACAGAATGGGAAAGACTAGAGATCTCTTCAAGAAAATTAGAGATGCCAAGGGAACATTTCATGCAAAGATGGGCTCGATAAAGTACAGAAATAGAATGGACCTAACAGAAGCAGAAGATATGAAAAGAGGTGGCGAGAATTCACAGAGGAACTGTACAAAAAAGTGTTTCACAACACAGATAATCACGATGGTGTCATCACTCACCTAGAGCCAGACATCCTGGAATGTGATGTCAAGTGGGCCTTAGAAAGCATCACTACGAACAAGGCTAGTGGAGGTGATGGAATTCCAGTTGAGCTATTTCAAATCCTGAAAGATGATGCTGTGAAAATGTTACACTCAATATGCCAGCAAATTTGGAAAACTCAGCAATGGCCATAGGACTGGAAAAGGTCAGTTTTCATTCCAACCCCCCCAAAAAAACAATGCCAAAGAATGCTCACACTCACTACTGCACAGTTGCACTCATCTCACATGCTAGTAATGCAATACTCAAAATTCTCCAAGCCAGGCTTGAGCAATACGTGAACCGTGAACTTCCTGATGTTCAAGATGGTTCTAGAAAGGGCAGATGAACCAGAGATCAAATTACCAACGTCTGCTGGGTCATGGAGAAAGCAAGAGAGTTCCAGAAAAACATCTATTTCTGCCATATTGACTATGCCAAAGCTTTTGACTGTGTGGATCACAATAAACTGTGAAAAATTCTGAAAGAGATGGGAATACCAGACCACCTGACCTGCCTCTTGAGAAACCTATATGAGGTCAGGAAGCAACAGTTAGAACTGGACATGGAACAACAGACTGGTTTCAAATAGGCATAGGAGTATGTCAAGGCTGTTCATTGTCTCCCTGCATATTTAACCTATATGCAGAGTACATCATGAGAAACATTGGACTGGAATAAACACAAGCTGGAATCAAAATTGCCAAGAGATACATCAATAACCTCAGATATGCAGATGCCACTACCCTTATGGCAGAGACTGAAGAGGAACTAAAAGGCCTCTTATCAAAGTGGAGAGTGGAAAAGTTGGATTAAAGCTCAACATTCAGAAAATGAAGGTCATGGCATATGCTCCCATCACTTCATGGGAAATAGTTGGGGAAACAGTGGAAACAGTGTGTCAGACTTTATTTTGGGGGGCTCAAAAATGGCTGGAGATGCTGATTGCAGCCATTAAATTAAAAGACACTTGCTCCTTGTAACAAAAGTTATGACCAACCTAGATAGCATATTCAAAAGCAGAGACATTACTCTGTTGACTAAGGTCCATCTAGTCAAGTCTATGGTTTTTCCTGTGGTCATGTATGGATGTTAGAGGTGGACTGTGAAGAAGGCTGAGCACCAAGGAATTGATGCTTTTGAACTTTGGTTTTGGAGAAGACTCTTGAGAGTCCCTTGGACTGCAAGGAGATCCAACCAGTCCATTCTGAAGGCGATCAGCCCTGGGATTTCTTTGGAAGGAATGATGCCAAAGCTGAAACTCCAGTACTTTGGCCACCTCATGCGAAGAGTTGACTCATTGGAAAAGACTGATGCTGGGAGGGATTGACGGCAGGAGAAGGGATGACAGAGAATGAGATGGCTGGATGGCATCACGGACTCAATGGGCGTGAGTCTGAGTGAACCCCAGGAGTTGATGATGTACAGGGAGGCCTGGCGTGCTGCGATTTATAGGGTTGCAAAGAGTTGGACAAGACAGAGCAACTGAACTGAACATGCTTTAATAACTTGTAACTTATTGTCTGAAAATAAATAACATTACTAAGCTCTTTTAAGATGTTAAAGTATATTGAAAGCTCTATATTCTAACTCAAAAATCTTCATATTATTCAGAATGAATGAGGCATGAACAAATCATTACTTTCATGGAAAGTTGTTTGCCTTAGGGTTTCTCAAGTGGCGCTAGTGGTAAAGAACCCTCCTGCTACTGCAGGAGAACTGAGAGATGCGGGTCCAAGCTCCGGGTGGGAAAATCTCCTGGAGGAGGGCACTCCAGTATTCTTGCCTGGAGCTTCCCATGGACAAAGCCTAGCAGGCTGCATTCCACAGCATCACAAAGAGTCAGACATGACTAAAGTGACTTGGCATGCACACACACATTTGTCTTCAGTTCAGTTCAGTCACTCAGTCATGTCCGACTCTTTGTGACCCCATGAATCACAGCACACCAGGCTTCCCTGTCCATCACCATCTCCCAGAGTTCACTCAAACTCATGTCCATTGAGTCAGTGATGCCATCCAGCCATCTCATCCTCTTTCATCCCCTTTTCCTCCTTCCCTGAATCCCTCACTTGCTAATTTTTGACAAGAATATTTTAACTACCATCTATTGAATAATTATTAATCGGTGGATGATTTAATATACCATTTAGGAAATCTAACTCATGCAATCCTCATTACAACCAACCTTGTTAGGTAGATATTTCATCAACATTTTAGATTAGTAAAATGAATCTTAGAGTAGACAAGAGAAAGTGACAGTGTTAGTGGCTCAGTGAGGTCTGATTCTTTGTGACCCTAGAGTCTGGACTATAGCCCGCCAGACTCCTGTGTTGATGGGAGTCTCCAGGAAGAATGCTGGAGTGGGTATCCATTCCCTTCTCCAGAGGACCTTCCCGACCCAGGGATTGACCCTGGGTCTCCCACATTGCAGAAGGATTCTTTACCATCTGAGCCACCAGGGAAGCCCTTATCAATGTAAAAAACAAAAGTCAAAAGTGATGAAACTATGATTTACAACTTTGATTCATAAAGATAAGATAGAACCAACACCTTTTGCCCTTTTGCTTTCTTTACTCAGTTCCTCTGAGTACTTTTTTTTTTTTTTTTTTGCTGTCTTGGGTCTTAGTTGTGGCCTGCTGGATCTTTACTGTTACACTTCTCTCTAGTTGTGGCACGCAAGCTCCAGACTGCATGGGCTCTCTAGTTGCAGCATGTGGGTTTAGCTGTCTGGAAGCATATGGGACCTTGGTTTTCCAACCAAGGACAGGAATCCATGCATTGGAAGGTGGATTCTTAACAGCTGGACCACTAGGGAAGTCCCTCTCCTGAGTAATCTTTAACTCTTTATTCCTCCTTTCATTTTGACTCTCAATTTCAAAATCTTAATTCAATCTTAGCAATTGTGGCTCATGGTTTAGAATCTGCCTGCAATGCAGGAAACCTTGGTTCAGCCCCTGGGTCAGGATGGTACCCTGGAGAAGGGAATGGCAACCCACTAAAGTATTCTTGCCTGTAGAATTCTAAGGACACATGCCTGTTGGGCTACTGTCCAAGGGGCTGCAAAGAGTTGGACACAACTGAGCAACTAATACTACACAATAATTTTTGTTTTTTACTATGATGATTTCTTTAATATTCTCTACTACTAAATCAGCCTTCATTTCTGTTTCCTCAACTATTGAAGTGTCTTTCTAAATTATGCCAATTATTTATATTTTCTAATTTAACTAACCTATTGTCTACATAGTTTAAGGTCTGTATTGATCTTTTCTCAACACACACACACACGCAGAAATACACACTTTAATATGTATTTCTTTTAATGTAATAAAAGACAAAGAAAATATCAGGGGTGGGAAAGAAGTTAGCAGAGAATATTATGGTAGAAAAACAGAAATATAAGATGTCAACATAAGGTTTTTGTCTGAAAAAAGGGAAGCATGTTTCATACTTTGAGATACTGTAGCTGTGCATAGATTATTAACATATACTATGATTTATACAAGGATGCTTTGATCTTCTGTTCCTAGACTTAACTATAAAGATTTCTACCTTTTTTTCTGATTTTATTATCCCTATCTTTCTATTCCTTATTTGTGTGTCTATTACAGTCAAGTTATAATATTACCTCATTTCAAATAGACCATTAGCAGAGAGGTGTAGACAAACGAAGGAAAAGAAGGAGGAAGACTAGAAAGCTAATGGAATTACATAATTATTTTATTTTCATTAGAAATAATTAAAATATTAGGTAGCCATTATATTTTCAAAAAGAGAACCTTTCTGAAGGATAGGCAATGACTAGGTATCTGGGGAAAGAAAGTGAAACATTGATAAGTTTATGCAAAAAAGGAACCGACACCAATCGCTTTCTTCTATGGTAATCAAAAGAGAGATTATTATTGTTCTAGTTAGAATGCAAACATTTGGACATAGGTTTTTGACATAGGGTTTCAATCTCATCTCTTCCTTAGCCCTGACAGTGTTTCCTTTTAGTAATATCAAATTAGATACCAAAGAAAGGAAATTACTAGTACACATTTATTTTCTAATTGTAGATTCCTAAACAGATACTTATTAGAATTTTCTTCAAAAACTCACAGATAATTAAAAAAGCATGTTAAAATAGCCATTTTAGTTAATTAAAATTATAGTATAACAACGTCCATAATAGCTATCACAAATTATGTTGAATATTTTTTTAATTTATTCTGCAAAAAAAGTAACATTTGGATTTAGCATTTGAAAATTTAAATGTATAATTGTGTGTAATTGCAGTACTGGAAAAATAAATAACTTTAATTGCATTTAAATTTTGGTAAGCATTGTATTTAAAATATTGACATGTTTTAAATAGAATTTTTTAAAAATCTGCCTGTATGAAAGGTACTATAAAATATTCACTTAAGTATATACATGGGAGTAAACAATATTGATTATTCAGAAGTATGGTTATAAAACATATTCTGCCCATGGAGAAATTATTTCATAATTTTCACTGATAAGATTTATTTTGAAGTTTTTCTTTTGTTTGGTTTGGTTTTCTCCTTTTAGAATGTGTCTGTTTTTTCTTTGAAGTTTTCACATCTTAATTTCTGCTTGTCACTATTCCCTTTATGCCCAGTGTCTTACTACTTCTTTTCTTCTAATCCCCTCACTAACACTGATCATTCACTTCTTTGTTTTCTTGGTGTCTTCTTCAACATTAAATTACTTAGCAAGGGTAGTCACTGACCTGCTGCAAGAAATTACTGTAGGCTTTCAAGAGGTGGTAAGGATAGAAATTATTTTGTTTTCTGACTGCTCTTGTGATTTCAAAGAAATATTTCCAGTAGTATTTTTCTTAAATATTTTGTTTGTGCCCCTATAAAATATCAAATAAAAATAAGAAACTAAAGAAACCTAACCACAGAGATAATAATCCATCCGGGAATAGACTTTCTTGAAATGTACTACCAAAAGAGGCAAAACTGAACTGCCTTTGAAACATATGAATGGACATTTTGACACTTTTTTAAAATTTTTGTTATCATCTTCATTTTACTAATCCTCACTTGATCAATTGTAAAAAGAATAGTTAGGCGTCGTTGGTAGATAAATTTCTGTTGAGGAAACTGAGACTCACATAATTCTCATACAGTTAGAGCATCTATGTCTATAAAATGGAATTTATAGTTTTACTGAGATATAATTATTTTTACTTCAAGTTATACTTAAGAATCAGTGGACTAAAATGGATGGGAAGGGGTGGATTTAATTCAGATGACTATTATATCTATAATGTGAGTAAGAATCCATTAGAAGAAATGGAGTAGCTCTCACAGTCAACAAAAAAGAGTCTGAAATGCAGTGCTTGGGTGCAGTCTCAAAAATGACAGAATGATCTCAGTTCATTTCCAAGGCAAACCATTCGACGTCACAATAATTCAAATCTATGCCCCAACCACTGATGCTGAAGAACCTGTAGTTAACTAGTTCTATGAAGACCTACAATACCTATTATAGTTAATGCCATAAAAGATGTCCTTTTCATCACAGTGGACAGGAATGCAAAAGTAGGAAGTCAAGAGGTAACTGAAGTAAAAGGCAAGTTTGGCCTTGGAGTACAAAATGATGCAGGCCAAAGACTAACAGAGCTTTGCCAAGAGAACGCATTGGCCATAGTAAACACCGTTTGCAACAACACAAGAGACGACTCTATACATGGACATCACCAATGGTTAATACCTAAATCAGAATGATTACATTTTTGGCAACCAAAAATGGAGAAGCTGTACACAGTCAGCAAAAAACAAAAGCTGTAGAGCTGACTGTGGCTCAGATTATCAACTTATTACTGGAAAATTCAAACTCCAATTTAAGAAAACAGAGAAAACACTAAGCCTTTCAGATATGACTTAAATCAAACACCTTATGATTATACAATGGAGGTGACAAATAGGGAAACAATAGAATGGGAAAGACAAAAGATCTCTTCAAGAAAATTGTTGGAAATATCAAGGGAACACTTTATACAAGGATGGGCATGATAAAGGACCAAAACAATAAAAACCTAACAGAAAAAGATATTAAGAAATGGTGGCAAGAATATACAGAAAAACTATACCAAAAAGGCCACTATGACTGGGATAACCATGATGGCATGGTCACTTACCTAGAAACAGACATCTGGGAGTGTGAAGCCAAATGGGCCTTAGGAAGCATTACTGTGAACAATGCTAATAGAGGTAGTGGAATTCCAGTTGAGCTATTTCAAATTCTAAAATGTAATGTCATTAAAGTTCCATACTCAATATGCCAGCAAATTTGAAAAGTTCAACAGTGGCTCAGGACTGGAAAAGGAGTTTTCATTCCAATCCCAAAGAATGGCAATGCCAAAGGATGTTCAAACTACCAGACAAATGTGCTCATTTCCCATGCTAGTGAGGTTATGCTCAAAATCCTTCAAGCTAGCTTTCAGCAGTATATGTACTGAGAACTTCAAGATGTTCAAGATGAATCTTAAAAAGGCAGAGGAACCAGAGATCAATATGCCAACAATTGTTGAATCATTGACAAAGCAAGGGAATTCCAGAAAAAAACATCTATTTCTGCTTCATTGGCCATAAGAAAGCCTTTGTACAAAAAGTGAAACTGAAAGTCTTAGTTGCTAAATGGTATCTGACTCTTGTGACCTCACTGACTACAGCCCACCAGGCACCTCTGCCCATGGAATTTCCAGAATTTTCCAAGAATGCTGACGTGGGTTGCCATTTCATTCTCCAGGGGATCCTCCTGACCAAAGGATCAAACCCTGCTCTCCCACATTGGAGGCAGATTCTGTACCATCTGAGCCTGATTATGTGAATCATAGCATATTGTGGAAAATTCTTAAAGAGACAAGAATACCAGACAACCTTACTTGTCTTCTGAGAAAATTGTATGTGGGTCAAGAAGCCACAGTTAGAACCTCACATAGAACAACAGACTGGTTATAACTGGGAAAGGAAAACATTAAACTGTATATTATCACCCTGTTAATTAAACTTATAAGCTCATAAATTAAACTTATTTAACTTATATACAGAGTACATCATGCAAAATTTCAGGATGGAGGAGTGATTTTTATAACAATTTTTAGGAAATATCATTGAAGGCAAGATTTAAGGAAAACTTTAATGAAGATAGGGAGATAGCAATATGAATATTTAAAGAAAAAAAGCATTATTCAGAGAAAAGAGTAAGTGCAAAAATCTAAGAAGAGAAATATGCCCAGTGTATGTCAGTAATATCAAGGAGTCTTGTGTTTTAGGGGTAAATGAAAGAGGCAGGAGTAGTTGGAGATCTAGTCAGAGAGACTGGTCTCAAGAGGGCACAGATTATCTGAAGGACCTCGTCTTTCAAGGAGACTTGAAAGGGGACACTTTGGGGAAGATTTAAGCAGAGGAGTTATCTAACTTCCATTCCAAGAGGATCATTCTGGTTACAGCGATGAGGATAGACTTTAGGAAGGCAAGAGTAGAACAAAGCATACTAATTCGGAAGTGATTATAATAATGAAGGTAAGAAATTGTCATGTCTTAGACTGGTGCATAACAGTGAAGATGTTGCAAACTGGTCAGATTTTGGAATTTCAGGATATGAAAAAAAAAGAATAATTTCAATCCAGGCAGCTGTATAAATTAAATTGCTAATTACTAAAAATCAGAAAGATTATAAGAGAATCAGGTTGCCAGCTGAATCAAGAATTCAATTTTTAATGTATTAAATTTGCTATGCCTATTAGACAGTAAAAGGGAAATTTCTTCAATGTTATTGGATTCACAAAGAAAGTAGTTTAAGGTTGGTATACATGTGCAGAAGCAGGATATTTAAAGTCATAGGTTGAGCAATGATGTAATCCAGAGACTAAGCTGATATAAGGAAGAGAAAATTTGAGGATTATACAAAGTGAAAGTGAAAGTTGATCAGTCATGTCTGACTCTTTGCAACACCATGGTCTATACAGTCTATGGAATTTTCCAGGAAAGAATACTGAAATGGGTAGCCTCTCCCTTCTCCAGGAGATCTTTCAAGGATTGAACCCAGGTCTCACACATTGCAGGCGGATTCTTTACCAAAAGCTGAGCCACAAGGGAAACCCAAGGGAGTGAATATAAATAAGGATACTAGGAATTGCATAACAATGGAAGTCAGGGGATTGTTTATGAGGTCAAATAATTGTAAGTCTTAGTAAGGTTAAAAACTTTTAATTGAGGTGTTAGAAAGAGTGATGCCAGGACCTTCCAGTGGTTCAGGGGTTATGACTTTGCCTTCCCATGCAAGGGTGTGGGGTTGACCCCTGGTCAGGGAGCTAAGACCCATATGCCTCATGGCCAAAAAGCCAAAACCAAAAGCACAAACAATATTGTAATGAATTAAAGGCTTTAAAAATGATCTACATTGAAATTTTCCTTTAAAAATCCATAAAAAGAAAGAAAGAAAGAAACAGTGATGCAAAGGGGAGGATGTGTTAGTCCAGAAGGACATTAAGACATTTATTATGGGAAACCTCTGTGATGGGAAATACAGAGGGACCATGGGAAGGCTGAGAGAATGAGCATATTACCATGCAGCTCTGAAACATATCAAGGAAAGAAGAAAAGAAAATTGAATTGCAGCATGTTAACAGTAGTGACATCTTAAGAATATTTAGCTGAGCTGATGCAGGATCTTCAGAGTTTGTTCTGGGATAGGAATCTACCTTCTCCCCAGGTTGCCTGCCTCCTGAATAAAGCAACATTTCCTATCGACCCAGTACTTGTTTCTCAAAAAGGCAAGGAGGAAAGGAAAGATATATCCTTCTGAATGCATAGTTCCAAAACAATAGCAAGGAGACATGGGAAAACCTTCCTAAATGGTCAATGCAAAGAAATAGAGGAACACAATAGAATGGGAAAGACTAGAGATCTCGTCAAGAAAATTAGAGATATGAAGGGGAATTTTCTTGGACACAATAAAGGACAGAAGATGGACACAATAAAGGACAGAAATGGTATGGACCTAACAGAAATAGAAGATAATAAAAAGAGGTGGCAAAAATGCACAGAAAAACTATATCAAAAAAATCATAAGGATCCAGAAAACTACAGTGGTGTGATCACTCACCTGGAGCCACACATCCTGGAATGCAAAGGCAGATGGGTCTCAGGAAGCATCATGATGAACAAAGCTAGTGGAGGTGATGGAATTCCAGTTGAGCTAACACAAATCCTAAAAGATGATGCTGTGAAAGTGCTGCACTCAATATGCCAGCATATTTGGAAAAAGCAGCAGTGGCTACAGGACTCAAAAATATCAGTTTTCATTCCAATCTCAAAGAAAACTGAAAGTTAAAGTGAAGTCACTCAGTTTTCTCGGACTCTTTGCATCCCCATGGACTGTAGTCTACCAGGCTCCTCCATCCATGGGATTTTCCAGGCAAGAACACTGGATTGGGTTGCCATTTCCTTCTCCAGGAGATCTTTCAGACCCAGGGACTGAACCATGGTCTCCCAAATTGTAGAAAGATGCTTTACCTTTTGAGCCACCAGGGAATCTCCAAGAAAGACAATGCCAAAGAATGCTCAAATTGCTGCACAATTCCATTAATCTCTAACGCTAGTAAGCAATGCTCAAAATTCTCCGAGAGAGGCTTCAACAATACATGAACTGGAAATTCCAGATGTTAAATATTGTTTTAGAAAAGGTAGAGGAACACGAGCTCAAGTTACCAACATTCACTAAATCATGGAAAAACCAAGAGAGTTCCAGAAAAACATCTATTTCTGCTTTATTGAATATGCCAAAGCCTTTGACTGTTTGGATCACACAAACTGTGGACAATTCTAAAAGAGATGGCAATACCAGACCACCTGATGCACCTCTTGAGAAATCTGTATGTAGGTCAGGAAGCAACAGTTAGAACTGGACATGTAACAGACTGGTTCCTCATAGGAAAAGGAGTACGTTAATTCTGTGTATTGTCACCCTGCTTATTTAACTTACATGCAGAGTACATCATGAGAAATGCTGGGATGGAAGAAGCATAAGGTGGTATCAAGATTGCTGGGAGAAATATCAATAACATCAGAAATGCAGATGACACCACCCTTATAGCAGAAAGCAAAGAAGGGCTAATGAGCCTCCTGATGAAAGTGAAAGATAAGAGTGAAAAAGTTGGCTTAAGCTCAACACTCAGAAAACTAAGATCATGGCATCCGGTCCCATCACTTCATGGAAAATAGATGGGGAAACACTGGAAACAGTGGCTGACTTTATTTTGGGGGACTCCAAAATCACTACAGATGGTGACTGCAGCCATGAAATGAAAAGGCACTTACTCCTTGGAAGGAAAGTTATGAGCAACCTAGATAGCATATTAAAAAGCAGAGACATTATTTGTCAACAAAGGTCCAACTAGTCAATGCTATGTTTGTTTGTTTGTTTCCCAGTAGTCATGTATGGATGTGAGATTTGGACTATAAAGAAAGCTGAGTGACAAGGAATTGATGCTTTTGAATTGTGATGTTGCAGAAGACTCTTGAGAGTCCCTTGGACTGCAAGGAGATCCAACAAGTCCATTCTAAAGGAGATCTCTCCTGGGTGTTCATTGGAAAGACTGATGCTGAAGCTGAAACACCAATATTTTGGCCACCTGATGTGAAGAACTGACTTATTTGAAAAGATCCTGGTGCTGGGAATGATTGAAATTAGGAGGAGGAGGGGACGACAGAGGATGAGATGGATGGATGGCATCACCGACTCAATGGACATGAGTTTGAGTAATTTCCTGGAGTTGCTAATGGACAGGGAGTCCTGGCATACTGCAGTCCATGGGGGAGCAGAGTCGGACAGGACTGAGTGACTGAACTGAAGGGACTATTTCATGGAAGTTGGACACCATAACGTACAGAAATAGTATGGACCTAACAGAAGCAAAAGACATTAAGAAGATGTGGCAAGAATAACAAAAGAACTATATAAAAAGATATTCACCACTCAGATAACTACTATGGTATGATCACTCACCTAGAGCCAGACATCCTAGAATGCGAAGGCAAGTGTGCATTAGGAAGCATCAGCGTAAGTAAAGCTAGTGGAGGTGATGGAATTCCAGTTGAGTTATTTCAAATCCCAAAAGATGATGCTGTGAAAGTGCTGCCCTAAATAAGCCAGGAAATTTGGAAAACTCAGCAGTGGTCACAGGACTGGAAAAGTCAGTTTTCATTCCAATCCCAAAGAAAAGATATGGTAAGCAACATTCAAATCATTGCACAATTGCATTCATTTCACACACTAGCAAAGTAATGCTCAATATTCTCCAACCTAGGCTTAAATGGTATGTACACAAAGAACTTCAAATGTTTAAGTTGCTTTTAAAAAAGGCTGGGGAACAAGAGATCAAATAGCCAACACCTGCTTGATCATAGAGAAAGCAAGAGAAATTCAGAAAAAAACATCTGCTTCATTGACTACACCAAAGCCTTTGACTCTGGATCACAAAATCTGTGAAAAATTCTTCAAGAGATGGGACTACCAGACCACCTGACATGCCTCCTGTGAAATCTGCATGCAGGTCAAGAAGCAACAGTTAGAACCAAACTTGGAAGAGTGGACTGGTTCAAAATTGGGAAAGGAGTACATCATGGTTGTATATTGTCACCCTGCTTATTTAAATTACCTGAAGAGCTCATCATGTGAAATGCTGGGCTGGATGAAGCTCAAGCTGGAATCAAGATTGTCAGAAGAAATATCAGTAACCTCACATATGCAAATGACACCATCCTTATGGCAGAAAGCAAAAAGAAACTTAGGAGCCTCTTGATGAAAGTGAAAGAGGAGAGTGGCATAGCTGGCCTAAAACTCTACATTCACAAAATGAAGATCATCCAGTCCCATCACTACATGTCAGACAGATGGGGAAACAGTGACAGACTTTATTTTCTCAGGCTCCAAAATCACTGCAGATGGTGACTGCAGCCGTGAAATTAAAAGATGCTTGTTCTTTGGAAGAACATGTATGATAAACCTACATAGCATTTAAAAACAGAGACATTACTTTGCCTCCAAAGTCCATCTAGTCAAAGCTATGTTTTTTTTTTTTTTTTCCAGTAGTCATGTATGGATGTAAGAGTTGGACTATAAAGAAAGCTGAGCGTCGAAGGATTGATGCTTTTGAAATGTGGTGTTGGAGAGGACTCTTGAGAGCCCCTTGGACTGCAAGGAGATCAAACCAGTCAATCCTAAAGGAAATCAGTCCTGAATATTCATTGGAAAAAAAACTGATGCTGAAGCTTCAATACTTTGGGTATCTGAAGTGAAGATCTGTCTCATTAGAAAGACCCTGCTGGGAAGGATTGAAGACATGAAGAGGATGACAGAGGAGATGATCAGATGGCATCACCAACCCCTTGGACATGAGTTTGAGCAAGCTCCAGGCGATGGTGATGGACAGGGAAGCCTGGTGTTTTGCAGTTCATGGCATTACATAGAGTTGAACACGACTGAGCAATTGAACTGACTGACTGACTGATCCCATCTCCATAGCTCCCTATTAGAGTAACTGTGGACTCTGTTCTAAGTGTGTGGTCATTCACCTGTCCTTTATACCCAGTATTTCTTTCCTCAATCCTTTATAGATTAGTTTCCATAGAATCCTTTCTGGTAAGTCTGTTGTATTTTAATTTCTGCCTGAGAATATATTTGCCAGAAAAGCTTTCTCGTGACACTCTTCATGCTCTTTATCTGTATTTCTGTCTTATTACAAAAGCTTTTATTCTTCTGCTGCTTTTTAAAATACCTAGGTGTCTCCCTTTTGATTCTGCTATTTTTGTCTTGCTGTGTGTGAGTTCCATAACAATCAATCCTAAAGGAAATCAATCCTAAATATTCTTTAGAATGACTGATGCTAAAGTGGAAGCAGCAGTCCTTTGGTCATATGATATGAAGAATCAAATCATTGGAAAAGACCCTGACGCTAGGAAATATTGAAGGCAACGTGAGAAGAGGGCAGCACAGATGATGAGATGGTTAGATAGACTCACCAACTCTATGGACATGACCTTGAGCAATCTCTGGGAGATAGTGGAGGACAGGGATGACTGTCATGTTGCAGTCCATGGTGTCAGAAATAGTTGGAAACTACTTAGAAACTGAAGAACAACAACATGAACTCCATATAACATGTATATTCACCACACATAATTTTAAATTTACAGAGCCTGAAAGGTGATTATTTCCCAAAGGGCAGGCTACTTGCACCACAGATTGGTGTGTAGTTGAATGACCTTCTCTTCTAGGAGGCCTTTTAAAAACCTGACAAATAGATTAGAAGTGCCTCACCAAGTGTGACCTGTGCCACCTTTAGAGAGTTCAAGATAGTATTACATCTTATTGGTCAGTCAGTCAGTCAGTTCAGTCACTCAGTCATGTCCGACTCTTTGTGATCCCATGAATCGCAGCATGCCAGGTCTCCCTGTCCATCACCAACTCCTGGAGTTCACTCAGACTCACGTCCACCAAGTCAGTGATGCCATTCAGCCATCTTATCCTCTGTCATCCCCTCTTCCTCCTGCCCCCAATCCCTACCAGCATCAGAGACTTTTCCAATGAGTTACCTCTTTGCATGAGGTGGCCAAAGTACTGGAGTTTCAGCTTTAGCATCATTCCTTCCAAAGAACACCCAGGGCTGATCTCCTTCAGAATGGACTGGTTGGATCTCCTTGCAGTCCAAGGGACTCTCAAGAGTCTTCTCCAACACCACAGTTCAAAAGCATCAATTCTTCAGTGCTCAGCCTTCTTCACAGTCCAACTCTCACATCCATACATGACTACTGGAAAAATCATAGCCTTGACTAGACGGACCTTAGTCGGCAAAGTCATGTCTCTGCTTTTGAATATGCTATTTAGGTTGGTCACAACTTTTCTTCCAAGGACAAAGCGTCTTTTAATTTCATGGCTGCAGTCACCACCTGCAGTGATTTTGGAGCCCCGAAAAATAAAGTCTGACACTGTTTCCACTGTTTCTCCATCTATTTCCTATGAAGTGATGGGACTGGATGCCATGATCTTCATTTTCTGAATGTTGAGCTTGAAGCCAACTTTAGGGACTTAGAAATTAAATAGTTAGCTTCTGTCATTGTTATTGTGTTTCTTTGGATACAATGTTTCTGCATTCTCCATTACTTACTTTACTAAAACCTAAAAACGTATACAATTGAACCTCAAAAAACCAAACAGCTTGACTTAAAAAATGGCCAAAGGGACTAAACGGATATTTTTCCAAAGAAAGTACACTGATGGCCAATAGGCACATGAAAGTTGCTCAGCATTTTCGGTAATCATAGTGATGCAAGGTAAAACTACATGAGATATCATCTCACACCTGTCATACAGTTGATTGTCACAAAGGCTACAAGCAAGAAACTTCAGTGAGTATGTGGATAAAGGGAATCCTAGTACACTGTTTTTGGGAAGTTACATTGGTGCAGTCACGATGGAAAATAGTATGGAGGTTCCTGTTGGCTTTTAAACCAATGCACAATGTGAAACTTGTGAACTAAATTTTATTTGCAGCAAAATGAGGACTGCAGCTCGGGAGACAGCATTTCAGATAACTGTCAGAATCTACCCTGAGAAGATGAGCAAGGAGCTAGGATGTATAGGAGCTTTGCAAGTGTATAGGAGTTCCTTTGTATAGGAACTCCTGCAAGGGTAGGTAGTCGTCAACATCAAAATATTAATGTTAACTAAAGAAACCAGGTATGTCAAGTTAAAGAATTTAGTGCTTTTCTATGTATGGAAAGATGAAAGAGTCTGCGCTCACTTCAATCATTCCTTTGATATGCCCCTCACTTGTTTCAGCCAATATCCTGTGTTTTCACACCCTGAGTTTTCTCGGGGTTCATGATAGGGAGTGGCTGCCATGGTCCAGCCCCGGTGGATCCAGGGAATTAGAATCAGGGACAGCGTTGGTGAGGAAAACTTATTTATTTAATTAGAAATATAAAGAGATTAAGAAGAAATCGTATAGTAGGAAAATTAAGTGGAGAAAAGAGCCTGACTAACTTGGTTTACATGGAAAGCCAGTAAAGTTCCAGACAAGGAGCTTGCACCATCTACATTAGGCCACCGGCGTCCTCTTGAATATCGGAGGGTGCCCCACCTTGGGCTCCCTCTCACGTGGATTTTAGAAGCTGAGGCAAGTAAGTAGACATGGCAAGCCTCCACGCCCCAGATGGGAATTCAGCCTGAAATTAGAGTAAAGAGGAGACACGGGGAAACCAGTCCTTCCAATGACTGGCTTGGCCTCTATTGTCTAGGAAGGCCTTTTATACCTTTTTGATTGTACATAGAGATCAATGGGTAATACAAAGTTATGCAGTATTAGCAGCCCAGACTCTCACCAAAACCAGGCTTTTCTCTCTGAATACCTAATTGTATACACAAGTCTTAGGTGATTTACATCATCTTCCAGCCAAAAGGGCCAATTAACATTTTACAGCCTTTTTTCTGATAAGAGTTTGTCAACCAGAAGACTTATTTGTGTTGTTCTTCTCAAAGTCTGGTGCCACTGTCAGAAAACACTAAATAAAGTTACATTCTTACATAGCAAAGATATAGCAATTTATAATATGTAAAAGGAGTACAGTGATTTATAACAAAAGAAAAGTAATTAACTCAAAAGTCTAGTGTTGATAACATCAAAACTATTATATATCTTTTTCCATATCCCATTTACATTGATTAACATCCTCCTAGGTGCCTAAAAATAAAAAAATATGGAGGTCTGGCAGCAATCATTGAGTCAACAGTGAAATCCTGTCATCAATATGATTTTGGGCTCTTTAGAAAAAGCTCTGTATTTTTAAGATGTTTTTAAGTTTTGTGCCTCTCATGGTTGGGGGGCTATAAGCAATTCACAAGCTGTAAGAGGTCCTGGGGAACCTGTTAGGCAAGTAGAGAGTTATCAGAGGGGGTTTAACTGAAACATCCCTTTCAAACGCAGAAGACTAAAGCCTTGAGTTGACTTTTTCCAGAGTGTGTCAGAAGAGTGGAAAAGCATAGTACAAAGGCTGGCAGATTTTTGGTTGGGGGGGTACATGCTCAGGAAATACCAGGGGGACACCCTGATATCTGATTCACCTTGCCCATCAGATCTCTGCCACATGACCTTGTCACGGGTAGGATTCCTCACACTATCTCATGGCAAGTGGCTTCAGTCTGATGGCTGCTAGATGGCAGGTAAGCGTTTCCTATCTGAATTTCTCAGGGTTCAATGGCTCAAGTTGTAGGGCTGTAATTGTTGATGACTGAGATTTATTGGTTTACTGATATGATAGGAAATATTCCATTATCAATTTTTTTAGAAAACCAAAAATAGAACTACCCTATGATACAGCAATTCTAGGGTGTATATTTGAAGAAGAAAAAAAGCACTAATTCAAAAGAAATATCCACTCTAATGTTCACAGCAGCATTATTTACAATAGTCAAGATATGGAATCAACCTAAGTATCCATCAACAAATGTATATAATGGAAATAATATACCATCATATAAAAGAAAGAAATTCTGCCATTTGAAAGAACATAGATGGGCTGAAAGGGTATTATATTTAATGAAATTTGTCCGACAGAGAAAGACAAATATTGTATGTTTTCACTTATAGATAGAATCTAAAAAATATAAAAGAAAATAATGAATATTATAAAGCAGAAACAGACTCACAGGTATACAGAACAGACTAGTAGTTACCAGTGGGATCAGGGAGGCAGGAAGGGAGGGGAAAGTTGGGATGGAAGTAGGTGATTGAGAGGTGTGAACTATGTATAAAATGGATAAGCTATAGAGGTATGTACCACACAGGAAGATATAGCCATTATTTTGTGGTGACTTTAAATGGAGTATAACCTATAAAAATACTGAGTTGCTATGATATACAATAAGAATGTGATTGGTATGGTAGGTAATATGTAGGTAATATGATGTGGTACATCAGTTATGGTGGTGGTGGTTGTTTAGTTGCTAAGTTGAGGCCAACTCTTACAATCCCATGGGCCGTAGCCTGCCAGGCTCTCCTGATCATGGGATTTCTCAGGCAAGAATCCTGATGTGGGTTGCCATTTCCTTCTCCAGGGGATCTTTATGACTCAAGGATTGAACTCCGGATACTTTATCGACTGAGCTACCAGGCAAGACCAAATCAACTACACTTTCATTTAAAAATTAACTAAAACCTAAAAATAAAGTTACCCTCCTAAATTTCATAGAGCTCAGTTCCCACCCTATGAAGCACATATGTATTTCAGAAGACTCAAATATTCTTGTTATTTCTTGCTTATACAACAACATGCTGTTTTCAGTCACTAAATCATGTCCAACTCTTTGCAACTCCATGAACTACAGTATGCCAGATTTTTCCCTGTTCTTCACTGTTTTCCAGAGTTTGCTCAAACTCATGTCCATTGAGTCAGTGGCATCAGGGTGTTTTCCAATGAGTTAGTACTTCGCATCAGGTGGCCAAAATATTGGGGCTTCAGCTTTAGCATCAATCCTTCCAATGAATATTCAGGGTTGATTTCCTTTAGGATTCACTGGTTTGATTTCCTTGCAGTCCAAGGGACTCTTAAGAGTCTTCTTCTTATTATTATTTTTTTAATATGAATTTATTTATTTTAATTGGAGGTTAATTACTTTATAATATTATATTGGATTTGCCATACATCAACATGAATCCACCACAGGTATGCACGTGTTCCCATCCTGAACCCCTTTCTGTCCTCCCTCCCCATACCATCCCTCTGGGCCCTCTCAGTTTAAGAGCCCCAAGCATCCAGAATCATGCATCAAATCTGGACTGATGATTCATTTCATATATGATATTATACATGTTTCAATGCCATTCTCCCAAATCATCCCACCCTCTCCCTCTCATACAGAGTCCAAAAGACTGTTCCATACATCTGTGTCTCTTTTGCTATCTCGCATACAGGGTTATCATTACCACCTTTCTAAATTCCATATATATTCATTAATATACTGTATTGGTGTTTTTCTTTCTGGCTTACTTCACTCTGTATAATCGGCTCCAGTTTCATCCACCTCATTAGAACTGATTCAAATATATTCTTTTTAATGACTGAATAATACTCTATTGTGTATATGTACCACTGTTTTTTTATCCATTCATCTGCTGATGGACATCTAGGTTGGTTCCATGTCCTGGCTATTATAAACAGAGCTGTGATGAACTCAAAAGAGTCAATTCTTCTTTTGGCACTCTGCCTTTTTTATGGTCCACTTCCATATCCATACATGACTACAGGAAAAATCATAGCTTTGACTATATGAACCTTTGTTGTAAAAGTGATGTCTCTAGTTTTGAATATACTGTCTAGGTTTGTCATAGCTCTTCTTCCAAGAAGCAAGTATCTTATAATTTTATCACTTCTGTCACCATCTGCAATGATTCTGCAGCCCAAGAAAATAAAATTTGTCATTCTTTGAACTTGTTCTCATCTACAAAATGAAGCAAGGCAAAGGTTAACAGAGTTTTCTCAAGAGAATGCACTGGTCATAGCAAACACAGTCTTTCAAGAAGATGCTATCATTCAGCAAATTGTGTTACCCATACAATCAAACAATGGATGTGTATTTTTTGAAATTTCTAAGTGGCAGAATTTCCCTTAGTAGTAAAATTTTACACAGGTCACGACTGAAAATGTATACTGCAAACAATATCAAGTGTTCTAGTTTGACTAATAAGCCCCTTAAATTTCATGGCTATCCAGGACATCAGAATGTTACCTTATTTGGAAATAGAATCTTTGTAAATGTGATTAGTAAGTTAAAATAAGGTCCTAACTGGATCAGGGTGGGCTCTAATCCAATAACTGCTATGCTTATAAAAACAGAAACAGAGACAGTTTTGAACACGTAAATACAGAATCGGCTGGATGGCATCACTGACTCGATGGATGTTGAGTCTGAGTGAACTCTGGGAGTTGGTGATGGACAGGGAGGCCTGGCATGCTGCGATTCATGGGGTCGCAAAGAGTCGGACATGACTGATCTACTGAACTGAACTGAACTGATAAGAGTGATGGCATCTATAAGCCAAGAAATGACAGATATTGCAGTAACCACAAAAATCTAGGAAAGCGACACGGAAATTATTCTCTCCCAGACCTTTTAGAAATGACCAACTCTGCTGACACCTTCATTTCAGAATTCAGTCTTCCAGAACTATGAAAGAGTAAGTTTCTGTTGTTTTAAGTCACCAAATTTGTGGTGATTTGTTAAAGCTGCCCCAGAAAACTAATACACTATATATATGCAAACTGCTTTTTCTTCTTCTAAATCACGTGACTGCAATGAAACAGGACTCATTTGCCCAGTTAATTGGCTCAGACAGGAAAGAATCTGCCTGTAATGTGGGAGACCAAGGTTCGATCCCTGGGTTGAAAAAATCCCCCCAGAGGAGGGAATGGCAACCCACTCCTGTATTCTTGCCTGGAGAAACCCCATGGACAGAGGAGCCTGGTGGTATGACAGAGTGACTTAAGCACAGCACACATATACAAATTATAGGAATCTGTTACTATTCTTCAGTGGCTATAACATCACTGGAGCAGGTACTGCGATTGAGGCAGGCATTTGAGTTTATGATACTGCACTTTGCTATCTGTAAGCATATACCCTTATGGCAGAAAGTGAAGAGGAACTAAAAAGCCTCTTGATGAAAGTGAAAGAGGAGAGTGAAAAAGTTGGCTTAAAGATCAACATTTAGAAAACTAAGATCATGGCATCTGGTCCCATCACTTCATGAGAAATAGATGGGGAAAGAGTAGAAACAGTGTAAGACTTTATTTTGGGAGGCTCCAAAATCACTGCAGATGGTAACTGCAGCCATGAAATTAAAAGACGCTTACTCCTTCGAAGGAAAGTTATGACCAACCTAGATATCATATTGAAAAGCAGAGACATGACTTTGCCAACAAAGATCCATCTAGTCAAGACTGTGGTTTTTCCAGCGGTCATATATGGATGTGAGAGTTAGACTGTGAAGAAAGCTGAGCGCCGAAGAATTGATGCTTTTAAACTGTGGTGTTGGAGAAGACTCCTGACAGTCCCTTGGACTGCAAGGAGATCCAACCTGTCCATTCTGAAGGAGATCAGCCCTGGGTGTTCTTTGGAAGGAATGATGGTTAAGCTGAAACTCCAGTACTTTGGCCACCTCATGCGAAGAGTTGACTCACTGGAAAAGACTCTGATGCTGGGAGAGATTAAGGGCAGGAGGAGAAGGGGATGACAGAGGATGAGATGGCTGGATGGCATCACCGACTAGATGAACGTGAGTTTGAGTGAACTCTGGGAGATGGTGATGGACATGGAGGCCTGATGTGCTGCGATTCATGGGGTCACAAAGAGTTGGACATGACTGAGTGAATGAATTGAACTGAACTGAACTGAACTGAAGGATATATCTGACTTCTGTAGGTGCCAGATTATTGAATGAGTGGAAAAATAAGGCCACAATTTTAGCATCCATTAAGCCTAAAAAGTGGCTTCAGTCCCTTTATTGCTCTGTATTTACTGTCTTCATGGGAGGAAGATTCATTTCTGAGGCTTTCACTTGGCCTTTTCCCTAGAATTATTTACCTTACAGATTAAGGCCACAATGTGTGGCCTTATATGAGCATGGATACAAACCAGCAAGGATTATGCATTTGGATACCAAGGAAATCACCATCAAGAAATTCTGTAGACCTGTTAGCCCCTGTGAGCCATGCCTGTTCTAGGGCTTTATTTATTATATGGTCTGAATGCCTTTGGCAATGACCTCTGCGTATCTTAATGGGGAGGATGGCTAAAATGACAATTCACTTTTCCAGGTACCCAACATCAAGCCACTTACTTCATCTTAAAGTTTGTGTAGTCTTTGAGTATTCCTCTTTTCTAGGCTATTGTTAAACAGTTCAACAGCTATAAATTCCTTTGAGAAATAACTGGATTAATCATTATTATATATTCTTGCTAGGGTTCCCCTGGTGGCTCAGTAATAAAGAATTCATCTGCAATGAAGGAGACACAGTTTTGATCCCTGGGTTGGGAAGATCCCATGGAGGAGAAAATGGTAACCCACTCCAGTATTCTTGCCTGGAGAATTCCATGGGCAGAGGCTGCTGGCAGGCTACAGCTCATAGGATCACAGAGCCAGACATGACTGAAGTGACTTAGCAGAGCACACAGCACAGAACATATATTCTTGCTACAGCGTTGTGGAGGTGATGGAAAAAACTAGTAGAGGTGATGGTATTCCAGCTGAGTTATTTCAAATCCTAAAAGATGATGATGTGAAAGTTCTCCTCTCTATATGCTAGAAAATTTGGAAAATTTAGCAATGGTCACAAGACTGGAAAAAGTCAGTTTTCATTTCAATCCCAAAGAAAGGCAATGCCAAAGAATGTTCAAACTGCTGCACGATTGCACTTATCTTGCATGCTGGCAAAGTAGGGCTCAAAATCCTCCAAGTGAGAATTCAACAGTATGTGAACTTACAGATATTTAAGCCAGATATAAAAAGGCAGAGGAACCAGATATCAAATTGCCAGTTCATCTGTTGGATCATATACAAAACAAAGGAGGTTCAGAAAAACATCTACTACTGCTATATTAGCTACACTAAAGTCTTTGACTATGTGGATCACAGAAATCTGTGGAAAATTCCTCAAGAGAGAGAAATGCCAGACCACCTTAGCTGCCTCCTGTGAAACCTGTATGCAGGTCAAGTAGAAAGGTAGAACCAGAAATAGAACAGCAGACTGGTAATTGGGAAAGGAGTACATCAAGGATGTATATTGTCACCTTGCTTATTTAATTTATATTCAGAGTACATCATGAAAAAATGTTGGGCTGGATGAGGCAAAAACTGGAATTAAGATTGCCAGGAGAAATATCAATAACCTTAGATATGCAGATGACACCACTCTTATGGTAGAAAACAAATAGGAACTAAAGAGCCTCTTGATTAAAGTGAAAGAGGAGAGTGATAAATCTGGCTTAAAACTCAACATTCAAAAAAACTAAGATCATGGCATCTGGTCCCATCACTTCATGTCAAATTGTTTGGGGAATAGTGGAAATATGACAGACTTTATTTTCTTGGGCTCCAAAATCACTGCATATGGTGACTGCAGCCATAAAATTAAAAGATGCTTGTTCCTTGAAAAAATAGCTATGACAAACCTAGTCAGAGTATTAAAAAGTAGAGATATTACTTTGCCAAAAAAGGTTGGTATAGTCGAAGCTATGGGTTTTTTTTTTTTGTTTTTTGTTTTTTGTTTTTTTTCCAGTAATCATGTATGGATGTGAGATTTGGACTATAAATAATGCTGAACACCAAAGAATTGATGTTTTTGAATTGTGGTGTTGGAGAAGACTCTGAGATTTTCTTGGATTGCAAGGAAATCAAATCAATCAATTCTAAAGAATATCAATCCTAAATATCCATTGGAAGGAGTGATGCTGAAGCTTAAGTTACATTCCTTTGGCTACCTGATGTGAAGAGCTGACTCATTGGAAAAGACCCTGATGCTGGGACAAATTGAACACAGAAGGAGATGGGGATAACAGAGGACAAGATGGTTTTAGGGCATTATTGAGTCAATGGACATGAGTTTGAGTCAACTCCTGGAGTTGGCAATGGACAGGGAAGCCTGGCATGCTGCAGTCTACCATTGCAAAGAGTTGGACGTGGCTGAGTAACTGAACAACAACAACAGAGTATTTTCCTATTCTTCCATGTAGTGATCCAGCCTTTCTATCACTCTAGGGCTCTAAACACTATGCTCTACCATTCCTTTGGTGTAGAGTCAATGGACGAAAATGCCACCAGCCATATCAGTAAACAAATCATATAGCAGCTCTCAAACCATCAGCCACTGCAGCTACCCCCAATGGTGCAACCTGAGAGAATTCAAGCTAGCCCTAGTATTTACGATGTATATCAGAGGAAAGATTTCAATGAGCCCAGGTTCTTGCATCTTTCCATATATAGAAAAGTGCTAAATTTACTGAACAGAGGCATCAGATTTTCTTTATTAACAGTAATCTTTTGATGTTCTGGCTACCTGGTTTTTGTTGCAAAAATTGCTATATATCCTGGCTCTTCCCTTAACCTCTCCAGAGAAGCCACTCAGACTGACTGAGAGGCTGCCTCATGGTCTTGAGTCTGCAGAAAGCTTTTCAAATAAGTCATAATTCTCAGTTTTTAGGCGGCACACTTCTTTTCAGTTGACAAATCCCTTTATAAACTCGTGATTTCTTTCACTTTCTCGACAGGATTATCTAGTGACATGACTCTAGCTATTAGTCTGATTGCCAAGAAGGAGTGGTATTTTCTTGAGGGATCGTGTTTTCTCTTGCAAGGAAGGGACTTCTATATGGTATTCAAGCAATGGAGTGTGTTATCTTAAACAATGGGCAGTAATTTCTGCAGGCCCAAATGGTTTTGACTAAACCTGGAAATTCAGAATTTAAGTACATACACCCATATATGCTCAGAATGATATGAAGAATCTAAGCATTTTCTAATCTTGTTTATGATTTTGGCACAATGCATTTTCTGGGGCTGAGAATTCAACCTTTGCTGGAGCTCTACCACCTTAATAATCAAACCAGAAAAACTGGCTTGTTAATCACTCATAACCTTTCTGCACTGAATCAGTAACATCCAGCGAAGATTATCAGTTTCATATTCTTTACAATTACTGCTTCTGTTGAACCTCCCAAAAGGCTAACATTTCCCTAAACACACTTTCTTTTCTATATCTATCTCATATCAATTCACACTGGAAGAATTTTAACAAGTGCATCTCTATAGCATGCCAAGGGTAATTACAAATGAAATATGACCATTGATGTGTCTTCCATTAGGCTATAGTTCTGAATGTTTTGCTTCGAAATTCCATTTGGGATAAACTTCCTAGGATCATGCTCAATACTAACAGGTGATCAGGCCACACTTCTAGCAACTGCAGGAATCCATGACAAGGTTTTTAAATGTTAGTCATAGCAATATTCTGACAGCATTAACTAAAAAGTAATTTGTCTCCAACTAATTTGTCTCCATAAGAATGTGACTAATCTGGGATTATGAGATCCCTTTGCACTCTTACCAATGGAAGTGCAAATGTCAAGGATGAAGAATAGTTGCCAGAAACACAATTCTTTTAAGGAAACGAAGATACAGAGAAACAAATTAGAAAGTTATTGTTCAGATTCGGGAAATAATGAAAATATTGTGCTCAAATTAGTCTGTAAACTTAATGTTGTGTCTCTTGACCTACAAGAAAGAGAAAATATAATTCTATATCAAATTTGAGATGTCCAAGGACATAAAGCTCTTTAACTTCTCAGAGGCAGCAATCTTTCCTTAACAATTATATCCAAAATAATATTTAGAGGTGTTTATAGAACTAAGAAAGATATATAAATAGATCATTCAATCTGCTTAAATCTCATCTAGCTATCTAAATAGGTTAAATACATTTGTCAGCAAATATATACTATAGCTACTCTGAGGATATGTTTTTACTAGACCATCTTGTTCTATTTTTGGAGCTGTGAGACAAAGTATACTTTTATTTTCTTATATACAACTCTTCCAAATTATTGTAGTTTCCAAGATTGTAGCTTCTAGTTGACCTAGACAAATGAAATGTAATTTAGGTGTTTATATTATATATTCTGTGTGTAAGATTAATTTTAAGTTTAGTACACGAAAATACCTGCCTTTAAGTTATTAGAATTCAGAAGCTAGTAGCTGCCTCAAATGCAGAGTGATAGTGACTTCATTTATTACTACTTAGCTAAACTAGTAAATTTGTTTCATTTTAGTCTCCTTTCATCATTCAAATAGATGGGAGCTATTGTAGATTTGTTAGGTCAGCATGTTTGGAATGCTGTGTTATATATGTTATTATCTATGCTATTTCATTAGTTATTTCCTTAGTGGGGTCAAAAACGTTGGCATGTTTCTTAGTGTTATGCATTGGATATGACACTAATAAAAATATGTCACAATGTGATACATTTTTATTAGTTCTATGTTAATTTATCTTGAGATTTTGTTTTGCTTGTGATGTTTATTCTCTATGACTTGCTTGCCCAGTTGAAATTTGATTAATTTGTGCTTCTGATAGTAGGTCAAATTAAACAAAATAAAACACCAAGCTAATAAATATATAATAAACATTGCTAGAAGACCAGTAAGTATTCTGCCTCAAACTATATTATTAATAGATGAAATTAAATTTAATTAAAGTATTGATTTCAGAATGAGAAACATAATTTATTATTTGTGGATCTTATAAAAAGGAAAAGCTTTCAAGGTCATTTATTCCTTTTTTTATACAACAAATCAAATAATTTCAGAGGAAAATAGATTGCTTCAAGTAATAAAGGACAATGAGAGAGATAGTTTTATCAGAAAACTAATGAAGCTTAGACTTCAAGGTACCTAACATGCATGAATGCCACCTTAGCCCCTCAAAGGGCTGCTTGCAATGTATTTTGAAACATATATTTGAGTGGATTTTCCAAAAGCGTAATATTTTAAACTCTATTTCCTTTCTTTTATTTTTATTTTTTTTATTATTTTACTTTATTTAACTTTACAATACTGTATTGGTTTTGTCATACATCAACATGAATCTGCCACGGGTGTACCCATGTTCCCAATCCTGAACCCCCCTCCCACCATCGCACTTTCCTCAGAGTTAGCTAGGTGGAGCTATTAACAGAATTTGGGTCACATGGCTAAAGCGAAATAAATTGAAGGAACAATTAAGCTTTATGAGATATTTTATTTGGCACACAGTCAGTTCTGAAATAATATTTTTGGTCCTATGTCTTTTAATGGTTTCCAGGAGTGCTTTTTACCACACTGCTAATTTACCAAAATGTGGTGCCAGAAATATTCTGAAATTACTCTAGATCTTTTTCTGTTCTAGGTGACAGTCAAGGTAGCAGCTTTTCATGTCATCCAGTATACGGGTCAGAACAATATTGCTAAATGTGAAATTTGTTGTATCTGGAATCTGAAGACTTTTACCAAGTGTTGTGCTTGCTTCTTTTCTGTATGAGAGTCACATGCAACAATTATTCTGACACTCTGGATATGATGCTTCAGTATGCCCCTGAATACTCATCCTATTGGTTCTGTTTCTCTGGAGAATCCAGATTAACGCAAGGTATAATTACTTTGTAGTAGAGAGATTTCTGTAAAATCAAACTGAAGCAGGAAATAGATGGGATCCCAAGGTGAACAACTGGAAATGGTTCTCTGTGGACTAATGTTACAATACAAAATAGCAGGACAATCAAAGGAAGAGACTGAGCCTGCCCAGATAGAAGATATTTAGATAAGACCACATATTTCTCATCCTTGAAGTCAGCAGACCTCCCCGACTACACATGTACAAGTATCCTAGGAAGTCAAATGCGAGTGATGCAAAATGACGCTAACTACACATAGGTCTCTTCAGTAGAATCCGTCTTGGCTAAGAGATGCATGTGCACACATAGGAAGGCCCTGTGATATACCAAATATGGACTCTGAACCAGAAAAATCAAAATGATTTGTCAAAAGAAACCCAGAATAATTGCCCTATATAAGTGATTTAAACAGCCATGAGGGCGTGAATTTCTTTCTCTCTCTGAGAGTGCCTGTGTGTCTTCTATATATTCTCTACTCTTTTTCACTACATCCCATCTTTGTGGGAATTCTTTTCTGCAAAACTTAAGAGCCAGAACCTTGTCACTGACAACTGGCTAGGTAGGATTCAATGCTCTCATCACTGTGAGCTGACCTCAGTCTCTGGTCAGGAACCAAAGGTTTACTGCAAGCCTCTGCAGTCTTAGGCCACCCGATATCTGAATTGCCGAGTGAAATGTTCATGTTAGATATGGGTGGTCTGCTTCTGTAATTTTTTTGAATTTACCAATAACTGCCTTACCAAAATCCTTAAGAATAACCATCCAGATACCTCATCACATTTTATGTATTCACATTCTATAGCACTTTTAATTGTTTTTATTTTATTATATAACCACTCATTATTTTTAGTTTTTCATCTAAAATCATTATATTTGACAGCCACATATTATGTATAGAAAAACTGCTGCTATTTATTGTTTTAACAGGCTGTTTCCAAATGAGATTAATATTTGACTCAGTAAACTGTGTAAATAGCTTATCCTCACCACTATTGGTGGGCCTCATCCTATCCTTAAGGGACTGACTAGAATAAGAGGCTGAATGAGAAAAGAATTCTTTAACTCTGTCTCACAGCTAAGAAGATAGTGTTCTTCTGCCTTCAGTTTTGGACTCAGATTGGAACTTGGACAGTTGACTTTGCTAATTCTTAGGCATTTGGACTCAGACTAGACTATGTTTTTGTTTTTTCAGTGTCTCCAGCTTGCTGACTGCAGATATTGGACTTTTCAGCCTCCATAAATGCTTGAGTCCACGCCTTTATATATATATATATATATATATATATATATATATGTGTGTGTGTGTGTGTGTGTGTGTGTGTGTGTGTGTGTGTGTATCCTTATTTCTGAGTGAGTCATCCTTTTTTAATAAATAATTTTTGTGTCTTTAATCACTGCTTTTACTTTTTCTTGTGTATTAGCCATATCTGCTCTTTATTTCTAAATTTCTGATTTTACTTTTACTCTGTAGTTTCAAATAATGTTTAAAAATGTTTAATTCTGATTGGAGTGCTATATCATCATTTTCTTCTGCTGCATTATTATCACTGGATGAGTGGTATTCTGTTCAGTTCAGTTCAGTCGCTCAGTCGTGTCTGACTCTTTGCAACCCCATGGGCTGCAGCACACCAGCCTTCCCTGTTCATCACCAACTCCCGGAGCTTGTTCAAACTTATGTCCATTGAATCAGTGATGCCATCCAACCATCTCGTCCTCTGTCATCCTTCTCCTGCCTTCAATCCCTCCCAGTGTCAAGATCTTTTCCAGTGAATTAGTTCTTTGTGTCATGGCCAAAGCATTGGAGCTTCAGCTTCAGCATCAGTCCTTCAAAAGAATATTCAAGAATGATTTCTTTAGGATTAACTGGTTTGCTCTCCTTGCAGTCCAAGGGACTCTTAAGAGTTTTCTCCAACACCACAGTTCTGCAACTTGTTCCAATTTTCATTCCCTAATATCTTTTTCTTCTTTTAATTTTGTATGAAATTTATCTGTACTTTTTTTTTCTTCTTTTAGGTAGCATTTTTAGTTAAGAGTATTTTTTATGTTTCTAGAATGACTGATTTTCATGATGATGGTAGTAGAGAGGGGGAGGTTTGGGTTTGCATGAGTCTTTTTTGTTTGTACAGGATCCTTACTTTTTATACCTTATTGCATTATTTTTCCTCTCTATTGAGAAATCTCCAAGGGGCACATGCTTTCTTTATTTATCCCTTTTTCTTTTATTTTTCACTGAGGCTTCCTTTTCTAATCCAACTTTCTTTCAAGGTCCTCCCAGTATTAAATACTGTGAACTGGCAAATATCTCACTCACCTCCTTAGCATTGGCTTCTTTTTTCATTGAAAGATTTTGTTTGTGTTTCATCTGGAACTTGATCTCTTGTTCTTTCCATGAAATATCTTCAGACTTCCATTCCTACTTTCTGTATCTACAAACTTAACAACATCATCATTTCTACTAGAAGTTCTGTTGTAACTGGGTATATATCATTCTAATCATAGGTAACTGGATGACTATTTTCTGCATTCCCATAGTCAGTCAGTCAGTTCAGTCGCTCAGTCGTGCCTGACTCTTTGTGACACCATGGACTGCAGACGCCAGGCCTCCCTGTCCATCACCAGCTCCCGGAGCTTGCTCAAACTCAGTTCCATGGTGTCGGTGATGCCATCCAACCATCTCATCCTCTGTTGTACCCTTCTCCTTCCTTCAATCTGTCCCAACATCAGGGTCTTTTCCAATGAGTCAGTTCTTCACATTAGGTGGCCAAAGTATTGGAGTTTCAGCTTCAGCATCAGTCCTTACAATGAATATTCAGGGAATATTCCAATGAATATCCTGATAAACCTGAATGCAGGTCAGGAAGCAACATTTAGAATTGGACATGGAAAAACAGACTGTTTCCAAAATGGGAAACGGGTATGCCAAGGCTGTATATTGTCATGGTGATGACAGTACATGCAACTCATTTATCATAGTTTTTGTTTTCTTTTGTTTTTAAAGCTGTCTGACAGATTCAGATGCAAGAAGTCACTGTTATCCTAGGGCCAGTTTAGTGTTTTGTGCATTTCTCAATGATAAAAGTCCTAAAAGAACTTTCTTTAACAAATATACCTGTACTTATACATGTATCTACATCTATGTCAGGCCAATATGATATTCTAAGAAATTTTATAAAGAATTAAATTTTCTTAAGAATTAAGAATGAAGTTTCTTTAATAAAAATATTTCACATGTATGTGCTTTGAACACATATATGGGTGCTTGAGTACACTTACAGTACATATATACATCTAATATCCTTTTTTTCAGTTTATAGGTGCTCCCTCTCAACCTGCTTTGTTCTCTGTGATGTGGACAGAGAGGTGTGAGAAATATTTTTTAAATTGTGCCACTATGTCCCAAAATAAGTAAAACAGGTAACTAACATGATTGTTCATAATCATCATCAAATATTCATTTTACACAATAAAATTAAATAAAACAAATGGCATAAATCACCATCTTCTGTTTCATTGACTATGTTTGTATGCTGTTTTTCCTCTGCTAGATCGTTACTGCATGGAATAATTTATCTGAAGAAACTTAAGTTTGAAATACAAAGATCTAAGATGAATTTCAGTTAGACTTATACATTTAATATGTGAAATATTTCTCATATGCCCATCTTTTCAACTTCCTTGGAGCCAGAGAATATTAAAATATATATGATGTAATATTTGCCACTGGAGAAGGAAATGGCAACCCATCCCAGTATCCTTGCCTTAGAAATCCTAGACAGAGGAACCTCAAAAACTGCAGTCCATGGGGTTGCAAAAGAGCTGGACACAAGTTAATGACTAAACAACAACAAATATTTGCCATGATGGACTTTTTGTAAAATATGACCTTCTCCCAGTATAAATCAGTTTTACTAAAGGTAAAAATATGTACACCCTAGTAATTCTGTTCTTGAAGATAATCATACTCAACATATTATTAAATAACGTTATTTAATAATATATTAAATTAAAGTCAATAAAGTAAATTAGTAAATAATCATTTTAATTATATTGAATATTTTATTTAATGATGCAACATACTATTAAATAGTGTGCTAATAACATATTATTTTGCCTGAATAAAAATGTATATTTCATTCATAATTTCACATTTATTTAAATACAGGTTCTTGAGCTTCTAAGTCAAAATTCACTTACCCCAAAGAGAATCACAAAGCTGAGAAAATCTTGAAATACTGTCTTCTCCCAAGTCCTATTTGGATCCCATGCTATATGCTGCTGCAGAAAATGTGTACACTGAAAAATAAATACCTGCATTTTACTTTTAATTAAAGCAATAGTTGACATAAAATTAGATTAATTTTCTTTTAATATAAGTGCAATATTAAAATATTATAAATATGCTATTTCTCCAAGTAAGACAGTCACTCAAATTCATGTGCTGTCTTCATCCTTATTTAAATATCTCTCTCTTAAACCTCATATTGTAGCCTTTGGTTCAATCCTTAAAACTAACTCTTTAAGGCTCCTACTGATTAAATAACCCAAATAATTGTTTATCAGCTCATAATTTTAGTTCAGTGGAAAATCACATAGTACTTAACTTTTACTTGATAAGTAGGGAACTTTCAGTGTGAATTAGAGTATACTTGTTTTACATCACCAAACCTGAGACAATCAGAATGAAGGCAAATAGTAGACATCAGAAGCTTCAGTCCTTTTGAGCACTCATTAATTAATATTGTTTTAGTATAATTATCTTTTCCTGAGAATAAATCAGAAATATTTAAGCTGTGTTATTCCATTTGAGCTGATATAACAAAATTACATAGAACAGGTAGCTTATAAGATTCAGAAATTTATTTCTCATAGTTCTTGAGTCTAAAATTCCAAGATCAGGGTACCAATATGGTTTCTTTCTAGTAAAGGCCATCTTCCAGGCTCATAGCCCACATCTTCTTACAATGACCTCACATGGTGGAAGGGGTTAGGGATTTCTGGGAGGTCTCACTTGTAAGGGCACCAAACTAACTCATGAGAGCACCATCTTCATTAGCTAATCACATCCAAAAGGGCCCTGTTTCTGATATCATCATCTTTGGGGGTTATTATTTCAACACACAAATTTTAGGGAGACATATTCAGACCACTGTTATTGTTCAGTCACTAAGTCGTGTCTGACTCTGCAATCCCATGGACTGTAGACTTTCAGACTTCTCTATCCTCTACTATCTCTTGTAGTTTGCTCAAATTCATGTCCATTGAGTCAGTGATACTATCTAACCATCTTATCCTCTGCATTCTCCTTCTCCTTTGGTCTTCAATCTTTCCTAACATTAGGATATTTTCCAATGAGGCAGCTCTTCACATCAAGTAGTCAAAGTATGGGAGCTTCAGCTTCAGGAACAGTTCTCCAAAGAATATTGAGGGTTGATTTCTTTTAGGATTCATTGGTTTAATCTCCTTGTAGTCCAAGTGACTCTCAAGAGTTTTCAGCATCGCAATTTACAAGCATAAATTCTTTAGCACTCAGCCTCCTGTATGGACCAATTCTCATATCCATGCATTACTACTGGAAAAACCATAACTTTGACTATATGGACCTTTGTCACCAACGTGATTCCTCTGCTTTTTAATACACTGTCTAGGTTGGTCATGGCTTTCTTTCCAAGGAGCAAGTGTCTTTTAATTTCATGGCTCTAGTCACCATCCGCAGTGACTTTTGAGCCCAAGAAAATAAAATCTATCACCATTCATTCTATACATAAAATGAATATGTAATAGATATGCTCTATGACTGTAATCCAGCTTTGTTAATATAAATGACTGTCTTTTTTTAATATATGTACTGATTGTCTTATCTTCTGACATGTTTTCTATCAAAAAGAAAGAGGAAAAAAGTTTATTTCTAATCATGCAAAATTATATCAAATTAAACTAATATAAAATGCTTGCCTGGATTCATATGAGTAAGGAATAAAGTATAAATTAGTGAATAAGTGATTTTTAGTCATTGTTTAGTATCAAGCTGAAGATAAATGGTCTAGAGCCAAGTTGCACTGCAAAGTAGGCTTTTTCCATTAACAAGTAAGTGATTTCTCTATTTAATTATTCCTATTTATCAAAAATAACTGCATTAATTAACTGACCATGTTTTACATTGTTCACCTCTAAATACACAGATTATTTTTTTTCTAATTTTTGTTTTAAAAGCATGACTCTATCTTAATTGGTGTTTTGAAAGTAGCCTGAAAAAATAATAAAAATATTTTAAAAATTTAAATACAATCTACTGGTCTTGGTAAAAGTTCTTTGATGTTGAATTTAACTTAATTCTTTTTGACTAAACATTAAGAGATTATTGAGTTCTGTTTGTAAGAGTTTGTAGTAAATTTCCTCTAATGTACGGTATTTAGTGGAAGATGTAAAAAAGAATTAGGAAAAATCATCACTCAGTCTCACAGAAAATATATTCACTTTCTAGGAAATTGTTAGTTATAAAAAATGATTAATTTACTCCAGTGCTATTGTATAAACACAGTATACTTCACAGTTTTATGGAAAACAGTATTCAGATGATTAAGAAACATTAAACCAAATGAAGACTGATTTTAAAATAAAAGGCAATCAAATTTGGACTAAAATATGTTGAAATGAAATGAGGAAACTCTAAACATTATACCCTAAACACTAAACTCTAAACCACTGCATAATATTATCCTTCTTTCCCAAACCCAACTCTCAAAGTTCTCCATATTTATGAATCAACATCTAATTAATTACTTAGTTGACATTTTTTAACATAATTTTCCCATAGAATTGTACAAATAATAAGTATGTGAAGAACAACCCAGGCAATTAAAATAGAGACTGTCTGAATTTTTTTTTCCATTCCTATTATCAATCAAAATCTTTACAAAATGTTTCCTTATGTGCTTGTTGTCATCATCTCTTAATTCTAAGCTCCCTGAAAATTCATCATATTGTTGCATTTATATCACTAATTATAAAAGTAAATGTACATTTCTCTCAATCTTATCAATCAATATCTTATTCAAAAAAAAGTTTAGAATAGAGAGTAACTCAGTAACTTCTTTCATCATTTTGCATCTCATTTTATATAAAAGAAAATATTATCAAATACAGTAAGAAATTTAATATCTTATTTAAAGACACATTTCCCCCATGGAACAAATTCCCTCTCTTTTTTCTGATTCAAGGTAGTCAGAAGGGTAAACACACACATATGCATGCACACAATGGTACAGAGACATGTTAAAACCAGTTTTATGATAGATTACAAACAGATTGTAAAATTTTTATTTTTAAATTGTCAAAAAATCTTATATGGATAAAAATGAACTGTGACTCAAATAAGTGATTCTACAGAGGTATATGCTATTGGTGTACATGCCAGTGGTATTCAGGCTCTCTGAACTAATAAAAGAAAGGATTTATAAATCCTAGAGGAATGTATGAAATTCATGTTCATTTGATCAGGTGCCTGAAACATCCGTTCCTTTAGACAGAATTTTGTTTAAGAAAATGACATGCTGTTCCTGTTTAAATCTCTACTGAGAATCTGAAATAGAGAAATTCTGTATAACAACTGAGAAGGCTTCATAGCTTTTTCAATTAAAAAATGCTAATGGAACTTCCTGAACGGCAAAAAACTGGTTCAAAAGACCATAGAACACTATTAGATTAATGAAATATTCAAAATAAACTTTTAAAGAACTCTCCAAAGTAACCAATAACTTTCCAAATCAGATAAGTATTTATTCAAGAAAAATTGCTAAATCTTAATAAATACAGTGAGCTTTGTGGCAGTTAAAAGTGCCCAATGCTTCTATTTTATTTTATTTTATTTTTTGTTTTTTTTTAGCTTTCTATAGCCTTGAAAGGGCTTCCACAGTGGCTCAAGTGGTAAAGAACATACCTGCAAGGCAGGAGACACAGGAGATGTGAGTTTGATCCCTGGGTGGGGAAGATTCCCTGTAGGAGGAAATGGCAACCCGCTTGAGTATTCTTGCCAGGAAATTCCATGGACAGAGGAGCCTGACAGGCTTCAGTCTGTGGGGTTGCAAAGTGTCAGACACGACTGAGCAAGTGATGGCTGGATAGCCCTGAAAATCAGGAACATCTCAACCATTGTTGCTATGAAAACAGTAATTTATAAGCCACTGAAGGAAGAGAACCAGGTTTGGGATTGTTCAGAAGCATCCAGAAGTTTCCTATACAGGGTTTCTTTCCATTGGACTAACTCAAAACCTCACTAGTGGGAAAAGTATTATTTTCAGGGTTTTCTTTTTTTTTTAAATAACAACCAGTGATAATTGTTTAACATTGCAGCTGCCTGAGGCATAATCCCAGATGGGGCAAACAAGAGCCTGACCAAAAAACAAAAGGAGGATGTAGAGAAGGAAATACTGGTGCGTGCGTGTTGTCATGTCAGTCGTGTTGGACACAAGAATACTGGACTGGGTTACCATTACCTCCTCCAAGGGACCTTCCCCACCCAGGGATGGAACTCATGTCTCTTATGTCTTCTGCATTGGCAGGCAGGTTCTTTACCACTAGCACCAACTGGGAAGCCCTATGTTGAATAGATCTAACACATTTCTAGGTATAAGGAGGGCTGGGACTATGCCAAAGAAAGATCTGAGGAGGGTCAAATATCTCAATTCTAGCTGACACTGAGACACTGCATACACAAAACGTAAATGTTAGGTCAGAAATATAAACTGCAGGAGTGTTAAAAGTGTGCACTAACATAGGCACACAAACATGTAGGCAAAGTGTGGAAGACTAATTTACAGAAATTTCGGTCCAGTTAACTGATCATGCACTAAACTAACCAAGCACAGATGTCACTGATCACAGATGATAGACCTTATAAAATCAACCCAAACACTTGATAGGAAGAATAGCTGCAAAGTTTGGGGGGTGGGTAGGAATTCCAGAGCCATCACATAATACTCAAAATGTCATTTCAAAGAAAAAAAGTCGAGATACACAAAGACACAACAACAAAGCAGTTGGAAAACCTTTTCTGCACAAAACCAGATGTCAAATTTAGTAGAAAAAATATCAAATCAACAGTTAAAAACTTGTTCAAAGAACTAAAGAAAACCATGTCTAAATAAATAAGAGAAAGTGGGAAAACTTTGTCTAACCAAATAGTGAATATTAATACAAAAGTATATAATTTGAACATAATTATTTTGTTATGATGTATACAACAATGATATATATTTCAGTTATTGTATGTTCCAGATATTTTAGGTTTGGAATAACTGAAAAGACTACCTAGAAAGAATTAGCAGACTTAAGGAAAAATCAATTCAGAGTATCCAACAAAAGCAACAGAAAGAAAATGAATGGAAAATAATTCTTAGAGCCTCAATACCCTCATGGAGAAGGCAATGGCAAGGCACTCTGGTACTTTTGCCTGGAGAATCCCATAGACAGAGGAGCCTAGTAGGCTGTCGTCCATGGGGTCGCTAAGAGTTGGACATGATTGAGCAACTTCACTTTCACATTTCACTTTCATGCACTGGAGAAGGAAATGGCAACCCACTCCAGTGTTCTTGCCTGGAGAATCCCATGGACTGGGGAGCCTGGTGGGCTACCATCTATGGGGCTGCACAGAGTCGGACACGACTGAAGCAACTTAGAAGCAGCAGCATCAATACCCTCAAGCATCTCTCCTTGATCTCTTCAGCATCTACTAGAGCTCTACCATTTCTGTTCTTTTTTGTGCCCATCTTTGGGTGAAGTGTGCCTTTGATATTTCCAATTTTCCTGAAGAAATCTCTAGTCATTCCCCTTTTGTTGTTTTCCTCTATGTCTATGCACCATTCACTGAAGAAGGACTTTTTGTCTCTCCTTGCTATTTTTGAAACTATTTTTTGCATTGTTTAATGTACCTTTTCCTTTCTCCCTTGCTTTTCATGTCTATTCTTTCTTTGGCTATTTATAAAGCCTCCTCAGATCTCTTCAGTAGACTCTGAAGAGATCAAGAAGAGATGGAAAGACTACATGGAAGAACAGTAAAAATAAATCTTAATGAACTGGATTACTATGATGGTGTGGTCAGTGACCCAGAGCCAGACTTTCTGGAGTGTGAAGTCAAGTGGGCCTTAGGAAGCACTGCTGTTAACAAAACTAGTGGATGTGATAGAATTCCAGCAGAGCTATTCAAGGATGATGTTATCAAAGTGTTGCACTCAATATGCCAGTAAATCAGGAAGACCCAGCAATGACCAGAGGACTGGAAAAGGTCAATACTCATCCCAATTCTCAAGAAGGGTAGTAGTAAAGAATATTCTAACCACCGGACAATGGCACTCATCTTCCATGCTAGTGATTGTCATGCTTAAAATCTTGCATGCTAGGCTTCAGCATTATGCAAACCAAAAACTTCCAGACATCAAAGCTGGGCTTAGAGAAGGCAGAGGAATCAGAGATCAAATTGCCAACATTTGCTGGATCATAGAGAAAACAAGGGAATTCCAGAAAAAAAAAAATCTACCTCTGTTTCATTGACTAGGCTGAAGCCTTTGACTGTGTGGATCATAACAAACTGTGGAAAGCTCTAAAACTGATGGGAACACCAGACCATCTTACCTGTCTCTTGAGAAACCTGTACATGGTCAAGAAGCAAATGTTAGAACCCAGGACAGAACAACTGATTGGTTCAGGATTGAGAAAGGAGTGCAACAGAGCTGACTGCTATCACCCTGTTTAACCTATATGCTGAGCACATCTTGAGACATGCTGGACTGGATGAGTTACAAGTTGAAATCAAGATAGACAGGAGAAACATAGCAACCTCAGATATGTAGATGCTATTTCTCTAATGGCAGAAAGCAAAGAGAAACTAGAGAGCCTCTTGACTAGCATGAAGGAGGAGAGTGAAAGAGTCAGCTTAAAACTAAATATTAAAAGAAAACTAAGATCATGGCATCCAGCCACATTAATTCATGGAAAATAGAAGGGGAAAAGGTGGAAGTAGTGACAGGTTTGCCTTTCTTGGGCTCTAAAATTACTGCTGATGGTGACCGCAGCCATGAATCAGAAGACATTTGCTTCTTGTCAGGAAAGCACTGACAAACCTAGACAGTGTTTTGAAAAGTAGAGACATTACTCTGCCAACAAAGGTCCATATAGTCAAGGCTATGATCTACCCAGCGGTCACCTATGGCTGTGAGAGCTGGACTGTAAAGAAGGCAGAATGCCTAAGAATGGGTGCCTTTGAACTGTGGTGCTGAAAAAGACTCTTGAGAGTCCCTTGGGCAGAAAGGAGATCAAACCATTGGATCTTAATGGAAATCAAACCTGAATACTCACTTGAAGGACTGACACTGAAGCTCCAGTGTCTTGGTCACCTGATGGGAACAGCCACCTCATTGGAAAAGTCCCTGATGCTGGGAAAGATTGAAGGCAGAAAGAGAAGAAGGCAACAGAGGATGATATGGCTGAATGGCATCACCGATGCAATGGACATGAACTTCAGGAAACTTCGGGAGATGGAGAGGGAGAGAGAGTCCTGGCATGCTTCAATCCATAGGATCACAAAGAGTCATACTACTGGGTGACTTAATAACAACCAGAACCATCAAACACAGTAATATATGCATAATAGGAGTCTCAGACGGAAAAGAGAAAGACAGATATAATATTTGAAAAGATAACAATCAAAAGCTTGACAAGCTTTAATATTTGTAAGATTTAAGATTTTAAAAAAGCCTGAAGATCAGTTCAGTTCAGTTCAGTTCAGTCGCTCAGTCGTGTCCAACTATTTGCGACCCCATGAATTGCAGCAGGCCAGGTCTCCCTGTCCATCACCAACTCCTGGAGTTCACTCAAGCTCACGAGTCAGTGATGCCATCCAGCCATCTCATTCTCTTTCGTTCCCTTTTCCTCCTGCCCCCAATCCCTCCCAGCATCAAAGTCTTTTCCAATGAGTCAGCTCTTTGCATGAGGTGGCCAAAGAACTGGAGCTTCTGCTTCAGCATCATTCCCTCCAAAGAACACTCACGGCTGATCTCCTTCAGAATGGACTGGTTGGATGCTGTGAAAGATAAAGTGATTCCTAGTATGCTAATGTGCTTGTTCGCTTAGTTGTGTCCAACTCTTTGTGACCCCGTGGACTGTAGCCTGCCAGGTTCTTCTGTCCATGGAATTCTTCAGGCAAGAATACTGGACTGGTTAGCCATTTCCTTCTCCAGGGGATCTTCCTGACTCAGGGATTGAATCCAGGTCTCCTGAATTACAGGTAGATTCTTTACCATCTGAGTCACCAGGAAAGCCCATTTATGTATATATGTATGCATATATTAATATATACTGTTTTTATTCATAAAAGACTATTGGATAGATTTTGCCTCACTTAAAAAAATGAATGCAACTATTTTAATGGTTAATAATCATGATGATTTTAAAAATATTACTTCAGTGATGTACAGGCTTTAAAATTTGATTGGAATAATGTTAAGCAAAAGATCTCAAGACAAAACTTAGATAAAATATAACTGTGCTCAATTAATAATTTTTGAACATGTTAATAGTAATTAGTCCTGCAGACAAAACTATATTCTTAAAAACAAAGGAAATTTGAGGTAATGAAAGTTAGAAGCTTCATAAAATCCATCCCTAAATTTTCACCCAAGGAATTTTTGTCTGGAGTTTTCAAAGCTTTTTTGAGTGACTTTCTTCTACTACAGAAGAATTTTCTACTCAAAAAGTTATTTTTTTTTCCGTTATGCTGGTAAAAGAACATGCTACAAAATTATATAAACTATAATAACATATCAGAATATATTGCATGCTTTAGCCATTACTTGGCAATCATTATATTTTTTCACATTTAGCTTTGTAAACTAAAAAATGACAGCTATAGCAACAGAAGTAATACATTGTGAAATAATTTTTATTCTAACAATGAATAAAACAGCTAGCATTAATACATAACATCATACTGAGGTCCACAAATATGTTTGCCATTCTTTATAATTACTCTGACTGATCATCAATTTAATACATATACATGTTTGCATTTTTACATTACCATGGATAAGCTTTCCATATTTTTATTGGAACCAATGTTTAGTTTTCTGTTTGAGACTAGGAGTATTCTGTCTTGTTCCTTTTGATTATCATCAGTACAGTGCAAGTTAATATTTGTGTGATTTCTGTGTATAAAATGTCTTTTAACTCAACTCCTCTTATTCTTACTCTTATAATTTTAGTTCTGATACTCTCCTTGGTCAAACTATTCCAATTATCCAAATGTACCACTGTCTTAACAATCTTTTTCTCTTCTAACTGAGTTCTATTTCCTAGAGAGGGATGTACATGCTAAAGAGAAACCTGAGAAAAATATTTTTTATCTAGCATTCTTACACACAAGATGTTATATTGCTTATGTAGACAAAAGTATTTTTATTAAAAAAAGTATTAAAATATTGTAAAAACATTATTTTAGCAGCATTTTAGAAAAGACACTTCAAGTTGAAAATCTATGGAACTGTATCATATTGCCCTGGCATAGGACACAAATTAAAATTTCTGGTGAAGTAATGCATGTAGTTGTAATTTGGTAAATGCTTTATAGAGATAAAAATGATAGTTGAGAACATTCAGAAGAAAGAGTGAGAGACAAAAACATTCAAAGTAAAAATTTCCCATTTTTGCCAGTAGCATTGATATCCTGTATGAACACTCATAGTGATTGCTGTGGAGAATTACAATTGTTTAAATGTTGAAGACATTGTCTAGGAAGTTACTATAATTATTTATTATCTTATTTTACATGTAGATATAATTTGTTAATTACATGAGCTGGCAAATTTATAGAACTTCTTTCTTGGTTGTTGAGATTAATAGTCATCTTCACAAGAAAATAATTCAACTTTATTATTTCTGGCTCTTCTCCCATTAAATGACATCCTCAACTAGCTCTGTATCTCTCTCTGTCTCTGTTTGTCTCTGTCTCTCAGTCTCTCTCAAGCTCTCTCTTAATACAAACACCCACACACTGTATATGTATTCTCTGTTAGTTCACTGTATTGTTTATTCTCTTTTGAAGTCATTAAAAGAAATTAAAATTTTCTCAATTGTACATAAATACAGAATATATGTCTCAGAAATGAATCTGTTGTGCTTTGAAGGAATGATGTGGTAGAAGTTTGCCACAGGCTAAGAACACAGGTTGTGTGTGGTTCCCTAATATTTTAATTTAAATTTGTATTGATCTCTTAACCCAACATCTTGCTTTGAATTATTTTTTCTCAGATACCACACAAATTACAGAAACATTTAACAAATGCCTCATTAATATGATTACACATAAACCTTTGAAATGTATTCAGGTGCTTATTATAATAAGAGAAGAAAATGATGCTATACATTGTATGCTAGTTTATTATGTCTTATTTATGAAAGTATGAATTTTTTCTAAATATTATTACACATAATGTTAAAACTGAAGTATAGTTGATTTACAATATTTTATTAATTTCAGGTGTATAGGCAGACTTTAATTTTAATCATTTCACTGTTTTTGATTTTTTTAATAATATGTCTTTACTAACAGATTTAGAGAATTATTCACTGTGTGTAAAACTTTTTTAATAAATTTATTTATTTTAAATGGAGGTTAATTACTTTACAATATTGTATTGGTTTTGCCATGATGGAGGGGGGGGGCAGGATGGGGAACACGTATATACCTGTGTGTAAAAATTTTAAGATAAATCAATTTTAGTAGATTATTCTCTATGTTATTTGGCAATAGTTATAAGAATGTCATCTATATTGCTCTTGTCAGAACTTTCTCTACTGAAGATTTATAGAATTATGGCAACTGTTCTGTGGCCAGTTAATACTGTTTTTGACACTCAACATCATTCAACTTGTTTTTGAAACAATATTGTCTGGAATTTTCCTTGGAGAACATATTTTGGGTAACTAGCCCAGGCAGAATTGTGGTTCAGTTGTTATTTATGTCAACATGCTCTCCCCAAAAGTGAACACTACAGGTATGTTGTAATAAGGTTAGCTCATGCTTCTAATCAAAATTATTTGTTCAAAAGTAGGCATAGGGCCTATTTCTGACCAGTGAAAAATGACTTTATGGATTAGGCAAAGTAACTTCTCTTCCCCTCAGTTACAATAGACATAATTATTCATCTATTAATTATCATTTTAGGCTTAATTATTGAAAGCCTAAAACCTAAAAATGGAATAGGGACTTTTATTAACTCCACTTTGCAGGAAGTAGCTGAGGTTCAGGCAAGCTCTGTTAGTAAACATCAGAACTGGGATAGGAAGCCACATTGTCACATTTGGACTCGACCCACTACAACTTTTGAAGGTAAACATTCATCAGTACCAATTTGCAGAAAACCAAGAATTGATGAGATTAGAATAATGATTAATTCGACTCCTGGGCATTTACCACATGTCTTGTGAAAACACTTCTTGTAAAAGTATTTTACTGGGGCTCATACCTAATATTGGAGAAGGCAATGGCACCCCACTCCAGTACTCTTGCCTGGAAAATTCCATGGACTGAGGAGCCTGGTAGGCTGCAGTCCACGAGGTCGCTAAGAGTCGGATACGACTTCACTTTCACTTTCACTTTTCACTTTCATGCCTTGGAGAAGGAAATGGCAACTCACTCCAGTGTTCTTGCCTGGAGAATCCCAGGGACGGGGGACCCTGGTGAGCTGCCATCTATGGGGTCGCACAAAGTCGGACATGACTGAAGCGACTTAGCAGCAGCAGCATACCTAATGTGAATTACTGCCAGTCAGTAATCCTTTTCAAAATATAATCCATACATACATACTTCCAGTCATCAGTTGTGTATATATGTATGAGGATATAAAAATTTCACATGTGGTTACATACAAATGCACAAACATAAATTCAACTATACACACAGAGCACACACCCAAACAAGTCTGCAAGCATACATATTGTGCAACCACAAAGGAAGAGTAGATAAGTGGATGTAGAAATATAATTTTATGCTGATCAAATAAAATGGAGTGAAAGAAAGGATATCCTTTTTCATGATAAAAATATTCTAGATGATGGACCAAACCTTGCCTGAGCCTGCTTTGTTGTTGTTCAGTTACTCAGTCATTTCTGACTCTTTGTGAGGTAGCACGCCAGGCTTCCCTGTCCTTCACCATCTCCCGGAGCTTGCTCAAACTCATGTCCATTGAGTCACTGATGCCATATAATTATCTCATTTTCTGTCATCCTCCTTGCCTCCTGTCTTCAAACTTTCCCAGTTCAAGCATTCTATGGCATTGCCCTTCTTTGAGATTGGAATGAAAACTGAAATTTTTCAGTCCTGTGGTCACTGCTGAGTTTTCCAAATTTGCTGGCATAATGAGTGCAGCACTTTAATAGCACCATCTTTTAGGATTTGAAATAGCTCAACTGGAATTCTATCACTTTTGCTAGCTTTTCATGGTGATGCTTCCTGAGGCTTACTTGGCTTTACCCTCCAAGATATCTGGCTCTAGCTGAGTGAGCACACTATGATGGTTTTCTGTGTCATTAAGGTCTCTTTTGTACAGTTCTATGTATTCTTGTCACCACTTCTTAATGTCATCTGCTTCTGTTTGGTCTATACCATTTGTGTCCTTTATTTTGCCCATCTTTGCATAAACTGTTCCCTTGATATCTCTAATTTTCTTGAGATCTCTAGTCTTTACCATTCTACTCTTTTCCTCTATTTCTTTGTATCGATCAATGAGGAAGGCTTTGTTACCTCTTCTAACTATTCTTTGGATCTCTGGATTCAAATGGGCATATTTTCTGTTTTCTTTCTTTTTTTTTTTTGCTTCTCTTTCTTCTGGATATTTTGATTTTGAGCAAAACACTTCTTCTTACTATCTAACAGACAATGAGATGAATTTTGTGTAAATTAAAATAAGACTCCAAAAATACACTGATGCTCAGAGGCTTTTGCTTTTCAGAATGACTACTGGTAACAGTAATATTATCTGCATGAACAAGTAATGAAAGAGATGGAATCATAGTCAAGAATAACTTTATATTTTCAAAATTTGTGCCAGATTTGACTCCAGATTTGACTTTGAAAAGATTTGTAGTGCTACATTCAGAAGCTAACAGAGTACATAATCAGTTCAGTTGTTCAGTCGTGTCCAACTCTTTGCAACCCCATGGACTGCACCATGCCAGGCCTCTCTGTCCATCACCAACTCCTGGAGCTCTCTCAAACTCTTGTCCATTGAGTCAGTGATGCCATCCAAGCATCTCATCCTGTGTCGACCCCTTCCCTTCCAGCCTTCAAACTTTCCAAGCATCAGGATATTTTCCAATCAGTCAGTTCTTTGCATCAGGTGGCAAAGTATTGGAGTTTCAATTTCAACATCAGTCCTTCCAATGAATATTCAGGACTGATTCCCTTTAGAATGGACTGGTTGGATCTCCTTGCAGTCCAAGGGATGCTTAAGAGTCTTCTCCAACACCACAGTTCAAAAGCAGCAATTTTTCAGCACTAAGCTTTCTTTACAGTCCAACTCTCACATCCATATATGACTACTGGAAAAACCATATCTTTGACTAGACAGACCTTTGTTGGCAAGTAATGTCTCTGTTTTTTAATATCCTGTCTAGATTGGCTTTTCTTCCAAGGAGGAAGTGTCTTTTAATTTATTGGCTGCAGCACCATTTACAGTGACTTGGAAGCCCAAAGAAATCATATCTCACTGTTTCCACTGCTTCCCTATCTATTTACCATGAAGTGATGGAATCAGATGCCATGATCTTAGTTTTCTGAATGTTGAGTTGTAAGCCACCTTTTTCACTCAACTCTTTCACTTTCATCAAGAGGCTCTTAAGGTCTTCTTCACTTTCTGTCATAAGGGTGATGTCATCTGTGTATCTGAGGTTATTGATATTTCTCCCTGAAATCTTGATTCTAGTTTATGCTTCATTCAGGTTGGCATTTCTGATGATGTAGTCTGCATATAAGTTAAATAAGCAGGATGACAATATACAGCCTTGATGTACTCCTTTCCCTATTTGGAACCAGTCTGTTGTTCTATGTCCAGTTCTAACTGTTGCTTCTTGACCTTCATACAGATTTCTCAGGAGTCAGGTAAGATGGTCTGGTATGCCCATCTCTTTAAGAATTTTCCTCAGTGTTGTGATCCCCACACTCAACACCTTTGGCATAGTCAATAAAACAAAAGTATATATTTTTCTGGAACTCTCTTGTTTTTTAAATAATCCAGCGGATTTTGGCAATTTGATCTCTGGTTCCTCTGCCTTTTCTTAATCCAGCTTGATCATGTGGAAGTTCATGGTTTATGTACTGTTGAAGCCTGGTTTGGAGAATTTTGAGCTTTACTTTGTAGTGTGTGAGACGAGTGTAATTGTGCAGTAGTTTGAACATTATTTGGTATTGCCCTTCTTTGGGATTGGAATGAAAACTGTCATTTTCCAGTCCTGTGGCCACTGCTGAGTTTTCCAAATTTACTGGTCTATTGAATGCAGAACTTTCACAGCATCATCTTTTAGGATTTGAAATAGCTCAACTGCAATTTCATCACCTCCACTAACTTTGTTCTTAGTGATGCTTCCTATGGCCCACTTGACATTGTATTCCAGGATGTCTGGCTCTAGGTGAGTGATCACACCATCATGGTTATCTGGGTCATGAAGATAGTTTTTGTATAGTACATAATAGCCAGATTCTAAATTCCTGGGAATCTACTCCATGTGGTTGCAAATATTTATTTTTTATCCTCAAAAAATTTCACATTGTCTCAGGGCTGTCTTATCAACAGCCCTGTCCATACTTATATTTAGGGCTTCGTTATATCCTACTTTAAAAATTGTAACAGTTTTCTGACTATTGTTAACTAATAGTTTTCTATTTGAGTGGAAGTGAAAGATACAGATATAGGTATCCAATTATTTTTGCTTCTCTGGAAAATCCAGACTAATACACTGGTTATTGTGGCTAAAAGCTGATATAGGTACTGATACATTTTTAATATGTGAATGCAGATGCATGAGCCTGCCGATTCCTGCTTATGACTTGGAAGGCACCTAGTCAGAGAGCACCATCTGCATTAGTTCCAACCTGATGGAGTTCTTATCTGCTCTGAGAAATGTTTACAAGATACTTATGCACTAGCCTGCAGGAACAAGTGGGTTGACACGTCTGCAACAACTTGGCATATGGCAGGGTTTCAGGGGAGGCCTTTGCAAAGACTCCAAAGCTCCAACTGTAACATAATGGGTATGTTTGGCCCTCAGCTGTGATCGGAACATGGTTCCAATGATGGCAGTAATGTCAATGTTGGTTATCTTGGTACAAATCTGTGACTCAGTAGGCACTTGTATCACCATGAATTCATGATCTGGTTCAAACCTACACTAGAATATGAAGCTAGGTATGTCTGCTGTTTGTAATGCTTCAACCCGGAAGAATATCTTTGTTCCCTTTTGTGTATACATCTTCAGGTTGGATCAAAGCCCCAGAACTACTGACGGTGCATATAAAAGACACATTTATTTTTCTAAAAAGGATGAATTATATTATAGTATTACATTTATGTTAAACACATTTTATATTTGCACACGTCCAATGCATAACCACAAATCACACATTAAAACTGCACAATTGAAAAGTGGCTAGTTTTCACAGTTTGTTGTAATCCACACAATCAAAGGTTTTAGTGCAGTCAGTGAAGGAGAAGTAGATTTTTTTCCTGGGATTTCTTGCTTTTTTTTATGATCCAGTGGATGTTTGTAATTTGATATCTGGTTCTTTTGCCTTTTCTAAATCCACCTTGTATATCTGGAATTTATCAGTTCACAGCCTGCTGAAGCCTAGCTTGAAGGACAAATTTGCTAAAGTTTTGAAATGAAGGTACACCAAACAAAAATTTAATTGTAGTAGTTGTGTGATATAATATGATAAGTTGATTTAAATGTGAACAATCCTTATGATTGCCAAAGAGTAGTTTTAGGAGGTAAGAACTACAATGATTATACTTAATGGACCACATTTTTACTGACAGTTGCACCATTATCATAATCTTTTTTTACTACTAATATATTTTTCTCTTTAAAAAGATAGTAATATGTCAATATTCTGCAATCCATTACAGCAATAAAATGATATTTTTGAGTTTTTTTCCTATGAGAATGGTTTTTATATTTTCATGAATGACGATAATTATTTTCATATTTAAATTAGTAATTTTTAAAGAAATTCAGGTTTGATATCCATGAGATGACTCACTTTCATATTTTCAAAAGAAATATTAGAATACATTTTCAACTTCTAATATTATGCTGCTACTGCTGCTGCTAAGTCGCTTCAGTCATGTCCGCCTCTGTGCGAACCCATAAACGGCAGTCCACCAGGCTCCCCGGTCCCTGGGATTCTCCAGGCAAGAATACTGGAGTGGGTTGCCATTTCCTTCTCCAATGCATGAAAGTGAAAAGTGAAAGTGAAGTTGCTCAGTCATGTCAGACTCTTCGAGACCCCATGGACTGCAGCCTACCAGCCTCCTCTGCCCATGGGATTTTCCAGGCAAAAGTACTGCTACCATATAGTATTTTAATTTTATGGAGAAGTGATTCATGTTGTAGGGGAGAAGGTAGTTTCTATCTATCCAAGAATATCTTGACATGTGGTGAATAGAACAAGAAAGGGACAGTTCTTGTTACTGATGAACCTGCATTTTATTTTTCCTGGATACAAGTATATACTTATTATTTTTTTTTTTTTTTTGCCAGATGATCTGTCAGATGACTATTATATCTGTTGGTACTTGGGAATTCAACCTCTTAATGAGTTGCTCTTTTCCAACTAATCACTGTTACTGAGAATGGCACATTACCAACAGTATGATTCAAGTCATAGCTGGGAAAAAGTAATGTATAGTGACAACTGGGAATTCCAGGAGATTTAAGGGCAGAGGAGGCTAATTGGCAATGTTTAAATCAATGTTCAATAATTTAATAAACCGAGTACCTTTGTTGTTATAGGTAGCATACATTACTTTAATTTCACCTAATGAGGCCGGTTATTCATCTGAGAAGATTCATTTCAGATATAGAAATGAATAAATATAGAGAGCTTAAGAGAAGTGAAAGACAAAGAGGTTACAAAGAAGTAAACTTTGAGCCCCTTTCTAATTCCAGAATTAATAATTCATATATATTTGATAACTAATACCTGGAATGTAGACTATATTAAAACAACATATTTCAGAGTCAAATTATTTTACAATGCTAAACACATAACAGTGATTAGCAATAATGCACATTCTCAGAATATGCTCGCTACAATGCTTTTTTATAAAACAAGCTTCTGTGGTCATATACATTTGGGAAACACTAAAAAAAATATCTTTCTTATAAAGATTCGCATAGTTCATCAGCATATATATATTGTGTTATATATGTGTATATATATATATACACACACATATATATAAAAGCTATCTTGAACACCAAATTTCTCACCCATTCACCACTGGATATGTTTTCCAAGTAAAATCTATTTAAAGATGATGAATACATAATTTGAAGAAAGAGTGCTATGACTATTCAAAGTAACAAATATTCTATTCATTTCGTTTTTTTTAAGAAAAATATTTTCAGAGAAGAGGAAGCAAAAAGTTTATGATATTATACACGTTTCAATGCCATTCTCCCAAATCATCTCACCCTCACCCTCTCCCACAGAGTCCAAAAGACTGTTCAATACATCTATGTCTCTTTTGCTATTAAAACTATAAAAGTTTGGCTCTTTTTGACATAAAAAAGTTTAGAATGGCAACCTTAAACCTTTGTATATGTTATGAATGGACAGGTTTGTGACATTGTACAGGAGACAGGGATCAAGACCATCCCCAAGAAAAAGAATTGCAAAAAGGCAAAATGGTTGTCTGAGGAGGCCTTACAAATAGCTGAGCAAAGAAGAGAAATGAAAAGCAAAGGAGAAAAGCAAACATATTCCCATTTGAATGCACTGTTCCAAAGAATAGTAAGGAGAGATAAGAAAGCCTTCCTCAGTGATCAATGCAAAGAAACAGAAGAAAGCAATAGAATGGGAAAGACTAGAGATCTCTTCAAGAAAATTAGAGTTACCAAGGGAACATTTATGCAAAGTTAGACACAATAAAGGATGGAAATAGTATGGACCAGAAGCAGAAGATATTAACAAGTTGTGTCAAGAATACACAGAAAAACTATACAAAAAAGCTTTTCATGGCCCAGATTACCATAATGGAGTGATTACTCACCTAGAGCTAGACATCCTGGAATGTGAAGTCAAGTGGGCCTTAGGAAGCATCACTAAGAACAAAGCTAGTGGAGGTGATGGAATTCCAGTTAAATTCCATTCTTTTTTTTTTTTTTTAACTTTATTTTACTTTACAATACTGTATTGGTTTTGCCATACATCAACATGAATCCACCACAGGTGTACACATGTTCCCAATCCTGAACTCCCTCCCACCTACCTCCCCATACCATCTCTCTGGGTCATCACTGTGCACCAGCCCCAGGCATCCTGTACCCTGCATCGAACCTAGACTGGCGATTCATTTCTTATATGATATTATACATGTTTCAATGCCATTCTCCCAAATCATCCCACCTTCTCCCTCTCACACAGAGTCCAAACACTGCCCTATACATCTGTGTCTCTTTTGCTGTCTCGCATACAGTTACCATTACTATCTTTCTAAATTCCATATATATGTGTTAGTATACTGTATTGGTGTTTTTCTTTCTGGCTTGGTTCATTCTGTATAATCGTCTCCAGTTTCATCCACCTTATTAGAACTGATTCAAATGTATTCTTTTTAATGGCTGAATAATACTTCATTGTGTGTTCAAATTCTAAAAGATGCTACTGCTAAAGAGTTGCACTCAGTATGCCAACAAATTTGGAAAACTCAACAGTGGCCACAGGACTGAACTTCAGTCATTTCAGACTCTTTGCAATCCTATGGACTGTTGGCTACCAGGCTCCTCTGTTCATGGGATTTCCAAGACAAGAATACTGGAGAGGGTTGCCATGCCCTCCTTCAAGGGGTCTTCCTGACCCTGGGATTGAACCTGCGTTTCTTATGTCTCCTGCAATGGCAGGAGCATTCTTTACCATTACCACCACCTGGGAAGCCCTCCTTTCGACATAGATTTTTAACTCTTTAGCAGGTTTATAAAGCATGTATCAAAATCTTTGTTAGATATTTCAATATCAGAGCACCTCATAATCAAATTCCTGAGTATGATTTACCCTTTATTTTATATAATTTTGTTCAAAATTGTACATTTTATTTTTCTTTTTTTTTATTTTTTCATATTATTTCTACATTTTATTTTTATTTTTATTTTTATTTTTTTTTTAGTTTTTATTTTTTTAAATTTTACAATCTTTAATTCTTACATGCATTCCCAAACATGAACCCCCCTCCCACCTCCCCTCCCCATAACATCTTTCTGGGTCATCCCCATGCACCAGCCCCAAGCATGCTGCATCCTGCGTCAGACATAGACTGGCGATTCAATTCATATGATAGTATACATGTTAGAATGTCATTCTCCCAAATCATCCCACCCTCTCCCTCTCCCTCTGAGTCCAAAAGTCCGTTATACACATCTGTGTCTCTTTCCCTGTCTTGCATACAGGGTGGTCATTGCCATCTTCCTAAATTCCATATATATGTGTTAGTATACTGTATTGGTGTTTTTCTTTCTGGCTTACTTCACTCTGTATAATCGGCTCCAGTTTCATCCATCTCATCAGAACTGATTCAAATGAATTCTTTTAACGGCTGAGTAATACTCCATTGTGTATATGTACCACAGCTTTCTTATCCATTCATCTGCTGATGGACATCTAGGTTGTTTCCATGTCCTGGCTAAATACTAATAGATGGAGAAATATACCATGTTCATGGATTGGAAGAATCAATATAGTGAAAATGAGTATACTACCCAAAGCAATTTACAAATTCAATGCAATCCCTATCAAGCTACCAGCCACATTTTTCACAGAACTAGAACAAATAATTTCAAGATTTGTATGGAAATACAAAAAACCTCGAATAGCCAAAGCAATCTTGAGAAAGAAGAATGGAACTGGAGGAATCAACTTGCCTGACTTCAGGCTCTACTACAAAGCCACAGTCATCAAGACAGTATGGTACTGGCACAAAGACAGACATATAGATCAATGGAACAAAATAGAAAGCCCAGAGATAAATCCACACACATATGGACACCTTATCTTTGACAAAGGAGGCAAGAATATACAATGGAGTAAAGACAATCTCTTTAACAAGTGGTGCTGGGAAAACTGGTCAACCACTTGTAAAAGAATGAAACTAGATCACTTTCTAACACCGCACACAAAAATAAACTCAAAATGGATTAAAGATCTAAATGTAAGATCAGAAACTATAAAACTCCTAGAGGAGAACATAGGCAAAACACTCTCAGACATAAATCACAGCAGGATCCTCTATGATCCACCTCCCAGAATGCTGGAAATAAAAGCAAAAATAAACAAATGGGATCTAATTAAAATTAAAAGCTTCTGCACAACAAAGGAAAATATAAGCAAGGTGAAAAGACAGCCTTCTGAATGGGAGAAAATAATAGCAAATGAAGCAACTGACAAACAACTAATCTCAAAAATATACAAGCAACTTCTGCAGCTCAATTCCAGAAAATAAACGACCCAATCAAAAAATGGGCCAAAGATCTAAATAGACATTTCTCCAAAGAAGACATACGGATGGCTAACAAACACATGAAAAGATGCTCAACATCACTCATTATTAGAGAAATGCAAATCAAGACCACAATGAGGTACCACTTCACACCAGTCAGAATGGCTGCGATCCAAAAATCTGCAAGCAATAAATGCTGGCGAGGGTGTGGAGAAAAGGGAACCCTCCTACACTGTTGGTGGGAATGCAAACTAGTACAGCCACTATGGAAAACAGTGTGGAGATTCCTTAAAAATTGCAAATAGAACTACCTTATGACCCAGCAATCCCACTTCTGGGCATACACACCAAGGAAACCAGAATTGAAAGAGACACATGTACCCCAATGTTCATCGCAGCACTGTTTAAAATTGTACATTTTAAATAGTGTATTGAATCATCTTTTTTTTTTTTTTTTTACATTGTGTTTCTAATTTGTATTGGTATTTGCAGAGACTGACTTGGAATAAAACTGCAAACTCTTCTTCCTCTCAAAGGTATATAACCTCTGATATATCTGATTTTTTTATTATTATTACTATGTGTTTTTTTTTTCTTTTTTTTAACCTAGAAAACCTGAGGGGTCACATATTTCATCATTTAGTTGAGTTGTCAACTCTTGATTTCAGCTGAAGCTATGCTCAGATTCCTCAGGCCTGAAAGCCTTCTGTAAAGTACTGACTGATCTGGTGGAGGTGAGAAGCATATCAAAAATTCATCCAGTTTTACCTTCACTATTCACTGGTTTCTTTATGTGTAACTTGTTCAGGAACTGTAATTCTTCAGATAACCAGGTAACTAGAGCTACCATAACAAAATACTCTGTTAAAGGTGGCATGAAATACAGTAATTAATTTTCTCACAATACTGGAGGCTAGAAGTGCATGGTCAAAGTGTTGGCAGTTTCATTTTCTCTTTGGTTTTCAGATGGTAATATTCTCACGTGTCTTCACCTGGTCTTTTCTCTGTGGGAGTGCATACCTGGTGTCTTTAACTTCCCTTATTTGGATATATGTCATTTTGATTTAGGAACTGCCTGTATGAACTCACTTAATCTTATTTACTCCTTTAAAGGAGGTCTCATGTCCAATAGAGCCACATTCTTGGGGGTTAGGAATTCAACATATGGGGGAACACAATTCAGTCAAATTGAAATATGATTCTCTCATTTCCAAGGTCTTTAAATTTTTGGCTTGCCCATTATTTACACCAATCAAGATCACAACTTTGAAAGTGCAAAGTAATAAGTTTTCTCTGACAATTTCCTATCATTTTTACCACTCTTAGTTGATGAAGCCTTGGGTATTTATGTGCCACTCTCATACTGAGTTGAATCTGCACTCACTGGCAGTAGAACCCCTTGTTTTTCAGTCAAGCAGTAAAACTATGATTTTTAGCAATTGTGAGGCCACGGGTTTTTTCAGTGTGTTGGCTCTTCACATCAGATGGCCATAGCATTTTAGCTTCGGCCTCATCTTTAGCATCAGTCCTTCCAATGAATATGCAGGATTGATTTCCTTTAAGATTGACTGGGTTGATCTCCTTGCTGTCCAAGGGACTCTCAAGAGCTTTCTCTAGCATCGGGGTTCGAAGAAATCAATTCTTCAATACCTAGCCTTTTATGGTCCAACCCGCATATCTGTACATGTCAGCAAAGTGATGTCTCTGCTTTTTATTATACTGTTTATGTTCTTCATAGCTTTTTTTGTTTGTTTTCCAAGGAGCAAGTGTCTTTTAATTAAATTATTGATTTTATCATTGGTCAAATTCTAGACCTAAAATTCTTGACCACAAATCTTTTCAGTTATAATTTCTGATGTGAGTGTGTGAGCATGTGTGTCCCTGTTTTGCCCTTTTCTCTTTCTTTTCTTCTTTCTTTCTCTCTCTCTCTCCCTTACTCCTTTTTTTCCTTTCTCTCTTTCTGTGCAGCATTGATAGCCCCTTCCTTTACCCATATATGGAAATTCCTCTTCCATCTGCTTTGCCTTTCTCTTACCAATTTCCTTCTAGATTTAATTTTATTTTTGTAAGAATATATCTTCTGGTTATCATCTAGAAGAATTTTCTTGGTGAATTTTCTGATTTCTTATATATTTGAAAATGTCTTTATTAAATAAATTTTAGTAGACTATAGCATTCAATATCAAGTTATTTTGAAGATGTGAACAATTATTTTGAATGTTATAAGCGAGTGAAGACTCATTCCATCTTTTTCAAGCATAGAACCTAAATATACTTAAAATTTTGTTCAACATATTTAAATTTCTGTAATATATATCTGTATGTATATATATATATATATATATATATATATATATATATATATATATATATATATATGTTTGTATTTGACATTTTTGGTGCACCAGGAACCCTTAGGTTATTTCATGTTGTCAGTAGAGTTCCTTGGCTGGTTCCACTTGTTTTCTATAAAGACCCCAACATAGCAGATATCTAGCAATAAAAATATCATATTAAAGATTTCTGTACCCTTATTTAAACTCAGTTATCATCTCCTTAGTCTGCAGGTACTATGGGCAATGCCCTCAGGGAAAGGGAACTTGCAATGTAAGCTCATGTAAGAATTCCTTTCAAATTTCTTTGAAAATTAGTTCATCTGTTCCTTATTGTTTCTACAGTTATCTGGTACCATTAATTATGTGATTTTCCTAGTTTATCTAGCTTTTTCTAGATGGCATACTATGTTTTTTTATAGCAATCTCAGAAATAAAGCTCTTACTGGTTTTTATTTAATATTTTAATTTGAATTAAAATATTTGTTTATAACCAAAAAGGCAATGCCAAAGAATGTTCAAACTACCACACAATTGCACTCATCTCACATGTTAGTAAAGTAATGCTCAAAATTCTCCAAGCCAGGCTTCAGCAATGTGTGAACCGTGAACTTCCAGATGTTCAAGCTGGTTTTAGAAAACCAGAGATCAAATTGTCAACATCCTCTAGATCATCAAAAAAGCAAGAGAGTTCCAGTAAAACATCTATTTCTGGTTTATTGACTATGCCAAAGACTTTGACTATGTGGATCACAATAAACTTTGGAATATTCTGAAAGAGATGGGAATGCCAGACCACCTGCCTCTTGAGAAACCTATATGCAGGTCAGGAAGCAACAGTTAGAACTGGACATGGAACAACAGGTTCCAAATAGGAAGAGGAGTACGTCAAGGCTGTATATTGTCATTCTATTATTTTACTTATATGCAGAGTATATCATGAGAAATGTTGGGCTGGAAGAAGCACAGGCTAGAATCAAGATTGCCAGGAGAAATATCAATAACCTCAGATATGCAGATGACACCACCCTTATGGCAGAAAGTGAAGAGGAACTGAATCGCCTCTTGATGAAAGTGAAAGAGGAGAATGAAAAAGTTGGCTCAACATTCAGAAACTAAGATCTTGGCATCTAGTCCCATCACTTTATGGGAAATGGATGGGGAAACAGTGGAAACAGTGTCAGACTTTATTTTGAGGGGGGGGGGGGCTCCAAAATCACTACAGGTGATGATTTTAGCCATGAAATTAAAAGACACTTACTCCTTGGAAGAAAAGTTATGACCAACCTAGGTAGCATATACATAAGCAGAGATTACTTTGCCAACAGAGGTCCGTCTAGTCAAGGCTATGGTTTTTTGTTTTTTGTTTTTGTTTTTTTTTCCAGTAGTCATGTATGGCTGTGAGAGTTGGACTGTGAAGAAAGCTGAGTGCCGAAGAATTGATGCTTTTGAACTGTGGTGTTGGAGAATACCCTTGAGAGTCCCTTGGACTGCAAGGAGATTCAACCAGTCCATTCTAAAGGAGATCAAGTGGGTCTTGATTTGTTTCTACAGTTGCCTTTCTAATTTTGTCGTTTTGCAGGACAAAAAAAAGTAATTGTTTCTATTAAAAAATAAAGTAAATAAAGGAGATCAGTCCTGGGTGTTCATTGGAAGGGCTGATGCTAAAGCTGAAACTCCAGTACTTTGGCCACCTCATGAGAAGAGTTGACTCATTGCAAAAGACTGATGCTGGGAGGGATTGGGGGCAGGAGGAGAAGGGGACGACAGAGGATGAGATGGCTGGTTTGCATCACTGACTCGATGGATATGAGTTTAGGTGAACTCCAGGAACTGATGATGGACAGGGATGCCTGGTGTGCTGCAATTCATGGGGTTGTGAAGTGTCAGACACAACTGAGCCATTGAACTGAACTGAACAGAACTGATATCCATTGTTTGCAAATCTATTGTAATAGTCCCAACAGAAATGCCATAATTTATGTTGAATATTTTTCTTTGCCTGTTTTTAAAAAGGCTCTGAGACATTTAATCAGTGAAATTCAATTGATTAAAATACTTTCAAGCTAATATGCTCAGATTATATCATCATCTGCGTTCTTTTTTTTAAGGGAATTAAAACAACAAAGGAAAATGAGGGAATTTGAAAAGAATCAAACATAACATAATTTATTTTTTAAATGGTAGATTTACTTTCAAAATTATAGAATAATCACTACTTTGTTTTAAATATCCTATTTTATTATGGTTATTATATCCAAGTTAAAGACTTTAAGTGTCTACATATTCTTTTGTTGTGAATACAGTGGTGCTTGACCTTACAATCTTATGAGGAAGAATTCTATTGCAAAGTAAATAATGAGACTTGTGATAAAGGTCATTAAAAAGCCATGTTTCAAGGAAATTTATAATAAGGAAAGCTTACTTATTTTGTTGTGGAAGAATGAAAAGGGCAGAGAATTCTTCCTAGAGAAAGTGATATTGAGGTATGACTTGACAAATAACCATAGCCAAGATTTCACAATTAGCAGTATTCAGTTCATGTTAAATACTTATTGCCTTTTAATTAATAGAAGTTATAGATACAAATTGTGCACTTGTGCATGTGCTGATGATAGAAAAATATGAAAAATAATGTTAAAGCAGAACAATGCATGACAAAGTATGGACGCAGGGAGACTGACTATAATACATACATGAAACTAAAAGAAGAAAGTTACTATAGGTAGAAAGCAGAGTAAATGGAAGCATAGCTTAGTTTGAGGCTGAAGAAAAAATTGATGATTATGTTGAATCTTTGAAGCTCTTTTATAGACTTTGGTATTTATTCTCAATAAGATTGGGTTATATTGAAAAATGTTAGGCATAGGATTGATTTAAGATAATCTATGAGTAAGATATATCCCATCTGGTTTTAAATTATAGAATTTGGGGTTGGTTTTGTCATACAGTAGTTTCCTTGACTGATAGTTGCAAAACATTTTCATCAACAGCTTCCTTACTTTATGCATGTCTCTATTCATATGCCACACCTTCAGGAATGTTTCTCTCATCATGTAAAATTACTATCTTCTTATTCTACTTTATTTTTCTTATTGCACTTATTAATTATCAATATGCTATGTTTATATTTAATCTTATGATTTTTATTTTTGGTGTTAAAAGTACAATGCAATTAGAGCAGCTAATAGATTTTTTGGCACAATGGAGTGGCTTTATAAGGTTTTATTTTCTTTTAGCACTATTTAAATCCACACTTTTCATTTCTTTGATGAATTACTTGCAATTATTTATCTCATATTCCAGTCACTCAACTAAATAGGCCTCTGACCATTTCATATGGTTTATGACATATCAAAATTCTAAGGTGGTAACTTAGAAAGTCAAGCTAAATCATTTCCTCATTTGATAAATTTCAGAGAACAATATTCTACTGAACACTGTGAGTATTACTTAAATATCTCCAATTACACAGTTGAACTGGTTAAGGTCACGTAATATTGGTCTGAGTTGAAACACCAGTTAAAACTGTGCTCGTGTTGATGGTTGAAGTTGTTCATACTCCAATATACTACCAATCCAGCAAATGACCAATGAACTGATGAACATTTATCAAGCTCCAGTCTTTGCTTTCCAGTTTTTCACAAAGTGCCTGAAGAGTTTTACATGTTTAATGAAGACTGAAACCCAATAATTCACTATCAATTTTTGCATTTAGTTAAGATAAGTATCACATTAGCATTCAAGGTTCCACCTCCGACTATAAAAAGGACATGACTGGTAAGCCCTTGTGTGTGTGTGTCTGCTCAGTCATGTCTGATTCTTTGCAAAACCATGGACTGTATTCTGTCACACTCCTCTGTCCATTCTCCAGGCAAGAATACTGGAGCAAGTTGCCATTTCCTCTTCCAGAGGATCTTCCTGTCCCAGGCAACCCTCATGTCTTTCATACCCTGCTTTGGCAGGTGTATTCTTTACCACTGTGCCATCTAGAAAACTCCCTGTTAAGCCTTTACTTATTTACATAAACTACACTTTTTGCATTATTGGTCATAAACCAGGGTTTGCTATGATTTTCTACAGTAATTACTACATTTTTATTAATGAAGTCAGTTTTACCTACTTTCCTACATCCTTAAAACAATGTATCCTCATGCATGATTAGGGATAAGTGTTCTGGAACAAATAAAGCTTGAGAGCAACTTAAGTGAGAATAACCCATTTGATTTCTAGTGAAATGGAATAAACAGGCTAAATTATCAATATTATATGACTTCTTTTTACCAATATTATATCACTTTTTATAATAAAAATGAAGCAATTTTCATCTTTTAAAATAACTTTTTAATTTTAAGTAAATGCAAGATGAGACTAAAACAAAAAGTCTGAGTTCACAGATGTATAATTCAGTAAAACTCATAGACAGGGATTATAATTCTTGACGGTGGCAAACTTTCCCCCTACACAGGATAACCTCAGCTATATTCCTTAATTGTTGGAAAAATTTACTTCTCATAAAGAGCTGCGAGGATTCCAGCATGATGTGAGAACCTCTGCTAAATCACTGTCCAGTGAAATTGATGGGAAATAAATATATATAATACATTATGTACTATATATTCATATTGGATATATTAGTTTCTTAATAATAATGTGTCTAGTGCTGGATCTTTAGTGTATGAGTATATTACTATATTATATGTGATCAATTACATACTTTAGTAAATTGTTAGATATAGTAACTATTACAAAACAATTTCTCCTGTGCTTGCTTTTTTTTTTTTTTGCATCCAATAATTGATTCAATTATTTTAAATTTTATTTTACTCATATAAAGAAATCAATAAGTTAGTAATATGCTTTGGCTCACTCTAGAAATCAGCAGCACAGAATATAAAAACTGAAATAATCTCAGTAATTTGTTCTTTCTTGGTGGGAAGAAATATCAGTATGTACCTGATAACTGGAATAGGAGACACTTGTTTGCTGAACATAATCTTAAGTATTTTAGCACAGATAGGTACTCTATAATCATTTACAATAATTTACTATTCATTAAAATATGTTGTATATACAGATAAAATTTCTTTTCTGACTTGTAATAAATTATCTTTGAGTCCTAGAGTTCAAATACCCATGCTCTTGAGTTATTGTGTGGAAATTGAGCAGGAATTTAATTTTACCTGATAAGTGATCCCCTTCTGATGAAACAGCATCATATCACCAAGGATAAAATGAATCTTTTTAAAAGGAAGCATAACCAAGGTGGGGGTTTTCAGATTAAATAAAACATTATACTTTACAAGTTTGTTGGCAACCATCATAAATACTTAATTTATAACAGTCATTTTATATGAGGTGGATAACTAAATAGGTCTCTTCATTTAAATATAACTTCTATTTCATTGGTTATTTCTCCTATAGTGTCAGCACTATTGTATTTCTTATCTGTAACTTATGCTTTTATTGTAGAGTTTATTTGATTCAGTTAGGTAGACTTCCAAGAGCAAATGTAATGGATTAATTTCTCAATGTCTTATATCCATGGGATTTATTACTTTATTGTGTTTGAGATTTGAAAGAATGGCAAATACTTAGATTAAAAATGAATTTCATGGAGGCGGTCTTAAGATGGTGGAGGAATAGGATGGGGAGACCACTTTCTCCCCCACAAATTCATCAAAAGAACATTTAAACGCTGTTTAACATTAAACATTAAATGCCACACAACAACTTCTGAATGCCGGCAGAGGACAGCAGGCACCCAGAAAAGCAGTCCATTGTCTTCAAAAAGAGGTAGGAAAAAATATAAAAGACAAAAAAAGAGACAAGAGAGGTAGGGATGGAGCTGCACCTTGGGAAGGGAGTCTTAAAAAGAGAGAAGTTTCCAAACACCAGGAAACACTCTCATTGCTGAGTCTGTGGCGAGCCTTGGAAGTGCAGAGGGCAACATAACAGGGAGGGAAAATAAATAAATAATTAAAACCCACAGATTATGAGCCCAATGGTAACTCCCCCAGCAGAGAAGCAGCGCAGACACCTGCATCTACCATTAGCAATCAGGGGCTGGGCAGGGAGGCGCAGGCTGCATTGCTTAGAGCAACGATCAGGCCTAAATGCCCCTAGTGTAATCAGAGTGAACTAACTTGGGCTAGCAAACCAGACTGTGGGATAGCTACCATGCAAAAAGCTCTAACAAAAGACACCACCAGTACCGAGCACAGAACAAAGGATGGAACAGAATTAGCTGGCTGCAGGCCATCCCCCTCCGGTGACAGGCAGCCAGAGCCAGAAGGGCCTGAACGGGACAATTGCAGCCCCAGAGAGACATTATCTACCAAACTGCAAGCAGGCTCCCTTGCTAACGAAGACTTCTTGGGGTTCTGGACTGTCATCAGCCTCCTGAGGTGTGCCAGTTGTACACCCAGAAAACTGAGCAGCAAGGACAGGAGAGGCGATTAGTTGCAGCGACTGCACTCACCAAACACCTGAGCTACTCGGACCTGAGAAGGGCACAAAATGCAGGCCCAACTGATTCTGCACCTCTGAGGACTACCTGAGTGCCTGAACCTCAGCGGCCTAGACCTGGGAGGTGCATGCAGCCCAGGGCCAGCCTCAGACAGTTCCCAGAGGAACAACCTCAAGCCTGAGCTGTGTACGCTGTGAGCGGGGGCAGGCCCAGTGCAGCTGAGACACTGCAAGGACATGCCAGTGTTATTTGTTTGCAGCGTCCCTCCCTCCCCACAGTGCAACTGAACAAGTGAGCCTTAAAAAAGTGTCCTCCATCGCCCCCCTTGTGTCAGGGCAGAAATCAGACCCTGAAGAGACCAGCAAACAGAAGAAGGTAAAACACAGGCAACCACATTGGAAGTGACAGGTGCAATAGATTAAAACCCTGTCGTTAGTACCAACTACATAGGAAGGGGCCTATAGATCTTGGGAAATACAAGCCAGAACAAGAAACTATCCAAAAATGAACTGACCCCACACTGCCCACAACACCAGAGAAAGTCCTAGATATATCTTTACTATTTTTATGATCATTTTTTTAACTTTAAAAAATTTTAAGTACTCTATTACTCCTTTGATTTTCATTTTTATAACCTATTACTTTAAAAAAAGACCCTATTTTTAAAGCAAACTTCATATATTTTTAAAAAATAATTTTTGTGATTTTTTTCCTCTTCTTCTTTTCTTTAATATTGTATTTATGAAAATCCAAACTCTACTCTAGATTTTTAATCTTTGCTTTTTGGTAGTTGTTATCAAATTTGTACCTTTAAAAACCCAATCTTCAGTACCTATTTTTAATTGGAAACGAGATTACTGGCTTGACTGCTCTCTCCTCCTTTGGACTCTCCTTTTTCTCCACCAAGTCACCTCTGTCTACTCCCTCCCCCTTCTCTTCTCTATCCAACCCTGTGAATCTCTGTGTGTTCCAGACAGTGGAGAACACTAAGGGAACTGATTACTGGCTGGATCTGTCTCTCTCCTTTTCATTTCCCTCTTTTATCCTCCTGGCCACCTCTGTCTCCTTCCTCCCTCTTCTCTGTATAACTCCGTGAACATCTCAGCGGTCCAGACTGTGGAGTGCCCATAAGGAAATGATTACTGGCTAGCTTGCTCTTCCCTCTTTTGATTCCACCTCATCTCATTCGGGTCACCTCTAATTCCACCTTCCCTCTTCTCTTCTCCATGTAACTCTGTGGACCTCTCTGGATGTCCCTCGCTGTGGAGAAACTTTTCACCTTTAACATAAATGTTTAATCAATGATGCTGTATAGAAGGAGAAGTCTTGAGACTACTGTAAAAATAAGACTGAAAACCAGAAGCAGGAGGCTTAAGTCCAAATCCTGAGAATATTAGGGAACACTAATCGATAGGAGCTCATCAAATGCCTCCACACCTACACTGAAACCAAGCACTACCCAAGGGCCCAAAAACTCCAGAGCGAGACATACCATGCAAATGCTCCAGAAACACAGGAACAAAGACCTGAGCTTCAATATACAGACTGCCCAAAGTTACCCCAAAACCATTGGCATCTCATAACTCATTGCAGGACACTTAATTGGACTTCAGAGAGGAGAAATCCAGCTCCACCCACCAAAACAGCGACACAAGCTTCTCTAAACAAGAAACCTTGACAAGCCACTGATACAACTCCACCTACAGTGAGGAAACTCCACAATAAAGACAGGCCAGAATACAGAAACGCCACCCCAAATGCAGCAATATAAACAAGATGAAGAGACAGAGGAATACCCAGCAGATAAAGGAACAGGATAAATGCCCACCAAACCAAACAAAAGAGGAAGAGATAGGGAATATACCTGATAAAAAATTCCAAATAATGATAGTGAAAATGATCCAAAATCTTGAAATGAAAATGGAATCACAGATAAATAGCTTGGAAACAATGATTGAGAAGAAGCAAGAAAGGTTTAACAAGGACGTAGAAGAAATAAAAAGTCAATATACAATGAATAATGCAATAAATGAGATAAAAAACACTCTGGAGGCAACAAATAGTAGAATAACGTAGGCAGAAGATAGGATTAGTGAAGTAGAAGATAGAATGGTAGAAATAAATGAATCAGAGACAAAAATAGAAAAATGAATTAAATGAAATGAGGACAATCTCAGAGACCTCCAGGACAATATTAAACGTTCCTGTATTCGAATCATAAGAGTCCCAGAAGAAGAAGACAAAAAGAAAGACCATGAGAAAATACTTGAGGAGATAATAGTAGAAAACTTCCCTAAAATGGGGAAGGAAATAATCACCTAAGTCCAAGAAACCCAGAGAGTCCCAAATAGGATAAACCCAAGGTGAAACACCCTAAGACACATATTAATCAAATTAACAAAGATCAAACACAAAGAACAAATATTAAAAGAAGCAAGGGAAAAACAACAAATAACACACAAGGGGATTCCCATAAGGACAACAGCTGATCTTTCAATAGTAACTCTTTAGGCCAGGAGGAAATGGCAAGACATACTTAAAGTGATGAAAGAAAATAACCTACAGCCCAGATTACTGTACCCAGCAAGGATCTCATTCAAATACGAAGGAGAAATCAAAAGCTTTACAGACAAGCAAAACCTGAGAGAATTCAGCACCACCAAACCAGCTCTCCAACAAATGCTAAAGGATATTCTCTAGACAGGAAACAGAAAAAGGGTGTATAAACCTGAATCTAAAGCAATAAAGTAAATGGCAACAGAATCTTACTTATCAATAATTACCTTATATGTAAATGGGTTGAATGTCCCAACCAAAAGACAAAGACTGGCTGAACAGATACAAAAACAAGACTCCTATATATGTTGTCTACAAGAGACCCACCTCAAAACAAGGGACACATACAGACTGAAAGTGAAGGGCTGGAAAAAGATATTCCATGCAAATAGAGACCAAAAGAAAGCAAGAGTAGCAATACTCATATCCGATTAAATAGACTTTAAAACCAAAGCTGTGAAAAGAGACAAAGAAGGCCACTACATAATGATCAAAGGATTAATCCAAGAAGAAGATATAACAATTATAAATATATATGCACCCAACATAGGAGCACCACAATATGTAAGACAAATGCTAATAAGTATGAAAGGGGGAATTAACAATAACACAATGATAGTGGGAGACTTTAATACCCCACTCACACCTATGGATAGACCAACTAAACAGTAAATTAACAAACACAAACTTTAAATGACACAATAGACCAGTTAGACCTAATTGATATCTATAGGACATTTCACCCCAAAACAATGAATTTCACCTTTTCTCAAGTGCACACAGAACCTTCTCCAGAATAGATCACATCCTGGGCCATACATTTAGGCTTGGTAAGATGGCAATGACGACCCTGTATGCAAGACAGGGAAAGAGACACAGATGTGTATAACGGACTTTTGGACTCAGAGGGAGAGGGAGAGGGTGGGATGATTTGGGAGAATGACATTCTAACATGTATACTATCATGTGAATTGAATCGCCAGTCTATGTCTGACGCAGGATGCAGCATGCTTGAGGCTGGTGCATGGGGATGACCCAGAAAGATGTTATGGGGAGGGAGGTGGGAGGGGTTCATGTTTGGGAATGCATGTAAGAATTAAAGATTTTAAAATTTAAAAATAAAAACTAAAATTAAAAAAAAAATAAAAATAAAAATGGATAAGCAAAAAAAAAAAAGCTTTTGTAAAGGAAAATAAAAATACACAAATTTACAAAACATTTTGTAATTGTAAAAAAAAAAAAAATTGAAATAATTCCAAGCATCTTTTCTGACCATAATGCATTAAGATTAGATCTCAATCACAGAAGAAAAACTATTAAAAATTCCAACATATGGAGGCTGAGAAACACGCTTCTGAATAACCAACAAACCACAGAAGAAATCAAAAAAGAAATCAAAATATGCATAGAAACTAATGAAAATGAAAACACAACAACCCAAAACCTGTGGGACACTGTAAAAGCAGTGCTAAGGGGAAAGTTAATAGCAATACAGGCATACCTCAAGAAACAAGAAAAAAGTCAAATAAATAACCTAACTCCACACCTAAAGCAACTAGAAAAGGAAGAAATGGAGAACCTCAGAGTTAGTAGAAGGAAAGAAATCTTAAAAATTAGGGCAGAAATAAATGCAAAAGAAACAAAAGAGACCATAGCAAAAATCAACAAAGCCAAAAGTGTGTTCTTTGAAAGGATAAATAAAATTGACAAACCATTAGCCAGACTCATCACAAAACAAAAGGAGAAAAATCATATCAATAAAATTAGAAATGAAAATGGAGAGATCACAACAGACAACACAGAAATACAAAGGATCATAAGAGACTACTATCAGCAATTATATGCCAATAAAATGGACAACTTGGAAGAAATAGACAAATTCTTAGAAAAGTACAACTTTCCAAAACTGAACCAGGAAGAAATAGAAAATCTTAACAGACCCATCACAAGCATGAAAATTGAAACTGTAATCAGAAATTTTCCAGCAAACAAAAGCCCAGGTCCAGACGGCTTCACAGCTGAATTCTACTAAAAAATTTCGAGAAGAGCTAACATCTATCCTACTCAAACTCTTCCAGAAATTGCAGAGGAAGGTAAACTTCCAAACTCATTCTATGAGGCCAGCATTACCCTAATACCAAAACCTGACAAAGATGCCATACAAAAAAGAAAACTACAGGCCAATATCACTGATGAACATAGATGCAAAAATCTTAACAAAATTCTAGCAATCAAAATCCAAAAACACGTTAAAAAAATCATACACCATGACAAAGTGGGCTTCATCCCAGGGATGCAAGGATTCTTCAATATCCACAAATCAATCAATGGAATTCACCACATTAACAAATTGAAAAATAAAATGATATGATATCTCAATAGATAAAGAGAAAGCCTTTGACAAAATTCTACATCCACTTATGATAAAAATTCTCCAGAAAGCAGGATTAGAAAGAACATTCCTCAACATAATAAAAGCTGTATTTGACAAACCCACAGCAAACATTATCCTCAATGGTGAAAAATTGAAAGCATTTCCCCTAAAGTCAGGAACATGACAAGGTGCCCACCTTTACCACTACTATACAACATAGTTCTGGAAGTTTTGACCACAACAATCGGAGCAGAAAAAGAAATAAAAGAAATCCAAACTGGAAAAGAGAACTAAAACTCTCACTGTGTGCAGATTACATGATCCTCTACATAAAAAAACACCCTAAAGACTCCATCAGAAAATTACTAGAGATAATCAATGAATATAGTAAAGTTTCAGGATATAAAATCAATACACAGAAATCCCTTGCATTCCTATACACTAATGAGAAAATTAAAAAAAGAAATTAAGGAAACAATTCCATTCACCATTGCAATGAAAAGAATAAAATACTTAGGAATATATCTACCTAAAGAAACTAAAGACATATATACAGAAAACTATAAAACACTGGTGAAAGAAATCAAAAAGGACACTAATAGATAGAAAAATATACCATGTTCATGGATTGGAAGAATCAATATAGTGAAAATGAGTATACTACCCAAAGTAATCTATAGATTCAATGCAATTCCCATGAAGCTACCAGCAGTATTTTTCACAGAACTAGAACAAATAATTTCACAATTTGTATGGATATACAGAAAACCTTGAACAGCCAAAACAATCTTGAGAAAGAAGAATGGAACTGGTGGAATCAACCTGCCTGACTTCAGGCGCTACTACAAAGCCACAGGCATCAAGACAGTATGGTACTGGCACAAAGACAGAAATATAGATTAATGGAACAAAATAGAAAGCCCAGAGATAAATCCACGCACCTATGGACACCTTATCTTTGACAAAGGAGGCAAAAATATACAATGGATTAAAGACAACCTCTTTAACAAGTGGTACTGGGAAAACTGGTCAACCACTTGTAAAAGAATGAAACTAGATCACTTTCTAACACCATACACAAAAATATGGATTAAAGATCTAAACATAAGACCAGAAACTACAAAACTCCTAGAGGAGAACATAGGCAAACACTCTCTGACATACATCACAGCAGGATCCTCTATGACCCATTTCCCAGAATACTGGAAATAAAAGCAAAAATAAACAAATGGGACCTAATTAAAATTAAAAGCTTCTACACAACATAGGAAACTATAAGCAAGGTGAAAAAACAGCCTTCTGAATGGGAGAAAATAATGGAAAATGAAGCAACTGAGAAACAACTAATTTCAAAAATACACAAGCAATACTGCAGCTCAAATTCAGAAAAAAATAAAATGACTCAATCAAAAAATGGGCCAAAGAACTAAATAGACACTTCTCCAAAGAAGACATACAGATGGAGAAGAAACACATGAAAAGATGCTCAAAATCACTCATTATAGAGACATGCAAATCAAAACCACAATGAGGTACTATTTCACACAAGTCAGAATGGCTGTGATCCAAATGTCTCTAAGCAATAAATGCTGGAGAGGGTGTGGAGAAAAGGGAACCCTCTTACACTGTTGGTGGGAAAGCAAACTAGTACAGCCACTATGGAGAACAGTGTGGAGATTCCTTAAAAAACAGGAACTAGAACTGCCTTATGACTCAGCAATCACACTGCTGGGCATACACACTGAGGAAACCAGAACTGAAAGAGACACATGTACCCCAATGTTCATCACCGCACTGTTTATAATAGCCAGGACATGGAAGCAACCTAGATGTCCATCATCAGATGAATGGATAAGAAACCTGTGGTACGTATACACAATGGAGTATTACTCAGCCATTAAAAAGAATACATTTGAATCAGTTCTAATGAAGTGGATGAAACTGGAGCCTATTATACAGAGTGAAGTAAGCCAGGAAAAAAAAAAAAAAAAACACCAATACAGTATACTAACACATATATATGGAATTTAGAAAGATGATAATGATAACCCTGTATGTGAGACAGCAAAAGTGACACAGATGTATAGAACAGTCTTTTGGACTCTGTGGGAGAGAGAGAGGGTGGGATGATTTGGAAGAATGGCATTGAAACATGTATATTATATAAGAAACGAATCGCCAGTCTAGGTTCGATGCAGGGTGCAGGATGCTTGGGGCTGGTGCACTGGGATGACCCGGAGGGATGGCGTGGTGTGGGGGTGGGAGGGGTGTTCAGGATTGGGAACACATGTACACCCGTGGCAGATTATTGTTGATGTATGGCAAAACCATTACAATATTGTAAAGTAAAAAGAATAATAATAATAAATAAATAAAAGAAAAACATGAATTTCATGAGGCATTTCCACAAAAAATATTTTTAGAACATATGAATGAAAACCTTGGCTGTGTGTGTGTATGTGTGTGCATGTGTGTGTCTGTGTGAGAGTGTGTTTTTGTGTGTATAGAAATACATAAGTGTATTAATATATATATATATACTTGCGTATAATGTAGAAATATTAGGTAAATCAAGTGTTGGAAAATTTATTTTAGTGGGTAATTTCTCTTCTTTAACACTATTATACTTGAAATTTTGGAATACCTAATTGATTGAAGAATATATATTTGAGAAAACATATAAATGAGAATGTAAGATAGCAATTGTGCATTAAGTCCTTAGACAATCTATTTCAGATATATCCCCTCACTTTTCATTTCCTCTGCAAAGAAACAAATTAACAGCTTTCAAAATATCAAGTAATTCTATGTGTAAATACAGTTGAAATTTTCTGTATTTTCTTACAACTTTTACATGAGTATTTAAATAATTTGCAGTGAAATAACTTTGCATATATAACAAGGAGAAAATGTCACCTTAATGATAACTTTTTGGCCTAAGTGTAAAGTCATGTCTAACTTATTTCTCTTCTTAATCATAGAACTTTCAGAGACAGCATGACAAATTTTGTAGGTACAATTTATTAAGTCCTCAAGGAAATGTGATGTTTAAGTCACAATAATGTATTTCATTTTGTTGCTTATAGGCACTTAAAGATATATCTCCATTTGAGATATATTTCTCCATATTCATAGACATTATATAGTTATGCAAATGTATATAATAATAAAGTTATAATAAGTACTAGAATCAACATATTACATGATTTACATTGGCGATCAGGGAATAATAGTCTTCTGAGGATAATAGTGAGTGGAAGGAAAGTGATTGTGAATGGAAAATAGTAAGCATATTATTGACAGTTTCTATTCATTTTCTGCTTTTTGTATTTAAATGATTTAATCCATTTCTTTTTAAATACTGGGAATTCACAGTTAGTACCTAAGATACAAACTTTTGGACCACAACTCCAAAAATATTTTTTTTTTTTTTTGCATTACTGGCAATACCTGAACACATTCTAAACTCAGTATGTTTCAAACTGAACACTTGGTTTCCCTTCCCAAGTCATATTTTCTTCCATTCTTCAATATCTTAATACATGGCACCGCTTCTCATACAGTTTTTCAAGCCAGAACTTCAAGGTTATTTTTAATTCCTTCTTCACTCTGAGACCTAATCTCTGGGCCATAAGCAAACTTAATATTTTTAACTACAAGTGTCATCTCTCTATACCACCCAAGTTGAATTACCATCCAAGTTGAGCTACCATATTCTTTTGACTGACTTGTTATAGCACCTTTCTTAATATCACCTCACTCCAATATACTCCCAAAGAAGAAAGTACAGGAGAGAAGACATTTCAAGGGGAAAATGTGTCCAGAGTCACAGAAATGAAACAAATTTTGGGAAACCTAGTATTCTGCCATAACAAGAGCACAACATGCATTCAAGAGAGGCTAAAGGGGAGACAAACTTGAGAGGTAAGCAGAAGTACACTCAAAATGCATTCAATAAAGAGATATCAGATACAAATTATTTTCCTTATTCTTACCTTTACTTGAAAAGATACAAAAATCTTGGCTGCCAGCTTCTTAAAGCAGCATGGGTAGAAAGAATGAGTGTAGTTAAAGCCACGGTGTTGTCAACAGGACTACAATTTAGTTTTAGTGCCTCAGTTGAAAAGCACAAAATTCCACGGAAATGTTTTCCCAAACTAGTCTGCGGCTCTTTCACTAACACATTCATACCCTTCAGCTCAATATTTTCTTGACTTAGATTATATAAATTGTGCTATATTTTTATAGCACATAAAGAGAAATGTCCTTAAAATTGAAGCTTTGGTTGCAGTTTAAAATCAGACAAATTATTTTGTGAAAAGGATCCAGTTAGAAAACATCTTTTAGCAGCATATATCAAATTGCTTCCACCAGTTAGCACTACACCAGTTCTGAGGGAGGAAGATCACAGGATTTGAATCGCTTATATAAAATTATTTCTTCTCATTGAAAGTGAAAGTCGCTCAGTTGTGTCTGACTCTTTGCAATTCCAGGGACTGTAGTCCATGGATTTCTCCAAGCCAAAATAGTGGAGTGGGTAGCCTTTCCCTTCTCCAGGGAATCTTCCTAACTCAGGGACAGAACCCAGGTCTCCCACGTTGCAGGCAAATTCTTTAACAGTTGAGCCACAAGGGAGAGTTTTTGTTTTATATTCTCATTATTCAGTTAATTTTAACTTTTCAAAATCAAAAACAGCAAAAGAGACACAGATGTGCAGAGCGGACTTTTGGGCTCTGAGGGAGAGGGTGAGATGATTTGGGAGAATGGCGTTGAAACATGTGTACTATCATGTAAGAAACTAATCTCCAGTCTATGTTCGATGCAGGATACAGGATGCTTGGGGCTGGTGCACGGGGATGATCCAGAGAGATGATATGGTGTGGGAGGTGGGAAGGGGGGTTCATGTTTGGGAACTCATGTACACCCATGGTGGATTCATGTCAATGTATGGCAAAACCAATAAAGTATTGTAAAGTAAAATAAAGTAAAAATAAAAAATAAAACAAACATTAGCCACAAAATTTTATCATTCAGTTCAAGGCCGGTTCAGTCACTCAGTTCTGTCCTACTCTTTGTGACATCATGAATCACAGCACGCCAGGCCTCCCTGTCCATCACCAACTCCTGGAGTTCACTCAAACTCACATCCATCGAGTCGCTGATGCCATCCAGCCATCTCATCCTCTGTCATCCCCTTCTCCTCCTGCCCCCAATCCCTCTTAGCATCAGAGTCTTTTCCAATGAGTCAACTCTTCCCATGAGGTGGCCAAGTATTTGAGTTTCAGCCTCAGCATCAGTCCTTCCAATGAATATTCAGGACTGATTTCCTTTAGAATGGACTGGTTGAATCTCCTTGCAGTCCGAGGGAATCTCAAGAGTTTTCTCCAACATCACAGTTCAAAAGCATCAATTCTTCAGTGCTCAGCTTTCTTCACAGTCCAACTCTCACATCCATACATAACCACTGGAAAAACCATAGCCTTGACTAGACCTACTTTTGTTGGCAAAGTAATGTCTCTGCTTTTTAATATGCTATCTAGGTTGGTCATAACTTTCCTCCCAAGGAGTAAGCATCTGTTTATCTCATGGCTGCAATCATCATCTGCAGTGATTTTGGAGCCCCCCCAAAATAAAAAGTTTGACACTCTTTCCACTGTTTCCCCATCTATTTCCCTTGAAGTGATGGGACCAGATGCTATGATCTTAGTTTTCTGAATGTTGAGCTCTAGGCCAACTTTTTCACTCTCCTCTTTCACTTTCATCAAGAGGCCTTTTAGTTTCTCTCTGCCATAAGAGTGGTGTTATCTGTATATCTGAGGTTATTGATATTTCTCCCAGCAATCTTGCTTCCAGCTTGTGTTTCTTCCATTATTAGAGAAAGACAAATCAAAAGTAAAATGAGATATCACCTCACACCGGTCAGAGTGGCCATCATCAAAAAGTCTAGAAACAATAAATGCTGGAGAAGATGTGGAGAAAAGGGAAAGTTCTTACACTGTTGGTGGGAATATAAATTGATACAGCCACTATAGAAGACGGCATAAGGTGAGGTGAAGGTAAGGTGAAGTCGTTCAGTTGTGTCTGACTCTTTGTGACCCTGTGGACTGTAACCTACTAGGCTTCTCCATCCATGGGATTCTCCAGGCAAGAATACTGAAGTGGATTGCCATTTCCTTCTCCAGGGTATCTTCCCGACCCAGGGATTGAACCCAGGTCTCCCACAATGGAGGCAGACGCTTTAACCTCTGAGCCACCAGGGAAGATGATATGGAGATTCCTTAAAAAGCTAGGAATAAAACCACCATATGACCCAGCAATCCCACTCCTAGAATACACCCTGAGGAAACCAAAATTGAAACAGACACATGTGTTCCATTTTTCATTGCAGCACTATTTACAAAAGCTAGATCATGGAAGCAACTTAGATATCCATCAACAGATGAATGGATAAAGATACACAAAGAAATATTACTAAGCCATAAAAAGGAACACATTCAAGTCAGTCCTAATGAAGTGGATGAACCTAGAACCTATTATACAGAGTGAAGTAAATCAGAGAGAAAAAGATCCTTATTCTAACACATATATACAGAATCTAGAAAAATGGTACTGAATAATTTATTTATAGGGAATGATGGAAAAACAGACATAGAGAATAGACTTATGGATATGGGGAGAGGGAAGGAGAGGGTGAGATATATGGAAAAAGTAACATGGAAACTTACATTACCATATGTAATATAGATAGCCAATGGGAATTTGCTATATGACTCAGGAAACTCAAAATGGGGCTCCGTATCAAACTAGAGGGGTGGAATGGGGAGGGAGAGAGGAGGGAGCTTCACAAAGGAGGGGATATATGTATACCTATGGCTGATTCATGTTGATATTCGACAGAAGACAACAAAATTCAGTAAAGCAATTATCCTCAATAAAAAATAGTTAATCTATTAATAAAAAATACATGTAAAACTTCTAGTATAGTGTTAATGCAGTTCTTGTAGGAGAAAGTATAGCTTATTAGGAAAGAATGTCTATAACCAATGACCCAATGTTCCACAGTTACCGAAGTAAAGACTAACTGCTAGCTCAAAAGTCATTAGTAAGTCCAAGTTGGTAGAAAAGAAAGTTTGCTTTATTTTGGATACTGGCAACTGGAGTTGGAGAAGGATGGGTGCCTATTCAAAGGATGACTAAACCCCTCCCCACAACAATCGAATGGCAAGAGTTCTATAGACAGACAGATGGGCCTACAGGCAAAAACAACACAGTTAGCTCTGATAGTCATCTTGAAATTGGTCATCAGTGTTCTGACCAGTGTCATTTTGGTGAGTTTAAGTATAGTTTATCTTCAGTTCCAGGGTCACTTTGTTCCCATTTCCTTGAGGTCAGCTCTTGGAACTGGCAGAATATGTCATGATTTAGGAAAGGCAGAGGAACCAGAGATCAAATTGACAACATTCACTGGATCATAAAGAAAGAAAGGGAATTCCAGTGATTAATCAACTCTATTTCATAAACTACACTAAAGCCTTTGACTCCAGATCATAGCAAACTGTGGAAAGTTCTTTGAGAGATGGGAATACCAGACCATCTTATCTGTCTTCTGAGAAATCTGTTTGTGGGTCAAGAAGCAACAGTTAGAACCCTGTATGGGACAACTGATTCAAACAAGATTGAGAAAGGAGTATAACAGGACTGTCTACTATCACTCTGCTTATTCAATGTACATGCTGAGCATATCATGAGAAATGCCAGGTTGGGTAAGTTACAAGCTGGAATCGAGGAGCTGGGAGAAGCATCAACAACCTCAGATATGTAGATGATTTCACTCTGATGGGAGAAAATGAGGAGGAACTGTAGAACATCTTGATGAGGGTGAAGGAGGAGAGTGAAAGAGCTAGCTTAAAACTAAATATTAAAAAAAAAAAAAAACACAACTAAGATCATGACATGTGACCCCATTACTTCATCGCAAATAGAAGGGGGAAAGGTGGAAGTAGTGACAGGGTTCCTCTTCTTGGTCTCTAAAATCATTGCCTATGTTGACTGCAGCCGTGAAATCAGAAGATTACTTCTTGGCAGGAAAATTATGACAAATCTAGACAGGGTGTTCAAAAGCAGAGATGATGCTGACAAAAGTCCATATAGTTGAGGCTATTTTCTTCCCAGTGGTCATGTATAGTTGAGAGAGGTGGACTGTAAAGAAGGCAGAGTGACAAAGAATGGATGCCTTTGAACTGTGGTGTTGGAGAAGACTCCTGGAAGTCTCTTAGACAGTAAGGAGATCAATTCTGAATATTCACCAGAAAGACTGATGCTGAAGCTTCAATATTTTGGTCATTTGATGTGAACAAACAACTTGGAAAGTCCCTGATGCTGGGAAAGATTGAGGGCAGAAGGAGAAGAGGGTGTCAGAGGATGAGATGGCTGGATGGCATCACCAATGCAATAAACAAGAACTTGGGCAAACTTTGGGAGATTGTGAGGGACAAGGAGGCCTGGTGTGCTGTGGCCACGAGGGCGTACAGAGTCAGAAATACTGGGTGACTGAAGCACAACAACAATGTCATGGCTACAGTCTGGTCATCATATAGTTAGCTTTTTCCACCTATTAAGGATTCCAGTGTATATAAGACAGCTCACAGGATATGGTTCAGAATAACATCTGTAGCCCTCAAGAAGGAACTAAAAATCCTTTACTAAGCTTAATGACTACATTATTATTACCCAGTCTCCTTTCATTGTTTTCCTTTGTTTCTCCATTTTCCACTTCTCTGATTAAACTTATTCTTTGGCTAAATTTTTTCCACAGACAAAAATGCAGTCTAAGAACATGGAGGGGGTATGGGACAAAGACAACAGGGTCTTGCTTTGTTTCATCACCATATTAGGCTATAAAAGTAAGAGCAAAGTAAACTCAAAAAGCAAAAGCAATGAAAGAGTAAAATTATTGCATAAATGCAATGAAATATAAAATTAAAACTTTTATATTTTAACAAAGCAACAAGCTTATATTTTTAAAAATCCACAAAATTTAAAAGCCCCAAAGTTAAATGATTAAGTAAAGATGAGAATACAAAACACCAGTTTCAAAGTGGATGAAATTATAAGCAGTAATCCTAAGGGAAATTAAATTATTAAAAAATAATAAAAATTATAAATAAATTCATGACAATTTTAACACTTCCAATAAAATAAACATTTTTGAAATATATCTTGTCAAAATTGATATAGAAAAAATTGAAATCTGAATATCTCTGCATTAAAGAAATTAGTGTTATTAACCAATGAGTCAATGAAAAAAATGGCCAACATAAAATAAATTTCAATTAAAACCATAATCATTAAAATGGCTACAATGGATAAGGCTGATTATGACCAAGTCTGTCAAGAAGATAGAACAGTTCCAATATTCTCAAATATTGTTAATTAAATGAGAAAGTGTATTCACCAGTTTGGCAAGAAGATTGCAAATTTATTAATACGCAGTAAAGTTGTAGTTGTTGTTCAGCTGCTAAGTCATATCTGATTCTTTTGTGACCCCGTGGACTGTAGCCAAACAAGCTGCTCTGTTCATGGGATTTCCCAGGCAAGAATACTAAAGTTGGATATCATTTCCTTCTCCAGGGGATCATGTCTCCTGCATTGCAGGCAGGTTCTGTACCACTGAGCCAGGAGGGAAGCACCATACGATAGTTACTGTAGAGTTAATATACAGTTACCATGTAACCCAGTTATGCTACTCAAAGGTATTTCCACAAAATGAAACGAAATGTGATGATTCAGATGATTGTTTGGGTGTTTTTATCAGTGTTAACCGTATTAGCAATAACTTGAGACAACCCAAATGTCTATTAATTATTTACAGATGAAGTTTTGTATATCCATCCAAAAGAATCTATTGAACAATAAAAGAAAAAAAAATATTAAAAGATGCAAACAAAAGAGATTAGCCTCTAATACTATGCTACATTAATGAAGTAAAATTAGTACATCCTATAAAATTACATTCATATATAAATTTAGACAATGTGAACTAAATTTAGTGACTGAATTTTTTTGCCTGGTGATAGAGTTGAAAGGTGATCAGGATTTCAAAACAGCATGAGAAATTCCATACAGATTGTTCTGTATCTTGATTTGAGGGATCGATTCATGGGTGTATGAATATGTGAAAAGTCACTACAGGTTACTCTTTGATTCTTTGCAGTTCCTTATATTTCACTATACATTTCTGTAGAAAATCACACTCTTCAAAATAACTTCTGACATTACCTGAATAGGTATACACCTTCCTATCCCTTTGTCATCAATTTTCATCATGCTTTAGAAATATTCTTTGGCCAGGGCAATATGGGCAAAAGGAATGTGTGCCACTTCCGAGCATGGATTTTAAGAGTTATTCCATCATCCCTATTATCCTTACCCATCATGAGTTCATTCTTCATGGATTACAGCCTTGTCCTGGTGAAAGGGCTTGTGTAACTCAATGAAGCTATGAACCATGTCATGCAGGGCCACACAAGGTGGATGGATCACAGTGAAGAGTTCTGACAAAATGTGGTCCACTGGAGAAGAAATGACAATCCACTCCAGTATTCTTGACTGGAAAACTTCATGGACAGTAGGATAAGGCAAAAATATATGACACCAGAGGGTGAGCTCCTAGGTTGGAGTGTGTCCAATATGCTACTGGGTAAAAGCAGAGGGCAATTACTAATAGCTCCAGAAATAATGAAGCAGTTGGGCCAAAGCAGAAGTGATGCTCAGATGTGGATGCCTCTGGAAGGAAAAGTAAAATCTGAAGCTGTAAAAAAAATTATTACATCGGAATCTGGAATGTTAGGTCCTTGAGTCAAGGTGAATTGGTGTGGTCAAGCAGGAGATAGCAAGAGTGAACATCAACATCTTAGGAATTAGTGAACTAAAATGAATGGGAATGAATAAATTTAATAGAGATGACTGTTATATCTACTACTGAGGGCTTCTTGGGGTAGCCCTCATAGTCAACAAAAGATTATGTTATACAGTAGTTGGATGCAATCTCAAAAATGATAGAATGATCTCGGTTCAGTTCCAAATAAACATTGCAGCAATCCAAGTCTGTGTCTCAACTACTGATGCTGAAGAAGCTGTAGTTAACCAGTCTATAACTACTTACAATACCTTCTGGAAGTAACACAAATAAAAATGTTGTCTTTTTCACTATAGAGATTAGAATGCAAAAGTAAGAATTCCAGAGATATCTGAAGTAACAGGCACATTTGGCTTTGGAGTACAAAAAGAAGTGGGCCAAAGGCTAACAGTTATGTCAAGACAACACTCTGGTCACAGCAAACATCCTTTTCCAACAAGACAAAAGCTGACTCTACATATGGACAGTACCAGATAATCTCAATACTGAAATCAGATTGATTATGTCCTTTGAAGCCAATGATGGAGAAACTCTAGAGCAAGCAAAAACAAGATCTTGAGCTGACTGTAGCTCAGACCACCAGCTCCTTATTGCAAAATGCAGGCTGAAATTTGAGAAGGTAGGGAAAACTGCTAGGCCATTCATCTATGAAAGCAAAAGTAAAAGTTGCTCAGTCGTGTCCAACACTTTGTGACCCCATGGACTATACAGTCCATGGAATTCTCCAGGTCAGAATATTGGATTGGGTAGCTTTTCCCTTCTCCAAGGGATCTTCCCAACCCAGGGCTCAAACCCACATCTCCTGCATTGCAGGTGGATTCTTTACCAGTGGAGTCACAAGGGAAGCCCAAGAATACTTAAGTCAGTAGCTGATACCTTCTGCAGTGTATCTTCCTGACCCAGGAATCAAACAAGAGTCTCCTGCACTGCAGGCAGATTCTTGACCAACTGAACTATCAGGGAAGTACAGGCCATTCAGGTATGACCTAATTTAAATCCCTCATGATTATACAGTGGGGGTGAAGAATAGATTCACAAGATTAGACCTGGTAGAGATAATGTCTGAAGAACTATAAATGGAGGTTCATAACACTGCACAGGAGGCAGTGATCAAAATCATCCCAAAGAAAAAGAAATGCAAGAAGGCAAAGTGGTTGTCTTAGGAGGCTTACAAATAGCTGAGGAATGAAGAGAAGTGAAACGCAACAGAGAAAGAAAAAGATATACCCAAATGAATCCAGAGCATAGTGAGGAGAGATAAGAAGCCCTTCTTAAAAGGACAGTACAAAGAAAAGAAAACAATAGAATGGAAAAAACTAGAGATCTTTTCAGGAAAACTGGAGAGAGATATCAGGGGAAATTTCTATGCAAGAATGGACACAATAAAGGACAGAAATGATAAAGACCTAAAAGAAGCAGAAAAGATTAAGTAGTGACAAGAATACACAGAAGAACTATATAAGAAAGATCTTAATGACTCAGATAACCATGATGGTGTGGTCATTCACCTACAGCTCGACATTCAGGAGTGTGAAATCAAGCAGGCCTTAGGAAGCATTACGACTAACAAAGCTAGTAGAGGTGATGGAATTTGAGCTGAACTATTTCATATCCTAAAAGATGATGCTGTGAAAGTGCTGCACTCAATACGCCAGGAAATTTGGAAAACTCAGCAGTGGCCAAAGGACTGAAAAAGTTCAGTGTTTATTCCAATCATGAAGAACAATGCCAAAGAAAGTTCAAACTTCCATACAATTGCACTCATTGCACATGCTAGCAAGGTTATGCTCAAAATTCATCAAGTTAGACTTCAGTAGTATGTGAACTGAGAAGTTGCAGATGCACAATCTCGGTTTTGAAGGGGCAAAAGTACTAGAGATCACATCGGAAACATTTGTTGGATCATGATGAAAGCAAAGGTATTCCAGAAAAAAATCTACTTCTGTTTTATTGACTGCACTAAAGCCTTTGACTGTGTGGATCAAAACAAACTGTAAAATTCTGAAGAACACTTTACCTGTCTCCTGAGAAACCTGTTTGAGTGCTACAAGAAACAACAATTAGAACTGGATATGGAACAATAAACTGGTTTAAAATCGGAAAAGGAGTATGACGAGACTGTATATTGTCACCCTGCTTGTTTAACTTCTATGTGGAGTAAATCATATCAAATGCCAGACTGGATAAATCACAAGTTGGTATCAAGATTGGTGGGTGAAAAAACAACAACATCAGATATGAAGATAATACCAGGATAATGGCAGGAATTGAAGAGGTACTAAAGAGCCTCTTGAAGAAGGAAAAAGGGGAGTGTGAAAAATCAGGCTTGAAACTCATTTAAAAATCTCAGATCATGGCATCAGGTTCCATCATTTCATGGCAAATAGAAGGGGGAAGAGTAGAAACAGTGACAGATTTTATTTTCTTAGGCTCCAAAGTCACTGCAGATGGTGAAATTAAAAGATGCTTTCTCCTTGGAAAGAAACCTATGTCAAACTAAGACAACACATTAAAAAATAGAGACATCATTTTGCTGACAATCGTCTGTGTAGTCAAAGCCATGGCTTTTCCAGTAATCATGTATGGATGTGAGAGTTGGGTCATAAAATATACTGAGCATCAAAGAATTGATGCTTTTGAATAGTGGTCCTGGAGAAGACTCTTGAGAGTCCTTTGGACTGCAAGGAGATCAAATCAGTCAATCCTAAAGGAAATCAACCTTGAATATTCATTGAACGAACTGTTGTTGAAGCTGAAAATCCAAAATTTTGACCACCTGATGAAAGACGTGACTCCTTGGAAAAGACCCTGTTGCTGGGAAGGATTGAAGACAAAGCAAGAAGGGGGTGGCAGAGGATGAGGTGGTTAATTATCATCACCAACTCAATAGACATGAATTTGAGCAACCTTGGCATTAGTGAGGACATAGAAGCCTGGTGCACTACAGTCCACGGGGTACCAAAGAGTCAAATACAACTTAGTGACCAAACAACACCACCAAAAACAAGTAATGAGTTCTCTCTGGATAAGGCCCAATCCTGAATTATGAACTGTAAATATCAAGAAACTTTTAGTAGAACAATTGGAAATTCATAGAGGACATGAAATACGCACACACACACACAAAGCTTCAGTATTATGTATTACTGATAGTGGGTCATTGTTTTTCCTTTATTTGTTTAGTTTTTAATGGAGTATATTTATAATTGATTTACAGTGCTGTTTTAGATTCTATTGTACAGCAAAGTGAATCTTGATCATGTTTTTATTGCAGCATACACTTTAAAAATGACAATCACATTTCAATATTTAAAGTTTTATTATTGTAGATATATATCCACTATAGTTTGGAATGTACACATTTTCAAATGTGTGATGACAAAAATTTAAAGAGGTATTTCTTCGTAGTAGCAGATAGAATTTCACTGAAGTATGTGAGCCTCAGATTCTAATTCTCCTTTATATTTGAACAAATATCTAATGAGTAAATCTATTAATTGTATCTAGATTTCAGCCTCTTCACTTACAAAATATGTTGACTGAGGGAGATAATCTCTAAAACTCTTGTGCAGTTTAAATTTTGACAATAACGGGTCATTATAGACAAAATGAAACAGCTAAAGGGATAACACAATTTTCTTTATATTGAAATATAATTATTACTTTTTGTCTTAAACATTTTCTTGGCTCTTTTTCATAGTGGTCATGCAAGTTTGGAAAGTATCAAGGCACAGATCGTATAAAAATTGTATATTAAGTCCTAAAATAACATTTACTATTAGTACATCCTGAGAATTTTCGTATTAGATTTTATTTCGACTTAGCCTGCCTGACTAAAAAGTTGTTATTGTTCACCATACTATAACCACTTTTCTAACCACAAGTCTTTTGGGTACTAACTTCTTAGAAGAATAAATTCCATAGTTAATATTACATATCGTGTGTATACATGCATATTTGATTTATAGTAATTTTTGAAGCAATTATTTTCGTTGAGTCCTATATGTTAAAACACCCCTTAAAACTTTAGGAAAATATGAATAATTCATAAACATTAAAGATTTATATCTCTACTTTCTTTAATTTTTCCTCTTAAAACATGTCCTTGAGAATTTACACATTTCTAACTATTTAAGAGTCTGGAGCATATTCCTAGCAGTGTACCTAACACTACCTTACATATTGCTTTGTTTTGTCTAGTATTTCTAAATACAACAGCCTTTTTCAAATAGTCTTAAAGTTTTCCCCAGCTCAATGAAAACTTATAGGAACTGTAAATATGGAAAACTGTAGGAAAATTTTACTTGAAGTCTGCTTTCATTGGGCCAACTTTCTCTCATGAAGGTGTAATATAACCTATAAGTCACTTTACTCTACTGAAATATTTTTTAATGAAATGGAGGACTAACTCAAACTGCAAACACCATTCTTTCCAGAAATTAGGAAAAGCTCTTTTCAATTTTTTATTATTTATTTTTTAATTTTTTTCAGATTTTATTTTATTTTTTACTTTACAATATTGTATTGGTTTTGCCATAGATCAACATGAACCCACCATGGGTGTACACATGTTCCCAATCCTGAACCCCCCTCCCATCTCCCTCCCCATATCATCTCTCTGGGTCATCCCAGTGCACCAGCCCCAAGCATCGTGTATCCTGCATCGAACCTAGACTGACGATTCGTTTCTTATATGATATTATGCATGTTTCAATGCCATTCTCCCATATCATCCCACCCTCTTCCTCTCCCAGAGTCCAAAGGACTGTTCTATACATCTGGGTCTCTTCTGCTGTCTCATATAAAGGATTATCATTACCATCTTTCTAAATTCCATATATATGCGTTAGTATACTGTATTGGTGTTTTTCTTTCTGGCTTACTTCACTCTGTATAATAGGCTCCAGTTTCATCCACCTCATTAGAAATGATTCGAATGTATTCTTTTTAATGGCTATGTAATACTCCACTGTGTATATGTACCACTGCTTTCTTATCCATTCATCTGCCAATGGACATCTAGGTTGCTTCCATGGCCTGGCTATTATAAATAGTGCTGCGATGAACATTGGGGTATATGTATCTCTTTCAATTCTGGTTTTCTTGGTGTCTATGCCCAGCAGTCGGATTGCTGGGTCAGAAGGCAGTTCTATTTCCATTTGTTTTTTAAGGAATCTCCACACTGTTCTCCATAGTGGCTGCACTAGTTTGCATTCCCACCAACAATGTAAAAGGGCTCCCTTTTCTCCACACCCTCTCTGGCATTTATTGCTTGTAGACTTTTGGATCACAGCCATTCTGACTGGCGTGAAATGGTACCTCATTGTGGTTTTTATTTGCATTTCTCTGATAATGAGTGATGTTGAGCATCTTTTCATGTGTTTGCTAGCCGTCTGTATGTCTTCTTTGGAGAAATGTCTGTTTAGTTCTTTGGCCCATTTTTTAATTGGGTCATTTATTTTTCTGGAATTGAGCTACAGGAGTTGCTTGTATTTTTTTGAGATTCGTTGTTTGTCAGTTGCTTCATTTGCTATTATTTTCTCCCACTCAGAATGCTGTTTTTTCACCTTGCTTATAGTTTCCTTTCTTGTGTAGAAGCATTTAATTTTAATTAGGTCCCATTTGTTTATTTTTGCTTTTATTGCCAGTATTCTGGGAGGTGGGTCATAGAGAATCCTGCTGTGATGTATGTTGGAGAGTGTTTTGCCTATGTTCTCCTCTAGGAGTTTTGTAGTTTCTGGTCTTATGTTTAGATCTTTAAACAATTTTGAGTTTATTTTTGTGTATGGTGTTAGAAAGTGTTCTAGTTTCTTTCTTTTACAATTGGTTGACCAGTTTTCCCAGCACCACTTGTTAAAGAGATTGTCTTTAATTCATTGTATATTCTTGCCTCCTTTGTCAAAGATAAGGTGTCCATAGGTGTGTGGATTTATCTCTGGGATTTCTATTTTGTTCCATTGATCTATATTTTTGCCTTTGTGCCGGTACCATACTGTCTTGATGCCTGTGGCTTTGTAGTAGAGCCTGAAGTCAGGCAGGTTGATTCCTCCAGTTCCACTCTTCTTTCTCAAGATTGCCTTGGCTGTTAGAGGTTTTTGTATATCCATACAAATCTTGAAATTATTTGTTCTAGCTCTGCGAAAAATGCTGCTGGTAGCTTGATAGGGATTACATTGAATTTGTAGATTGCTTTTGGTAGTGTACTCATTTTCACTATATTGATTCTTCCAATCCATGACCATGATATATTTCTCCATCTATTAGTGTCCTTTTTGATTTATTTCACCAGTGTTTTATAGTTTTCTATATATAGATCTTTAGTTTTTTTTAGGTAGATATGTTCCTAAGTATTTTATTCTTTTCTTTGCAATGGTGAATGGAATTATTTCCTTAATTTCTTTTTCTACTTTCTCATTATTAGTTTATAGGAATGCAAGGGATTTCTGTGTGTTGATTTTATAACCTGTAACATTCCTATATTCATTGATTACCTCTGGTAATTTTCTGGTGAAGTCTTTAGGGTTTTCTATGTAGAGAATCATGTCATCTGCAAACAGTGAGAGTTTTACTTCTTCTTTTCCAGTTTGGATTCCTTTTATTTCTTTTTCTGCTCTGATTGCTGTGGCCAAAACTTCCAGAAGTATGTTGAATAGTAGTGGTGAAAGTGGGCACCTTTGTCGTGTTCCTGACTTTAGGGGAAATGCTTTCAATTTTTCACAATTGAGGATAATGTTTGCTATAGGTTTGTCATATATAGCTTTTATTATGTGGAGGAGAAGGAATATTTATTTATTTTTAATTGATTGATGATTGGTTTACAATAATAGTTGATTTCTGTCATACATCAACATGAATTAGTCATAAATGTACATATGTGTTGTCCCTCTTGTCTCTCCTGCCCACCTCTTGCCCATTCCCATCCCTCTAGGTTATTACAGAGCCCCAGTTTGAGTTACCTGAGTCATATGGTAAATTCCTATATCCTATCTATTTACATATATTCGTGTATATGCATCAAATTATTTTCTCCATTGATCTCACTCTCTTCCTTGTCTCCCCTTTCCTTGTCCATAAGTCTGTTCTTTGCGTCTGCATCCTCATTGCTGCTCTGTGAACAGATTCATCAGTACCATCTTTCTAGATTCCTTCCATATATATGTATATATACATATATATATATGTTGATATACAATATTTGTTTTTCTATTTATGACTTACTTCACTCTGTATAGTAGGCTCTAGGTTCATCCATCTCATTAGAACTGACTCAAATGTGTTCCTTTTTATGGCTGAGTAGTATTCTATTGTATGTATGTACCACATTTGATTTATCCATTCATCTGCTGAAGGACATCTAGGTTGCTCCCATGTCTTGACTATTGTAAATATGGCTCCAATGAACGTTGGAGTACATGTCTTTTTTAGTTTTAGTTTCTTCAAAGCAAAAGTGGTACTGCTTTGTCAGATGGTTGTTTTATTCCTAGTTTTTAAGGAATCTCCATATTGCCTTCTATAGCGGTTGTATCAACTTACATACCCACCAGCTCTGTAGAAGTGTTCCTTTTCCTACACACCCTATCCATCATGTGGTGTTTGTGGATATTTTAATTATGGCCATTCTGACTGGGGTGGAGTGATATCTCATTGTAGTTCTGATTTACATTTCTCTAATAATGAGTGACATTGATCACCTCTTCATGTGTTTATTATGTGTGTCTTCTTTGGAAATAAATGTTTGTTTAGGTCTTTTGTGCACTTTTTGATTGGGCTGTTTGTTTTTTTCTGATATTTAGTTAATATGAACTGCTTGTATATTTTGGAAATTAATTATTTGTCTGTTGTTTCATTTGTTATAATTTTCTCCCATTCTGAGGGTTGTTCTTTCACTCTGTTTATAGTTTCCTTTGCTGTAAAAAAGCTTTTAAGCTTACTTAGTTATTTCAGTCACTCAGTCATGTCCGACTCTTTGCAACCCCATGAATTGCAGCACGCTAGGCCTCCCTGTCCATAACCAACTCCCGGAGTTCACCCAGACTCACGTCCACTGAGTCAGTGATGCCATCCAGCCATCTCATCCTCTGTCGTCCCCTCCTCCTCCTGCCCCCAACCACTCCCAGCATCAGAGACTTTTCCAATGAGTCAACTCTTCGCATGAGGTGGCCCAAGTACTGGAGTTTCAGCTTCAGCATCATTCTTTCCAAAGAAATCCCAAGGCTGATCTCCTTCAGAATGGACTGGTTGGATCTCCTTGCAGTCAAAGGGACTCTCAAGAGTCTTCTCCAACACCACAGTTCAAAAGCATCAATTCTTTGGCTCTGAGCCTTCTTCACAGTCCAACTCTCACATCCATACATGACTACTGGAAAAACCATAGCCTTGACTAGACGGACCTTAGTCAGCAAAGTAATGTCTCTGCTTTTGAATACGCTATCTAGGTTGATCATAGCTTTCCTTCCAAGGAGTAAGCATCTTTTAATTTCATGGCTGCAGTCATCATCTGCAGTGATTTTGGAGCCCCCCAAAAATAAAGTCTGACACTGTTTCCACTGTGTCCCTATCTATTTCCCGTGAAGTGATGGGACCGGATGCCATGATCTTCATTTTCTGAATGTTGAGCTTTAAGCCAACTTTTTCTTCAAAGTTTACTTAGGTCCTATTTATTTATTTTTGTTTTAATTTCCATTATTCTAAGAGGTGGGTCATAAATAATTTTGCTATGAATTATATCACAGTGTTCTGTCTATGCAACTAAAAGAGTAAAATACCTAGGAATAAACCTACCTAAGTAGACAAAATAGCTTTATACAGAAAACCAAAAGACACTGATGAAAGAAATCATAGACAACATAAAAGGATGGAGGGTTATTCCATGTCTTGGGTTGAAAGAGTCAATATTGTGAAAATGCTATTCTACCAAAAGCAATCTACAGAGTTAATGAAATCCCTATCAAATTACCAATGGCATTTTTCACAGAATAGAACAAAAAGTTTTACCATGTGTATGGAAGCATACCAGGACCCAAGTAGCCAAAGCAGTTTTGAAAAAGAAGAATGGAGCTGGAGGAATTAACTCACCTGATTGCAGACTATACTACAAAGCTACAGACATCATGACAATATTGTCCTGGCACAAAGACAGAAGTATAGACCAATGGAACAGCAATAGAAAGCCCAAAGACAAACCCACACTCATAATCACAGCTTTTCCTTGACAAAGTAGGCAAGAATATAAATGGGAAAAAGATAGTTTTTTCAATAAGTGGTGCTGGAAGAAAAGGACAACTACATGCAAAAGAATGGAATTAGAACATTTCCTAACACCATACTTAAAGATAAACTCAAAATGGATTAAAGACCTAAATGTAAAATCAGAAACTATAAACTCTTAGAAGAAAACATTGGCCCTTTTCATTTATAGAAGAAAAAAAAAAAAAAACCAATTCCATTTCATAGGTTGAAAGGCAATTAGAAAAATAAACTAAGAGTGAAGGACAAAACACTAAGATAACATAGAAATTAATGAATTAGAAAATCAAACATAACCAAGTCAATTCTTGTGACAAACAGAGTTCTTTAAAAATACCAAAATAATATTTATAAAGTTCCAGCTAGCATAAATAGAAAAAGGGAATAAGAAAATACATATTAAATATTGCTTTCTCTAGTAAACTTTGTTATTGAAATATAACATACATACAGTAACGTGTAAAAACTTAGGACTATATAATGTCCTTCATGACAATGTCTAATCATAACTCTTTCTTACACAGAGAGGAACACTACTCTGACTTTAAATACAGCAAATTAATTGTTTGTAAATTATATGTAAATACTATGATCAATATTTTGTAATTTATAGTTATTATTTTTAAAAAATTTCTTTGAAATATAGTTTAATTGCAATATTTTGTTAGTTTTAGATACATAAAAGATGAGACAGTTTACTATATATATATACATAATTTTTTGCTTTCTCTTTTATGTTACAATGTATTTAGTTTAATTTCTTATTCTACATAATCAGTTCTCATTGTTTATCTATATTTTATTTTATATATTTTTGAATATGTATTTTATATATAACATGCATTTATTCTTTTTTCACTTAACAGTGGTGTTTTTGTTGTTCAGTTACTAACTCGTGTCCAGTTTATTACTGCATATTGCTCCATTGAAAGACCATATGGCAACCTGGTTATCTAGTCATTTTAGTCATTGTGGTTTTCCCAATGTTAGTTTACCATGAAAAGCACTACTATAAACATTCTTGCTTATGACTGTTGATGTACCTCTTTTACATGTTTGTTTTATGACTATTTGTAGGAGAGGATCTGATGTACTATAAAGTATGTATATAAACACACATAAGTTGTTAAAGTTGCAGTTTAGTTCTCTCAGTAATTATGGAACATTCGTGGCTATTATTTCTTCAAATATATATTCTGCACCATTCTCTCTTACTTCTGGTAATCTAATTACACACACATTAAGCTGTTCAATATTATTAAACACTTTTGAGACTCCCTTCCAAAATTTTAATCAGTTGAGAAATGTAAAAGAGGAATTATAGCAACTTCATTGCTAATGAAGGTGATAACTGGTTATTTAAGACTGGGCTGTTAATTTCTACATATTTATAAACTTCTCAAATTCTATTTGTAACGGATTTCTAAATTAGTTCATTTTTGAATTGGTATCAGATGGTATGAGAACATTTTATGTGGTGTGAGAATGTTTTAAATATTTCTCTAAGTTTTTAAATTCACTGAAGTTTGTTTTGTATTTTGTTCTAGAGTATACTCTAACTACAGAACTGCAGAATGTTTTAAGTGTACCTTCAATTCAGTTCAATCGCTCAGACGTGTTCGACTCTTTTGACACCATGAATCGCAGCAGGCCAGGCCTCCCTGTCCATCACCAACCCTCAGAGTTCACTCAGACTCACATCCATCGAGTCAGTGATGCCATCTAGCCATCTCATCCACTGTCTTGCCCTTCTCCTCCAGCCCCCAAACCCTCCCAGCATCAGATTATTTTCCAATGAGTCAACTCTTCACATGACATGGCCAAAGTACTGGAGATTCAGCTTTAGCATCATTCCTTCCAAAGAAATCCCAGGCCTGATCTCCTTCAGAATGGACTGGTTGGATCTCCTTGCAGTCCAAGGGACTCTCAAGAGTCTTCTCCAACACCACAGTTCAAAAGCATCAATTCTTTGGTGCTCAGCTTTCTTCACAGTCCAAATCTCGCATCCATGCATGACCACTGGAAAAACCATAGCCTTGACTAGACGGAACTTAGTCAGCAAAGCAATATCTTTGCTTTAGAATATGCTATCTAGGTTGGTCATGACTTTTCTTCAAAAGAGTAAGCGTCCTTTAATTTCACGGCTGCAGTCACCAACTGCAGTGATTTTGGAGCCCCCCAAAAAATAAAGTCTGACACTGTTTCCACTGTTTTCCCATCTATTTTCCATGAAGTGATGGGACCGTATGCCATGATCTTTGTTTTCTGAATGTTGGCCTTTAAGCCAACCTTTTCACTCTCCTCTTTCACTTTCACCAAGAGGCTTTTTAGTTCCTCTTCACTTTCTGCCATAAGGCTGGTGTCATCTGCATATCTGAGGTTATTGATATTTCTCCCGGTAATGTTGATTCCAGCTTGTGTTTCTTCCAGTCCAGCATTTCTCATGATGTACTCTGCATAGAAGTTAAACAAACAGGGTGACAATATACAGCCTTGACGTACTCCTTTTCCTATTTGGAAACAGTCTGTTGTTCCATGTACAGATCTAACTGTTGCTTCCTGACCTGCATTCAGATTTCTCAAGAGGCAGGTCAGGTGGTCTGTATTCCCATCTCTTTCAGAATTTTCCACAGTTTATTGAGATCCACACAGTCAAAGACTTTGGCATAGTCAAAGCAGAAATACATGTTTTTCTGGAACTCTCTTCCTGTTTCCCTGATCCAGTGGATGTTGGCAATTTGATCTCTGGTTTGTCTGCTTTTTCTAAAATCAGCTTGAACATCAAGAAGTTCATGGTTCACGTATTGCTGAAGCCTGGCTTGGAGAATTTTGAGCATTACTTTACTAGCATGTGAGATGAGTGCATTTGTGTGGCAGTTTGAGCATTCTTTGGCATTGCCTTTCTTTGGGATTGGAATGAAAACTGACCTTTTCCAGTCCTGTGGCCACTGCTGAGTTTTCCAAATTTGCTGGCATATCAAGTGCAGCACTTTCACAGCATCATATTCTAGGATTTGAAATAGCTCAACTGGAATTCCATCACCTCCACTAACTTTGCTTGTAGTGATGCTTTCTAAGGCCCACTTGACTTCACATTCCAGGATGTCTGGCTCTAGATTAGTGATCACACCATCGTGACTATCCAGACCGTGAAGATTCTTTTGTACAATTCTGTGTATACATGCCACCTCTTCTTCATATCTTCTGCTTCTGTTAGGTCTATACCATTTCTGTCCTTTATCAAACCCATCTTTGCATGAAATGTTCCCTTGATATCTCTAATTTTCTTGAAGACATCTCTAGTTGTTCCCATTCTGTTCTTTTCCTCTATTTCTTTGCATTGATCACTGAAGAAGGCTTTCTTATCTCTTCTTGCTATTCTCTGGAACTCTGCGTTCAGATGCTTATATCTTTCCTTTTCTCTGTTTTTCGCCTCTCTTCTATTCACAGCTATTTGTAAGGCCTTCCCAGACCGCCATTTTGCTTTTTTGCATTTCTTTTCCATGGGGATGGTCTTGATCCCTGTCTCCTGTACAATGCCACGAATTCCGTAGTTGATTAGGCACTCTATCTATCAGATCTAGGCCCTTAATTCTATTTCTCACTTCCCCTGTATAATCATAAGGAATTTGATTTTGGTCATACCTGAATGGTCTAGCCATTTTCCCTACTTTCTTCAATTTAAGTCTGAATTTGGTAATAAGGAGTTCATGATCTGAGCCACATTCAGCTCCTGGTCTTGTTTTTGTTGACTGTATAGAGCTTCTCCATCTTTTGCTGCAAAGAACATAATCAATCTGACTTTGGTGTTGACCATCTGGTGATGTCCATGTGTAGAGTCTTTTCTTGTGTTGTTGGAAGAGGGTGTTTGCTATGACCAGCGCATTTTGTTGGCAAAACTCTATTTGTCTTTGCCCTGCTTCATCCCACATTCCAAGGCCAAATTTGCCTGTTACTCCAGGTGTTTCTTCACTTCCTACTTTTGCATTCCAGTCCCCTATAATGAAAAGGACATCTTCTTTGGGTGTTACTTCTAAAATGTCTTGTAGGCCTTCATAGTACCATTCAGCTTCAGCTTCTTCAGCATTACTGGTTGGGGCATAGTCTTGGATTACTGTGATATTGAATGATTTGCCTTGGAGATGAACAGAGATCATTCTGTCATTTTTGAGATTGCATCCAAGTACTGCATTTTGGACTCTTTTGTTAACCATGATGGCCACTCCATTTCTTCTGAGGATTCCTGCCTGCAGTAGTAGATATAATGGTCATCTGAGTGAAATTCACCCATTCCAGTACATTTTAGTTCGCTGATTCCTAGAATGTCGACATTCACTCTTGCCATCTCTTGTTTGACCACTTCCAATTAGCCTTGATTCATGGACCTGACATTCCAGGTTCCTATGCAATATTGCTCTTTACAGCATTGGACCTTGCTTCTATCACCAGTCACATCCATAGCTGGGTATTGTTTTTGCTTTGGCTCCATCCCTTCATTCTTTCTGGAGTTATTTCTCCACTGATCTCCAGTAGCATGTTGGGCACCTACTGACCTGGAGAGTTCCTCTTTCAGTATCCTATCATTTTGCCTTTTCATACTGTTCATGGGGTTCTCAAGGCAAGAATACTGAAGTGGTTTGCCATTCCCTTCTTCAGTTGACCACATTCTGTCAGACCTCTCCACCATGCCGCCCCCCCCCCCCCATCTTGGGTGGCCCCACAGGGCATGGCTTAGTTTCGTTGAGTTAAACAAGGCTGTGGTCCTAGTGTAATTAGATTGACTAGTTTTCTGTGAGTATGGTTTCAGTGTGTCTGCCTTCTGATGCCCTCTTGCAAAACGTACCATCTTACTTAGGTTTCTCTTACCTTGGGCATGGGTTATCTCTTCACGGCTGCTCCAGCAAAGTGCAGCTGCTGCTCCTTACCTTGGACGAAGGGTATCTCCTCACCACTGCCCTTCCTAACCTTTAACATGGGATAGCTCCTTTAGACCCTCCTGTGCCCGCTTAGCCATGGCTCCTCTGGCATAGACCTTAGAATAATTTATATTCTGCCACTAGAGAGTAGAGTATTCTGTTGATGTTTGTTAGGTCACTCAAGTTAATTAAGTCTCTTATTTCTTGCTGTAGTTACTCTACTTATTATTGAAATTAAAGTGTGAAGTATGTGATTAGTACTGTTAAATTACTGAGTAATCTAATATCCTTTCATTTCTATCAATTTTTGATGCACATATTTTGTTGTTTGCTTATCGGTGGTATATATAATTTTATTGTTTGATAGATTTCCCCTTTTATTTTTAGAAATGCCATCTTTATCTTAAGTAACAACTTTATTAACTTCTGTTTTGCCTGGCATTAATATGGCTATTCCAGATTTTCTTGTGATTGCTATTTGCATGATATATCTTTGTTTCAGTTGTCTTACTTTCAATTTATTTGCATATTTACGTCAATATAAAGTGCAACTTATGCAGAAAAAATACAGTTGGGTGTCATTTCTTTATTTGGTCCCATAATCTCTGCTCTCTTAATTGTTTAATCCATTACTTTTATCACTAGCTACATTAATTTTATGAGCCTCATTGATTGGTGAAATTTCATGGGATCTACAGTGTGGAATGCATTGGAATAGCCTCCACAAAGTGAAAAAAAATAGTTGGTGAGCATTGTCCCATCAAATACTTAGAGTGAGATTTATAACTTGCTGGGCCTATTTGAACATATTTTCTTTGAAGGTCTAACTGAGAGCCAACAGTTTTGTTTCTCAGCTACATAGAAAATAGTTAAAACTTGTTGGTATATAATCTCTGTCAGCACTACTCAACTCTGTGATTGTAATGTGTAAGCAACCATAAATAATACATAAACAAATGCATATGACTCTATTCCAGTAAAACTTTATTAACAAGAACAGATGGTTAACTCATGGTTCATGGTATGTTGAACCCTGTTTCAACTCATTTATAGGCTAAGTTTTAAAGATTTCCAGAGTAGGAAAATAATTTGAAGCTGTCCATGGTGCCCTTCTGGGTTTAATATCCAATAGTCTCAGTGGTATAAGAAGTGTCTCTGCATACAGGAATGCTGTGTGGAGCCTCTGACATGCCTCAATAATAGAAGTCAGGATAATAAAACTTTGTAGTGAAATCAAGTTATCGTCTACAAGCAACTCTTATCATTTTATGCAATAGATTCTTACTGAACCACAGGACACAATATAATCATGTGAACTAAACTGCACATCATGAATGAGGACATGACCCATCAAATCATTATTTGGTTAGGTGCTTCATAATCATAATCAGTATTCTATGATTGAGAATAAAATATATAAATTTATATAATTTATATAAAAGTATAAATCTACATCTATACATTTTCTGAGCAAGATTAGAAGGCATAATAAGTTATATATGTAGATAATTTATAACTTCAAACATCTCCACCTCCTGAATTATATCCTAGTTGTCTATGCACTCATGGATTTATCAGTAATCCCCTTATGGCTAAAGTATTAAAAGATCTTGGTTTGGTTTTTTATGGTATGGGGTAAAATGCTAACATTATAGAATCACGTAAGGTTTCTTCTGAATGGCAGCACAGATGGAAAGCTTTCCCAGTGGGAAACAGTTTGAACAATATACCTTATTGCCCAGTTTCCTGGATGAAAAAATTACCTTTGATATGAACTTATACTGATTTGTAGACAGTGGCTGAATATTGACAAAATGATATATACAGGAGTGGCTCCCTGTGTGTGTGCATGCTAAGTTGCTTTGGGTTGTAACCTATTCTTTGTGACCCTATGGACAGTAGCCTGCTAGGCTCCAAGAAAGAATACTGGAGTGGTTTTCCGTGCCTTCCTCCATCTTCCAACCAGGGTTAGAACCTATGTTTCCTGCATTGGCAGGCAGGTTCTTTACCACTAGTGCCACCAGGGAAGCTCTGTCTCCCCTACCATATTCAATTTTAGAACAGAATATATGAAATAATTTTAGAAAAATATAAGGATAAATCATTTTTGACAATGGAAAACATACTGAGGGATATTATTTTTGAGAAAATTAAAACACATGATATGAACAATAAAGGCATACCTTAGAAACGTTACAGGTTCAGTTCAAGAGCACCACAGTGAAGCAAATGTCACAAAAGAAAAGTGCAGTAGCATTATTTCTAAAAAATGGGTATGTGTTAGTTGCTCAGTTGTGTCCAACTCTTTGTGACCCCTGGTGGACTGTAGCCCACCAGGCTCCTCTGTCCATGGAATTCTTCAGGCAAGAATACTGGAATGTATTCTTTTTAACGGCTGAGTAATACTCCATTGTGTATATGTACCACAGCTTTCTTATCCATTCATCTGCTGATGGACAGTATGCAAGACAGCCAAAAAGACACAGATGTGTATAGCGGACTTTTGGACTCAGAGGGAGAGGGAGAGGGTGGGATGATTTGGGAGAATGGCATTGAAACATGTATACTATCATGTAAGAATCGAATCACCAATCTATGTCTGATGCAGGATACAGCATGCTTGGTGCTGGTGCACGGGGATGACCCAGAGGGATGTTGTGGGGAGGGAGGTGGGAGGGGGGTTCATGTTTGGAATTGCATGTACACCCGTGGTGGATTCATGTCATTGTATGGCAAAACCAATACAGTATTGTAAAAGTAAAATAAAGTAAAATAAAAATTAAAAAAATGTAAAAAAAAAAAAAAAGAATACTGGAATGTGTTGCCTTCCTCTTCTCCAGCAGACCCTTTCAACCAGAGATTGAACCCATGTCTCCTGCACTGTGGGCAGATTTTTTTTTTTTTACCATTTTAGCTACCCAGAAAGCTCTAAAAATAATATGTATACCTTAATTTTAAAATAATTTAAAGCTAAAAAATGATAATCATCATCTGAGCTTATAGCAATCTGTAGTAGTAAAGTCAAAGATCTCTGATCACAGAGTTAAAATGTGATAATAATGACAAAGCTTGAAATATTGTGATAATTATAAATATGTGAGGCAGAGATGTACTATGAGGTAATACTATTGGAAAAAAATGATGCCTACAGACCCACTGAATATAGGGTTGCCACAAATATTCAATCTGTGAAAAACACAATGTCTGTGAAGCATAATAAAGTGAAGAGAAGAAAATGAGGAATGCCTGTCTATTCATTTCATTTTTATGCTTAGGGAAGTTAATGAATCACTGAATAGAAACATAGAGCCCCCAAAGAGCAGTTGGTATGATGAGCAAAGGGAATATACCACAAACTTGATGGCAATTAGATGACCAATTTGAAGGGCCAAGTATGAAAAACAGCAACATGGAGCAGAAATTCCAGAAGTCTGCATGAGGATCGCTTTGATTATTTGGGCCCATATTAAATTCTAAATGATGAGCAAAAGACTCCACAAGCTCTGGCAGAGACACACACTACAGGTTGTGAGGTATATGCAGATGCCAATGATACAAGAGTTCTTAGAGATGATAAAGTTCTACCAAACAAACAAACCTTGTTCCACCCTCAATATTCAGTTAAGGTCCCTGAAAGTCTATCTACCAGGAGTAAAGCTATCCTATCTATATGGTAAGGACTGTCTAGACAAGTCTTAACAAATCTGGAAATCAAGGCTCTGTAGGATCAAGATGAACTACTTGGAGATAAATTGCCTACACAACAAGCAGAACACTCCCTTTAGGGAAGAGATAACAAATTAAACTTTGAAAAATGGAGCCAGCAAAATGTCCTACATGCATTCAGATGTTACCTGACATACAAAGAAGCAGGAAAAAAAAATACATTGTATTAGCAATTTTTAAAAAGGTCAAACCAGGAAAATAGGGTGAATGAGGAATTGTTGAATTAATATAAAGTTTCAATTATGCAAAATTAATTCATTATAGAGAACTGCTTTACAGTATAATACCTAGAGTAAATAATATATTATGTACTTGATTTGTTTTTATTTCCTCTCATCTTTACAATAATCTAATAAAGAAAATATTGTGTGTCTATACATTAATTAAAATAAGGCTCAGAGATATTATTTAACTTTTTTATTAACTAAATTAAGGCTCAGAGATATTAAGTAACTCTAAACATCTAGTCTTATTATTCTAGATATACTAGGATACCAAATATACTAGCAGGATGCCTCATTTTAAATAAGTCATTAGTTATTAATCAAGGTAAACAAAAAATTAAATACAATGTCTTTGTGGGTTAATAGGGTATAAGTTTCAAAAAATCTTTGATATAAATTCAGCAGCTTCAGTGACTTTACTGGCAAAATAATCTCAAATCACACCCAGATTATTATTTGTTTAAGTTTTACTGAAGATTTTTGAAGTAAGAATAGTACATATAATTTTATTTAAACTCTATCATTAGATAATATTATTTTTCATCAAGGCCTATCTCTTCCTTGCATGCATGCCAAGTTGTTTCAGTTGCATCCAACTCTTTGCGATCCTGTAAACTGTAGCCCATAGGCTCCTCTGTCCATGGGATTCTCCAGGCAAGAATACAGGAATGGGTTACAATTCCCTCTTCCAGGGGATCTTCCTAATCCAGCAAATGGACCCATGTCTCTTGCATCCCCTGCATTGGCAGGTGAGTTATTTACTGCTAGAGCCATCTGGGAAGCTCCATATCCTCACTAACCCTGAGTTTATTGTTGTTGTTGTTCTCTCTCTTCTTGTCTTTGCACTATTCCTTCTGATCTCTTTACTACTGAGAAAGCTAGATTCAATCTGCCTTGTAAAACCTTAAGTCCAGCCTAACCTCATTAAAAGGCTGGTGCTTCAAATATGCTCTAAACAAAACTCTTTACTGATTAAATATAATAATTATACCAGCTGCTACAAATATAAACATATTCCAAATACAGTTCTATCTAGATAAATTAGCCAGTTTATTTATTATTTTGGAAAGTCATGATAGAGGTACTTATTTAACTGATGGGTACCTTTATTGCTCCTCCCCTTCTGGCGTTTCTGGGTAGAAGCAATAGGTGTCATTTAGCATTATTATTCAACTAAATAAGGATGTTAAATTGTTATCTACTTCTGTATAACAGTGTTGTTGGCAAATTAGCAGCCTGCTTGCTTTTTCAAATCTAGTAAGGGAGAGTCTCCTTAGCAAGGTCAATATTGCAATGTATTTAATGTAATTTTATAAACAAAAACTCACTTTATCATATTCTACTTGTCATAGTTGAAGCATATTTCTCACTTACTTAAAGGAGAAGAATAATACAAAGACATGAATATCAGAAATTTGGGTGATGGAAGCCAACGTGCAGTGTCTGCAACAGTTAGATTCCATATTCTAGTATTAGAATTGTGTGTTCCTGGGAAACAAATGTATTCCAGTAGGGATTTGCGTGCTGTGCGCTCAGTCGTGTCAGACTCTTTGTGACCCCATGGACTGTAGCCCACCAGGCTCCTCTGTCCATGGGACTCTCCAGGCAAGAATATTGGAGTGGGTTGCCATTTCCTTCTCCAGGGGGCCTTCCTGACCCAGGGATCGAAGAGCATCTCTTATGTCTCCTGCATTGGCAGGAGGATTCTTTACCACAGCACCACCAGGAAAGCCCAATTTAATTCACAGAAGAGGTAGAATTTAGTAAGTATGTATTAAATACTTTAAGGCAAATCACTGAACATGGGCCTGAGATCTGACATTGGATAAACGGGAGTCATGTTACTGAAGTAACATGTTAGGAGAAGTCTGACTGGGAGATTGTTGGCGGGATATGGGGTGAAGACAAAACTTTTACGCGAAAATGAATCACAGGCAGTCAGAACGGCAGGGGACCGAGGGCCAGGGGGCAGTCCCACGGGTCAAGGCTAGGGCCTGACCGCATACACGGATGCGGAAGGAGCTGAGATCCCAGGAGAGGTTTTGGAGACGGAAGCCAAGCTGAAAAGGAAGAAGGCTGACCGTCCAGGGAAGAAGGGGACGCCTAAAGCACAGGAGACCTGGAGCCAGAACCAACTAGACGAGCAGGAGAACATGCGAGGTGAGGACAGGAAGACCTCCGTCCAGGGCGCCCTGCAGGGCAAACGCTGGGGTACAAGTCCACACCCAGGGAGAAGGCGCTCAGACCACCTGCCTTGGTTCCAGAAACATGGCGGGGCGGCCACGTCCACCCTACCAGGCCGCCAGCCTGGCCACAGCTCACCCCGGCTTCCCTGAGGAGAGACACTGGCTCCACTGGACACTCTGTCCAAGAGAGTACCCCCCGACTCCACAGGCCAGGGCCACCTCCCATCACCGTGCTCCCTGAAGCTTGAGGACAGCAGACCTCGGCCACACTAGACCAAACCTCCTGCTCACCGAGACACAGCCAGCGCTTGGGAAAGAGCACACTTTCAAAACACACAAGCAGGATTCTAGCCACGAGGTCACTCAGTCAAGAACAGAAAGAGATGCTCAGTGCAAGAGTTCATTCATACTATTTTTTAAAGGGTTAACTGGTCCCAAGTATTGTAATAACTAAATAGCAGCAATAAATATCATGTTTTGAGAAAAGACAAATTCAAGCAGGGATTTCAGAAAGCAAATGAAAAGAGGGCAGTTATGAAATGGAAACGAAAGTCTCAATATTCCTATCCAAATCTAACTGGATTCAGAAATATTAGCATCACAGATGCAGAATATAAAGATAGTAAATAAATTTATTAATTTTTTATTATTGCCACAAATTCAGCAGTTTAAAACAACATTCATTTATTGTCTCACAATTTGCAGAAAAGAACCCTGGGCATGGCTTAGCTCAAGGGTTTCTGTTACAGCTTTCATAAGAAATAAATCAAAGTATCAATAGAACTGTATTCTTTTCAGAGGCTCTGTGATGAATCCTCTCCAAGCCATTTCAGATTGCTGACCTAATTCAATTCCTTAAGGTTGTGAGACTGAGGTTTCCATTTCTTGTCTGTTAGTTTTAGGTGATTCTCAGCTTCTAGAGCATACTCATATTCTTTGGCTTATGTCCATCTTCCTCTGCCTTCAGTTCCAACAACAGATGGTCAAGTGCCTCATATTCTTCAGCTGCCCCTAATTTCTCCACCTGCCTTATATACTCCACTGCTCTGAGTCAGATAAAGTTCTTGGATATTAAAGGCTCAGGTTATTAGATTGGGCCCATCAGGATAATGTCTATTTTCATGTCCCGAAACCATATTACATCTGCAAAGTCCCTTCTGCAATCTAAGATTGTGAGGATTAGGACATGAGCATCTTTGCTAAGGATATTTCTCTATGTATCACAAGAAACAACAAAATGACATTAAGGTCTTGATGGAATTTCTTTTTCTATAAGAAAAAAAGAAATTTTATTGTTTTGCTGTCACAAAAAGGTATAAACTGGTAATCAAAATATGTGGCAGAGATTTAAGAGCTTTTAAGGGCTTTTAGCTGTAATCTCAATTTTATCCAAGAAAATACAGCTTCTCCAGATGCATTTTATTGTAACTAATCTCAACAATAGCATTATTTCTAGGGCAGTGAAAGCTAAGGTGATTATAAAGCATTTTGTCATCTCCTATACAATATGGACAGTTCTTAGATTTATGAGAAAAAGGCAGAGGAGGCTAACATCTTTTCATGAAAAATTATCTGTTGGTTTGACAGCACTGCAATAGTCAATGTTTTACAAAAGTAATGCCAAAGTTTTGGGTTAACAGAATTGAGACTTTTTTGTTTATTTTCCAAGTATTTTCATCTGCATTGTTAGAAGCATAATTGTCCTGAAATAGTCAATGTGTTTTGTACATTTTATGTGTTTGTATTTGCTGAATTCTATGTATGCTCAGTAACTGTACGCCAAGGATGTGCTTCAGAAAACAAAATTAAGCACTCATTGACCCTGACAAGGATGTCAAATAACACAGCAATAATAATGGCTGATGTTCTTTGCTGCCTATATAAAACATTGTGCTAAGCATTTCCATGAGCTAATACATTTCATTCTGATTGATTGCTAGGGCATTATTATTGTTCCAAGTTCAAACATGAGAAAAACTGAGGTTAATTTAAAAACTGAGGAAAATTCATGGTGATAGAATATTACAGTTAAGTGTCAAATCTTGAATGTCTATTTTTAGCACCTAGGATATTAATCCTGCACATGCATACACAAAAGCTGTGTCTGACATTTTAAATTACACACTATCATTATACAGTATTGTTAAGATTTCAGTGTATGTCCCCAGCACAAACCATCATATCGGTACTTCAGTCATGTCTAACTCTTTGAGACCCCATGGACTGAAGTCAGTGATGCCATCCAACCATCTCATCCTCTGTCATCTTTTCTCATCCTACCTTCAATCTTTCCCACATCAGGGTCTTTTCCAATGAGTTGGTTTTTCACATCAGGTGGCCATATTATTGTAGTTTCAGCTTCAGCATCAGTCATTCCAATGAATATTCAGGACTGATATCCTTTAGGATGGACTGGGTTGATTGCCTTACAATCCAAGGGAGTCTCAAGAGTCTTTTCAAACACCACAGGCATCAAAGGCATCAATTCTTTGGTGGTCAGCATTCTTTGTAATCCAACTCTCACATCCATACATGACTACTGTAAAAATCATAGCTTTTGTTAGACAATTTTTGGTGAAGTAATGTCTCTGCTTTTTAATATGTTGTCTAGGTTGGTTTTAGCTTTTCTTACAAGGAGCAAGTGTCTTTTGATTTCATGGCTGCAGCCACCATCTGCAGTGATTTTGGAGCCCGAGAAAATTAAGTTTCTCACTGTTTCCATTGTTTCCCCATCTATTTGACATGAAGTGATGGGACCAGAGGCAATGATCTTCATTTTTTGAATATTGAGTTTTAAGACAGCTTTCTCACTCTCCTCTTTCACTTTCATCAAGAGGCTCATCAGTTCCTCTTCATTTCCTGCCATAAGAGTGGTGTCATCTGCATAAATGAGGTTATTGATATTTCTCCTAGCAATCTTGATCACAGCTTGTGCTTCATCCAGTCAGGTATTCTCATGCTGTACTCTGCATATAAGTTAAATAAGCAGGATGACAATAAACAGCCTTGACATACTCCTTTCCCAATATGTAACCAGTCTGTTGTTCCATGTTAGGTTCTAACTGTTGCTTCTTGACCTGCATACAAATTTCTGAGGAGGCAGGTAAAGTGATCTGGTATTCACATCTCTTGAAGAATTTTCCACAGTTGGTTGTTATCTACACAGTCAAAGGCTTTAGCGTAGTCAATGAAGCAAATGTAAATGGTTTTCTGGAATTCTATTGCTTTCTCAATGATTCAATAGATGTTGGCAATTTGATCTCTTGTCCCTGTGCCCTTTCTAAGTCCAACTTGAACATCTGGAAGTTCATGGTTCATGTACTGTTGAAGCCTCATTTGGAGAATTTTGAGCATTACTTTGCTAGTGTGTGAGATGGGTGCAATAGTGAAGTAGTTTGAACGTTCTTTAGCATTACCTTTTTTGGGGATCGGAATGGAAACTGACCTTTTACAGTCATTTGGCCACTGTTGAGTTTTCCAAATTTGTTGGTATATTGTGTGCAGCACTTTCACAGCAACATATTTTAGGATTTGACATAGCTCAACTGGAATTTCATCACCTTCACTAGCTTTGTTCATAGTGTTGATTCCCAAGGCCCACTAGACTTCACATTCCAGGATGTCTGGCTGTAGGTGAGTGATCACACCATCGTGATTATCTGGCTCACAAAGATATTTTTTGTATAGTTCTTCTGTGTGTGCTTGCCACCTCTTCTTAATATCTTCTGCTTCTGTTATGTCCATACCATTTCTGCCCTTTATTGTGCCCATCTTTCCATGCAATATTCCATTGGTACCTGTAATTATCTTGAAGAGACCTGTAGTCTTTCCCGTTCTACATTTTCCCTCTAATTCATGGCATTAATCACTGAGGCTTTCTTATCTCTTCTTGATATTCTTTAGAACACTGCTTTCAAATGGGTACCTCTTCCCTTTTCTCCCTTGCTTTTTGCTTCTCTTCTTTTCTCAACTATTTGTAAGGCCTCCTCAGACAAACCTTCTTTTTTTTTTTTTTTTTGCATTTCTTTTTCTTGGGGATAATCTTGGTCACTGCCTCCTGTACAGTGTCATGAAGCTCTGCCCACAGTTCTTCAGGCACTGTATCAGATCTAATTTCTTGAGTCTATTTGTCACTTCCACTGTATAATCATAAGGGATTTGATTTAGGTCATACCTGAATGGTCAAGTGGTTTTCCTTACTTTCTTAAATATAAGCGTGAATTTGGCAATAAGGAGTTTATGATCACCCATTCCAGTCCATTTTAGTTCACTGATTCTTAAAATGTTGATATTTACTCTTGCCATCTTGTTTGACCACTTTCAATTTACCTTTATTCATGGACCAACATTCCATGTTCTTATGTAATATTACTCTTTACAGCATCAGAATTTACCTCCATCACCAGTCACATGCAAAACCTGGTGTTGTTTTCACTGTGACTTCATCTCTTCATTCTTTCTGGAATTATTTCTCCACCCTTCTCCAGTAGTATATTGGGCACCTACCGACCTGGGGAGTTCATCTTTCACTGTCATATATTTTTGCCCTTTCATACTGTTCATGGGGTTCTCAAGGCAGGAATACTGGTCTGCCATTCCCTTCTCCAGTGGACCAAATTTTGTCAGAATTATCCAGCATGATCCATCTTGGGTCCATCTTGGGTCCATCTTGGGTGGCCCTACATAGCATGGCTCATAGTTTCATTGAGTTAGACAAGGCTGTGGCCCAAATGATCAGCTTGATTATTTTTCTGTGCTTGTGGTTTTCATCCCGTCTGCCCTCTGATGGATAAGGATAAGAGGCTTATGGAAGCTTCCTGATGAGAGAGACTGTCTGTGGGGGAAATGGGGTCTTCTGCTGGGTGGGGCCTTGCTCAGTAAAACTTTAATCCAATTTTCTGTTGATGAGCAGGACTGTGCTCCCTCCCTGTTGTTTGACATGTGACCAAACTATGGTGGAGGCAATGAAGACAATGGTGACATCCTCCACAAGATCCCATGCATATCGTGTTGCACTCAGTGCCCCAGACCATACAGCAGGCCATTGCTTACCCACAAGACTCCTGGACACCCACAGGTAGTCTGGGTCAGTCTCTTGTGGGGTCACTGCTCTTTTTTCCTGGGTCCTGGTGTACACAAGGTTTTGTCTGTGCCCTCCAAGAGTTTCTTTCTCCAGTCCTATGTAAGTTCATAATCAAATCCCACTGGCCTCCAAAGTCAAATTCTGTGCAGGTTCTCAGTCCTTTTGCCAGATCCCCATGTCTGGAAATCTGTTGTGGGTCCCAGAACTTTCTTAACAGTATGCAAAAAGGTGCCCTGGTATTAAGATAAATCAGGTAGAAGAAGTATTAAATATGAATGCTTTTAAAAATTCTCAAACACTTATCTTTTATAAGCAATCACATTCATGCTTTCCATTGTATTATTTTCTAGTTTTGAAGTGAAGTTGTGCTGCTTCTTTTGGCTGTTATTATACCAGTTTAGCTTGAATTGAAGCCATGATTAAGATATGTTGAAAAGGCAAAACACAATAAATTACAAATTAAGGTGTATCACCAGTTCTATACATTCTGGGTGCCAGAAAGGGCATTTTGTTAAAAGAAATGTTAAATTAGTTCCTGAAGGTTTGAAATATTTGGGACAAAATACACTGGCTAAACTCCAGGATATCAGATGATTGAACTTAGCTCCTTTACTGAAAGTAATTAGGCCTAATTTGCACAGGTAAGGTCATTTGAACAACTTTCTGGTGGAAAATAAAGCTAATTGAGATTAATGACTCTTAAACATATTGCTTTTCTATTTAGCATATCAAGGCAATATTTCCTAGAGAACAGAAAATGCTTCAGGAATTCTGAGGAAAGTAAAGCTTTTCACTCTTTTATCATATAATATTGTTATGCATTTCTGTAATACATGGTACATTACTTGACAAAGCAATTTTAAAGGAAGACTTATGTAAATAACTGATTTTTTTTAGTAATTTTCTACCTTTTCAGCTTATTTTTTCTATACTCATCCATTTCTCAGTATATTCACAAACTCGTTTTCCACATATAACTGCTATAAATTTCACATAATTGTATTTTCTTTTAAAGATGAAGATGTTAATATTTAAGGAAATTAAGTTAATTACTAAAGACATTACAACTAGTAAATAGTCAGACAAGAATCTTAAACCAAGTCTCTTCAACATTCCAAGTCATTTCAAAGCCTAAGTCAAAATAAATAGAATGAGATGCATACTATATACCCACAAATATACAATTCCCTGTTTATATCCTCATTGCATGTTTCATATCAAATAAAAAGTGGGAAATAGATGCTTGTATTTGTTTTGAGCAGCATTACAAACTTACTAATCAGAATAATTTTAAAACTATTATCTCAATTTTGTCAAAAATTTTAACAGTGATTATTTGTAAAGATAGGATAATATGTTTTCTCTAGCCATAACATTTGGGCGAATATTTCCTTTGAACAAATTTGGTTTTCTACAAATGCTTCTTGATTAATTGACCTGTCACTAATTCATCACACTGTAAAGATAGTTGAAAAGTAAGGCCAATTAACTCTGTGGGTCTTAAATAGGATTACAGTTTCCCTCCTTTCATAGAACGCATATAGGCAAGCATGTAACCTGAATGCCCAATTACTGAAATTTAAAATAAAAACAAAACAAAACAAAAACCCTGAATTTTTGTCTGAGGCCCTATTATAGACTCAATTATACCCCCTAAAATGTCTGTGTTGAAATCCCGACCCCTGGTACCTCATACTGTGACTGTATGTGGAGATAGGACATTCAGAGAAGTAATTAAGGTAAATGATCTCATTTAGGA